>NC_141993.1:83804924-84404924 GCF_049901715.1 Pseudonaja textilis
CCATGCCCACCTGCCTTCTTCCTTTTAGAGACTGGGTCCCACCAAGCCATGCACACCAAGCCATGCCCACAGAGCAGGTAGGGAAAATTTTTTGAATTTCACCCCTGGCACTGCTTGCAGCCTACACCACACACTGGCCACACTCACACCCAGTTTGGTGAAGGAGAAAAAAAGTCCCAATATGTCACGTGACGCCGCCATGACGATGTGAGTTTAACACCCTTGTTCTACTGGCAGTTGTTCCGCAAGCCAATCTCCACCACAGAGAAAGCAGAACTACCTATAAATGACAAAGGTAGATCTAGAGAAAAGCTCCTTGATGATTTAAAAGAGAGAGGTGGATTTGAACTAGTTAAGTGCCTAAGACAGGTAAGGCTTTAAATGCTATTGTCAATTTGAATTGAGGTCACAAGGTAACCAGAAAACCATAAGTTATTTCACCACGGGACTTTCAGGAGGTACTTTTCATACTTGTTGCACTCTACCACCCTAGTGAAGTGAGTTCAAAGATCACCATATGAAGAGCACATCTGAGAAAAATTGTTGAAGGAAACTCTTTTGGGTAACTCTGGCAGTTGTCCATAGCATCGATCTCTCTGGCTAGAGACCTTCCATCTGAACTCCATCAGGAACAATCCAAGCAATTCTTTTCAATCATATCACTCAGACCCACGCTGGGCTTGAAGCCAGTTTAAGCAATACTATAACTAAGATGTCCATCATATCATCTAAGAACAGTCATTTGAGTGTGAAAAACATAAAAGGGTATATCACATCGCGAAATGATCATGGGACATTAGTTATTTGAGAACTTTGTTGAACAAGGTTAAGCCCAAGGTGCAGCATACAAAGGTGGTTAGCAACCAGAGTGATGCTGGTTATAATAACAACAAACAAAACATCCAATGTTCAAGTCATCTTCCTACGGCAGTTGGGGTAGAAGGTAGAGGTGCCAGTGAATATTACAGCCTAAGCTTTAATTTGTGTCTACAAGTTCACGCCTGTTAAGAGACCCTGAAAAGTTGAGGACTATTTTTAATTGCCGAGGCTTGAAAAATTCCACAGGTAGCAATTGCAATAGCTCTTAGTTTTATATACCACTTGACAGAGCTGTAAAGCCCTCCCTAAGCAGTTTTACAGAGTCAACCAATCTTGGAAGGACAGAAGGCTGACTCCACCTTGAGCCGCTCAGAATTGTACTCCTGGAGTGAGCAGTGAGTTAGTCTGAAGTACTGCATTTTAACCATGGCACCAACACAGCTAGATGATAGCTAGTTCAGGGTCAGAGTGTCAGCAAAGGTGTCAGTGTCATAAATATACTTGCTGGCACCTTATGCCAGCAAAGGTGTCAGTGTCATAAATATACTTGCTGGCACCTTATGCCAGCAAAGGTGTCAGTGTCATAAATATACTTTCTGGCACCTTATGACTTCTGACAAATGAAGGACCACTCCATATCACTCTATAGCCATTCTCTTAATTTCTAAAGCTGAGTATCCAGTCTCAGGTAGGGCAACAGAAAAGTCAATTTATCTTATATATTGTATGACAGAAAGCCTATTACATTGCTTGATGTGCAATAAATAATTCCTAAAACTACATTTAAAGAATTACAAAGCAAATACAAGAGAAAAAAACATTTTTTTCTGAGATCCTTCCGAAAAACCAAACAATGTTTTTTGTCTTCTTTACTGGCTATTGGCAGGTCCCTGATAGTTTCTTGTAGCAATAGCAATAGCATTTAGACTTATCTACCGCTTCACAGTGCTTTACAGCCCTCTCTAAGCTGTTTACAGAATCAGCCTATTTCCCCCAACAATCTGGGTCCTCATTTTAGCCACCTTGGAAGAATGGAAGGCTGAGTCAACCTTAAGCCTGGGGAGATTTGAACTGCCAAATTGCAGGCAGCCGGCAGTCAGCAGAAGTAGCCTGCCGTACTGTACTCTAACCACTCCTGCCACTGTGGCTCACACCACATTGTGGGATGTGAAGATTACAAAGTATGGAGTCTCGCTTTGTCCATTCAGATTATGAAGTGGTTAATTAGGAAGTGTCATTATGGCCTTGAAAAGGTTTGAGGAAAAAGAGGGGAAGAGGTAGGATGGCTAGAAAAAATTCCAAACTTCAGAATGCCCACTAATCAAACACACATTAAACCAGAAGGTACCATTTAGTCATAGCGTCTTAACAGCATTTGGCAAAGGCACGCAGCTCTTTATTGAGATACAACGGAAGAAGAAACAGTTGGAGAAAACTTATTAAAAACCTAGAAACTGAGGTCATCAAGAGTCTTATTCTTTATTTCCAACTTCCTTCTCTTTGGACGGTCCGGTGACTGTCTATTGAAATCTTTGACAGAGAATGAAAAAAAATTAAACAGTAGTAAACAGACAAGAGTGTTGACAGGAAAGGCCATTTGTTTAATTCTTGGCAACTGCAAGGAGAAACGCATAGCAGAACATTTTTAATGGCATCTTCTGAAAAATGCCCTGTTCGGCAACTACAGCGGCCTCAACTAAACTGGTTGTTATAGCAGAGGCGTAGAATAACAGAATTTAAAAAACCATAATAATGTGCCTCAGGCCTATTTCATGTATATTTGAAAAAGTCATTTCCCCCTCATATTTAAACAAAACCATGAACACAACATGAACTGATAAATCATATATTACCTAATTAAATAAGTTTAAAGTGATTTTTTTTCTTTCCCTTTTGGGGTTTTGAGGTAATTTATACCCACTGCTAAAAATATTTGTTCCCCTTTTTCAAGTGACTTCAAGTCTAAACCAATAATAACACCCCCACCCTTTATGACCCTGTAATCCTTTAATTTGGGGTAGGGCCAGGGTGACTGGATGGTTACTGGCTTCATACCCTTCCTGACACCTATGCAGAGTTTGCAACAGATATTTTCTCTTTGTGCCCTAGGAGAGAAACATCTGCCACTACCTGGGAGTGAACCCTCAGCCTTCTGACTGGGAGGCGAACATCTTTACCACTAGGCCACCATGCCACTCAAGTGTTACAATGAGATGCAAATATTATTTGGCTGGTGAAAATATCAAAGTCATCTTAGCTTAGACATTTAGTCTTTCTGAGGCATTAGAAAAGGCGAAGTCTACAAAGATTGAACCGATAAAGGAAGTTTTATCTAAAATTTATTTCTGTTATGTACTTCCATAAGTTATAACACTTGGTCATTTGACCTTAGAAGCAGATAAATACTTGGGGGAGGGATATCATTCTTTGATTTATTATATATTCTAGATGTTTTTAGTATATAATTACAGCTGCAGAAAAAAAAAACATTAAGGAAAAGAAGATGTAGTAACTGACCTCAGGCAGCCTCACTGGTTAACTGAGCCCTCAAGAAGGTTTCAACCACCAATCACAAAATCATATTCATCTCTGCAATTCCCATCACAGAATTTTCCTAGTATGAAATGTGTCAGAAAATGTTATCTGTTTTTGCAAGCACTTTACCTTGGTCTCTATGTTAGTTTAAATCTTTGAACTGCCCAGAAAACTGTTAAAATTCAGTTCTGATTCACTTTGGAAAAGCCTAGATTTGCTGGGATCAGAGGTGTTATTCAGCAGGTCCTGACCAGTTCTGGAGAACCGGTAACGGAAATTTTGAATAGTTATGAGAACCAGCAAATCCCACCTCTGACTGGCCCCGCCCCCATCTCTTCTTTGCCTCCCAAGTCTCAGCTGATTGGCTGGGTTTTCTTTGGTTGCCCTGCACAGGAGAACGGGGCTGGAAAGCAGGTTAGTGGGGTGGGGAGGGAATGGGTATTTTGCAGTAACCTTCCTCTGCCACGCCCACCAAGTCACGCCACAGAACTGGTTGGGAAAAAAATTTGAATACCACCACTGGCTGGGATGTCTGCACAATATTTCCAAGTAGACCTGATCAGAGTTGATCAAACCCAATGCACAATCAGGTTAGCAAGGGAATTCACAGAAGGGTCTTCTCACCCAGAAAAAAATCCAGAAAAGATCTTGACAGATTTGAACAATGGACCCTATCCAACAAAATGAAATTTAATGCGAGAGAAATGCAAGATTTTACATTTAGGCAGAAAAAGTACAGATTAGGCGAAACCTGGCTCAAAAACAGTAGCTCCAGGGGACCTGGAGCAGTGGTCATATTCAATTTTTTTTACTACCGGTTCTGTGGGCGTGGCTTGGTGGGCGTGGCAGGGAAAGGATATTGCAAAATCTCCAGTCAGAGGTGGGATTTGCCAGTTCTCTGAACCCCTCAAAATTTCCGCTAGCGGTTCTCCAGAACTGGTCAGAACCTGCTGAATACCACCTCTGCCTTAGAGTCATAGTGGACGATCAATGAAATATGAGACAGCAATGTGTGGAAGCAGTCAAAAAAGCGAATACAATCCTTGGTTGAATAAACAGAGGCAAAGAATCAAAATCTGGGGAAGTATTAGTACTGCTTTATAACATCTTAGTAAGACCACACCTGAAATATTGCATCCCATTTTGGTCACCACACTAAGATGATTAAAGGCCTGAAGACTAAAATATATGAAGAACGGTTGCAGGAACTGGGTATGCCTAATTTAATGAAAAGAAGGACTAGGGGTGACACGAGGAGCAGTGTTCCAGTATTTGAGGGGCTGCCACAAAAAAGAGGGGTCAACCTATTCTCCAAAGCATCCAAAGGTACAAGAAATAATGATTGGAAACTAATCAGAGAGAGAAGCAACCAGGAATTAAGGAGAAACTTCCTAACAGTGAGAACAATTAACCAATGGAACAGCTTTCCTTCAGAAATTGTGGGAGCTTCATCACTGGAGGTTTTTAAGGAGAGATTGGACAGCCACCTGTCTGGGATGATATAGGATCTCTTGCTTGAGCAGGGATTGAACTAAAAGGCCTCCAAGGTCTCTTCCAGCTCTATTCTGATTGAAAATGTTGGATCCCAGCCAATAAAAAAAAAACCCCAAGCAAACATGCAAAACAAAAATGCAAGAAGACAAACTAAATTGCAGTGCTAGAGAGAATTATCTCTCCCCACTATAAAAACAACTGAAAGAACATTAAGCTTATCTCGAGTGTATCTTTGCATTAATTTTGGAGGAAATGTAATGGATGATGACAGATCAAAGCATTTATTCTGTTCTATCAGTTAGTCATACATTTGTTTATTTTCAAGTGCTTTCATTACACCATGTTTTCATCTATTTGGGCATGTAATCTGAGCTGGATCAGAGTTCAAAAACCACACAAAAAATTCTTTCACGCGTGTGAGCAAATATATATGGTCCACAACTTCCCCTATATCAGTAGGTCCTATGAGATTCTTTTAAAAAAACAGAAAGTTTTGGAAAGATTGTGCAAAGACACTGATTGATTAATGATTGACTGATTGATTGATTGATTTACAGAACTTCTATTCCTCCTATCTCAGAACTGGCATTTTAAAGTCCAAGGCGCATATTGTATATAAAAAACAGCCTTCCTCAAACTGATGCCCTTGATGGACTGTGTAAAACAGGGCTGTCAAATTCCCCACCCATGGGCTAGATGCATCACGCGCTGGCCGCACCCATGCCCGGTTTAGAGAAGGGGGGGAAAGTCCTGATATGTCACATGACGCCACTGTGATGACATGAGTTTGACACCCCTGGTATAGGAGAAGGACTAAGGCAGGGATTCACAAACTTGACAACTTTAAGAATTGTGGACTTCAATTCCCAGAATTCTCCAGCCAGCTGCCTGAAGAGTTCTGGGAGTTGAAGTCCACAAGTCTTGAAGTTGCCAAGTTTGGAGACTTCTGCACTAAGGTAACACTGGTTCATTCACTGGGGTTTATGTTTAGCACAAGTCTGCAAACTTGGCAACTTTAAGACTTGTGGATTTCAACTCCCAGAATTCCTCCAGCCAGAATTCTGGGAGATGAAGTCCAAAGTCTTTAAAATGCCAAATTTGGAGACTTAAATTATAGATTGTAGATTAACAGAGTAGGAAGGGACCTTATAGGTCATCTAGTCCAACCCCCGGCCCAAGCAGGAGACCCTACACCATTTTTGACAAATGGCAGTCCAATCTCTTCTTGAAAGCTTCTGATGATGAAGGTCCCACAACTTCTGAAGGAAAGCTGTTCCATTGGTTGATTGTTCTCCCTGTCAGAAAGTTTCTCCTTATTTCCACGTTGAATCTCTTGTTCAGTTTCCGTCCATTATTCCTTGTCTGGCCTTCAGGTGCTTTGGAAAATAGATTGACCCCTTCCTCCTCCCTGTGGCAGCCCCTCAAATATTGGAAGACTGCTATCATGTCTCCCCTGGTCCTTCTCTTCCCTAGACTAGCCATGCCCAGTTCCTGTAAACGTTCTTCATATGTTTTAGTTTCCAGTCCCCTAATCATCCTGGTTGTTCTTCTCCGCATTTTTTCTAGACTCCAGTCTCAACATCCTTTTTATAGTATGGTGACCAAAACTGGATGCAGTACTCTAGGTGTGATCTTACTTCTGATATTTAGCAAGAACAACACCGTAAGAATATCTAGAGACCAAAAGGGCAAGTGAAATGTATTAAGATGTAGAGAAAGTCTGCATCTTTGAGTTTTCTGTTTTTATGACAGGACAAAGAAGAAGGAAGAGGGGTCGCTAGGCTTTCTGTAGGAAGCAGGCAGAATGTCTTAGGCACGCAGTTTCTTTCATTTAAGGTAAGCAGGTTGGCACTGTTGAAATAAAGTTGTATCAGATGAGCATCGTGGACATTCTCTATTAGAGCTTCCTTCCACAAATCCCAGAAATATGGTCTGGGAATCTGGAGATGTTCTGCATTAGGTTTAAGGACTACCTGGAGCATCCAGGGTAAGGAGAACATTGCTGCCACACCAGAGGACTTCATAGAAATCTGACTGTATGTAAGCCATTGCTTCTCTCTCCAACCCCACGGAGCTGATGCGATCACTATTATAAAAGAATTGCTGGATTGAATTTTCTGAAACAAGACAAACATTTTGAGCAACAAAAGCAAAGAAAGGCTAAAGTTCTAGATTGGCTCAGCTTCTGAAATGGGTGTGAAGATGGGTTTATACATCACACTAAGCCGTAATAAATCTAATCTAATGAAAAGAAGGACTAGCAGTGACATGATAGCAGTGTTCCAATATCTCAGGGGTTGCCACATAGAAGAGGGATTCTCCAAAGCACCTGAAAGCAGGACAAGAAGCAATGGATGGAAACTAATCAAGGAAAGAAGCAACCTAAAACTACAGAGAAATTTCCTGAAGAATAATTAATCAGTGCAACAACTTGCCTCCAGAAGTTGTCAATGCTCCAACCCTGAAACAGAATAAAAAGAGATTGGACAAACATTTTAAAAAAGACATTGGACAACCAATAGGATAAGGTGTCTTGCTTGAGCAGGGGTTGGACTAGAAGACCTCCAAGGTCCCTTCCAACTCTGTTATTCTGCTATTGTAGCTTACTGTGGTTTGCAAAGCAGGCCATTCTGGCTTACTCAACAACAAGCCATGTAACCATTGGGCTTTTTGCCAGCTTATTCAACATTTATATGGTGTCATGATACATTCTCAGAAAATAAAGATTTAAATCTGTAATGTTGAGACAGTGAGTTGGGTTTCACTCAGTGCAGGTGGTTTTAAAGGCACAGGGAAACAAACAGTGCACAAATTGACTTGGTTATTGTAGTGATATACTTTATTTTATGCTGGGTGGAATTTCAGCTATGAGCAATTATCGAGGGCTTGATTAAAGGAATCTTCTCTGATTAACAGTATGCGTGGTGATGAACTAATCCATTAATGAAAGGTTTTCCCTGAAGGTAAAAATAACACACATTTTGGATCAAATAGGGATTTTTTTTTTCATAGACCCTGTGGGGCCCAGAGATTTTTTTAAAAAAATGGACCTCAGCTAACCTCCACACAAGATTATTTTAATCTCTTATATTTCAGTCTATTTTTTTCTGCCACTTTGCTTAGAAGTCAAGAGACCAAATACTCAGGAATATGAGATCACTGGACAAGTAAATAAGGTTTGTGAATAACTGTTGGGATTATATTCAGGTTTGTTAGTTTTACCGCTTTGAATTAAAACTTCGATAGATTCACCTTTCCTTCAGGAAAATCAAAGCAATTTATATGGGGATCCCCATTTTATGCTCCAACCCTGTGAGGTAGGATGAGATGGAAGAGTTGCGTTGCCTCCAAGATACCCAGTGAGGCTCCATGTGTGAAGGGTGGATTGGGTGACTATTGGTGCTCTTTCAAAAGCTAGGATTGTGTAGTGTTCATTGTCTTTTTTCAGCTCATTGTCTTTTTTTCCTTGCTACAAGTCAATTTGGTCTCTTGGCTAACCTCTTGAATGAATCCATATGTTGTCTATAGCAGAGGTGTCAAACTTGATTTCATTGAGGGCTGCATCAGGGTTGTATTTTACCTTGGGAGGCTGGGGTGGGTGTGGCCAGGGTGAGCATGGCCAGCTTGATGTCACGTGTCGGGGGCGTCCAAGCACTCTGCCAGCAAAAAACAGGTTCCCAAGCTCCGTTTCTGGCTGTGACGGGCTCCTGCAACCCCCTACCAGTGAAAACGGAGCTTGGTAGAACCATGACCCTCCCAAGCTCCATTTTTGCTGGCAGAGGCACCGTGGTCTGGTCCCTCACTATTTCCAGATTTAAATGCCCCCTGGACCAGATGTGTCAATGTCATCTCTTTTTTTTGCCATGGTTGTTCTGTAAATCACTGCGGACATTAAGTGAATCGAGTGGTCATTAAGCAAATCCAGCTTCTCCCATCAATTTTGCTAGTCGAAAACCAGCTGGGAAGGTTGCCGTGACTCTGGGAGGTTGCAAATTCATGTTGGTTGACAAGCACCTGAATTTTGATTATGTGACTGTGGGGACACTCCAATAATCATAAGTGTGAGGACTGGGCTTAAGCCAGTTTTTTTCATTGTAACTTTGAATGATTGCTAAACAAATGATTCTAAGTCAAGGACTACCTGTAGTTATATTTTTTAAAATTTTTGGCCTGTTTACCTGGGTTACACAATCATTTGTGAACAGGATATGGGAAAATTTCTAATCCTTCGCCTTCACACTCTGCTGCCAAAGTTCTGTGATGCATGACACCTGGCCTTAAAGAGTAAGATGCTTCTTCACTGAGTCACTTCATGGTGGTTGCATTGCTGGAGTCCTTCTTAAACCTGCCCAATGTATAGTTTCCCTTAACTGCAGTCAATTAGATTCATAGAATCACAGAATGTATGAATGAGAAGGAGTCTTGGAGATCATGTAATCCAATCCCCTGCTTGGTGAAGGAATCCACTGCTACAGTGTCTCTCCAATAAATGTCCATTGTCCATCTCCAATGAAAAAGAGTCTACTACTTCTCAAAGCTCAACCAGATGGGAAAACCCATAAGCAGGAAATTGTGGATCACTCATAGTAATGGCCTGTGGAAATAACCCTGGGAGACAGGGAGAGGGGAGAAGATAATCTATCTAGGGAATAATCAGATAAGAAGTGGGGAAAGAAAATTCACAACTGTATTACAGGCAAAGAAAGAAACTCAGAAAGGATCCTCCATAATTTATCAGGCTGAAAAAAAGTTCTACTTTCAGACAATTGAAAGATTGATGTCAGTCTTCTCAGATTAACCAGACAGGAAACACAACTAAGTCACCTATGTCTATTTTACTGTAAGATCACATTAACAGAACAATGCAAGTCTAAAAATTGAAGTTTCCCACCATCCCTTTTTATAGCCTGATAAGTTAGGGAGGTTTTAGTTTCTTTCTCTGCCTGTTAGGCAGCTCAGGGGTCCCCCCTCCTCTTATCTGATCATTTCCTAATCTATTCCCCTGTCTCCCAAGGTCATTCCCACATACCATTACACTAAGGCACTTTGGCTAAAGCATCCAAGGCTGTCAAGAAGTCTCACATTGATGAGAAACTGATCCAACCCCAGCAAAGCTGGACCCTGTTCCCACCCTTTGGGCATGGAGATGGAAACCTCTAGTCCAGAGTAAAGTCAGGTAGTCTCCAAATTCAGTGAGGTCTAGAAGTTCAAAAACAGACATTTGTGGACATCAAAGTCAACCAAATGGTACACATACCCCTAACTTGTTCCAGCTTCACAAGGAGACAATCATATCTGGATACCTGTTGAGCAGGGCTCCTGGTCACTTTTAAGATCTCTTACAGGACCAACATTTCCATTCTGGTTTTGGAGTCAAGCTACCCTTGACTCTACTTCTGATAGTAGTTTGGGCAAACTTGAAACAGGAAGAGCTGTGGTGGCTCAGTGGTTAGAATGCAGTACTGCAGTCTACTTCTGCTGACTGCCGGCTGCCAGCAATTCGGCAGTTCGAATCTCATTGGCTCAAGGTTGACTCAACCTTCCATACTTCCAAGGTTGGTAAAATGAGGATCCAGATTGTTGGGGGCAAGAGGCTGACTCTGTAATCCGCTTAGAGGAAGCTGTAAAGCACTGTGAAGCAATATATAAGTCTAAGTGCTAGTGCTAAACTTTAGAAATTACTCACCATAATAAAATTGTCACTGGTATATCAAGGGAAGATTAGGCCCAGCTCTGGTTTGTGTTCCAACTCAACAGGTTAAACCTCAAACTCTAGTTTGGCTTACCAATCAGCTAACATGGGTTTTCTTTTTTGTTTTTTTAAAAAAGCAAGGACAAATAGGCTGAAAAACAGCTTCAATCCCAGAGCATTAAATATATTGAATTCTACTGTATAGTGCAATATTAATGCAATATCAGGGGTTTTCAGTTCAATGATATAGAATGTGAAAGATGTGTGTTTTGGTTTTATTTTTTCATGCATAATGTGCACTGAAGATGGCATTTAATTTTGTTGTATGAGGTGCAATGACAATTAACTAAACTAAACTAAACTTTGTCATTTTGGGATGTTACCTACTGCTCCTTATTGACTTGCTGATAATGCATTTTTTTTAAATCCTCTGGACGTGTTTGAAAACTTTCCGTTCTCTTTCAAGTGCATCGATTAGGATCTTGCCTCCAGAAAGTCCAGGTTTCAAACTTTATTTTATTTTTCAGATTCTTCTGATAACCAGGTGCTTGGGCGTGTGTACATTTAGGGAAGTTAGCCCTCTGAAAACGTTTTCTGGTGTCCCTATCCTGAAATGATCAGGGGGTAGCAATCTCCATTGAAAACAACTAAAAATTAGTATCGTTTCTAGACAACCCATCATTTGAAAATTGCGCTACACAGCAAAATGTGAAAATTAAGGCTCCCCCTCCCTCCTTTCCTCCTCCTTTCGAAACCTCTGTGAATTTTGCATTTAGTTCTGACATGACATATTTTCTGAAGTGTGGCAATTCAACCAACGGCTCAAGACATTTCTGGGAGCAGATTGTGGCTGTCATACTTATCACATTTCATTATAGCTGTTGGAATATTCCAAGCGTGTTATTATGGTAGAATAAAAGGGGCCTTCTTCCTCCCTTTGTGATTTGCAGATCTAAGAGTGATACCATATGTCAGTCATTTCACGGAAGATATCAGGGGAACGGGAGCCTGAGAAATGCTTAATTATAGAGCACACAGATAGCTACCCCTCCTTCTCCTTTCCTTGAAATGTAGAAGAAAAAGCCCATTTAATATCAATGAGCCCCACACGAAAGGCTTTCATGGGTAATATTAATTCAAAATATAATTTTCATTACAAGATCTTTGCTTCTCTAAAGAACTTCCTTGCATTAATGTAGAATATTATCAGCGGTACAGGAGAGAGAGAAATATATATATATTGTGTGCACATCTTTTTTTATTTACTCATACTGTTGGCAACAGGGAAAAGTGAGAAATTAGTTCAAGTGGGTGGTTTGAAGTGAACTTGGTGTGCCCTTCCCAAATACTGCCAGGAAACCGAGCACCCTGAAATTTGCACTTTCCTTGAGCGATGGAGCTCCTAATTTTAAAAAAATGTGTAGGTGCATTAGGGGACAGGTCAATCAGAAAGATTAATTATATTTGGAAAAAGGTAGGGGGAATGCTCTGTCCTTAGGAAAAGTGTCAATGGATAAGGTCTTGCAGTAGGTCCCAGTTGAACAGATCACACCCTTAAGTGTGAGCCAGTGGTGTGGTGCAGCTGCCAAAAACGCTAATGCAGTCCAAGGTTGCATCAACAGAAGAATCAACACCACGTGAAGTGCTAGTGCCACTTTATGGTGACTGATGAGATCCCATTTGAAATACTATCCAATTCTGGTCACCAAGATACAAAAAGATAAAATGTTGAGACCCCAGAAAGAGTGCAGAGAAGAGCAATAAAGACTATAAAGGATCTGGAGGCTAAATCATATGATAAACAATTTTGAGGGAACTAGGTATGTCTACTCTAAGGGAGGGAAGACCCAGGGGTGACATGATAGCTATTTTCCAGTACTTGATTTGTCATAGAGAAGAAGGGTTGACCAATTCACCAAAGCACCTGAAGGCAGGACAAGAATTAATGGATGGAAAATTCATTAAAAAGAGATCCAAGCTAGAACTAAGGAGAATTTTCCTGACACTTGGAACAATTAACCAGTGGAACGGCTTGCCTTCAGAAGTTGTGGGGGCTCCATCACTGGAGGTTTTCAAGAAGAAACTGGATGGCCATTTGTCTGGAATGATATGGATTCTCCTGCTTGAGCAAAGGGTTGAAGCAGAAGACCTACAAGGTCCCTTCCAACCCTATTATTCTACAATCTAATGGTCTCAACCATGAAAGAAAGCCAGTGGTGGGATTCCAAATTTTTTACTACCAGTTCTGTGGGCGTGGCTTGGTGGGTGTGGCTTGGTGGGCGTGGCAGGGGAAGGGTACTGCTAAATCTCCATTCCTTCCCCACTCCACTAACCTGCTTTCCAGCTCCGTTCTCCTGTGCAGGGCAACCAAAGAAGAGCCAGCCAATCAGCTGGGATTCTGGAGGCAGAGAATAGATGGGGGCGGGGCCAGTCAGAGGTGGGATTTGCTGGTTCACTGAACTATTCAAAATTTCCGCTACCGGTTCTCCAGAACTGGTCAGAACTGAATACCACCTCTGACAAAAGCTCATTGAGTGGGCCATCAGTACTTCCTAGATGGGTAACAGCAAACTTACAACACATGTTATCACAGGTGACATGCCACATCATTTTTGAGGACATGCCCAGCCTTTGAACCCTCTGAAAGTTGCACAAAATAACTCTGTTCTCAGGTAGCCTCTGAAGGCTTCAAAAAATGTGTGAGAACGTGGTATGCTTCCCACTCTTTCCAGGAGCCACGGAAGATAGGCTCCAAAGGTTCTAAGCCTCGTGTGACCTGTAGCTGCCTCAGACAGACATTTTGAAAATATTTACAATTGAGAATTTATTTACAGATGGTCCTGGACTTACAACAGTTCATTTAGTGACTGTTCCTGGTTTTTTGGGGGGGGGTATATAAAAAGTTTTTTATTTTTATAACAACAATAAAAACAAACAAATAAAACCTGCTTTCGGTTCAACAGTGTGTCAGTTGGGTACATATCTCTTTGTGCATATACTAACATTATCATACATATTTTACTTATATATGTTTATAATCTTTCTAATCAAAATTTTATATCATATATATCACTTAATATATTATCCTTAATATTGTAATGATTGATTTTCAGTGATATATTTCATATTCATTTTCTTACTCTATCTAACTCATCTGTTTATCAGTAATGATATATTATACTGTACTTACATATTTCAATTTCTTACTCTTCTATCCAGCCATTCATAAAGTAAATTCCAAATTTTATAATAATCTTCAGAAAGGCATTTTGAAAATATTTACAATTGGGAATTTATTTACAGATAGTCCTGGACTTATAACAGTTCATTTAGTGACTGTTCCAAGTTGCCAACAACCCTGGAAAAAAAAGATTTATGACCATTTTTCACACTTACAACCAATGCAGCATCCCCCATGATCACATACTCAAAATTTGGATGCTTGGCAGTTGTACTGTCCCAGGGTCATGTGACTTTCTGACAAGCAAAGTCAAATGGGGAAGCCAGATTCAATGAACAGCTGTGTTCCTAACTTCATAATTGCAGTGATTCACTTAACAACGGTGGCAAGAAAGGTTGTGAAAGGGGGCAAAATTCACTTAACAAACAAATGCCTCCCTTGGCGACAGAAATTTTGGGCTCGATTGTGGTCGTAAGTCAAGGACTACCTGCATTAAATAAAAATAAATACATAAATACATTTAATTTATTCATCTTTGTTTCTCTTTTGTCTGGTACAGATAGATTAACAGAATGGGAAGGTACCTTGGAGATCATCTAGTCCAACCCACTGCCCAAGCAGAAGACCCTCCACCATGGCAGCCCACAAATGGCAGTCCTATCTCTTCTTGAAAGCCTCCAGTGATGAAGCTTCCACAACTTCCGAGGGCCACTTCTGTTCCATTGGTCAATTGTTCTTATCTTCAGGTTGAATCTCTCCTTGTTCAGTTTCCATCCATTATTCCTTGCCTAGCCTTAGGGTGCCTTGAAAAATAGTTTGATCCCCTCCTCTGTGGCAGCCCCTCAAATATTGGAACACGGCAGTCATGGGATTCAATTTTTTTTACTACTGGTTCTATGGGTGTGGCTTGGTGGGCGGGACAGGGGAAGGATACTGTAAAATCTCTAGTCAGAGGTAGTATTTGCCGGTTCTCCAAACTATTCAAAATTTCTGCTACTGGTTCTCCAGAACTGGTCAGAACCTGCTGAATACCAGCTCTGGAACACTGCTATCGTGTCTCCCCTTGTGATGACCCAGGGTGGGATACAAAAGCAACAAAGTCACAAAAACAGGTGAAGTCCCTTTAATTCCTTCAACTTGGCTTCAAAAGTCCAATTATCATTGACTGGAGAAAAAACTCCCCCACAAACAGTTGCAAAAAGAAAGAACTTCCATTCAAAATACATATAAATTATAAATAGAAAAAAACAACACAAACCACACTGAAGCAATTAATGAGACAAGGCAAGATAAGGGCTTGAAAACATCCACAGATATCAAAATACACATACTGGGAAGGATGACAGCACTCAGATAAGAACTGACAAACTAGAAATATTTTCACGCTTTGGTTCCAGTACTCGCCCATGCACAGTTTGTCGTTTTAAACAGACTTCACAGCTGCAGCCCATGAAGGAGATCAAGGCCCTTTCCTCCCCTGTAGACCATGCCATTCATGTTTCTCCCTTATCTGCTTCTCCCTGCATGCCCAAGGATGAAGAGGGGATGGCCTGGGTCTTCCTCTAAATGCCCAGCTGGCCTGTGCCCTTCCCCAGTTTCCTCCACAACTTCCAGAGCTACACTCCCACTCCCTGTCAGCTGTTCCTCCTCTCCCTTGGAGTCAGATTATAACAGGGGCATGACACCCCTGGTCCTTCTCTTCACTAGATTAGCCAGGCCCAGTTCCTGTAACCATTCTTCATATGTTTTAGTCTCTAGTCCCCTAATCATCCTAGTTGTTCTTCTCTGCACTTTTTCTAGAGTCTCAACATCTTTTTTTATAGTGTGGTGACCAAAACTGGATGCAGTCTGGGAGTGGGTGAAAATGAAAATGACATGCCCTCAGAGCCAAGGTAGGCATTTGTTGAATTTTTAACATGGTGAGCTCCACAGTCCACCATTACTGTCCTAGATTACCCTATCCTGTATTTGTGATTGAGGAGGGTGGGTGGAAATAAGAACTCTGTTTCAAAAATACTGAAACCCAGCAAGATGCACTCAATGGCTGGTCATGTGATAGGGCCTAGCACATGCAAGATTCCTGTTTAATGTCCCCAGTGAATGTACGAGCAGGTGCATATGAGTTGTCCAGCATACTTTACTATTATTCAATGCCAGGCAGTGTATTTCACTCGTGTGCGGTTCCCATGATTTGAAAACATTCAGGTGTCTTTTCCACTTGTATTTACTTGCATCACAGAATGCCAGACTGTAATGATATATTATTCTTGTGGGTTTATTTAACTTCCTCCATGTTGGCTTAAGAGGGAGCGCCTTTGTTTGAATTAGCTAGAAAGGGATTGCGGACTATTATCTGGCTCGGTTATCTGAGCTAGGAGTGTACAAGGAAGTTTCTTCTGCTAATGGTTGAACTGCTCTTCAGATAAAACTCTCCACTGGATTCCCTACAGCCCATAATTAATCAGCTGTTAAAACAGTGGTTGATAAAGACAGGCTGGCTTAAAGCTCGAATTGCCAGCAATTGGAGATAATAGGTGAGTCCCTTTTGGCAGAGTGGCCTGTTATCAAAGAGAAGGATCGGTTATCAAAAGGACATGACACTCCAGTGAGAAATCTCTTTAGTTAAAGAGTCTGGCAGATGAAGGCAAAAACCATCCTTTAATTTACAAATTACAAAATCTCTCTGTTTTGGTGGCTGATGTTGCAAGGAATAGCATTTTAGAAGCACTCTGGGCATCTAAGCAGTATCCCAAAGCCTGTCCAATAAAATACATTTTTAAAATGCTGGGATCTCACAAAAATCAATGAAGCCCAGTTAGCTCATCAGTGAAAAGAGCCAAACTTTTTTATGAGGTCTCTGATGTGTTCTGGGAAGTGGCTATTATATCAGTGCCTCTTATATCAGTTGTTGCATCGTATCTTAGCATTTTATTGTTCTAACAAAATAACAGAGTCGATAGGGACCTTGGAGATATTCTAGTCCAACCCCCTGCTTAGGCAGGGAACTATATAATATACCATTTCAGACAGATGGTTCTCCAATGTCTTAAAAACTTCCAGTATTGGAGCATTCACAACCTCTGGAGGCAAGTTGTTCCACTGATTAATTGTTCTGTCAGGAAATTTCTTCTTAGTTCTAGGTTGCTTCTCTCCTTGATTAGTTTCCACCCATTGCTTCTTGTTCAACCTTCAGGTGCTTTGGAGAATAGCTTGATCCTTCGTCTTCTTTGTGGCGGCCCTTCAAATTGTCAGGGTTCCAGCGATTGCCCTAATTCAATCATGAGCCTCAAGCCAAGCTTCAAAAGAATCCAAAATATTTATTAGGAGCAACATGTTGGCATTAACCTAAATGAAGCCAAGTCTGGCATATGTAATTTACAGTCACCTATGACCCTGTTTCCCCCTTCCCCCCTGGGTGTTTCATAAATCAGATTCTCCAATGAAGCACGTTCAGGGCTGGGTGTCATCAATCACGTTCTCCAATGAAGGATTTTCATGGGCAGAAGAGCTGATAAGATAAGCATGGAATGTACTTCTGGTTTTAAAGTGCCATATTGCTCCTTCAGATTCCAAACCCTCCCCTTTTTTAATGGCAACTCGAAAACAGGCATAGGAATGTTTTACGAGTTGACACAAATATTGGAACACTGCTATCAGGTCACCCCTAGTCCTTTTTATTAAACTTGACATACCCAATTGCAGTGACCATTCTTTATATATTTTAGCCTCCAGTCCCCTATTCAACTTTGTTGCTCTTCTCTGCACTCTTTCAGGAAGGAAGGAAGGAAGGAAGGAAGGATCTGGTCCACAGGTGGTATTCAGCAGGTTCTGACCAGTTCTGGAGAACCAATAGCGGAAATTTTGAGTAGTTCGGAGAACCGGCAAATACCACCTCTGACTGGAGATTTTACAGTATCCTTCCCCTGCCATGCCCACCAGCCATGCTCACAGAACCGCAGTAAGAAAAATTGAATCCCACCACTGATCTGGTCCAGGAAATCTGCACCAGGTGGAAATTTGATTCAGTTCTGAAGGTAAAAGCAAACTCAATTAAGAAGGACTTTGTTGATTACAGAACTTTGAACTGAATTCAGAAACTTATTGGGAAGAATGGGAGTACCTGTAAACCAGGTGTTATTCTGAAGTTAACTTGCAGTGACAAATTATATATACTCTGTATCTATTGAATGAAATCATTCAAATTTATTCTATGTTGGACCCTGGCTCACTTCAATATATTGGTGATTACTATAAAGTACCTATGTACTTTCCTAGTTGCTTTTGAGTTGAATTGTGAGGGCAAGACAAGAATAGGGATGACTACAGGTTCCAATCTGGGTTGGTCAGAACCAGAAGTTTTGCCCTCTTAGCTTTCAGACTTGTGCCGGAGCCCATCTACAGGGGACTTCTCTGTAGCAAAATATGTGCCCACACTTTCCCCACCCCCCAATATTTACTTATTATTTATCCAATGATTTTTATTCAGACACAATATTTACAATTATGTCTAAATAAAAAAAAATCACTCAGACATAAATATATTTTAAAAAGGCATTATGTTATTACACAACATCCCAATTCAAGTATGCCCTATCTCTTGTGAGGGGAACTCATCCTATATTCCCTGATTTCAATTTTCTAGAAAACACACATACAATCAGACTCAAATATTATTTGCCACATCAGTGGAGTGGCAAAATGAGAAAGGGATGACATGTTGGCTTTATTATTATTATTATTTTTTAAAAAAACAGGTTTTGCTCAATCAATCATTATTGTTTGAATAGTTTTCCCTGAGTAAATTCTAAGTAATTTGCATTCATGCTACTCAAAATAGTTCCACGCTAGCTAGGAAGCAGACATTTCTTACACAATGTGTTTAGTCTGCTGACTGACCTCATTCATTTTCTGAGTTCGTACGGTACACTGAACCATAAAACAGCTAAATGGAATCAGCACAACACACTAAACACATCCGCAGATGTGCATGGTTACTTCTAACCAAACTAAACCTGTTAGGTGAATACATCAATTAAGTCTTTAATTGTCCTGATTAAGCATGTAATTCGTGCTCAACCACCATGTTTTAGCTATGGCCTGACTGAACCTGGTATGTTTTGAGGAAGGTATATAGTGCCTCAAGGACCTCTAAATATCTTTAGGATAATCCCAACATGGTCTATAATATTTTTAAAAAGAAGTTTTGTCTTTATCCCCTTACCCTATTTTATTTCTGTCTCTTATCTTTCCTCCATTTACCTGCCAGCAGCAGGTAAATTGATTTATAACTGGCATGGGCTCTTCTAAGAGTTAGATGGTATTGTAGACTGGAAGGTTTTGTAGCAACATCTGGTGAACAGAAAAGGGAAAATGTAAGGGAAGAGAAGTTTGGGGGAAACATGTTGGAAGAACAACATTTTCCCTTCCTAATAATTGACAGACATGTAAAAAAGAAAGTGTGGAAAGGAGCAATTGTCTCCCACATTGATTTTTCGGTTGTGTTGACTAAAAGTACACATATACACTTAATAGCAGTAACTTTGAGAGGGATCCTGGAGTCTTAGTGGACAACCAGCTAAATATGAGCCAGCAGTGTGCAGCAGCAGCCAAAAAAGCCAATGCAATCCTAAATTGAATTAACAGAGGGATACAGTCAAGATCCAGTGGTACTAATATTACTCTATAAAGCCTTAGTAAGACCACACCTAGAGTATTTCATCCAGTTTTGGTCACCACACTATCAAACAGATGTTGAGACTCTAAAAAAAAGTGCTGAGAAGAGCAAGCAGGATGATTAGGGGACTGGAGACTAAAACATATGAAGGACAGTTACAGGAACTGGGCTTGGCTAGTCTGGTGAAGAGAAGGACCAGGGGAGACATGATAACAGGGTTCCAATATTTGAAGGGCTGCTACAGAAAGGAAGGTGTGAAGCTATTTTCCAAAGTACCCAGACAAGGAATAATGGATGGAAATAAGGAGAAACTTTCTGATAGTGAGAACAATCAAGAAGACCATTACGACATATTTTTACTTGAAGTCAAAAGAGTCATCAAACTATATGTACCATTAACAGCTCCCAAAACCAGAAAAAAACAAATTAGCCATAACAATAAGGAAGCTTCAATCCAAAAAGAGATCACTTTGGCGGAAAAACAAATCTGGTCACGTTGCCAACTTCAAAAGCCGATACAAAAATTTATGCTACCAGATAGATAAAAACTGAATGCACCAATTATCACATTAAACAAGAAGAAAACCTTCTATGCACCAATTCCACGCACACTTTCTACAATTTTGTAAACAACAAAGTAAAAGACTCAAGGTCCACCCCACCCCTGAAAGGACCTAATGGTAAAGACTGCAATGATGACACTATTAAACCCAACCTCTTTAACACATTCTTTGGCTCAGTATTTGTAAACAGCAATGGATCATGCCCAGTATTTCCTAGTTGAACCATAGACAACTACAATGATCTAATACATATCGAATTTACAGAAGATAATGTTGAAAAAGCACTACACAATCTAAAACCATCTCTATTGGACCTGACAGAATATGTGCCTACTTCTTAAAAAAGCTATCCATTGTCATAGCCGAAACTCTAAGCATAATCTTTGAAACATCTTTCAGGACCAGCTCCTTACCAAAACTATTGTCACAAGCCACAGTCATCCCCATCTTCAAAAAGGGAGACCCTAGCCTAGTTGAAAATTACAGACCAATCTCTTTATGCTGCATCACCTGTAAAGTCATGGAATCGATTATTAACCAATCCATCATCCTCCACTTAGAAACAAACAACCTACTCTCTAATAAACAATTTGGTTTCAGGAAAAAACTATCCTGTAATCTGCAACTCTTACACTACAAAAACATATGGACTATACAACTCGATCAGGGCAAAGCAATAGACACAATCTACATAGACTTCTGTAAAGCCTTTGATTCGGTGGTACACGACAAACTACTCCTAAAACTAAAATCTTATGGTATCTCTGGACACCTGCATAACTGGATAGAAGCATTCCTGTCAAACAGACAACAAATGGTCAAAATTGGGAGCGTCCTATCAAATTCTGTACCTGTCAACAGTGGTGTCCCCCAAGGCAGTGTTCTAGGACCAACTCTTTTCATACTCTACATAAATGACCTCTGTGATCATATCAAGAGCAACTACGTTCTTTTCGCTGATGATGTAAAGCTATTCAACACCACAGACAATATTGCTACCCTTCAAAAAGTCTTTGACTATGTATCAGAATGATCAAACAAATAGCAACTTCAAATCTCAACAAATGAATGCTCTGTCCTACATATTGGCAAAAAAAAATAAATCAGAAAATAAAATACAGGCTGAATAGTCAAGACTTTGTAGATGATCCAAACTCAATGTGGCTACCGTCCCTGTCCTATTATTTCTTTTATTTTTTATTTTTCTTATATACAGTATATCCATGTAGTCCTAACTATGTTTTTACTTATACCTATTATCTTGTAAGCAATTGACAAATAAATAAATAAACCAATGGAAAGCTTGCCTTCAGAAGTTGTGGGTGCCTCATCACTTGAGACTTTCAAGAAGAGATTGGACTGCCATTTGTCAGAAATAATGTAGGGTCTCCTGCTTGGACTGGGAGTTGGACTAGATGACCTTCAAGGTCCCTTCCAACTATGTTAATCTGTACAAATTCTATCTCATCTGTCAGCTCACTTGGCCAAGATTTTGGGCAGTGATCATTGAGCCTTCCAAGGCTGATGTGACAAATCTATGGATTGGCATCTCTGTCAGGAAGAATTGTTGAGAGTTTGGAAGTCACATCTGAAAATATCAGTTGGCTACTTTCCCTTGATTTTTCCCACCCAACGTGCTTGAACAGCATATTTACTCTAAAGGGAGCCAATGTTTCTTCACTTGATCTAGTTAATTAAACTCCGTAATTGAGATTAAGTCACTGAACAGCTCGTCTAACTGCTTCCTCCTCAAAAGCTGTTGCTATGGCTGTTGAATTTCAAACTGGTGTTTTCAACCCATGGGGTTATGTATAACAACTATTTCATAAAACACTAGTCATCAGCTAATAGTAACATTGGCAGGTCTTTGCAGCTTTTTTATCCCATGCATGAATGAACAAACAAACCAAAGAAAACTCAGTTTGGCAAATATCTTTTGTAGCCGGAGCAGGCAACCACACAGTTCCAGAACCTCCGTTCTATTCCCCTCATTATCTTTCCTAACCACAAAATAATAACAGATTCTCTCTGTTTTTAAGTGGGAAAAGCAAGGAGACTATAAACATTAAATCTTCCTTGATTTGAGCACATAATCTGGACATTGTGTGAGCATAATTGAGGTTGAGTTTCGGTAAAAATGCCAAACTGGTTTGTCACTGCCTACTTCCAGAATAGTTTCCAATTTAGGGGGGAAGGAGAGAAAAAGGGAAGGGAAGGGAAGGAAAGAGAAGATGATCCGGTCAACAGAGATGGTATTCAGCAGGTTCTGACCAGTTCAGGAGAACCGGTAGTGGAAATTTTGAGTAGTTCAGAGAACAGGCAAATACCACCTCTGACTGTCCCTGCCCAGGGGTGGGATGCCACCAGTTCAGCCCAGTTCTATAGAATTGGTAGCTCTGAAGAGCAGCAGACACCAAACTGTTTCGGTATCTGCTGCTCTGTTTAGCCTACCCACCCACCTGGGCTCTTGTCTATCCTTTATTTCCTGCTTTTTCAACCTCAGCTGCTTTGCACAGCACAGAGCAGAGCTGAGCCTGAAGCTTCTATTATTCAGTGCAGACTCAGGTCGGAGATGGCAGAAACACAGATCTCTAAGTGACTCTGTGATTCTGTGAGCAACTCAATCCGCCTGCCTGTTTGCTCTGCCTGATCTTGGGTAAAAGTTGCTCTTTTTAAATAAAAAAAAACAATGTTTATATACATGGCGTGTTGTAAGTTAATTCTGTGAGTTTGCTTGCTAGCAAATTTTATGTGACAGACTCAGGTAGCCGATGGCAGAAAGATATATCTCTGAATGAATCTGTGATTCTGTGAGCAACTAAATCTGCCTGCCTGCTTTACCTGATTTTGGGTAAAAGTTCATATATATATATATATATATATATATATATATATATATATATATATAAAAATTCAACATTTACATAAATATTTATAATATTTACATACAAGCCATGCCCAACCAGTCACAAGATCACCAAGCCAAACCCACAAATTAGGCCACACCCAGAGAACCAGTTGTTAAGAAATTTGAATCCCACCCTGGCCCCGCCCCCATCTATTCTCTGCCTCCTGAATCTCAGCTGATCAGCTGGGTCTTCTTTTATTGCCCTGCACAGGAGAACGGAGCTGGAAAGCAGGTTAGTGGGGTGTGGAGGGAATGGAGATTTTGCGGTATCCTTTCCCTGTCACGCCCACCAGGTCAAGCCACACCACACCCACAGAACCAGTAGTAAAAAAAATTTGTATCCCACCACTGCAGGTCGAGTAATGAAACAACTTAAAGCAAAAAAACAATCTCAGAGAGTACCAATAATTCCATTATTCATTGTTGTCTTTGGAATTTTTTTCAATTTCCCAAACTAATCTACATCCCATAATGTTCTAGCGTGTTCTGCATCTAATTACAAACAAGGCTGACTGTGCTTAGTTTCCAAATTTTGTAAAAAAAAAAAAAAAAAATCTTTGTAGAAGTTTTTTTTTTTAAAAAAATTATTTATTCTTCAGTCTTTTGCCCATAGCAAGGAATTACTCAGGTCAATTTTTAGTCCTTCCAGTGGAATTTGATTCAGCCAAATTCATCACCCGGGGTCTTTAATCTTCCTACTCAGGCTGTCTCATATTATTAACACCCTCTTGAGTCAGGAGGGCCAAATGAGATGAGGGATAAAGGTGCCGAGAGTTAAAAATGAAAAGAAAGGCAAGGTAAAACTTTACCTTTGAGAATGTTACGCAGAAATTGAATTGCCACAGAAACAACTTACCCTACGTGTGGCCAGAATCTGAAAATAACATTGAACACAGCACAGCGCTTAAGTAAAATGGTTCCGTTGAGATCTGTATATGTGGAGCTGATTGGGGTAGATTGCAGGGGTGACAGGGAAATATAATTTTATTGTATTTTATCTGTATCTTAAATTATTGTATTCTATTCCCATTTCATTTTAGACTGTATTTTATTCCAATTTCGTTTTAAATGGTATTTTATTCCAATTCCATTTTAAATTGCTTTTATCAAATTTTAGTAATTATTTGTTTCTGGAACCTTTCACTTTGATACAGGCTAATCAATAAATAAAAAAGAAGAATGAATTGCCACAGTTGTTCAATGAATCACTGCAGTTCAGTTAGGGACACTGTTGTTAAGTGAATATGGCTTCCCCATGGACTTGGCTTGTCACAAGACCAGAAAAGATCATGTGAGCCCAGGACATACATTGCAACTGTCATAAATACATGCCAGTTGCCAAGCATATACATACACACACACACACATATATATATATACACGTATACACACAGACACACAGACAGACAGACAGACACACACACATACACACATATAATCTTCTATTTTCTGGCACTAATTACTCATGGTATGATTAATGTTACTAGCTAGCTTTATTCCTCTGCCTCTGTGATAATTTTAATTAATCCAATTTAGAAAAGAAAAGGATTTGGACTGTTTTTGGCTGTTTCAGTATCCCTTTCTGAAGGGTGAACAAAAGGTAACAACAGACCAATTAGGGCTATGTTTGCACAGCATTCCTTATGGAAACCTAGTCTGTTTGTTATTATTGCAAGTCATTATTCATTCAACCGAAGGGCTTCCTGCCCCCCTCAATCAAAATAATCCACCTTAACTTTCATAAGGAAAATAATTTGAAATTGTACCAAGATCTTTTCAGTTGTGTAAAGTTTCAGTCTAAGAGAATCAATTATAAAGTCAAACCTTTCTTCTAGAATTCTTTCCTCCAGTAGACTAATTTAAGGGAGAAGGGGAATTGAAGGAAGAGCTATGAAAATGAGGAAGTGGAGGAGCAAAGTCGATAGAACACCTTGAAATGCTTACCACTAAATTCTACAAATGAATTTTTAAGATAAGTAATTGATAAGATTACAACAATAACAACAACAAAAACAACAACAGGATAAAAATTAAAAGCTCACCCCAACTCTTCCAGCTAATAAATTACAAGGAATAAATAGGATAAGCCATTCAAACCAGGTGCTATATTAGGCTGGATCATATAACATGCTAAACCTTACATCCAATTTACAGAATTTTAAATTTACAGAACAATTTACAGAACTACAACACAACCGTGCTATATACAGGGAGTTCTCAATTTATAATTCATTTTTAGCAACCATTTGAAGTTACTGAGGCACTGAAAATAGTTATTTATGACTTGCAATCGCAGTACAGTCATGTGATCAAAATTCAGATGCTTGGCAACTGGTGTGTATTTACAATAGTTGCGCAGAACTGTGTCATTCTCAGCTCATTTCCAAATACAAAGCCAATAGGGGGGAGCTGGATTTGTTTAATGACTGCATGATGCACTTAACAAACATAGCAAAAGAGGTCATAAAATTGGGTGTGGTTCACTTATTCATTGTCTCGCTTAGCGGTGGAAATTCTGGCCCCAATAGTGGTTGAAGGTTGTGGGCTACTTGTACAGAATGTTCTGTGGTCAAAGAAAGAAACCACTTAATATAATGTTCTGGTTACAGTTCCTTAGCGTCATCTGGCCCTTTGGTCCCTGGTTGAATGAGTCTCAACATTTTATTTAGAAGGATATATCATATATCCAAAAGAAGACAAGCTAGAGGATAGTTGAGAATATTCTACAGGAGTGAGGTAGAAGGAAGAGGAAGAAGCAACCTTAGTCATTTACCTTCTGATAAATGCATGCTAGATACCCAAGCAGAGAGCAATTTTTGTGCCTGGGACAGCAAAGGTAAGATCACACATGATATTAGAAAGAAGAATCATATAACTGCATCTCACTTATTTTGGCCATGTCAGGTGAGGAAATTCACTGGAGAAAGCAATTATGTTTGGAAGAATTAGTGATAAAAGGAAACCAGGCCACCAACGATGGCTGGACACCATCAAAGCTGACACTAGCCAGAGCATAAAAAGACTCAAAAAAGGAGTACAGGATTACAAGACATGGAGAAATATGGCCTGTAGAATCACTAAGAATTGGACATGACTGAATGGATAACCATCATCATCATCATCATCATGTTCCAACATCTCAGGGGCTGCCAGTGTTCCAGTATATCGGGGGTTGCCTCAAAGAAGGAGTCAAGCTATTCTCCAATGTAGCAGAGGGCAGGACAAGAAGCAATGGGTGGGAACTAATCAAGGAGAGAAGCAACTTAAAACTAAGGAGAAATTTCCTGACAGTCAGAAAAATTAATCAGTGGAACAACTTGCCTCCAGAGGTTGTGAATGCTCCAACACTGGAAGGTTTTAAGAAGAGATTGGATAACCATTTATCTGAAGTGGTGTAGGGTTTCCTGCCTAAGCAGAGGGTTGGACTAGAAGACCTCCAAGGTCCCTTCTAACGCTGTTATTCTATTCTATTCTATGATCATCATCCATGCTATAGATATGGATGATCCAAGAAATTGATTTTTATGTGAGAACCAGGCCAAACAGGTGTCCTTACCCCTGTCCTCTCTGCCATTAATTCATGCCACTGAATCCTGTTCTGGACTCATTCTGGAGACATAAGAACTCTTTGGTGATCACCCCAGCTACATCATCCAACTCCTAAGCTGAACGGCTCTTGAGTCACCGATCTAGGTTCGGTTTTCACATGGAGCACGTTGTATGAATCCAGCACTAGTAACAAATTCCACAAGCCATGGGAAATTCAAGAGTTTCATGCATGGCAAGCTGTTCTCCAGAGAGAGTTGATAGGTCAGTCGGCATTCAACAGAAACTTCTGCAATTGACTGCAGCTCTGATTGCCTAATCACAGCCCTCAGAGAAGGCTCATCTGTTGAAGGCAAGTGTCATTCAAGATTATCTTTTCAATCAGGATCCTCAGAAGAAACGCCAGTTTGTTTAATAGAGACAGTTAATCTGATGGGAGCAGAGTCAAGTTTTGGCAAAGAGCTGTGGTTGAGATCGTTGGCCTACAGCCGCCAAGCAGTAGGAGGTGTGTGGGTTGTAAAAAAATGACATACCTTTCCCTTATTAACTGCCAGGTGAGAAGGCCTACCTGGGTCGTACTGCAGAATATTAAACCAGGGTATTTATCAAATTAAGATTCATTGCTCTTCTAACCTAAATTGGTGTCCATTGCCATCCAGCTACTTTATTTTAATAAACATCAAATAAGTAAATGAAGAAGGTTCTCTTTCTTTCTTTTTCTTTTTCTTCCCAAGGTAAAGCAGTTCTAAACATTTGTTTGCACACTGTCAGGATTTCAGGACAAGGATATGCATTGACATCAGCCTGAAATAGCATCCTCATGTTATGACGTGCCTCTAAGGTGTTGCCTTGGTTGTGTTTTAAGAGCTGACAGCCTGCTTAGCACGGATTTGGGGATTTTAAAGAAATTTTGATTAAGCAACATTGGAGAGACAGAACTACCTATCCGAAACAAGTGAGCCTTCTTCCTTTCCCAGGCAAAGAATTTATTTCATGAAGGCAGAGATATTTGCAGTAATTTCCTAGACAATCTTTTTACATCGATGTAGGTGGAAAGGGTAGATGGGTGAAGAATATTTATGTAGCTTAAGGGGAAGGGTTGACAGTTTGGCATAGTGGTTATGGCACCAGGTTAGATGGAAACCAGGAGACTATGAGTTCTAATCCTGTCTTAGGCTGAAAGCCAGCTGGCTAACTTTGGGCCAATCACCAGGAGACAGTGAATTCTAATCCTGCTTTAGGCATGCAAACTGTCTTGAGTATCTTTGTGCCAGTCACCAGGAGATGGTGAGCTCTAGTCCTGCCTTAGGCACAAAAACAAGCTGTGTGACTTTGGGTCAGTCACCAGGACATTGGTGAGTTCTAGTTCCCCTATAACAGGGGTGTCAAACTCGATTTCATTGAGGGCCGCATCAGAATTGTGTTTGACCTTGGTGTGTGTGTGTGTGTGTGTGTGTGTGTGTGCCAGGGTGGGCGTGGCCAGGGTGGGCGTGGCCAGCTCAAAGTCATTCATGTCAGGGGCACCAGTGGTGGCCAAGTGCTACGGCAGGACTTTCCTCAGACCTTCCCTCACTCTCATTATAATCTTCCTTCCTTCCTTCCTTCCTTCCTTCCTTCCTTCCTTCCTTCCTTCCTTCCTTCCTTTTCTTCTTTTTCCTTCCCTCTTTATTCTCCTGTCTTCTTCCTTCCCCTCTTTCCTTATTTTTCCTTCCTTGCTCACTTCTCATCTTTCCTTTTTTTTCTTTCTCTTTCCCTTCTTGCATGCTCAAATGCAAAATTCTCCTTTTGTTTTGTTTTGAGTTTGTTTGCTAGCCCTCTGTCAGCAAAAATGGAGCTCGGGGCGGCCACACGTGCCCCCCTCTCCAGCCCCATTTTTGGCTGCAACGGCTTCCTGCAGCCCTCTGCCTAGTGAAAACAAGCTCTGAGGATCTGGCCCACGGGCCTTGAGTTTAACAGCCCTGCCCTATAAGCATGAAAGCCTGCTGGATGACTTTGAGCCAGTCACTCTCTCTCAACCCAATCCACCTCACAGAGTTGTTGTTGTGAGGAAAATAGGAGGAAGGACATATTCCAGAGGTGGTATTCAGCAGGTTCTTACTAGTTCTGGAGAACCGGTAGTGGAAATTTCGAGTAGTTTGGAGAACTGGTAAATGCCACCTCTGACTGGAGATTTAACAGTATCCTTCCTCTGCCACGCCCACCAAGCCATGCCCACAAAACTGGTAGTAAAAAAAAAAAATGAATCCCACAACTATATTTACCTTCTTGAATTACAGACAATTATATTTGCTAGAAATTGGAAGAGTGAAAAAAATTCCAATAGAAGAGGTGATTAAGAAAATGATGGAATATGCAGAAATGAGTAAATTGACATTAGCAATTAGAGAGCAAGAAGATAAAGAGTATTATAAAATCTGGGATCTATTTTATCAATGGTTAGATAAGAAAATAGAGAAGTAAAATGTGTTATAAAGAAGGAATGGTATAAAATGTTAGATAACATAATGTAATGATATTATATAATTGAATATAATGAAATGGATTGTATGTTCTCAGATTGGTTAAAACTGAGATTTGTTCGATAAGAATCATGTGAATTTGTGACTGAGTCTAATGATAATATAATAATAATGCAATATAATATGTATAATTGACTTATGTAATATGAATGTTTGTTTGGAAGGGTAAGACTGTTCATATTATGACATTGCACAAAAGAAATGTACCAACAGACACGCTGTATTTTGGAAGATGGTTTTATGTTGATGTTTTATGTTTGTATTTGTTAGTGTTTGTCTTTAAAAAATAAAATAAAAAAGAATTATTTATAAAAAATAATGAAGGCGTAAATAAAAAAACAGTGTTCCATTAACACCACAAACCCATATTACGTATCTGATATTAATACAGTTGAGAAAGTCCAGAAATATTTCACAAGAAGAGTTCTCCACTCCTCTACTCGTTGCAGAATACCTTATGCCACCAGACTTGAAATTCTAGACCTAGAAAACCTAGAACTATGCTGCCTTTGGTCCGATCTAAGTATAGTACATAAAATTATACATTGCAATGTCCTACCTGTCAATGAATACTTCAGCTTCAACCATAACAACACAAGAGCAAACAATAGATACAAACTCAAGGTTAATCGCACCAAACTTGATTGTAGGAAATACGACTTCAGCAACAGAGTGGTCAATGTCTGGAATCCTCTACCTGACTCTGTGGTTTCTTCCCCAAACCCCAAAAACTTTAACCTTAGACTTTCTACTATTGAACTCACCCCTTTCCTAAGAGTTCTGTAGGAGGCGTGCATAAGCGTACCAACGTGCCTACCGTCCCTATCCTATTGTTTCTTTTATATATTTTTTATTTTTCTTATATGTATCCATGTATTCATAACTATGTTTTTATTTATACCTATTATCTTGTAAGCAATTAAAAAATAAAAATAAAATAAATAAAAAATAAAACAATCTTCCCCCTAGCATCAGTGACATCGGATATAACCCAAAGAACTTCACCAAGGGCTAGTGAGGGGCAAGGTTCTTGGGACAGGAACTAAGTTTTCGAATTGTGAGCCTTTTGGGCCAAAGCCTTATTAACTGAGAACACAGAACCGAAAATGCCCATTCAGAAGGGGTTTCCACTGAATTCAATGGGGTCTTGCTTACCAGGGTTATCCTGCACATGTTTATACAAGAAAAGTAAGCTATCTGAACAATTGCTGATGCAAAAGTTCAAGTTCTGAACAAAAGAGAGGAAATCCGAGATAAAGAGAATGTTTTCAGCTTGAATAAGTCTATTGTCTAGTTTTTAGCTTGTATATGAGCCTAAAATTAACAGTATTTTAGAACTTTATCCGTTTTTTTAAAAAAAAATAACCATTTTTTTAAAAAAATAACTACAGTCATAAGTGAAAAATATAATGTCTTTAGAACCTGAACATCTTTGAATAAGCAATGTATATATGCATAGAAGTAAATGTACCTACATATGTGTGCGTGTGTGTGTATATATAATTTATCAACACATCAGAGACAAGTAAAACTAACTTAATTGTAGCATATTAACAAGTATAATACTACTAATGACAGCCTGCATTTTTCTATAGAAAAAAAACATTTTCCTAAATTATTCTTTGTATGGAACGTGAAGGGTATTTTTCTATGAATATCCATACTCTATATTGGGGTGGGGCCAGGGATGGGCTGCTCGGGGTTCGCAGGGGTTCGGGAGAGTCTCTAGCTAAGATTCTGTGAAGTTCAGAGAAGCCCCAAATCACACTCCTGGCTGGCCCCGCCCACCCCATCCCTCCTCTCCCAGGAGTCCCCACGCAGCCCGTTTTGGATGCAGGTAAGTGCAGGGTGCACACGGAGGCTCGGGATGGGTGAAAAATGGGCCTCCCGGAAGTTTGGGAAGGCTGGAAATGGGCCCATTTCCAGCTTCCAGAGAGCCTCTGGAGCCCAGGGAGGCCATTTTACCCTCCCAGAACCTCAAGGTAAGCCTCCAGTGCCCGGGGAGGACAAAAATGCCCCCCTCACCCATGCTGCAGGAGGCTGACTAAGCCACGTCCACCTAACGATCGGGCAGAGATCCTTTGGTAAATTTTTTGAAGCCACCCCTAGGTGGGGTGGGATTTCTGATCTATGTCCCATTTGAAGACTATAGTCCTTTGAATTTTGGAATCCCAAGATGCGATATCAGAAGCAACCCTAAGTGATATGCAAAGTCCCAACAAAAGTTTGTTCAGCCCAATTTAGGGTATTTTACAGTGCTGGGAAACTTCTCCTGTCACTATTGTTTCTTTTCTAACCTAGCTACCCTCCAATGTGTGGACTTTGACAAAATCCATATCCTGGGTGGCACATAGATCCACTTTTTAAAAAGAAGATTGGAAGTGGTTCCTCTAGTACAGGGGTATCAAACTTGATTTCATTGAGGCCCGCATTAGGGTTGTGTTTTACCTTGGTGGGAGCAGGGAGGCAGGGGTATGTGGCCAGGGTGGGTTGGACACTTGGCAACTGGCATGTATTTATGATGGTTGCAGAGTCCCGAGGGACATGAGGTCAAAGTCAAAAGGGAAACCAGATTTACTTTACAACTGTGTTGCTAACTTAACAGCTGCAATGATTTACTTAACAACTGTGGAAAGAAAGGTTGTAAAATGGGGGAAAGATTCACTTAACAAGTGTCTCACTTAGCAACAGAAATTTTGGGCTCAGTTGTGGTCATAAGTCAAGGATTCCCTATATTACATTGGGGCAGGAACATAGGTAGATAGATAGATAGATAGATAGATAGATAGATAGATAGAGAGATAGAGATAGATAGATATAGAGAGATAGATAGATAGATAGATAGATAGATAGATAGATAGATAGAGAAGAAAAAAAGTAAGAAAGAAAAAGTAGATAGATTGATAGATAGATAGATAGATAGATAGATAGATAGATAGATAGATAGATAGATAGTTGATAGATAGATACTGTGTTTCCCTGAAAATAAGACCCTGCCTTATATTTTTTTCCCACTAAAACGGCACCAGGTCTTATTTTCAGGAGATGTGATCCATTGACTAATCTCGCTTGTGTGCCTTGGCCCTGGACTCCTTTTCACTGTGAGAGGCCTTCAGGAACTTCTTCTTCAAAAATTTTTACTAATGGTTCTGTGGGCGTGGCTTGGTGGGTGTGGCAGGGGAAGGATACTGCAAAATCTCCAGTCAGAGGTGGTACTTGCTGGTTCTCTGAACTACTCAAAATTTCCGCTACTGGTTCTCCAGAACTGGTCCGAACCTGCTGAATTACCACCTCTGCAATATACCTTCCCCCTCCTATTTTCCCCATAACAACAACCCCATGAGGTGGGTTGAGCTGAGAAAGAGTGACTGGCCCAAAGTCACTCAGCTGGCTTTCATGCCTGACTTGAACTCATGATCTCTGTCTTTCCAGCTTGATATGAGCCTCGGTGGCACAATGGTTAGAGTGCAGTACTGCAAGCTACTCCTACTGCAATTTGGCAGATCGAATCCCACCAGGCTCAAGGTTGACTCAGCCTTCCATCCTTCTGAGGTGGATAAAATGAGGACCCAAATTGTTGGGGGAAATAAGCTGACTCGGTAAACTGCTTTGAGAGGGCTGTAGAGCACAATAAAGCGGTATAAAAGTCTAAGTGCTATTGCTATTGCTAATGATAACCTTAACCCCTAGATCAAACTGGCTCCTATGAGTGAAACAAAGTGTATATTTGGAAGGCATTTGTTGGGGTACTTTATTCTATGTCATGTGGATGCCATCCATTTAAATTAAAAAAGGGCTCATTTCGAGATAAAATGGCTTGAGTCTTTGACATGTATTATGTGATAAGTGGCCCACTGAAAGACTTATTACAATAGCTGATGGCAAGGTTCCAAAGAATTAACATTAACAGCAACGTTGCCTTTGCATTTCTATAGAAGGAAATTGAGATGTTCCAGAGCAAACATTTTAAAAAAAAAACATAGTGGAATAGTGTGCACCAGTGTTTCTTAACCTTGGCAACGATTAGATTAGATTAGATTAGATTAGATTAGATTAGATTAGATTACCAGAGTTGGAAGGGACCTTGTAGATCATCTAGTCCAGCCCCCACCCCACCCCGCCCAAGCAGGAGACCCTACATCATTTCCAACAAATAGCAGTCCAATCTCTTCCTGAAAGCCTGCTGTGGTGAAGCTCTCACAACTTCAAAAAACAACTTCTGTTCCATGGGTTGATTGTTCTCACTGTCAGAAAATTCCTCCTTATTTCCAGGTTGAATCTCCCCTTGTTCAGTTTCCATCCATTATTCCTTGTCTGGCCTTTAGGTGCCTTGGAAAATAGCTTGACTTTAAGATGTGCGGACATCAACTTGATGAATTGCATGAAATATAATTAAACCAATCATTTTTTTGCCTGTCTATTCTTTATACTGAACCAGTGACAGTATAGTAGGACAGGCAGAGCCAATGGGTGGAGTCAAGAGAGGAATCAGCCTGGAGTCGTTACATTTCCATAAGTGATCCAAGTCCAATCCTTCTTGAATTCCATGGACTAGCACCAATTTAGTGCTGACTATTAGTTGACTAGATTCTTGTCAGTGGTGGTGACTGCTGGTTCAGAACAGTTCTAGTGAACCGGTAGTTCCAGTGAGCAGTTGGCCCTGCCCACCCACCCTTGCCCTTTCCTGTCCTATAGTACCCTGTTTTTTAGCTCAGCTGATTCGCATGGCACAGCAGATTGCCACGCCTCAGCTGTTTTACTCACCAGCACTGACATAGAAGGTAAGTTTTTAGTTTAATTTAGGTTAGTTTAGTTTAGTTTAGTATAATTTAGTTTATTGTCATCGCATCTCGTACAATGAAATCAAACGCCATCTTCAGTGCACATCATGACCATGAAAATAAACACAAACACACATCCTTCACACTCCACACATTGAATTGAAAACCCCTGACACCACCCCAACACTGTACTATACAGTAGAATTCAACAGAGCTACTGCCCTGGGATCGAAGCTGTTTTTCGGCCTATTTGTTCTTGTTTTTTTTATTCTATACTATCTGCCAGATGGTAATAGTTCAAAAAAAGGGGGTTCCCAGAATGAGATGGATCTTTGAGAATGTTTTGAACTTTCTTAAGGCAGTGGGAGCTATAAAGCTCTTCCAAAGAGGGGAGAGGGCAACCAATGATCTTCTGGGCAATGATGTTAACCCTCTGGAGCACTTTCCTATCTACCACAGTGCAATTGGCAAACCACACAGGGTGCAATAAGTTAAGATACTCTCTATGGTGCAGCGGTAGAAGGTCACCAGCAGTTTTTCATTCAGTTGTTGTTTTCTGAGAAGTCTCAGGTAGTATAATCTCTGCTGGGCCCTTTTGACTAGGGCTGCAATGTGAGCACCCCAGGTCAGGTCCTCTTTTTGGGGAACACCCAGAAACTTAAAGCTGGCCACTTGCTCCACTCGGTCTCCATTGATAAGCAAGGGCTGGATGTCTGATCTGTTCCTTCTATATAGTCCACTATCAGCTCCTTGGTCTTATTGGTGTTGAGGGCTGAATTATTGTCTCCACACCATGAAAACAACCGGTCCACCTTATCTGGGTAGGCAGACTCATCCTCCGTGGAGATGCGTCCCACCTCTGTTGTATCATCTGCAAATTTAGTAATTTTAAACTTAAAATGGGTGGTTTTTGAATGCTGCGCAGGCCTGCAAAGCATATGCTCATAGAACCAATTGTTAAATTGGTTGCAGCCCACCACTGATTCTTGTTATAGGTTTTTAGCAATAAATCAGCTTAATTGGAACTTATCATGTGGTCCTGATTCTTTGTGTCTAAGAATGACCATGTTATGCCACCAAACCAGTCCCTATTGTTCTTATTAGGGAATTTTATACAGGGAAAAATTGGGGGTGGGGGGAATCTATCTTTGAGACCAAGTGTTTTGTTTTGTTTTTGTCAGGGCAACCTGGTCTACCCAAAAATGGGATGGACCATACAGCTTCCATTTTCGCCTTTCAGCCTCAATCCAGAAGCCTTCACAGGCAGTCACTTTCGTGACAAACCATTTTTGTGCTAAAGTCATGTTTTACTGATATACATTTATTTCTTTGTCAGTAAAACATACATTTAACACATCTTTGAGACTGTGACAGGTTTGTTCCCCCCTCCACTGTACACAATGCTGGGTTAGATAAATGAATAGTTCCACCATGGGGTAATGGGTAGAGGTGGTATTCAGCAGGTTTTGGCCAGTTCTGGAGAACCAGTAGCGGGAAATTTGGAATAGTTCAGGGAACCGGCAATTACCACCTCTGACTGGAGATTTTACAGTATCCTTCCCTTGCCATGCCCACCAAACCACACCCACAAAACCGGTAGTAAAGGACTTCCAGTTTTCAGGGCTTCGGTGGCAGGCAGGAATCCATGATCGTGCGCGCTTTCTGCCTGGGCTCACCGCTGGAGCATCCTGAGCCAGCTGGCTTCGGGTCTAAGCCACCCTGTAGAGGTGGTGAAGACGGGGGAGACCCAGCAGGGTTTGAGGGGAGCCACACCACTCTTCCTCAGCTGGCTAAACTTCCTTTCCCGAAGGCAGTAAGAGCGGCAGTCAGAAATGGCTGCCTCAAAGAAGCACTCAGCCGGAAAAGAAAGTGCAGGAGGAAATTAAGAAGTGAAAGTTTTTGGCTGACCGGGACAAAAAGTAGCAACCAAGGTACCCTGGAATTTAAATTTTGCAAAAGATACATCGCTCCCAAAGAAGAGTTCGAAGCAGCGAACAAAAGTGAAAAGGGAAAGATTTTTTTTTCTTCACTCTCCTTCCTCCTGATAATGAGAAGATCTGAATAAAGAAATCAGAAAAATCCGCTTTGGCACCAACAGTTAATTAAACTGGAAATATAATTAAATGCCAAAGGGACAATAAAGATTTCTGAACACTAAAAAAAATCCTTTTTTTGCTATAAGTGGGAAGGGAGAGGAAAAGAATAAGGGCAGGACTTGGAAGGAGGAGACTGCTTGGAATTCAAAAGAATTTAAAGTTAAATCTTAACAAGACTTCTAAAGGATACATTTTAACTGGAACTTGCAACTAAATAGTAACCCCAAGAAGAGAAAGTGAAAAAAGAAGAAAGTGTTAAAAGAAATAGCTTGTGTGTATTTGGATTGCTTGGTGATTTGGGGACTTTTGGAAATCATATTTGAATGACTAAAAACAATTGGGTGGTTGTTTAAAAAAAGAAACTCTACAATGGCATCATCTCTGGATGAACTGAATGAACTGGATGAACTGAAAATCGAATTTAAAAAATATAAAGAAGAGGAACAAGAAGGGAAGGGCTCCTTTGGCTCCATTTTTCAATTCTTAGAAATGGTGATTGCTGTCTACAAGAAACAACAAGAAAAGACTGCGTAAGAAGAAGATTGGGACAAAGAAGAAGCCATTTTTAATGAACAAGTAATTCTATCTGGGGGAAGAAAAGGGAAAGCGGGGAAAGGGAATGGAGAATTTAAGACCTAAAAAAACAGCCAAAAAAGGGAAAAATAATGTGAAAAGGGGATATAATTTTGGAAAGTAACAGAAAAGGGGAATTCAGAAGAGGGAAATGGAGGTGGAGAGACAGGGGGGTAAAAAGGGGAGAGAGAAGAAAGGGAAAAAGGGAGGGAATAGAAGTTACAAAGGTTTGGAACAAGATGAAAAGAAACAGGATTTATTCAGAGATAATGGGTGAAAATTTAACTGAAAAAGGGATTCTGTAAAGGTACATTAGATTGTATTGTTATATTTGTAATAGAAATAATGTTAGAAAATTGGAAACAACATATGATTAAAAAGTGGAATAAAATAGTTAGTGTAATTTAATGAAACTTTTGTGAACAAAATAAACGAAATGAAATAAATGAGAGATTTGAACTAGGAAGGAATGGGAACATTTTAACTACTCAACGTTTTATAAAATATAAGTGAAGTGAGAGGGAAGTAATTATGGAAAGTTTATAAATGTTTCCATAGAAATATGATACTTATTTGAAAAGTAATGTGTAAAATGTTCAAGATTTAAATGAATATTAATATTAATGATAGAATCGAATTGGTATGGATTGTTGTTTTAATTATGTTATATATTTATATTTTTTTCTTTTTAAAATACATTGTGTAGTTTTAGAATGTACCAAGCAGAATCCGAACAGAAGTTATGTATTATATTAAGTGTTATAATTTTAGGGGAAAGATATAAAGGCGTCATACTCCAATCAGTGATCACAGGATAAATTTTGCTTAAAGAGAAAAGATAATAGACAGCTGAAACAGGACAAAGAATCTAAGTATGATTATTTGAATTGAGATGAAATAAATAAAATAAAATTAAGAAAGTTGAAAGAGGGGAGAAGTTATATAGAAAATGTAGAATGGTAATAAGATATGGAATGGAATATAAAAATGAGCATGAATTTGAATTTGTGTCTGCATGAAGAGATGTAACCCGGAATCAGGCTGCTTTCAAAAAAGAAGTTTTATGTTTTTATGTTGTATGTTTTGTTTTTTTATGTTTGTTTTTAAAAATTAATAAAATTTTCAAAAAAAACAGTAGTAAAAAAAAATGAATCTCACCACTCGTAATGGGACTTTACACAGAGAAGGAGACTTGAAAACTCTTCTAATTCTTAGAAGAAGAAGTTGTTAAGGGATGTATGATAGCTTTGGCTCAAAAACATAGGACATAATATTAATTTGATAGAGTGGGAAAGCATTTGGAACCCAAATTATAAACTAACAAAACCAGCATCATACAAAGAGAATATTTATAAGATGTTTTATAGATGGTATTTACGCCCCCACCGCCCCGCGAGATTGGCGAAGGTATTTCCCAACATGAATCTGGCATGATAGAAATGTAGAAAGAAGTACATCACATGTGGTGGTCCTATTCATATTGGCTTAAAATCAAACAATGGCTGCAAGAAAATGTTAAGGAATGAGTAAGTATTGGAACCACTATTTTTGTTAGGAATATTCAAAAAGAAATGTGGGAAAAATATAAAATATATTGTATTACACATCCTAATGGCTGCTGGAATAGTTTATGCTCAATTCTGGAAGCACAACTGCATATCATCGGATTTTGATTATTCAAAAAATAATGGCATGTGCTGAAATAGACGAATTGAATTTAATGATACAAGAGCCTGAATACTATAGAATTTGGGGAAAATGGTATAATTGGATTGAATTAAGACAGAGAAAATGAAGGTAAGATAAGGTAAAGATAAGCAACTTATAGATTAAATGTATATATTCACACAAAATTGTATATATTTGTAACTATGCACAAAGGATAGAAATGGATGAGATGGATGTCACAAAAACGGTCCATGTCATGAGATTTATTTTTTGTTTTATTTTTAAAATATACAAAAACTAATAAAGTTTATTTTAAAAAGAAAGAAAAGAAAACTCTTCTAATTCCCTTGCTGAAATGCAGATAAAATTCTCCTCTCAAATGACATTTTCAGTGCTGTGGTATCGCCTTGAATGGCAACGGTTCCCTAGGCTCCCTGGTCTTATTCTGTTTTCCTAAGCATCCATTAATATTGAGAAATAGAGCTGGCTAGAACTGCTGGGTAACCCCATGAACTAATGAAGTAAACATTTGCCATCGCCGAGACATGGAAGCAGGCCAGCCCTCCCCAGCGTACACCTGCAGAAACCTGTGATTCACCTCTGAGTCATTTGACAAACCTTTGCTGGGTAAAGCCAAGAGTCGTGTTGGGAACTGGCTGTGCTGCCAACAACGTATTTCTCCTTTGGAGCAATGACACGAACAAGGCTTCCAAACAGCTCTTGGGGAAGAAAACACTAGAGTGGGGGGGGGGGGCGTGCAGGAATCCACGTGATGCTGTCTGACTTGCTAACGAAATGCATTAAGCGAGGCAACGCATGTTTTATGGGCTTATGTCTGATTAGACAATGAAAATATGTAGGTAAATTGGTTGGGGAGTTTTTGTTTTTTTGTTTTAAAAAAGCAGTAGATCAAAGCTTGATAGGAAGAGGACGATGAGATAAATAAAACAATTCGAGCTAATAAGTGCTTCTCCCTCCAGCCAAAATGATTCATTAGCATTAAATATAACAGCATCAAATAAAATAGCCCCCAAACCCCACCACAGCACAAAATAAAACAAAACAAGGTAAACAGCAAGGAATCGACAAATGAGATGGAGCCATTTGGGATTTGAGACTGATGGTGTGCTTGACCCCTCCTTTGGGCTCAGCCTGATCATCTCCTAGAGCAAGGGTCTTCAAACTTGGCAAGTGTAAGACTTGTGGACTTCAACTCCCAGAATTCCTGAGCTAACATGACTGGAGAAGGAATTCTGGGAATTGAAGTCCACAAGTCTTAAAGCTGTCATGTTTGAAGACCCATGTCATAGAGTGAGTCTCCTCCTTAGTGAAAGTTTTTTCTAAAGGCATTTTAAATACAATTTTAAGGACTCTGAAAAAGTCCTAATTTGGGGGAATAAGTAGCAAAAGTTTAGTTAGAGAATGATTTTAGACAGTTAAAGTAGACTAAGAATCCAGATGGGTTTGAAATAAAAATTTAGAAATAAATAAGTATATCCTTCCTGTGGGAAACTATTCTTGTTTGTGTTCTTTAAAAAAAGCAACTTGATAGGATGGGACTTTTATGGATGATCCCTAGAGGGAACTAAAATAAATTAAAGATTACAATTAAAGAAGAATACTTAGATTCAACTTGTTAATGAAGAATAGAGCATAATTTCTGAACAATGGTCTCAGAAATCAATTTTAAGAATACCTGATAAGATAGATAGAAGGTATGTTAATGATTGAACAAACTATGACAGATAAGATTAAAATTATATGAATAGGGATTTAAATATGAAAAGTTACAAGAATGATATGAAAAAAGATGATATACTGGACATGCAAATGAAATCAGATGAAGTCTAAATACCTAAATACACTGATGGCTGTTTGCAATTTGGTAGTTTGAATCTCACCAGGCTCAAGGTTGATTCAGCCTTCTGTCCTTCCAAGGTGGGTAAAATGAGGGCCCAGATTGTTGGAGGCAAATATGCTGACTCTGTAAACCACTTAGATTGGGCTGTGGAGTACTGTGAAGCAGTTCATAAGTCTAAGTGCCATTGCTAAAGGGGACATACAAATACCAAACTAGAAGAGTGGTTTGGAGAATCTTTTTTAATTGGTTGTACAAAAGAAATCTGTTAAAGTTTTCAAGAATTTTTAGATAAGGAACAAAGGAAACAAAGAATATGAAAAGAAAACAAGTTTTAGGACATTATTTGAAGGGATTAAAAACTAAGACTGATAATAGTAAGGGACGGAATATAGAGTTGGCTTATTTGATCAAGGTTAAAGTAGATATGAATTATTTCTGGTAACCCTTAATGGATTGCTGATAAGGAATTAATGTTGAGGTTTTTGGATTTTGTTTTGCGTTAAGAGTTGGAAAAGTGGGAAGAAGAAAGCATCTATTGTATTTTAAGAGAATCTCTAAAATTGTTTATACTTGTTACCAAATTTTTTTCTCATTTTTTCTTTTTTACACTTTCTATTTTTATTGTTCTATTTCTTGTAGTTCTTATTAGTTTTTATTTTTTCTATTGTAATCTCTAATAAAATTATTATTTAGAAAAAGAATTTTGGTCAAGCTTACCACGTTATTACTGGGGGATGTCCTCCCCTTAGTTTTATGCAGTAATAGAAAAATAATGTGCAAGGACATGCCTTAAAAATAACATAAACATATAAGAATATTTACTTAAGATCCTTATGTGATTACATGCAGAGACATGTTTTATATTATATTAAGCACACTTAAATAAGGAACGGTGTTATGTCCAACTGAACCTTGAATGGTTTCTGGTATGCAATTGGACATCATAAAACAGATACAAATTGTGTTCTATATTAACTTCTAACTTCACATGGTATTCACTGGTTTCATACATCAATGAGAAAATGGGAAGAGTAGACCACACTTGGAATACTGCATCCAGTTTTGGTCACCACAATATAAGAAAGATGTTGAGGCTCTAGAAAGAGTGCAGAGAAGAGCAAGAAAGATGATGAGGGGACTGGAGGCTAAAACATAACAAGAACAGTTGCAGGAAATGATTCATTACTCTAATGAAAAGAAGGTTTAAGGGTGACATGATAGCAATCTTCCAACATCTAAGGGGCTGCCACAACTGGTTCTCCAAAGCACCTGAGGGCAGGACAAGAAGCAATGGATGGAAACTAATAAAGAGAACCAACCTAGAAGTAAGGAGAAATGACAGACCACTTAATCATTGGAACAGCTTGACTCCAGAAGTTGTGGGTGCTCCAACACCAGATGTTTTTAAGAAGAGATTGGTCAGTTATGGTACCTCCTGCTTGAGCAAGGGGTTGGACTTGAAGACCTCCAAGTTCCCTTTATTCTATTATTTTGAGAGACACAATCCAGTCTTTACTCACATGCATATTGCACTCATCACATGACAGAGCGGTTCTCATTTGGACCAAGAAAAACCCGTTTATCACAAAAAGTGAAGATCCAGATAGCACCGAGATTTGTATGAAATCTGAAGATCATTAGAGAGGAAAATTTAGAAATCATCAGTATAATTTAAGTAAAAATAATAATTTAAACACAGTTTTATAAAAGTGAGTTGAACAGTTATATATATATCGAATGAATGAATGAATGAATGAATGGGCAATTATTCCCACCAAATGAAAAAGAACACTCATCTTTACAATGGATTTAGAAACCTTTAGATAGATCAGGGGTCGCCAACCTTTTGGACCTCAGGGACTACCAAACTTATAATTTTAAATTCCATGGACCACTAATATGAATTTTGACCGACAGTGGCTTGCTGACGTTGGTGGGAAAGTTGATCCCATATTCCAGAGCTGCAGTAGTCATAGGACTGGCGCTTTGGTCATCCCGGAGCAGCTGCTCCTCCACCCGGGTGCACCGGCCTGCCATGGACTGGGGGAGCTGGTCCAGGATGACCAAAGGGCCAGTCCTGTGACTATTGCAGCTATGGAATATGGGACTGACTTTCCCGCCAATATCAACAAGCCACCCTGGGGTGGATTTCCCTCCCCTGTCATTGATCTTACCTTCCTGTTCCAGCTTGCGTGGCTCTACTGAAGGTAAGGTTTGCGCTTGGCCGAAGGGTGGGGGCAAGAGGGTGGGCAGGCCATGTGGGCGGTACAGCCTTGTGTTCCTGCGCAGCCTGGATTAATTGCTTGGGGGCGGGTGCTTTGGGGAGGACATTTCTCTGCAGGCCACCAAAATTTTCTTGTGGACCACCAGTGGTCCCTGGCCCACTGGTTGGCGACCACTGAGATAGATGGTACTTGTAGAGGATTTTTCCCCAGCAAAGTAGAATACATACAAACCTTCAAATTGTGGTGCTAAAATTAAGCATTGGAAAGAAGATTGGAGTTTGATTCTTCCTTCATGTAATATCCCTTCATGCTTGGATTTTTTTTTTTTAAGCAAATCATATTTGTCAGGGTAATGGAAAGAATTAAGCAAAAAAATTATGTGCAAAGGTTTGTTTGTTCTGTTCCTCATATGGGGAAGAAGTTTCAAGTTTCATACAAACAGACACAGTTCCAAATTTTAGCATGGTTTAGAAAATCAAAGCCATCATAGACACCACTATCACCACTGTAAAACTGAAATAGATTATATGACTGAAATCATCGCCTCACACATCTTAATTAAGCTTCAATAGTGCAAACAACATTGAATTTATTAATCCAGTTTTAACAACTCACAGAGAGGGAAGCATTATTCAGTTGTATGCTTTTGTCTGTTGGAGGTAAATTAAGATGTAATAAAATAGTGCTATACGGGCAGGGAAAGTTAGATAAAAACTATCTTTTATAACAGACCATTTTGCTATGGATTTTGAAATGTGAGGAGTTAAACTGAAGACAAAAACACTGTTTATCTATATACTTGATTAATTAGAAGAAAACTGTAGATATTGTTCTCCAAAAGAATCTTAAAAGTTGGCAATTTAGAGCAGTTAAATTACAGCCATTGTGTTTAAATTGCATTGACTCTGTCAAATCCTACATCATACGGAGGAAGCAAAGCGAAGATAGGGTGTATTTTCTGTGATCTTTTCTTAAGATTTAGAGCTTCTTCTAGGATTTCTTTTGTCATTGTAAAGACAATAATCCATTGTGTACTTCTGTTACTAATGATTCTGTAAAGATTGTCTGCTCTAAAAAGATAATTAGAAAGGGTGAAATTTAATTCCATTAAAGAGTACTCAGTTGTGACATAATGAAATTTCATGGCAGAATGGCAAACTTACTTTAGAGTCAATACTCAGGGCTTTCATGTAGGCCAAACAAATAAAGTTATAAACTTCACCTTGAGTTCAGTCTTCCTATGAGTAAAAGCATTGGTGGTGGGTTTCCTTACCCCATTTTCTTTTAAACTATCTAAAGTCCAGCATATTAGGACTATTAGAGGATTTTTCAGGGGGAAAACCCCTGACACCTTGTTAGGATTTTCCAAGAAAGTCTAACAAAAAGAAAATGTGTTTGGGGTCTAATGGAAAGAGAACCAGAGAAAAAATGTGGAACTTTGTTACTATATATGTTGACAGCAGCAAGACTATTGTATGCACAAAAATGGAAGGATGCTCCAATTCCTATCATGGAAGAATGGTTGCAGAAGTCGATGGAGTTAGCTGAAATGGCAAAACTGACTACTTTGGTTAAGGAAAAAAACATACGTACTTTTATTTCCACATGGAAACCGCTTCTGAACTTCATGCTTAATGTGGAAAAGAATAACTCTCTGACTTCAGATTTTACAGATTAGACTGATAGATCTTTATAGAAATGACTTGTTTATACTATTATGGAAAAGAAAAAAGTTGTGATTTGAGGTTAATGCCTTATTTTACTGTAACCAAGAAGGAGTCGGAAATCGATGCTTTTTTCTTTCTTTTTCCCCCTGTCTTTCCTCCTTCTCTTCCCCACCTTTCCCCTGCCCTCTCACTGCTCTTCTATTTACTTTTGTAATTTGAATTTTATAATACTCTATAATGTAATAAAAAAATGTTTTAAAGAATGTGTTGAGGATCTATTTGGTCACAAATGGCCCTCGGTTACATAGGAACTACACCATGGTACAATCCTCAGGGTTAAAATAGAAAACAGATGCAGGAAATCCTCAGCCATATGACCACAACTGAGGCAAAAATGTTCACTGATAAGCAAGATAGTTATTAAATGAGCTTTGCCCCATTCTGTGACCTTTCTTGCCACCATTGTTACATGAATCACTGCAGTTGTTAAGTTAGTAACACAGTTGTTAAGTGAATCTCGCTTCCTTATAGACTTTGCCTGACAGAAGGACGCAAAAGGCAATCACGTTAACACAGAACATTGCAACGGTCATAAGTATGAACCAATTTACCAAGCATCTGACTTTTGATTCCATGGTAACAGGGATGCGGCAAATATTGTCATTGTGAAAATGGTCAAAAGTCGCTTTTTCAATGGCATTGTAACTTCAAACGGTCACTAAATTAATAGTTGAAAATCGAAGACTATCTGTAATCATGAATTTTTATTTCAGGGGAAAGAAGGAATAAAAGTACGTCTAGCAGCATAAAAGTGCTCCTATATCCAGTAGCTGTGAATGTGATAAGAGACATCTGTCCCTCCAAAGATCAGTATTAGCAATCCCAAAAGAAGAATATTATTTTGAGATAATTTTTCTGTTTATTTCTCTTTAAATAACACCAAGGTAAAGTACCTTAAAGTGACAGTACGAATATTTTATTAAAATAAATAAAAGCTGTTTATACTGGGAATGCTGAAAATATCTGTAATTTTTCCACCTTTTAAAAGAAAAAGAGCATAGTACCCTTTTGGTATTCAGCAGGTTCTGACCAGTTCTGGAAGAACTGGTAGCGGAAATTTTGAGTAGTTTGGAGAACCGGCCAATGCCACCTCTGACTGGAGATTTTACAGTATCCTTCCCCTGCCACGCCCACCAAGCCACGCCCACAGAACTGGCAGTAAAAAAAATTGAATCCCACCACTGGCGTAATAGTCTCTGTATATCAATATTCCAATACAAACAAACCAATCAAATGAAAACAGAAAGCAACAATGACATACACACACATGCCCAGGGTTTTTTTTAAAAAATATTATTGTTAGATCCATAAAAGAGATGGCTGTGCACAAAAATATAGATCTTCAGAGGTTAACACTACAGGTAGTACAACCGTTCACTTAGTGACTTTTTAAAGTTACAATGGCACTGAAAAAAGTGACTTATGGCCAGTTTTCAAACTTAAGAGCATTGCAGCATCCCCATGGTCATGTGATTTACATTCCGATGCTTGACAACTGACTCGCATTTATGACAGTTGCAGTGTCCCAGGGTCATAGGCGGGGGTGGGATTCAGCCAGTTCAGGACAGTTTGGGCGAACCAGATGTTAAATTAAATTACATCTAGTTTGCCAAACTGGTAGTTGAACCAACTGGCTGGCCCCACCCACCTAACCCCGCACCTTCCAGGAGTCTCTACACAGCCCGTTTTGGGTGGAGGTAGGTGTAGAATCCACACGGAGACTCTGGGAGGGGGGAAAACGGCTCTCCCGGAAGTTCCAGAAGTCTGGAAACGGGCCTGTTTCCGGTTTCCAGAGGGCCTCCATAGCCTGCGGGAGGCTGTTTTCACCTTCCCAGATGCCCGAGGGAAGCCTCCGGACTCTGGGGAAAGGGGCCCTCAAGGAAGTTCCATAAGTCTGGAAACGGGCCTGTTTCTGGCTTCCGGAGGGCTTTCAGAGCCCAGGGAGGCCATTTTTGCCCTCCCAAAGGCCTGAGGGAAGCCTCCAGACTCTGGGGAAGGCGAAAAATTGCCCTCCTGGAAGTTCCAGTAGGCCACACCCACCATGGCTATGGACACCCAGCAGTTGAGCAGAGAACCAGTTGCTGGGATTTTTGAATCCCTCTCCTGGTCATGGGATCCCCCTTTGTGACCTTTCTGACCGGTGAAGTCAGTGGAGAAACCAGGGTCATTGAACAGCCGCGTTACTAATTTAACAACTGCAGTGATTCTCTTTAACAAACATGGCCAGAAAAGTCGTAAAACTGGGCAAAATTCACTTAATAAATTTCTCACTTAGGAGCATAGTTTTGGGGCTCAATTGTGGTCATAAGTTGAGAACTACCTTTATATGAAAAATACAGTTAAGCACAGGAAAGCCTTTAGTTTCAGAAACCCTTTTGTTTATAAGAGAATATATAAAGCAATACACAACACCTTCCACCAGTTACTTCTTGTCCTGACTGCAGGTGTTTCGGAAAACAGATCAGCTCCTTCTCTGTCACAACTCTTCAGTACACACCAGTTGCTAAGCATCTGGATTTTGTTCATATGTTTGTGGGGATGCTGTGATTGTCATAACTGCGAGGAAGTATCTTAAGTCACTTTTTCTGCATTAACAGAGGGATAGAATCAAGATCACATGAAGCGTTAATATCATTTTATAATGCCTTGGTAAGGCCACACTTGGAATACAGCATCCAGTTTTGGTCGCCATGATGTAAAAAGGATGTTGAGAGTCTAGAAAGAGTGCAGAGAAGAGCAACAAAGATTAGGGATTGGAGGCTCAAAGATATAAAGAACGGTTGCTGGAATTGGGTATGTCTAGTTTGATGAAAAGAAGGACTGGGGTGACATGACAGTAGTATTCTCAGGAGCTGCCACAAAGAAGAAGGAGTCGAGCTATTCTCCAAAGCACCTGAGGGCAGGACAAGAAACAGGGGATGGAAACTGATCAAGGAGAGAAGCAACTTGGAATTAAGGAGAAACTTTCTGACAGAACAATGAATCAGTGGAACAACTTGCCTCCAGAAGTTGTGAATTCTCCAACATTGGGTGTTTTTAAGAAGAAACTGGATAACTATTTGTCTGAAGTGGTATAGGGTTTCCTGCCTAAGCAGGGGGTTGGACTAGAAGACCTCCAAGGTCCCTTCCAATTCTGTTATTCTATTCTATTCTGTTCTGTTCTGTCCTGTCCTGTCCTGTCCTGTCCTATTTTATTCTATTCAACTCTACTCTGCTCTGCTCTGTTCTGTTCTATTCTATTCAGTGCCATTGTCAATTTCAATGCTCACTAAATGAAAGCTTGTAAGTCAAGAACTACCTAAACGTCACTTCCATTTAAATCCTCACTTACACCAAGGTATTATACCTTTTTACGGAGAAGATGGACCAATTTTTTCCATATTAGGTTTTATTTTTTTACAATTTTCTATTTCTTGCAAATACCTTGTGTACAGTTTGTAATTCTTTCAGGTTTGTTTGTTTTTTAAACAGCCCACATTTCAATGCTTAATTTTTCTCCAAACATTTGCATTTTTGTTTTGCTATTTTTTTTTCTAATGTAGATTTTACAAGTAATGTCCCTGTACAGAATACATTTTACAGACTGTTTTCATGAATGCATGCATATTTGTATGGAAAATAAGAATAGTAATACTGGTACACTGGATTGCAAAATTTACAGAAAGGTGAATAACTAAGTTCTGGGGTGCGTGAAAATGAGCAGTTTAATACATTTGCCAAAAAATGAAAATTAAATAAATCCGTCCCCCATTTCCTATTCTACGATAGCCATTTCTAAACTAGCTTGCTGCAGAAGATAAGGATGATGGTGACCACATGTTCTACTTAAAAGAAATTAGAGCAATGAACAGAATAATAACGATAAAACATAATGTACAATGGAATCATTACAGTATAACATTTCACATGCAGTGATTGAAAACATTCTATCAACACCAAAAACATATATGGACACAGTAGAGTTTGGTTTGGTTAAGATAATCTAGAGCTAATATCTGAGCTAATATTTATCTTGCAAATTCCTGAATCAACACATTTGTCTTAAACGAGGGCCGTAAATGAGTCATTGAAGGGGGCCACTGTATTTCTCCCAAGAGAGAATTCAGTAAGGTCTTTTAAGCTCAGAAAGTCAGGGAAACTACATGTAGGCCTCAATTCACAACTGTTTGTTTAGTTACAATGGCACTGAAAAAAGGCGACATAAGTTTTTCACACTTCTGACCGTCGCAAGCTGTTCCACTGGTTAATTGTCCTCACTGTTAGGACATTTTTCCAGGTTGCTTCTCTCCTTGATTAGTTTCCATCCATTGTTTCTTGTCTTACCTTCTGGTGCTGACACCCACTCCCCCTTCTTCCCCATAGTCACATAATCAAAATTCAGATAATTGGCAATTGACTCTGTTCTGCCTTTAGACTGTTGGCTGAATATAAAGACAAATGGACAACTCTACAAAGGCTTCCATACAAAATTTCTTTATTGGGTCACCAGGCATCCTCAAATATAACTCATGGTTATGTCAAGATCCATCTAATGTCCAATTCTTTGCATAGCTGACTTCATAGCGTAAAAGAATAGTGATCTTTCATCCCATAACAAAATAGCAAAGGGGTGAGGCACCAGCACGCTGCTGGGGTCCAGGCAAGAGTGAAGGAACCTCCCCCAACCCAACCAAGGGTCAATTCAGTGACCAATCAGGATTACAGATGTGACCACATGACATGAACTACATTTCCCAGGATGCATTAACTACATTTACCACGAAGCATTCCCTTAAGGGGACAGCTCCCAATTCTAACTTAACTATTTCAATTCCCATTACCTATATACTGTCTGGACAGCACAGACTCATACTTACGATGATTGCAGTGTCCTGGGGTCATGTGATCACCTTTTGTGACCTTCTGACAAACAAAGTCAATAGGGAAGTCAGATTCACTTAACAACCAAGTTACTAGTTTAACAATTGCAGCCAAGAAAAGTCGTAAAACTTGGCACAGTTCACTTCACAAATGTCTCACCTAGCAACATAAATTTTGGGTTCAGTTGTGGTCATAAGTCAAGGACTGCCTTTGGTTGACAGTTCATCACCACCTGGAATAGATTGTCTGCTTTATTCTACATTTTGAGATTGCTGGCGGTGGTTCCATTGTGGTTCAGAAGAAATTAAGATATGAGTTTGCTAACCTCCAACTACCTTACAGCTTCTCTTAATGGAGTTCTTAACTACATCTCCCAGCATTCTTGGTTAGAATGCAGTAATGTAGGCTAACTCTGCTCAAAGCCAGAAGTTCAGTCCTGACCAACCCAAGATTGACTCAGCCTTCCATCCTTCCAAGTTTGGTAAAACGAAGACCCAGACTGTCGGGGGCAATACGCTGACATTTGTAAACCATGTGCTAGTGTTAAGTGCTATTCTTATAATAGGAGGTGGGGAATGCTGCAGGTCTCATCCCCGAGGGAGATACATGTGGCGGGACCCAGAAGAAGGGCCTTCTCCATGGTGGCTCCCTCTCTCTGGAACATCATTCCTCCAGAGATTAGAATGGCCCCCACTTTCTTCCAGAAGGCGCTGAAGACTTGGTTCTGCTAGCAGGCCTGGGGAACCCAGAGCGGGATGGAGCCCATTAAATGGCTCGTGTGATCTGCTATCGCCAGGGTGGGTGGGGGATATTATTATATTCATTTATTTGATTTTTTAAATTAGTTTTATGGTTTTAAATGTGGTTTTTTTTTATTCTGTAAGCCACCTTGAGTCTCCATGGGTGAATAGGCAGTAATATAAATTCAATAAATAAATAAATATTCTCAACAAGAAATAAGGAGCGCACTGGCTGAGCATTGAGAAGTTACAGTCTGGTGTAATTTACTTGCTGCCAAGTTGATGATCATCAGAATAAAAGGGATCTGGGTAACCAGAATTTGTTTTATTTACAAGGATGCCTCTTTGTCCTGGGGACATCTCTCTGCCCGTGTTTATTTTCATTCCTTGTACTAAGATTGGTGAAAGGTACCAGATTGGGAAAAAAAATTCCCCTTATCATTAATTTAGCATTAGGAATTAACTTTGCTGCTAAAGCCATTTGCAGTCAATACAAAACAAGCAAGCAAGCAAGGAGGAGAAGCAATCCTTACGTATCTTTACATCTCCATTGCAATCTGAGGTGGCAGGAAACCTAATTAAAAATACTTGCAAGGAACAGCTTTTATTTGTAAGAAATCAAATTTGTTAGTGGTGAAACGGGTCAATTTTCTAATCAGTCAGGATTTGAAATTCATCCTCCACCAATTAAAATTTACTTGTAAAGTAAGGGGGGGGAAATGGGATAGTGTCCTCTTTGGACGATTAGTCTTTATCATTTAATTTGTTGAGAGTTTAAAATTACAGTAATTATCCTGAAATCACTGGCATTATTTGACACTGCAACAACAGAGCACTGGAAATGAGTGACAAATGCACAAAAGACTTTTGTTACCTTTGTTTGTCTGAATAAATCTCAATAAGTATTGTGGGGATTTAAATTTTCCAGTATATTTAGAATGTCATTAGATGGTCAAGCCTATTGACTTTTAGCTACATTTCATGATAATGAAAAACTGTAATATCAGACTCTAAGTGATGTGACTTTCCAACGATCCATAGGCAAAAATATAACCTCTAAATATGAAGTTGGAGAAAGCAATATTTTATTTGGGTTTCTTTAAAAAAAATACAAAAGCTTTTATCACATTGCTATACTGTAATCCTCAAGAACCATCCTCATTTGTGATAAAATCTTTATTATTTATTTATATGTCTTACAGAGAGAGAGAGAGAGAGAGAGAGAGAGAGAGAGAGAGAGAGAGAGAGAGAGCGTGCCCTTGCCTCTTTCCTCGGGCTGAGAAAGAGTGACTGGCCCAAAGTTATGTTGGAAAAAATGTCCATCTGGGTTCAGTTCCAAGTGGGGAGAAAGACACTAGAAACATGGAGGCTCTTTGGAAAGATGGTTTAATAGAGGACAGGACGACATGGTTTTGAGATCCTGGGCAAAAAAAAGCACAGGGAGAGAGATTGATAACCTCTGTTGGGCTTTGAACTTGCTAACTGTTCCTATGGCAAGAAATGTATTCTGATTGGTTGTCAGACTCCCATGGGGCCATGAAGGGGTAACTTTGTAGGTTGTCTTGAGTCCCAGGCTTGGCTGAATCTTGCTGGGTGGTGTAATGAAGGGGCTTTGGGCAATTCCTATTATGGCTTAATGGCTTTGTCCTTGTTTGGATCTGAGTGAGGGCTAATCCCATCACCCTGGAGCTGAAGGTCATTTGTGTTGTAGATAAGAAGTCTTTGGTCTTTCTAGGGCTATTAACAAAAGTGGGGGCTGCTTTCCAAGAGCATGTTTCTCCTTTTCTCATCCAGGTATAATATTCTGCCTTTTTAAAATATTTCCTAGAATATTTCATTTTTCTAGAAGAAGGGAGGGTGCCAGAGGTGGTCTTCAGCAGGTTCTGACCAGTGCTAGAGAACCGGTAGCGGAAATTTTGAGTAATTCGTAGAACTGGCACATACCACCTCTGACTGGAGATTTTACAGTATCCTTTCCCCTGCCACGTTCACCAAGCCATGCCCACAGAAACGGAAGTAAAAAAAAATTGAATCCCACCACTGGTGGCTGCTAACTTTCTAGTTATTCACCCAAATTTGTGCCTAAGGCAGGACTAGAACTCATAGTCTCCTAGCTTAACCAGTTGCTCTCGCTACCGCCTTGTTTTATTTCACCATAAAGCTGTGTTACCTGATCAGGTTTTCCATGTTAATAATTGCATACAGGTAGTCCTTGACTTACAGTCATTCATTTAGTGATCATTCGAAGTTCCAACGGCACTGGAAAAAATGACTTATGGACATTTTTCACATATATGACAACCTCAGCATCCAATCAATCAATGCTTCAGTGCTTTTGAAAATAGGTTGATTCTTCGCCATGGACACAGGATCAAAATTCAGACGCTTGGCAACTGGCTCGTACTTATGACGGTTGCAGTTCCCCCAGGGGTCATGGGATCCCCTTTTGCTACCTTCTGACAAGTGAAGAAGTCAATGGGGAAGCCAGATTCACTTAACAACCACGTTACTAACTTAACAAGGGCAGTGATTCAATTAATAGTTGTGGCAAGGAAGGTTTTTTAAAAAAAACTCGCTTAACTTTCTTGTTCAGCAGCAGACATTTTGGGCTCAGTTTTGGCCATAAATTGAAATTATCTGTAATTTCTTTTCTCTGCCACAGTTTAAATTGCAGTGGGAGTTGAGGAAGTTTCTTTCTAACATTTATTAAACTATTAGAAGAAGCAACAAAAGCAATGGAATAACATTTTTTTTTTCAATTAGCTCTGGCTAAAAGCTTTGAAGTGGACAGTGACCACTTAAAAATCACCTCACTCACAAAAGCTCAAGGAGAAATTTATTTAGTTTTAATCTGAATGCCAACATAATTCAAATTTTGAAACAGCACATGCACCAAAACAGTTGTCTCAATTTTATAAGGCAGATTGCCAGTCAAAAATAAAAATAGGAAAATGTAGAAAATGTATAGATTCAAGAAAATAAAATATCACGTGCAATGTTATAAAAGTATCCCCCCCCCAAAAAAGCTATATCAATTAGCAAAAATACAAAGTTGTGCATGCATGAAAGAAATGTACATAAGCATACATAGAATTTTTTTTTTACAAAATAAATGCTCAAAATAGCACAGGAACTGAAACTGACAAATTCAGTGTTTTCTATTGCTCACCTGATATTTCAAAACCTTTTTTCCCCCTCATATTGTGCAATCAACTTCACAAATATTTGGTTAAACCATTGCTTCATGCTTGTTCTACCTATAAATGTCAGCAGAGAATTATTCATAAACCAGACACAGATAGGTTTTTAATACAAACTACATCAAACTGTTTTAAAGCTCTTACACATTACTGTTTTAAGTCATATGACAAGTGACAGGTTGACCAAAAACCTCACAATTATTATTATTTTTTTTTTAAAAAAACCGCACATTAAAAGATATGAATAGATGTTATCATTTGATGTAAGGTAGCCAAAACTGAAGTATTCTGGCGCTACTTTTAAAAGATACCAGAGGCATCATTGAAGCATGATTCATATTCATCTGAATTCTCCATTCCCCCCTCCACAACAAATTCCCCTTAAGTTTCCCCTTTCATTAATATGACATAATATGCATTGCTCCCATGTTAAAAATGTTAACAAAGGACCCTCTGCTCCCGCACACCTCATTAAAAAAATACGCAATGGTCAGCAGTGGCAAGACCAATGAAAACCACTCCACTTTAATTAATTCTAAATGGTGCTTTTCAGCATGTCCAAAGCTCAGCTCGCTGAAGTGGAAAAGGGGGTGAATAGCACCTCTCTAATCTGGGCAAACTCATTTTGGAGGCTGATTTCAGTGCATCGGAATGCAGGGGTGGAATTGCCAAGAGTTTAGGGGGAGAGTAGGCGTCAAAGGCAACGGGAAGACCTCATAGCACACATCAGCCAAGCTTGCTGCCATAGGATAACAATGAAAGATATTCCAGGAGCTTCCCTAAGACAGCTTCAAAAATTCTCTACCAATCAGAAACCATTTTTCTGACGTTCCTTCTTTCTTTGCTATCTACCTGTCCAGCATATTTCCAGGGTGTTCATTCTTCCGTCCTCACATTGTTCCCTAATTACTTTATGAAGGGAGTTGAATTGGTTCCTAAATCATTACAAGTACTGTAGTTTGGCCTAGTGGTTTAGGCAAGAGGCTAGAAAGCTAGGAGAGACTGGAGTTCTAGTTCCATCTTAGGCATAAAAGCCGACTGGGTGACTTTGGGCCGGTCACTCTCTCACAACCCAACTTGCCTCAAAAGGTTGCTGTTGTGTGTGAGGAGGAAAGTGTTTTGGATATGTTTTCTGCCTTGTGTTATTTGTAAAAATAATAAATGCACAATATAAAGAAGAAAGGAAGGAGGGAAGGAAGGAAGTGGGGAAGGAAGGAAGGAAGGAAGGAAGGAAGGAAGGAAGGAAGGAAGGAAGGAAGGAAGGAAGGAAGGAAGGAAGGAAGGAAGGAAGGAAGGAAGGAAGGAAAGACAAATTATTTTCCAAAGTATCAGAAGACAAGGCAAGAAACAATGGATGGAAACTAATCAAGGAGAGAACCAACCTGATATTAAGAAGAAACTTCCTAACATTAAGGACAATTAACCAGTGGAACAGCTTGCCTTCAGAAGTTGTGGGTGCTTCATCACTGCAGGTTTTTAAAAAGAGACTGGACAGTCACTTGTCTGAAATGGTATAGTGTTTCCTGCTTTAGCAGGGGGGGTGGACTAGAAGACCTCCAAGGTCCCTTCCACCTCTATTCTGATTGAAGATTTTTTAAAAAATATCTGATGCATAACAATACAGTGAGTTAAAAGAGCAATCGGGGGATTGTGATAGATTCATCCTTTTATACATAAAATTTTAAGTCAATGGGCTTCCATTCCCTGACATTTTGAAGCCGAATTAACTTGTTTAACCACACTGTCCAATTTTTCATACTGCGTTGGTCGGTCACCTGTCCTCCAAGTTAAAGGGAAGTTGATAGGAAAACCAAGAAGTTGATTCAAACTTGGGAAAGCTGTTGGCTGAAAGAAGTTGATTCAAACTTGACCAATATTATTACTCCTCATCTTCAGTTCTTCACGACAACTTGAAAGCATGGGGGAAAAAAAAGCTGTCCACAATCTGGTACCCACAAACCATGTTAGAATTTCAGTGTCCCAAATTCCTCAAATTTGGCTGCATTCCTTGGCTTCCTTCAAGCTATCAAATCAACATCCACAGTTGAAGGACAGCACCCGCAGACAGACTCCTCTCTTCCGATCTTTCATGCTATGCTTTCTAATGACCTGAAAATGTTACTGAGATCTCCAAACATTATAAACAAGCAAAAGAACATATGAACCAACTATATGTACTTGAGAGAAGGCAAAGCAGGAATTAAGCTTGTGAATTGTTAGCTGCTGGAGTGCCCTCTAGGAGAAAGTCAGAATAAGTATTGTTACTACGGGAATCTTTGTCTAACAACAATTCATTTAGTGACTGTTCAAAGTTACAACAGCACTGGAAAAAAATGACTGATGCCCATTTTTCACTTACAACCATTGCAGCCTCCCATGGTCACATGACCAAAATTCAGACATTTGATAACTGACTCATATTTATGACTGTTGTGGTGTCCTGGGGTCATGTGATCTCCTTTTGCAACCTCCTGACCAGCAAAGTCGATGATTCCCTTAGCAACCATGTTACTAACTTAACAACTGAGGTGATTCACTTAGCAACTGGGGCAAGAAAGGTTGCAAAATGGGGCAAAAATCACTTAACAAATGTTTCATTTAGCAGCAGAAATGTTGGCCTCAATTGTGGTCATAGGTCAAGGGCTACCTGTACTCCCAACGTTATCTTTATTGTCTCCTATTTTCTTATGTGGTGTGGTTTTGTTCAGGCTCGACAGCTGTGTGTCCTGGACAGCGATGGAGGGCAGAAATATTGCCCTGGTCTAGATCAAGCGTATAGAAGTAAGGATAAAAATCTGCGCTATTTTTGAATAGAGCTTCTTATTGGAAAGAAGAAAAGTGAGTGAGGAAGGAAGGAAGGAAGGAAGGAAGGAAGGAAGGAAGGAAGGAAGGAAGGAAGGAAGGAAGGAAGGAAGGAAGGAAGGAAGGAAGGAAGGAAGGAGGGAGGGAGGAGGGAAGGAAGGAAGGAGGGAGGGAGGGAGGGAGGGAAGGAAGGACAGGAGGGAGGGAGGGAGGGAGGAAGGAAGGAAGGAAATAGATCCACAAGGTCAATCACTATTCAAGAACTCTCCTTCCCAAGACACAGATGACTATATAAGGGGTGTTGTTCCACCTTGCAATGAAACATACCACTTCAGTTTGCCACCCTAATAAGCTGGCACAAAAATTTCACTTTCATATGGAAATTAGCTCAACAATTAAAAAGTAGGCCATCTCCCACTTAGTGCCAGGAGTCCCTATGCCTGAGCTCATGATATAGGAAGGAGAAAGTGGACATGGAGATAGCCCTGAGAAGTCCCATTTAATCAACAGGACATATATTTGATTCAGACATAATGAGTAAAGATGCCTCTCTGCTCTTTATTCCTATATCTATTATCCTTATTGGCAAATAAATGCAAAAAGTCAATAATAACAGAATAACAGAGTTGCAAGGGACCTTGGAGGTCTTCTAGTCCAACCCCCTGCCGCCCTGCCCAAGCAGAAGACCCTATACCATCCCAGACAAATTGTTGTCCAATCTCTTCTTAAAAACTGCCGGCACCCACAATTTCTATAGGCAAGCCATTCCGCTGATTAATTGTTCTCACTGATGGGAAAGTTCTCCTGAGTTCCAGGGTTCAGAGTTAAAACTTTCAATATTTGCTGCTGAAGTTATTCTATCTTTTGGATGCCCCTCTGTGAAAAAGCCACAAATGAAGTCACCGGGAAAGGAAAGGAGACTCAAATCAAGAGCTTCACATTAGGAATGTGTCAGGGTTGAGTCACGATACTGTCTGGAATGAGCCTTAAATGGCAAATACAAAAAAGTCCCGTTCCCCGCCCCCCATATACTAAGTGGTTTTACTTTACTTTTAAAGATTTAAATCTACTTTCAAAATCTTCCCCTTTTACCTGTCAAACCTTGTCTTCTTCAGGAACTGCTTTTTGCTTGCATGGAAGACTTCCAGGAATCAGTAGTTCGTGTGGTTAATATAATTGGGTTTTTAAATGGGGTTGAAGTTATTTTAGAAATGTTCTCTGTTGAATAATTTTATGTATTAGACAGCCTCAACTACAGAAGAGAGAGAGAGAGATTAAATATTGTGGTTTTTTTTTCCCATCATACAACTAACTAGCTGGTTTATCTACAACATGTTAGACCCAGCAAAATGTGGGTTGATCATTTGTAGTTTGTTGTGGGAATACACAGCAATTGTTTCAGCATCCTGAGGGAATCACATCATCCCATTAAACTATATTATGGTTTTGCTCAGCACAGCAGGTAATTTGAACAGAGCAATTGTCTTTAGACAATTTTGGCTTTGAGTTTAGCCTATGGTGGCAACCAGCCAGAGAGTATTCATATTATTTATTTATTTCGACCTTTCTGCTTAAATAAGCACTTGTGGGGCACCCTTGATGCTTGGATAAAGGAAAATGATCTGAGGTAAATTATCAGGGAAATTACACCTCATGATTTCAGCCTTCACGGGCACCAACAAAGTACAGGAAACATAAGATTTTTGCAACACCATCATACACATTACATGAAGCCGCTGTCTCCTTTTAAGGAACCTGAATTGACTTTGGACAGAAATGTATGCAGGTTTTGATTTTGGGCTTTTAAAAGTGATTATTCACTTACAGGCATGTTACCGTTTCTATTCAGGAAATCCATGGAAAACAATGTTCATTGTAATCGTAAAGATTTAGAATTCCTAACCTTCTGCTTTGCTTTCTTTTACGGGGCTAAAGCAAGTGCTCTTTTTTTAAAAAAAAATCATTGTGGGTGAGGAAAGCATGAAGAGAAATAATGCAGAATTAGACTTGTCGAGAATCTATCCCATCATATCCATAATGTCAAATTGATTTGTTGTTGTTTTTTAAAAAGTTGGATTATGTGTTATGTCACTTTACTGGAGAGGGAAATAAGTATTACATTGGAGAGAGGAAAGAAGTGGGAAAAGGGGATATTTTTTGTAAGCATCTTCTTGAGCTGAGGGGTGAGGAGGGGGAGCATGTTGCATCATTGTTCACAAACGGAGTAAGATTTCCCTGAGTACAGGCAGGAAAACTTTACTAGACGGAGCAAAAATAATTTTAAAGGAAACAATAAGAAACAAAATCCTGGTTTCGCTAATTTCTAAACAGTGGCCCCTCCTTTTCGAGTGTCTGTCTGGTGCCTTCCCAAAGTGGATTTTAAGAGGTCCTCAAGTCACACAATGCTTTTCTTTCTCTTCGTTTTTGCTTTCTGCTCGCCTCCTCCCCTTCTCCTCTGCCCTTGAAAGAGAGAATGACAGCAACAAAAACAGACACACACATACACCCCCATACGCCCTCCTGGGTAAAGTTTGTAAAAAAAGAACATTTAAACATGGAGAACTTTTGTATCAGAGGGCAGAATGAATAGCAAGGTGTAAACAGAACGCCCTTGGATTCAAGAATGCTTACTTTAAAATAATTCAGAAGTCCGTGGGATGTTATGTCATGGTAAATAGGATCGGCAGCTCGGCCCAACCCACCTCACAGGGTGGTTGTTGTGGGTGAAAAATAGAAGGAGGAAGGTGCATTATTTGTGTTCCTTGAGTTGTTCATGAAAATAATAAAGGTTGGGATAAAAGTAAGATAAATAAATAGTTGTATGAAGTTATACAAGGCTTTTTTAGATGTTAGATTATATCTCCTTTATTTTTGGCTGTATCACCTATCTAAGGGCTGATTTTTAATTACAGTATTTTATTTAACTATTTCATTTTATTTTTTTATTCAGTTTCTATCTTAGGAGTCTCATGTTTCCCAGCTCCAATGCTTCTAACCATCCTCTGGCATCATAGGAATTGTTTGAACCTGGAACGTAAGGAAACATCTTACTCTGTTATGGTCTCCTTTCTGACAACTCTCTTCCCAAGGACATGGAAAGAATTATTTTCTACCATCCAGTATCTTGTCCTTCAAAGTAAATTAAATCTGAGGTTGAAACTTTAGGCTGGAAGGTTGCAATCTAATTAGATACTTCTAGTTCTATCTCCATTAAACTGGACTATTTCTTGAATTAAATCCTACTGTATAGTATACCCACACCTCCTGCAAGCTGAGTTTTCATTCATTTCATGAAACTGTTCTTCCTAATAAACCCCAATATCAATATTATTATGTACTGTTATTGTTTGTAAAGTTTATTGGTGCTCATCTTACCACAGGGTAACTCTGGGCATCTTACAAGCTTTAATTTAAAAAAAATATATATACAAAAGCTAAAATCAATACTGTGTATATATATTGTATATTCCAGAAGAAAAGTATTCTGGAAGCAAAATCCCAAGGACATTGGGCCAGGGAATATAGCATGTACCAATTCCATTTTTCTAAAATGAGGATGAGACAGTTGTTGAGCTTCATTTTTTTTTTTTTTTTAGCCTAATTTGGGCTTTTACTACACTCATACAATTTGAGGAAACAAAAGTCTAGAAAGGTGAATAAGATTCTCAGGTCTGCCTAGAGAACTCTGAGAAAAGAAGAAGAATCTGAGCATTTTTATGGGGGACGGGGTGGTGGTGGAATACATTTGTTTGCAAAATTCTGCAAAATAGAAAACTGCTCCACTGAACCTGCAAAGACACAGGGCGTGAAGAGCCCACTGCTTATTAGATTATGTTAGGACTTCACAAGCTGTTTGCATACCCCAATGGGCAACTTGTTGATAATAGGAAGTCTTTTGTACAAAATGGCCCACAAAAAAAAACCAAAAAAAAAAAAAAAACAAGAGAGAGTGTCAGATTTAATAAAGTATCTGAGAAAAAGTCTTAAAATGACACCCATCCGAGGAAGGGAAGACTAAATTTGCTTTCTGCGAATTTATGTTTGTCAGGAAGGGCTCTCAGGCAGCTTTGTTTGCAATCCTTGATGTGTGACCAGCATTAGCCCCCCCAAGGCCACCCTCCACCCTGGCCTTATTCTACTACCGTTCTGCCCACCCGTACTGACACCGCAGGGGGAAGGGTTTCAGAGGAGCACAATCAAAAGCCGAGGGAGAAGGAGAAGGGGTGGAAGGGAGGGAAGGAGGGGGGACCTGCTTTTCAGAGCCTGATGTGTGGGAATCAAATGAAAAGCCTAGCTCAAATCCGGTCGCCAAGCAACCGGAATGATATGTTGAGGGAATATCATTAAAGTTGGAAACTAGGCAGACTCTCTCTGAATCGGTAAACCTGACCACGGTGAAGATCGCCCCTCAAACTCCTCCAGAGATTGGGTGGGGGAAAACACCCAAAGAAGAGGAAGGGGAGGAGGTGGCGGGGCCAAAATCATAATAATTTTTTTTAAAAAAACCCAGCAAAATTTCCAACTCAATCTGAAAAGAGGGTGGGAAGGAAGGGGTGGGTGGAAAAGCAGCTGATTTGTAGAGCTTTTCATGCCAGGAGAAGGACAATGGTGGTGTCCAGACACAGAGTTGGTCGTGAGATATGGTAGCTGCCACAGTTGCAGCTGGCTCTCTGACACAAGATTAATAACTTGCCGTTACCTAGCCGACTAGAACCTAGTGGGAACTATCCATCGGGGTTCCACCCCCTGTGAATTGTGGGTAACAGCCTTACTGGGCTCACTGTTCCCTGTGTCTTGCTCTCCTAAAGTGTAGTAAGCATCTGCAACGACAATGAAGTCATTGGGAAACCTGTCCAGCAACCCAAAACAGAGCCTAACCTTCGGTGAACCCAAAACTCAAAAGGTTTTTTTTCTTTCTTCTGTTCCCTCCCTCCCTCTCTCCCTCAAAAGTTTACATCAGGTGGGGAGAGACACAGATCTGAGCCATTTTTCTTTCCCTTCTTCGTAGAAGAAATGTCTCTCAGAATGACCTCCATAGAAGAATTGTCCTTCGGGTCCGACAAGAATACTGATGAGCGAGATTTTATCCTGGACTTTGGGGAGTTGGCTCATGTAGTAGTAATCGATACTGCAATATTGACATCCGTCTCTGGGGAAAGGCCTCAGCGATGTGCAGGAGCTTTGAAAATGAAGCTCACTTGAGTGAAACCGCTGAGCATATGGATATGTTTGATAGCAACATTCATACACAGTGTGACAAGGTATACATTGATAGACAGTTTGATTGCAGGAGCTAGATAATACAGATAATACATTTCCAAGCTCTTTCCAGGAAGTCCTTTTTTAAGCACAATAGAAGAAATCTTAACTTTCTTTCCCCTGCTCCTTTTTGAAGTTCAGAATAAGCAAGTTTAAGGATCACTTTTAGTCACTCTAAGGATATAGATTCATTTCAAACCTGTTGACTTCCCCTCTCTGGATTACATTTCTGATAGGAAATGACGTGCAGACTCTTGTAAATGGCTCACCTTTCTAGTTTTGCTCTACCTTCTTAAATTGATGTGTGAAATGTGATTCACAGGCTTTCTTCCTCTCTAGAATTCCTTTTCCTCTCCAGAAACAAGTTCATAATATTTCAAGTGGCACTTGGAGGAGTTTAAAAGGATCTTCTACTTTGGCCTGTGATCTTCTGAAATTGATTTGAGGAGAGTATTAGCTTGAGCAGGTGATTGGGATAAAAGCAAACCTGGCCCTATCATAAGGCGGAGTGAGGAAATTGCTACAGGTGGAAGATACTGTGAGGTGTCAGCAAGATATTGGAAAACCTGCTGAGGACTGGTAGCCTAATGTCATAAGGTAAAGGACACGATGCTTCATCACCTGTGATCAGAAAAGAACAAATCTATCTTACTTCTTGGGTCATCTTAAAATTCTATAAGTACACCGTGATTCTTGAATCACAACTGAATATTTCACCCTAGACAGGCCAGATATCACAGGAAATGCTGGATGTAATGTAAAAACTGGATATACTTGGCATAAATTTAAACAATTTCACGCATGCTCATTGACAAAATTAAAAGCCTCTTCTTTTGTTTTGTTTTTTTTCATCTAACTTGAACTTTAATGGATTTGTATGTGCTTTTGTACTTATCTGGAGTGCACCAGCTGGAGAAAAACTAAATTAATCAATTAAACAACTGAAGCTCTTGTGATTAATCCATTAAAATGCACCCTTTACCAATAAACTATTAAAGATCTGTTGATGACTTTAGACAATTATCTCTCTTGGCTTAAGTTAATTAGAGCATTTCAGTGTAACTGAAACTTCTAGGACCTTAAGTATCCATTTTTGAATAACCATACTTGCATTCAGTGTACCGGACCTCTTGTCATTATCTTCCATCACATCATGCATATATTGAATCTATTCTAAAGATTCCTCTAATCTTCTGAAGAAGGTTTGGTACCTCACACAAAGGCAATAGGGGGTATTAATAGTTTATTTTCCTGATGGAGCAACACCTAATAATTATTCCAAAGCAAACAACAGATTGAAAGTTCCAATAATCTTCCAATATCTTTTGGTATGTTGTCCAGAAGGAGTACAGAGAAGAGCAACAAAGATGATTAGGAGACTGAAGGCTAAAACGTATAAAGAATAGTTGCTGAAATTGGATATGGCTAGTTTAATGAAAAGAAGGACTAGAAGTGACCTGATAGCAGCCTTCCAATATCTAAGGGGCTGCCACAAAGAAGAGGGAGTCAAGCTATTCTCCAAAGCAACTGAAGTCAGTCAGGATAAGAAGAAATTGATGGAAACTAATCAAGGAGAGAAGCAATATAGAACTAAGGAGAAATGTCCTGACAGAGCAAGAAACCAGTGGAATGACTTGCCTCTAGAAGTCGTTGATGCTTCAACTCGGGAGGCTTTTAAGAAGAGATTGGACAGCCTTTTGTCTGAAGTGGTATAGGGTTACCGGACATAGCAAGAGGTTGAGCTACAAGACCTCCAAGGTCCCTTCCAACTCTGTTATTCTGTTATACTCACTACAAATGGTAGCTGACTTCTGCTGGCCTGTGCAAAGCTGAGGAGAGCCAAAGTAGCTTAATATTGAGATGAGAGATGAGCAGGAAATTCCAGGCCTGGAGACTAGACTTTGTATATGTGTATGATATGCACAAACACGTTTTCAAATCAGTCTTGACTCCTGGCAACTGCATGGACAGGCATTGTTTCTTGGCAACATTTTTCAGAAGTGGTTTGTCATTTTTCTTTTTTAACTAGGTCTGAGAGAGAGTGATGATGTCAAAATCATGCAGCTGGATCTAGAATTCAACATCTCCCAGTTTCTAAAACTATACCTTTAACCACTACACCAAAATGGCTCTCAGAGATGAGACTACAGTATCAAGTTGGGAGAACAAATTTCAGAAGATGGTTACTGTTCATTATCAGAAACCATGTCCAAGAGTTTAGATTAACTTCATGAAAACTTTGTATTAGCTGTTGTATAGACCTAGTTGATACTCGTCATAGAAAAGTATTTCTACAGTAAAAGGACCAGGGTGACATGATAGCAGTGTTCCAATATCTCAGGGGTTGCCACAAAAAATAAGGAGTCAAGATATTCTCCAAAGCAACCTGAAGGCAGGACAAGAAGAAATGGATGGAAACTAATCAAGGAGAGAACCAACCTAGAACTAAAGTGAAATTGCCTGACAGTTAGTACAATTAATCAGTGGAACAACTTGCCTCCAGTAATTCGGAATGCTTCAACTCTGGAAGTTTTTAAGAAGGGATTGTACAACCATTTGTCTGATATGGTATAGGGTTTCCTACTTGAGCAGGGGTTTATTATTCTGTCAATAATGCTGAAAAAGAATTCTAAATCTAAATGCAAGATAATAGATTGCTTCACATTGATATATAAAATGTGCATAAATCCAGTCTTCTTTTTTCAAGGCAGAGAAGTTTACATGTATATATTATAGCATCTACTTTACAGATAGTGGTTAGAAAATCTGTGCATTGACAACATTTCTGTCTTTCAATTACAAAAGGCCACACTGCTTGGATCTGAACATATATTACATCAATACGTTATGTCATCCTAGGTTCTTGGGAAGAACGTCTTCCATATGAAAGCCAACACCAGCTAGAGAAATGGTGGCTGTGATTTCTCATTTTTCTTGATATAATAACATATAATATTTATTATTATGTAATAATAACAAACACTAGGCACAAAGACATGCAAGTAGAAACAGAATGACAATGGCAAAAGAAAGCAAGTATAATACCAATAAGTAATAAGTCTTTTGGTTGCAGTCCCAAAATATCTAGAACACCACCACCGTTGGCATTGACAAAATCAACATCAGTCAATTGCAAAAGGCAACTTACTGGGAACAGCTTACATTCTACAACAATACCTTTGACACCTCTAAACAACAACATCTGTGTGATGACCCATAGTCTCTCAAAATAACCCCAAACCCAAAATATACATTAACGTCTGGTAAGGCCTTCAACTTAAACTTCACTGTTTTATTAGGCACAGTTTAAAGTCACAAAAGTAAATAATGAGGCAAACAGAAAACCAAAACAAACCGCATTGATGAGAGTTCCTAAGCAAGCCAAGATAACTAATCATAAACTCCAGGAAAATAACCAAGAAGTCCATGGGAAGAACACCAGCAAAAATAAACCTCTTTCAAGGTGAACAGACCAATACACGAAGACAGCTCATCAGTCTGGAATCCGCACTGCATATCAAACATTAATACAATCGAGCAAGTCCAGAAGTATTTCACGAGAAGAGTACTACACTCCTCTGTTCGCAACAGAATACCCTACATCACCAGGCTTGAGATTTCGGGCTTGGACAACCTTGAACTACGCCGCCTATGGTTAGACTTAAGCGTAGCACACAAAATTATCTGCTACAATGTCCTACCAGTCAATGACTACTTCAGCTTCAACCGCAACAATACAAGAACACACAACAGATACAAACTCAATGTAAACCGCTTCAAACTTGATTGCAGAAAGTACAACTTCAGCAACAGTGTGGTCAATGCCTGGAATGCACTACCTGACTCTGTTGTTACATCCTCTAACCTCCACTCCTTTAACCTCAAATTAACCACTATTGACTTCACTCCATTCCTAAGAGGTCTGTAAGGGGCATGCATAAGCACACAATTGTGCCTACCGTCCCTGTCCTATTTTCCCCATTTATTCATACCTATTTCCTGTATTCTTACTCATGTTTATACTTATATCTATTATCTTGAAAGCGATTGACAAATCAAATAAATAAAATAAATAAAATCTTCACCTTATATCTGCAGAATAATCATCTTGTGGTTGTACTTTCTCCTTCAAGTCAAGCTCAGCTCATCATAACTTAGAGGAACAAGGTAGCTTTCTAAAAATTTGAAAGGGATCTGTGATTGTTATTGTTTTGAATGTTTCTTTGATTTCCCTGCCTTGATCTATAATCCTGGGACTCCATTATGGTTTCCTCCTAAAGCCTAGGATTGGAATCTTATGTTGGGCTTAAGGTAACCTCAGGAAAATCTTACCATGATTTATAATGGATTTTCTGGACCAAAGATCCCAATTGCCTCTTAATTAATGTCCTGAAGGAGAGGCCCAGGAAAAAATGCATTTTCAAAAAATTGATTTCACTCCAATGTCATTTACGTTTAATCAAAATTAAATATGGATAATATGATTGCTCTCTCTAATCATATATTTAATCATTTCCCCCCTCTGTCACATTATAAATCAAATTTTTGCAACTACTTTTTGAAGATCTCTGATGATGGCAGCCCAGGGTGCCAGAGTGTATACCCCACCATCTCAAAGTTACTGGTTTTCAAAAAGCGCTTCATACAATCATCAACAATGATTAACAAAGCTAGATTCCTCTTTTTGCAAGAAAACTTCTTTGTCCTAAACCAGCCCAATTCACCCACAGTTACCCTGTGGTAAGATGGGTGGCCAATAGATTTGATAGACAGATAGATACTAGATGACAGACAGATAGATAGATAGATAGATAGATAGATAGATAGATAGATAGATGGATGGATGGATGGATGGATGGATGGATGGATGGATAGATAGATAGATAGATAGATAGATAGATAGATAGATAGATAGATAGACAGATACATTGATAGATAGATAGATAGATAGATAGATAGATAGATAGATAGATAGATAGATAGATAGATAGAAAGAAAGAAAGAAAGAAAGAAAGAAAGAAAGAAAGAAAGAAAGAAAGAAAGAAAGAAAGAAAGAAAGAAAGAAAGAAACTTCTTTGTCCTAAACCAGCCCAAGTCACCCAGAGTTATCCTGTGGTAAGATGGGTGGCCAATAGATTTGACAGATAGATAGATAGATACTAGATGATAGATAGATAGATAGATAGATAGATAGATAGAAAGAAAGAAAGAAAGAAAGATAGATAGATAGATAGAAAAAAGAAAGAAAGAAAGGAAGGAAGGAAGGAAGGAAGGAAGGAAGGAAGGAAGGAAGGAAGGAAGGAAGATGATAGATAGATAGATAGGATAGAAGATGATTTATAGGAAGAGAAAGATGATAGATAGATGATAGATAGATAGATAGATAGATAGATAGATAGATAGATAGATAGATAGATAGAAGAAAGAAAGATAGATGATAGATAGATAGATAGATAGATAGATAGATAGATAGATAGATAGATAGATATAGACAGACAGAGAGACAGAGAGACAGACAGATAGAATCCTGTTCAAAGTTTCCAAAAAAATGAACACAAATCTCTTGTGGCAAAAGCCATAAAAAAAATCACAACAAGCTAAAGATGAATTTAGTTTTCTTAGGTTGTTATCAATTTCATCCATTCAAATTGAGAACAGATCAAATATCTACAGCCTTCCATATTTAGATCTGATGCTGCCTTTGTTTCTTTCTATACTTTGAAATCTCTCCCCCACTTCCCCCTAGCCCAATACAACTGGATAATATTCCAGACCAACTTTGAAAGGTAACAGTGACTGACATCCTTCCCCTCACCTCCCATTGTCCAAAGGCCAAGTTTGTAATTAGATCTGATCTGTAATTATGCCTAAATAGAAAAACTAAATCCACATAACAAGGTAAGAGCCATACAATGGTCCTCTCGCCAATAATCCTGTCCCCTAGTTGCTGACATACATGCTCTGAGTAGCAAAGTTTTCTAGGTTTTTGTTTTTTTTAACTGGACTAGTGAGTTCAGGTAGACACAAACAGACTTTCTTTTCACAAGTTTGTTGCTTTGTACACTTTGTTGAAGAACAGACACAGCAAGATAGATAAGCTGCATGGCCTTTTCCTGTTCAGGTGTAGATGTGTCAATTCCAGGGTGTCAATTCCAGGATAGTCTGAGGAAACCAAGTGGTAGATAGCTGAAACAGCTGTTGATTCCATGCAGGTTCTCGGCCATTCAGATCACGGTTGTCCCAAAGATGCTTCTTTCAAAAAGGCAACTGGGCTTTCTTGGTTTTTCTTGAAGACGTTTCACTTCTCATCCAAGAAGCTTCTTCGGCTGTAACTAACCAATGGGGGAAATGGAAAGCAAAACAATGTAAATAGCACTGGCAACTTAGACTTATATACCGCTTCACAGGCAGGGATGAATTGCTGTCGGTTTGGCCTTGTTTGGCCCAACCGGTAGTTTAAAAAAAATGCTCCAACGATCAGCTGAGAGAAGGAAGAAGAGAAAAGCCCAGGATTGGCCCTCCCACCTGAGCTTTTCTGTTCTTTATCCTCTCCGCTGATTGATGCAGCAGAGCCTCAGCTGGTGTTTGGAAAGCTGCACACACGCTTGCGAAGTGCGGGATCATCAAACCGGTAGGGAAACTGGTAGAATCCCACCATTGTTCACAGGGCTTTACTGCCCTCTCTAAGCAGTTTACAGAGCCAGCATATTTCCCCCCAACAATCTGGAGTCCTCATTTTACCGACCTTGGAAGGATGGAAGGCTGAGTCAACCTTGAGCCTGTGAGATTTGAACTGCCAAATCCTTTCCATTCCTTGCCAGTTTCAAGGTCTTCTAGCTCCAACTAATTTACTATTGTCACCATCTTGTCCACTGAGAACGATGTTTTCTGCCTCTAACATTCAGTCATTCTCCTGAAAGCTTATGTTGCACCCAAATTTGTATGTTCACAGCACAAGTTCAATCAATCAGAATAGAAGTGGAAGGAACCTTGGAGATCTTCTAATCCAGCCCCCTACTCAAGCAAGAGACCCTATACTATTTCAGACAAGTGGCAGTCTGGACTCTTCTTAAAAACCTCCAGTCATGAAGCACCCACAACCTCTGAAGGCAAAGCTGTTCCCCTGGTTAGTTGTCCTCACTGTTCGGAAGTTTCTCCTGAATTCCAGGTTGTTTTCTCTCCTGGATTAGTTTCATTGTTTCTTGTCCTGCCCTCTTGTGCTTTGGAAAATAAGTTGACCCCTTCCTCTTTTCTTTCTTTCTTTCTTTCTTTCTTTCTTTCTTTCTTTCTTTCTTTCTTTCTTTCTTTCTTTCTTTCTTTCTTTCTTTCTTTCCTCCTCCTCCTCCTCCTCCTCCTCCTCCTCCTCCTCCTCCTCCTCCTCCTCCTTCTTCTTCTTCTTCTTCTTCTCCTCCTCCTCCTCCTCCTCCTCCTCCTCCTCCTCCTCCTCCTCCTTCTCCTTTTCCTTCTCCTTCTTCTTCTCCTTCTCCTCCTTCTCCTTCTCCTTCTCCTTCTCCTTCTTTCTTCATAAAAGGAGAGTCTTCAGTCTTCCCCCACCCTCCAAAATCAGTTAATTTACTTTGCTCCCAAACTCATAAAAAGAAGCCAAATGCATGTGCAGAGCTGAAATATTTTACAATGTAGTTTGTGGCTTTTAAAAAATGCAAGCCAATATCAAGGGAATGCAGGCATGAAAATATTATCATTAGGAAATTCCTTCCCCCTGCCTCCCAAAAAAGGAAAAGTGAATGCCCAATGTATAAATTAAGAGAATCCATAGAATTGACTGTATATTTCTTTCTCTTTTTGCTAAATTCACCAGTCGAAAGAAACTAAGGAGGGAATGAAAGAAGGGTGAATTGAATTGGATGCTTGCACACATCTCCAACAGATGTCACAAACAAATAAAGTTTATGTGTTCATTCACTTGAAAACCAAAATTCTGATTTTTTTTGGCTCCAATGTCTGCCAACCACCCAGTCGTCCTGCCTGACACCTTATTTGAACGAAAGACAACAGATGGAAATAGTAAATTATCAAGTATACTGATAGTCTGCTGGCACTGAAAAGAATCTGGTAGATTATAAAACTCGTTGCCTAGATCAGGGGTGTCCAACCCTGGCAACTTTAAGACCTGTGGACTTCAACTCCCAGACTTCAACGCCCAACTCCCATGGCAGCTGGGGAATTCTGGGAGTTGAAGTCCACAGGTCTTAAAGTTGCCAAAGTTGAACCCCCTTGGCCTAGATAGAAAGGAGAATAATGGATGGGTTTTCCATTAATCAATAGAGTATTTATTCTTGCTAAACCTCTGGAGGAGGAGGAGGAGGAGGAGGAGGAGGAGGAGTCCAAATGCCTGCCTGGGAATTTTTGCACTCGAAAATGCCTGCAGTTTTCTCTGCCAGATACAATGACGATGCAAATGTAGACCCCTGGAGATTCAAGTTAAAAGAAAAAAGAAAGAAAAAGAAACACTTGAGTCAGTAACCTTCATACTCCTAATTTTCCATTGGGTCCATCTTTGTAAAGTATTCATGTATGCATTTATGCCGCACAGATGGGCTTTCTTTATTGAAATAAACAAATACCTGTTTATTTAATAAATAACGAGGCATTTATGCACATCTTATTACGGAGTGCATTTTGTTTCGGGTTGCATAAAATTCTCTTTCAAAAATTCAGCATCTCCCACTTGTACCCTCCAAAAGAAATCCGGACAAGGCACCTGGGTTTTTCCCATTGTATTTGCACAAACTACCCACTGAGGTTGTGGAATTTGTTCTCACTGTCAGTTCTCCACTGGGATTCAAAACCTAGCATGGGTTTGAATATAGATTTCCACGCTTTTCATCCAGGATTTCCAAGAAGTGCCCAGTGCAATGGAATCCCCAAAGAAAATCTTGATTTCCAAAACTGGTCTCTTTCTATAACACCGATTACATTTCCAGCATCCATTCTTTCAGAAGTGTGCCATGCCAGAAGGGTCATCGAACAAAGTGTCTAGAATGCAAAGTGATCAGGATTCAAGAGGCTTTGAATGGTGGTTTGCAAGCAAAGCCCTTTCCTTCCCTAGTTAATATGACAAACCATTACTCAAAGTCCCACTATCTCAAAGTGATTAAATTTGCCTCTGAAAACGAGTGCACCTAAGTAGTGTTGTTCTTTGTCCTTTGCGCAAACTGGCAATGAAGTAGTAGCGCCCTCTAGTGAAATAAATCTTAAAGATCCACAGAGCTCTTGAGTTTTCCCCCCTTTTTAAAAATGCTCTTAAAACTATTCCAGATCAATAAAAGGCCAGGAGGAAGCAATTTTTGATAAGTCCTACACATTTTCTTCCTTCTCCGTTGCAGGCTTTCAACATGACAACTTGGGTTAAGCATCTTGACAAAGCTAAAGTTCCTGCTATTAGGTGTGTTTATTCCAAGTTTTTATTCTTGCTAAATACAAAATTTGAGGAGGAGGAGGAGGAGGTCACAGGGTCATGAAAGCTTCTGTTGCAGTCCTTGAAACTCTCCTGAAAAGTTCTTAAAGTGAATGTAAAGAGAAAAAAAACAGAGACTTTTCTTTTGGGTTTAATGGAAAAAGATCTGGACATTTTTTTTAGAAACTTTGATGTTATATATGTTAATGGCAGTAAGACTACTTTATGCATAGAAATGGAAGGTCACCTCGATCCCCACAATGGATGAATGGTTGCAAAAATTGATGAAGTTAAAAAAGATGGCCAAATTGACTGTTTTACAAATACTTTTATTTCTACTTGGAAACCACTTCTGGACTTTGTGCTTGAGGTGGACAAAAATGACACTTTGATTTGGGGTTTTACTGATTGGATAGATTTGTTGTTATAGAAATGGGTGGTTTTTATACTGTGATATACATGTAAAAAAGTTGAGGTTGAAGTTTGTTGTTAATGCCTTATTCTACTGCATCAAAGAGAATCGGAAGTCAATGCCTTTTTTCTTTTTTTCCTCTTTTCTTTCCCTCACTTTTCCCATTCCTATTTTCCTACTGTTTACTTTTGTATTTTCTTTGTGTGCTATATTCTAATAAAAACTGTTATATAAAAAAAGAAACCCTTGTGAAAAGTTTTGTAACTTCAAGAGAATTCTAAATCCAGCTGAGGAAGAGCCAGCCTGTTCTACTGGTTAAGGCACCAGTCTAGAAACCAGGAGAGTGTGAATTCTAGTCTCTTCTTAGTCATGAGAAGTTACCTGGGTGACTTTGAGACAATCCAGTGGTGGAATTCACTTTTTTTTACTACCGATTCTGTGGGCGTGGCTTGGTGGGCATGGCAGGGGAAGGATACTATAAAATCTCCAGTCAGAGGTGGTATTTGCCGGTTCTCCGAACTACTCAAAATTCCCGCTACCGATTCTCCAGAACTGATCAGAACCTGCTGAATACCACCAATGAGCCAATCACAATCTCTCAGACCAACTCACCTCATAGGGTTGTTGCTGTGGGAAAAAAAAATAGGAAGAGGAAAAACTATTAGGTATGTTCACCATCTTGAATTACTTACAAAAATTATAAAGGAGGGGTAAAAAAATAACTAATCAATAAAATGATAAATAAATAAAAACCATTACAAGATATCTAAAGCAGGGCTCTCCAAAATTGGCAACTTTAAGATTTGTGGACTTCAACTCCTAACATTCCTCAGTCAGCCAGGCTGAAGAATGCTGGGAGTTGTAGGGATCCACCAACCTTAAAGTTGCCAATTTTGAAGCTTGCAGAATGTGATTTCTGGAATTCTTTCCACCCCTTAATAATACAGTAGTTTTGCTCTGACCAAAAGGGAATATGAAAGGTACATAGTAAAACAGAGGAGTCAGTAGCCATCCAGATTATCCTTCAACTGTCCTTCCCACAAGGATCCACTGGGAAAGTTTTCCATTTCCCAACTTCATCTTTCTTTTTCTGGCTTCTTTTGCCACATTAAATTTAGTCCCATTTTTAAAACTTCAGAAGAGTTTATTAAACTATAGATACACACAATAGCTGTAGTAAAGTTTAGATAGTTGCCACCTGCTACACTCAGTGTAAAGCAGAATGCAACGTGACAGAAGTTTACACACAAATTAACACAACTGACATTCCAAAAATAAATATAAATATATAAATATATATATATAGGAATGCAACCCATGGGCTCACTTAACTTGTGTACTAGGCCACAGCTTTTATGTGGTTGGCGTTCATATGCTGAAGTGTTTTGTAAATTTCATTTACAAAAACATCTCCCTGCAAGCCTGCTGTTTTCTTTTCTTCTTTTCTAACAACATACAAATATAATTATAGGACCCCCATTTTGTTCCTTAGTAACCAACTAAATATCCCTTAGAAATATACAACTAGGAGGTGAAGATATGTTGTTCTCTTAGAGTTCCCTGTCAATATCGCTAGGTACACTAGGACTATGAAATCAACTCCACAAGAAAACCAAAAGTACTTTTTATTGAGATTGGCTGTGATAACTAAAGCTCACAAGTCTGCTTGTGCTGTAGCTCCTTCTTCTTCTTATAGTTTAATGAATTAAAAGAACTAGGACCACACATTAAGTTCCAGTTAAGAAGAGTTTTTGTTCATGCCTATTCACAAGAATATAGTCAAGTAATTGTCAGCACTAAATTGGTACTAGATAAAAGTCAACAGAATTCAAGAAGGTTTGAATTTAGACCATTTTGGGGAATGTAATGACTCTAAGCTAATGACTTGCTTGACTCCACCCTCCAAGGCTCTGCCTGCTCCTCTACTACATTTTGGGATGTTGTTTGGATAGTCTGGATTTTCTTTTATCAGCTACTTTTGCCTAGACAACTAGCTCTGCACGTGTCTATCAATGTCATCTTTCTTATTCTTATGAATAATGGTTATTTTATTATATCTTATTCTTACCAAAAACGGTTGCAGGATTTGGGTTTGGCTACTCTACAGAAAAGAAGGGCTAGAGGGGACTTGGTAGCAGCATTCCAATATTTGAGGGGATGCCACAAAGATGATGGGGTCAATTTATTTTCCAAAGCACCAGAGGTCAGGACAAGAAACAATAGATGGAAACTAAACAAGGAGAGAAGTAAGCTGGAATTAAGGAGAAACTTCACAACAATGAGGACAATTAAACAGTGGAACAGCTTTGCCTTCAGAAATCATGAGCGCTTCATCACTGGACGTTTTTAAGAAGAGACTGGACAGCCATGTGTCTGAAATGGTATAGGATCTCCTGCTTGAGCAGGGGGCTGGACTAGATGACCTCAAAGGTCTCTTCCAGCTCTATTCGGATTGATTGTCTATATTCTTCATGGAGTGTAGAAATCCAGGTGATCACTAGATGTCAACAAAGGGGTTAGAAAACCCTAATTTTTTTTGCATACCATGGTAACCTTATTTTTCCCCCCATCATTATCACCTTGCAATTAGAATTTCAAAACATGATGTTCGAAATATTGAGTCTAATCAATACTACCAATCCTTCATAGAGCTGATCTGTCAGGAATTTGTGAAGCTGTCTTTAAAGCCAGCCAAGGTTGGTGGACATCCCCACATCTAGGAAAATTAATTCTTAGGTAATGAACCTATGAAGGACATGGGAGAAACTGCATGAGCTTATTCCTGGATGCGGACTAAAATATCGATACATAAATTAGTCTTCCCTGAGTTAGTGCTCTACAAACATCTTAAGTTGCAATTCTCAGCATGGTGGATAATTCTGGAAGTTGTTACACTATCTGGTGCCTGATTGGGCAATGATGATTTATACAACATCAAGATTGGTTGTTTTTCATTGTAGAGAGTGTTATAAATGTACTGGAAGCAGAGAAAGCATCTACATTTGACCCCCTAGGTCCAGAGTCGCCATTAAGGTCTCCCCTTGTCATTTTCACACTGCCCCATATCTTGCAGGATAAGACTGAAAGATCAAGAGTTGTCGATGACATGAAGCCAAGGGAAGGTTCTGTGTTTCTTTGCTGCTGTGTCTAATGTCCATAGAAGATAGAATTATAACAACAGAAGGACCTCAAAGGTCTTCTAGTCCAACCTACTGCTCAAGGAGACCTTATACCATCCAAATCAAATGGTTGTCTGGTTTATTTATGAAAAATCTCCACTGATGGAGCACCCACAATTCTGAGAGGCAAGCTAGAAGGAAGGTTGATATTGTTTTCACTGTCAGAACATTTCTCCTTCCTTCTAGGTTGGATCTCTCTTTAAACAAGCTTCCCCTGGATTTTTGCTGACATGGCAAATGAATGTGAGCTACCCAAGAGGAACAACAGAGAAAGAGCAATAGAAGCATCAGGTAGCTGCTGCTATCTCTTTTTCCACTGATGTTCTTGAATCAGCATGTTCGAGAAATAGGAGTTTCAATCTTTCCTGGTGATCGGTGATCGGTGTTGATTAGTCTATCCTAGTGATTGGTGTTGAGTAGTCTATCCTGGTGATCAGTGTTGAGTAGCCTATCCTGGTGATGCGGTGTTGGTAGTCTATCCTGGTGATGGTGTTGAGTAGTCTATCCTGGTGATCGGTGTTGAGTAGTGATCTGGTGATGTGTTGAGTAGTCTATCTGGTGATCGGTGTTGAGTAGTCTATCCTGGTGAGTCTATCCTGATCGGTGTTGAGTAGTCTATCCTGGTGATCGGTGTTGAGTAGTCTATCCTGGTGATCGGTGTTGAGTAGTCTATCCTGGTCAGGTGATAGTGTTGAGTATCTATCCTGGTGGTGATCGGTGTTGTAGTCTATCCTGATCGTGATTGAGTAGTCTATCCTGGTGATCGGTGTTGAGTAGTCTATCCTGGTGATCTGGTGATCTGGTGACGTGTTGAGTAGTCTATCCTGGTGATCGGTGTTGAGTAGTCTATCCTGGTGATCGGTGAGTATCTATCCTGGTGATCGTCTATCCTGGTGATCTGGTGTCTATCCTGGTGATCGTGTTGAGTAGTCTATCCTGGTGATCGGTGTTGAGTAGTCTATCCTGGTGATCGGTGTTGAGTAGTCTATCCTGGTGACTGGTGTTGAGTAGTCTATCCTGGTGATCCTGGTGATCGGTGTTGAGTAATCTATCCTAGTGATCGGTGTTGAGTAGTTTATCCTGGTGACTGGTGTTGAGTAGTCTATCCTGGTGATCGGTGTTGAGTAGTCTATCCTGGTGATCGGTGTTGAGTAGTCTATCCTGGTGATCGGTGTTGAGTAGTCTATCCTGGTGATCGGTGTTGAGTAGTCTGAGGTGTTGAGTAGTCTATCCTGGTGATCGGTGTTGAGTAGTCTATCCTGGTGATCGGTGTTGAGTAGTCTATCCTGGTGATCGGTGTTGAGTAGTCTATCCTGGTGACTGGTGTTGAGTAGTCTATCCTGGTGATCGGTGTTGAGTAGTCTATCCTGGTGATCGGTGTTGAGTAGTCTATCCTGGTGATCGGTGTTGAGTAGTCTATCCTGGTGACTGGTGTTGATCCTGGTGATGGTAGTCTATCCTGGTGATCGGTGTTGAGTAGTACTGGTGTTGAGTAGTCTATCCTGATCGGTGTTGAGTAGTCTATCTGGTGATCGGTGTTGAGTAGTCTATCCTGGTGATCGGTGACGGTGTTGAGTAGTCTATCCTGGTGATCGGTGTTGAGTAGTAGTCTATCCTGGTGATCGGTGATGAGTAGTCTATCCTGGTGATCGGTGTTGAGTAGTCTATCCTGGTGATCGGTGTTGAGTAGTCTATCCTGGTGATGGTGTTGAGTAGTCTATCCTGGTGATCTGGTGATCGGTGAGTAGTCTATCCTGGTGATCGGTGTTGAGTAGTCTATCCTGGTGACTGGTGTTGGTAGTCTATCCTGGTGATCGGTGTTGAGTAGTCTATCCTGGTGATGTTGAGTAGTCTATCCTGGTGATCGGTGTTGAGTAGTCTATCCTGGTGTGATCGGTGTTGAGTAGTCTATCCTGGTGATCGGTGTTGAGTAGTCTATCCTGGTGATCGGTGTTGAGTAGTCTATCCTGGTGATCGGTGTTGAGTAGTCTATCCTGGTGATCGGTGTTGAGTAGTCTATCCTGGTGACTGGTGTTGAGTAGTCTATCCTGGTGATCGGTGTTGAGTAGTCTATCCTGGTGATCGGTGTTGAGTAGTCTATCCTGGTGATCGGTGTTGAGTAGTCTATCCTGGTGATCGGTGTTGAGTAGTCTATCCTGGTGATCGGTGTTGAGTAGTCTATCCTGGTGATCGGTGTTGAGTAGTCTATCTGGTGATCGGTGTTGAGTAGTCTATCCTGGTGATCGGTGTTGAGTAGTCTATCCTGGTGATCGGTGTTGAGTAGTCTATCCTGGTGATCGGTGTTGAGTAGTCTATCCTGGTGATCGGTGTTGTTCTTCGGTGAGTAGTCTATCCTGGTGATCGGTGTTGAGTATCTATCCTGTGATGTTTGAGTCTATCCTGGTGACTGGTGTTGAGTAGTCTATCCTGGTGATATCTATCCTGGTGTGTTGAGTAGTCTATCCTGGTGATGGTGTTGATGTAGTTGGTGACGGTGTTGAGTAGTCTATCCTGGTGATCGGTGTTGAGTAGTCTATCCTGGTGATCGTGTTGAGTATCTATCCTGGTGATCGGTGTTGGTAGTCTATCCTGGTGATCGGTTTGAGTAGTCTATCCTGGTGATCGGTGTTGAGTAGTCTATCCTGGTGATCGGTGTTGAGTAGTCTATCCTGGTGATCGTAGTCTATCCTGGTGATCGGTGTTGAGTAGTCTATCCTGGTGATCGGTGTTGAGTAGTCTATCCTGGTGATCGGTGTTGAGTAGTCTATCCTGGTGATCGGTGTTGAGTAGTTATCCTGGTGATCGGTGTTGAGTAGTCTATCCTGGTGATCGGTGTTGAGTAGTCTATCCTGGTGATCTGGTGTTGAGTAGTCTATCCTGGTGATCGGTGTTGAGTGTCTATCCTGGTGATGGTGTTGAGTAGTCTATCCTGGTGATCGGTGTTGAGTAGTCTATCCTGGTGATCGGTGTTGAGTAGTCTATCCTGGTGATCGGTGTTGAGTAGTCTATCCTGGTGATCGGTGTTGAGTAGTCTATCCTGGTGATCGGTGAGTATCTATCTGGTGATCGGTGTTGAGTAGTCTATCCTGGTGATCGGTGTTGAGTAGTCTATCCTGGTGACTGGTGTTGAGTAGTCTATCCTGGTGATCGGTGTTGAGTAGTCTATCCTGGTGATCGGTGTTGAGTAGTCTATCCTGGTGATCGGTGTTGAGTAGTCTATCCTGGTGACAGGTGTTGAGTAGTCTATTCTGGTGATCGGTGTTGAGTAATCTATCCTGGTGATCGGTGTTGAGTAATCTATCCTGGTGATCGGTGTTGAGTAGTCTATCCTGGTGATCGGTGTTGAGTAGTCTATCCTGGTGATCGGTGTTGAGTAGTCTATCCTGGTGATCGGTGTTGAGTAGTCTATCCTGGTGATCGGTGTTGAGTAGTCTATCCTGGTGATCGGTATTGAGTAGTCTATCCTGGTGATCGATGTTGAGTAGTCTATCCTGGTGATCGGTGTTGAGTAGTCTATCCTGGTGATCGGTGTTGAGTAGTCTATCCTGGTGATCGGTGTTGAGTAGTCTATCCTGGTGACTGGTGTTGAGTAGTCTATCCTGGTGATCCTGGTGATCGGTGTGTTGAGTAATCTATCCTAGTGATCGGTGTTGAGTAGTTTATCCTGGTGACTGGTGTTGAGTAGTCTATCCTGGTGATCGGTGTTGAGTAGTCTATATCTTTCCTTACCATTCTCCTTTTCAAGTACTGAAGGGATGAAAGAGAAAGAACAGGCACACAAACATCTCAGCAAACAACAAATCTCTTGGCAACTGGGAAAAAAAAACCTCTATAAGTAATCTGGACATCACCAAATCTTTTTTGTTTCATCCAACATTTGGAACCTTGTTGCCCAAGGACAAAATGTTTGACTTAGTCCAATTTACCGCAGCACCAGAATACATAACAGAACAAGGTCTACAAATTTAAAGATTTGTGGTGGCCTTGGAGGGGGAGGGGAGACGGGGGAGTATTTTCTGTTAGCTGGTCATGTGATTCTTGTGTCATGCAAATTGCAGATCTATATGGCCTCTGAATGGATTTGAATAATCCCGTATTTTTCTACTTAACGAGCTCAGCCTTGGCAATTAAAGCATTCTTATCTGTTGGTTGTTGTTCTTTTCAAGCGGTGTGTGTAAGTCATCATCCAAAAAAAAATAATTACATCAGACAATTTAATAAATATCAACTGTGTAAAAACCCTATTAGAAAATGTATTTCAGTTTGATCTACGACTGTTACTTTATCCTGGTAATGTTTTTGGAGTTTGATATTTTATCAGAATGATTGGGTAAGATGCTCAAGGAATACCTAATACTTAAGTGGCAAATCACAGAGAGTCACAATTGTGGCAAACCACAGTTGAGCCCAAAATAATCTGTTGTGAAATGAGGCAGTTGTTTTGAGTTTTGCCCCATGTTATGACCTTTCTTGTCAGTGTTGTTAAGTGAATCACTGCAGTTGTGAAATTAATAACAGGATTTGTTAAGAGAATCAGGCTTCCCTATTGCCTTGGCTTCTCTGCAAGTCATTAAAAAATGGTCACATGACCTCAGGACATTGCAGATGTCCTAAATATGAGTCAGTTGCCAAGCAACCAAATTTTTGAACTGATTCAAATTTTGATTTTGAATTCTGGGAGTTGATGTCCATCAGTCTTAAAGTTACCAAGCTTGGACACCCCTGCTCTAGGCCTTAAATTAGAACAGAACAGAAAAGAACAGAACAGAACAGAACAGAACAGAATAGAATAGAATAGAATAGAATAGAATAGAATAGAATAGAATAGAATGTAGGAATAAGAATAGAATAGAATTCTTTATTGGCCAAGTGTGACTGGACACACAAGGAATTTCTTGGTGCAAATACTCTCAGGAATAGAATAGGAATTAGAATAGAATAGGAATTAGAATAGAATAGAATAGGAATTAGAATAGAATAGAATAGAATAGAATAGAATAGAATAGAATAGAATAGAATAGAATTCTTTATTGGCAAAGTGTGATTGGACACACAAGGAATTTGTCTTGAGGCAAATGCTTTCAGTGTACATAAAAGAAAAGATACATTCGTCAAGAGTCAAGAATCATAGGGTACAACACTTAATGATAATCATAGGGTACAATAAGCAATCAAATCATGCTAGGAAACAGTCAGCATAAGTTGTAAGGATACAAGCGACAAAGTTACAGTCATATAGTCACAAGTGGGAGGGGATGGGCGATAAGGAGTGATGAGAAGATTAATAGTAGTGCAGACTTTGTAAATAGTTGGACAGTGTTGAGGGAAATATTTGTTTAGCAGAGTGATGGCATTCAGGGAAAAACTGTTCTTGTGTCTAGTTGTTCTGGTGTGCAGTGCTCTATAGCGTCGTTTTGAGAGAAGGAGTTGAAACAGTTTATGTCCGAGATATGAGGTTTCTGCAAATATTTTCACAGCCCTCTTTTTGACTCATGCAGTATACAGGTCCTCGACTGAAGGCAGGTTGGTAGTAATAGTTTTTTCTCCAGTCCTGATTATCCTCTGAAGTCTATGACTGTCCTGTTGGGTTGCAGAACCAAACCAGACAGTAATAGAGGTGCAGATGACAGACTCAATGACTTAAAGACCAATCCATTTTTTTAAAAAAAAAAATCTATTTTCTTCTATATCAGTTAAAAGACACTCAGAAACACCAAATAAATCTTGCTTACTGATATCAAGAATGTTCTTTTTAAGAAGGAAGGAGCACAGTTTACTTACTTTCTTTTATGGGAAAAGCACAAATGGAAATTTATTTCCATCTCTTGCCAGGCTTAAAAAATGTTTGTGAATGTGAAACACCCGTGTGCTTGGAAGATGCGCCATTGTGCCAATTTTGTCACATTTTGCAGGAGAGAACCCTCTTTAAAATGCAAGGAAGCATCCTTTAATATGGGTACGAGGAAGCATGATTTAGATACCTTGAACCTAAATGTGAGAGGCAAATTGATTAGAAGTTGATGTGATGGTTTTCGGTTTCAAGAGAAAGCTACATGGGTGTGTGAATTAGCTTGCAGGCGCCACTTTGTCCTTATGTCTGACTTCCAAATCTTACACATGAAAACCTTACCTTTCAGAGTTTGTAAACTGCACATTTAATACAATGAGAAATAAAAGGGTTAGATTCCTAGCCTGAAAGAAAATTTCCAGAGAACCTACAGCCAAGAGGATCCCCTTGGGAGATCTGGTGTCCCACGCTTTAAAATACAAGCAGTAGCAAGTCAAGGAGTAAATGCCGAAGTATTGATAGATAAGGACGTGGAAGGAAAAAAAAACCTGCAGAAACTTAGCAAAAAGGGACATATGACTCCGCTTTCATAGGACAAGAGAAGCCTGTTGGTGGGCAGAATTTCATATCTGACTTGTGCTACCCACACCTGGTAACAAACTACATTGATAAGTATCATGAGAACACCAAATAAATTGGAGCAATTTAAGAAACAACGGCCAGATGGAGTTATATCTGACAAAGTGGCGATAGACCAAAGCGAAAGATGAAATCCAACACAAGTAGGAATAACCCAGAAGGAAAAAAAAAACAATGGATGCAACCAGCACATTTGTATTTAAAACTATTCTTACATAGACCTGCTTTCATCAAATGTAGGGAATGGCTTCAGAAAAAGGACACGTGTATCATCATCCTTTGCTTCTGTTCACCAATGCAATTAAGACGCCAACAGAAGGATTTCCCGAGCTCCTGTTTTCTGGGCTATGTCTCAGAGGACAAGCCAAAACAATTACGGAAGAGGGTCCATGGAGATTCTCAATCATCATTTTCTCAAAAGTAAAGTCTTACACTTAGGCAAGAAAAACCAAAAGTACACATATAGACTGGGTGAAACCAGGCTCAATAGCAGTAACCGTGAGAGGGATCTTGGAGTCTTAGTGGACAACCAGCTCAATATGAGCCAGCAGTGTACAGCAGCTGCCAAAAAAGCTAATGCAATCCTAAGTTGCATTAACAGAGGGATACAATCAAGATCAAGGGAGGTACTAATACCACTCTATAAAGCCTTAGTAAGACCCTATCTAGAGTACTGCATCCAATTTTGGTCACCACATTATAAAAAAGATGTTGAGACTCTAGAAAAAGTACAGAGAAGAGCAATCAGGATGATTAGGGGACTGGAGACTAAAACATATGAAGAATGGTTGCAGGAACTGGGCCTGGCTCGTCTAGTGAAGAGAAGGACCAGAGGAGACATGTTAGCAGTCTTCCAATATTTGAGGAGCTGCCACAGAGAGGAAGGGATCAAGCTATTTTCTAAAGTGCCTGTAGGCCAGACAAGGAATAATGGATGGAAACTGAAGAAAGAGAGATTCATCCTGGAAATAAGGAGAAATTTTCTGACAGTGAGAACAATCAACCAATGGAACAGCTTTTGCTTTCAGAAGTTGTGGGAGTGCCATCACTTGAGACCTTCAAGAACAGATTGAATTGCCATTTGTCAGAAATGGTGTAGGGTCTCCCGCTTGGGCAAGGGGTTGGACTAGATGACCTACAAGGTCCCTTCCATCTCTGATTATCTGCTATCTGTTATTCAGGTCAGGGTTGTCCCCAAAGTGTTTTTTTTCAAGAGGCCACTGGACTTCCTTTGTTTGTCCTTGAAAACATTTCGCTTCTCCTCCAAGAAGCATCTTCACTTCGTCAGAAATGAAGAAGCTTCTTGGATGAGAAATGAAATGTCTTCAAGGAAAAACAAAAAAAAAGTCCAGGGGCCTCTTGAAAAAGCACATTTGGGACAATTACCGGTACCATAATGAAAACGAAGGTGATAGGAATGATACCGTGAGAAAACAAAGGTACCGTGAGAAAATGAAAGCGGTAGGAATGGCAAGAGACGGTGAGACTTCAGAAGAGATGGAATGAAAGGCCCAGGTTGCTTTTTGACATGCTAGAGCAGTGATGGCTAACCTTTTTGTCAACAAGCACCCAAAGTGCATGCATGCACGTGAATCCCCAAAATGCAATGTCCCACACATGTGCCCCACCCCCACACATGCGTACATGTCCCTCTTGCCTCCCCTTCATGCAACCCAGCCCCTGTACATGTGTCCGGGGCTCCCGCATATGCGCCCCATCCCTGTTCTGACCCAACCCGGTTACCAGCAAGAAAATTTCAAACAAATGCCGCAACTCAAACCTTCTCAGCTTTAATCTCCGAATAACTTCTTTGTAGATAAAAGATGGCTAGCAGACGGCTTGCAGACAATTAGTCCAACCAGAAAAGCCTTGACCGAATTCTTCAGATAAGCTGGAGTCTCCACACACAATGCTGAGTCCTTAGGATGTTTTTGCTTTCTGCAAAAGCAAAAACCTTTTGAAACCAGGCTTATATTCCCTGGAGGGAGGGGCCATTATGTTGCATCCTTACTCCCGAGTTGCCTGTGCTGCTCCAGCTGTTCTCTTCTACGAATCATCCTGTGCTCACGCGCACTTGGCACAGGCTCCTCGGGAACTTCCTCATCACTGCTGCCAGTCCCCACAATCCCTGAAGGCAGCAGTCCACTCCCTGATGGTTCCAGCCCCTTATCAGAGTCATCGCTCTCCTCAGCCTTCTGCACCTGCTGCCGGCTAACTACAACAATCCCCATGCATGCACGTGTGACACCCCCCCCATTTGTGACCCATGCTGTATATGCGCAACAGAGACCTGAAGACCAGCTGGCTGGCAGGAGGCACATGCACGCATGCACAGCAGAGCTGAACTGGGGCGATGGCTTGTGTGCCCAGAGAGAGGGCTCTGTGTGCCACCTTTGACACACATGCCATAGGTTTGCCATCACAGTGCTAGAGAATATCATTGAGTCAGCAATTTTAATTGCCTTCACATTCATTCCCAACAGTACATTGAAGAGCAGATCACAGCCGCCCAAAGTTGTTGAGAGTCATGAACCATTTTTATCATTCATCATTTTCATCCTTATCATTACAGTTCTCCAACTTTTGCACCCAAAAATACATATTTCAGTGATATTATAACCCATGCACTTTTAGTTGTTGTTTTTCTTTTTGAAGTAACAAAGCGATCTCACATCAGGTCTTTTTATCTGTTTATCTACTACTTCTTCTTCTTCTTGTGCCATATCTGTCATCAGACATTGGCGATCATGTTGGCGATTTTATTTTTATCAACAGCTGCATGAAAAAGTGCCGCTGAATTTTGGCCAAAACAGTCCTTTAGATTTTGAAGCCATGATGTTCTTCTTCTGCCTGGACCTTGTTTGCCTTCAATCTTTCCCTGGAGGATTAAATGAAGTAGGCCGTTTTTTTTTTCGGGTGTCGCACCACATGTCCAAAATATTCTAACTTTCACTTTTTAATGGTTTTGATGATTTCCCTTGGCTTACCTCCTCATTTCTGATTTATCTACTAGTTTGTTTTTTTATGTACTGACCATGTAAGACTTCGCTTGCATTTTTTTTTCTATTCTTCATTTGCTCTTTTTGGTCTCCCTGGTGTTTAGTGAGCTTCGTGGTATATTAGTTTCAGTGCATCTTCTTTAGTTTAGTTTAATTTAGTTTATTGTCATCGCATCTCGTACAATGAAATCAAATGCCATCTTCAGTGCACATCATGACCATGAAAATAAACACAAACACACATCCTTCACACTCCACACATTGAATTGAAAACCCCTGACACCACCCCAACACTGCACTGTACAGCAGAATTCAACAGAGCTACTGGCCTGGGATAGAAGCTGTTTTTCAGCCTATTTGTTCTTGGTTTTTTTATTCTATACTATCTGCCAGATGGTAATAGTTCAAAAAAAGGGGTTCCCAGAATGAGATGGATCTTTGAGAATGTTTTGAACTTTCTTAAGGCAGTGGGAGCTATAAAGCTCTTCCAAAGAGGGGAGAAGGCAACCAATGATCTTCTGGGCAATGACGTTAACCCTCTGAAGTGCTGTCCTATCTGCCACTGTGCAATTGGCAAACCATACACAGGTGCAGTAAGTTAAGATATTCTCTATGGTGCAGCGGTAGAAGGTCACCGGCAGTTTCTCATTCAGTTGTTGTTTTCTGAGAAGTCTCAGTTAGTATAATCTCTGCTGGGCCCTTTTGACCAGGGCTGCAATGTGAGCACCCCAGGTCAGGTCGTCTTTTATGGTAACACCCAGAAACTTAAAGCTGGTCACTTACTCCCATTGGTCTCCATTGATAAGCAAGGACTGGATGTCTGATCTGTTCCTTCTATAGTCCACTATAAGCTCCTTGATCTTATAGGTGTTGAGGACCAAGTTATTGTCTCCACACCACGAAAGCAACCGGTCCACCTCACCTCAGTAGGCAGACTCATTCCCCCCCAGAGATGAGTCCCACCACTGTTGTACCATCTGCAAATTTAGTAATAGCATTACTAGCAATGAGTGGGAATGCAGTCATGCACAAAAAGAGTATAGAGTAAGGGACTCAACATGCAACCCTGTGGTGTACCAGTGTTAAAAATAAGGGCTGCAGAGGTATGATTACCTAATCTGACCCTCTGTGAGCAGCCAGACAGGAAATCCATAATCCAAAGGCAGATTGAATTAGAAAGTCCAAGGTCCAGAAGTTTAGACACTAGTCTACGTGGAAGAATTGTGTTAAATGCAGAACTAAAATCCGCAAAAAGCATCCTCACATAGCCCCCCCGCTGTTCTAGATGAGTCAGAGCAGCATGAAGAGTGATGGTTATAGCGTTCTCTGTAGATCTATTCTTCACTGTCCTTCAGCTATTCTTCCAACGCTCTTTTTCTTCTTCTTCAGCTTCTGGAGTGAAATATTCTACGTGCCTCTGTTTTCTCTGATAAGTAGTGCTTGTCAACATTGCTGCATGAATGAAGGGCATGATTCACTGTCATCAGTTTTCTGGCCTTCCAATCCAGGGCTTTTAGTTCGGCTTGAGCCCAGCTCACTATTCCAGCTGTTGTATCTAATGACTAGAATTGCCCAGATGTTAATTGTCTTGATGGTATTTCCTCCACTGAATTTGGACTTTAAGGTACTCTCGCGATGTATTCGTTTCTAATCTTCTTGACTTCAGTGTGCTTGACGGAATCAGCGTGAAGGATGCCCAAGTGTTTGTAGTGATTGTCATCCAGACACTTGATGCTATTTTCATGGGACATCTCGATCGCTTCAGTTTTTCGTGATTTTTCTCCTGCTGATAGTGAGGGTAACACATTATTAGTAAGTGTTTGGAAGAGATTCAGACTTGGTTTCTCCTTAAGTACAGAAAGGAAGAAAAGAGCAACACAAATGGGCTCTCAAAATTCTCTTAATAAAGCCACCTAGTCATCTTGTGGAGCCTTTTTTTCTGAACAAGTCGGCCTTACCAGGCTGACAACCATCTTAGCTACATGACAGCTACCAGCAGCCACAGCACTGACCCTCTCTTGCTAAAATTATCCCATTAGGACTTCTGTTAATAGCCTATATAGCCTCCAAATAGCCCAGATCATGTTGTCATGTCTACAAATAGATAGAAAGTTGTCTCTGGGCCAGACTCACAAGCCTTGCACCCACTCTGAAAACTTATTTGTCTTCAGTCAGTCTGACACGGTCCTTGATAAGATGAATAATTAAGGTTGCTAGCTATTTTTTTTTTTAACTAACTTCTGCTCCCTATGCCACTAGGAACAGATTATTCTATCAACAAGAGCCAGTTGGTGTAGTGCTAAAGGCCCCAGGCGACTGTGAGTTCTAGTCCCACCTTAGGTACAAAGTCAGCTGGTTGACCTTGGGCCAGTCACTTTCTTTCAGTCCTGGAAAGGAGACAATGCAAATCCCTTTTGAGAAATTGCCGAACTCTAGGGATAATTACAAGAATTGGCTACGGCCAATTTAGTGAAAAGAAGAACGAGGGGTGACTGTGACATGTTAGCAGTATTCCAGTATCTGAGGGACTGCCTTGAAGAAGAGAGGGTCAAATTATTATCCAAAGCACCAGAGGGCAGGATAAGAAACAATGGTTGGAAACTAAACAAAGGGAGAAGCAACCTAGAATTAAGGAGGAACTTCCTAACAGTGAGGACAATTAACCAGTGGAACAGAAGTTGCCTTCAGAAGTTGTGGGTGCTTCATCACTGGAGGTTTTTAAGAAGAGACTGGACAGCCACTTGTCCAAAATTGTATAGGATCTTCTGCTTGAATTGGACTAGAAAATCTCCAAGATCCCTTCCAGATCGATTCTGATTGATTGATTGAGAAGTCCAGGCAATTATCAGGAGTCAACATTATCTCAAACGATCATCACCATAATTGGAAGCCAGCTAGGAAGATTTTAAATAACTATCACATGACTCAGGAGCACAGTGTACCATGTGGTTAGGATGCTGGGTTAAAGGTTAGCAAGCCCATGTTTGAGACCTGTGTGCTGCTGTGGGACAGGGTGTCCTCAACTCCTGAAGGGACATGAAAGGAGCCCCCAACTGGATACGCACTTCCCCAGGCAATGATAATGTCACCATCTAATTCTTTCGGCCTGGAAATGCCTGGGGGCTTCTGACATGAGCGCAATGCCATCACATGACCCCAGGATGTGGCCATGTCCCTAATACATGCTGGTTGCCAAGTGCCCAGATTTTGATCACATGATTGTGGCAATGCTGTGATACTTATAAGAGCAAAGGACTGGTCCTAAGTCACTCTTTTCTGTTCTGCTGTCACTTTGAACAGTCACTAAATGAATGGTTATAAGCAGAGGTGGTATTCAGCAGGTTCTGACCAGTTCTGGAGAACTGGTAGCAGAAATTTTGAGTAGTTCGGAGAATCGGCAAATATCACCTCTGACTGGCCCCGCCCCCATCTATTCTCTGCCTCCCAGTCCCAGCTGATCGGCTGGGTCTTCTTTTGTTGCCCTGCACAGGACAACAGAGCTGGAAAGCAGGTTAGTGGGGTGGGGAGGGAATGGGATTTTGTAATAACCTTACCTCAGGAATGGGGAGGGAATGGAGATTTTACAGTATCCTTCCCCTGTCACACCCACCAAGCCATGCCCACCAAGCCACACCACACCCACTAAGACGAGCCATGCCCACCAAGCTATACCCACAGAACCGACAGTAAAAACATTTGAATCCCGCCACTGGAACTTGTAAGTCAAGACTATCTCTACTACTTGCGCAACCATCAACTGTCCATTGGGCATTGCTGAGAAAACATTAGTCTTCAATAATTTCTAGCTGAGAGCAGCTCACAAAGTTGTCTTCTTTCTTGCAAGAAGACCCGTACCCTGAATTTCACAAGTGGAACTATGTTGTTCTTTATACAGCAGGACCTATGCTGTAAAAAAAAAAGAAAGAAAGAATTTTTTTTGAAAAAGTTTTTTATTTTTATAATAAAACAACAAATAAAACCATCTTTCAGTTATATAGTGTATCTTGTATACATAATAATATTTGTATAGATTTCTTATCAAATTTGCATTCATATTATAACCTATTCAACATTATACAGTATATCATAATATATCATAATATATCATTATTACAATATCATTAAATTTCTTGCTTCATTTTCCAACTATCCTTAAAAGCAAATCCCAACTCTTACTAGATTACATTTATATTCAACTATTCAACATTATCTATTATAGTATATCATTATAACAGTATCATTTAATTTCTTACTTTATTTTCCAACCATTTATAAAACAGATCCCAATTCATATAATACTCCATTTCTTCTTGTTCTCCAATTGCCAATGTGCATTTCTGCACATTCCAATATTTTCTTAATCACCCGCTCCTCCATCGGAAATTTTTCATTTTTCCAATTTTGAGCAAATACAATTCTAACCACTGTTAATACGTGTATAATCAAATATGTTATTTCTTTCCTCCAGCAAAGAATTTAAAGGGCTTTCAACTTCCAGATGTTTTGAATTTCTCAAATCTTACTCAAGTTCTCGGAGTGGGAATTGCAAGGTTGATTGCTAAGCACGTGGACAATCATTTCTACAGCAACCAGAAGGCATGCAATGCCAAAGTCGGCACCTTTTAGAAGCGGTGATGGAGAAATAATAACAAAAATTTTAGAAAAAGGTTGAGGTGTTTGACAAAAAAACACAGCCACGGATTATCCTGCGGTGTGTTATTTCTCTTCTCTTTCCTTCCACTCTTTTTTTCCCCCCCTTTTAGGCCGACGACAAGCCGTCATTTACATCCGTTTCTTCATAATACACCAAAATAAGAGTACAGTTTTCATTTTTTTTCACCTCCATCTCTCCTGTGCTTGTGCTGTCAAGAGACTTTAACTGAATATATACAGCGATTTCCAACACTTACCTGCTTGTCACACTGAGAGTGAAATAATGGCTAACATTAGGAAGATTATTTCTTTGCAATAAAATTACCTTTCATAACACATTTCTATCTAAGTGAAAATGATATAAATCATAGATTCTATTTTCAAACGGAGAAGCGGTGGGGAGGGGTGGGAGAAGAGAAGGAAGTCAACAGGATGTCTCCGCATCCTCATTCAGAGACAGTTGCTAAGAGCTACAGAAACAGACTGGATGAATTGTTGGTTATTCCTAAAAGTGAATACAGAGGAAGACAAAATGTCCTTCCATGTTACGGTTAGCTTGCCTCGGCCTACCTCCTGAATATATACAGGTATTCCTCAGCTTATGACCACAATTGAGTCCTAAGTGTTCTGACCAAGGCTACCTGAGACCGTAATTAAGCACACGCTTAGTTAAAACAACTCTTGTTTTATTTCAACGTTGGGAATTATTTTCATTCCCAGCCGGTAATGAGTCTCAAACAGTCTCCCGAGATAAGCAGCCATCTTTCTCTCCTTTGAATTGCTGCCAACAGCTAGAGTGCCAAATGAATTGTAAAAACCCAACCGAAGTACAAAGTCCACACAGAGCTTCAAGGTTTAACCTGAACAGAGCAAACGGCATTGCTTCCTGCAAAGGTTTCATTACCTTTGCCTGTCCTTTATACCTTATGGGAGGGGCAATCACCTTCAAGCCTTACTCCTGAGTTGTCCCTTTTGTCTCAACTGGTCTTGCCTTCTAGCAGCTCTGCGCACACGCGCACTAGGAACATGCTTCCCTGGTTCCTCTGCCTCGCTGCTGTCAGACTCCGGAGGCTCTGAAGGCAGCACCCCACTCCCAGATAGTCCTGGCCCCATCTCCTCATTGGATGCAGGACCCTCGTCCGAGTCCTCTCCAGACTCTCAGACTGGTCCCCGTTCTTCCTCACTGTCCAATTCTACTGCCATCTCCACAGGTTGCCGGCAAACCACAACACTAAGATGGTTGTTAAGTGAGTTTCCCCCCCATTTTATGACCTTTTTTTCCACAGTTGTTGAATGAATCACTGCAGTTGTTCAGTTAGGTACAGGGTTGTTAAGTGAACCCGGCTTCCCCATGGAGTTTGCTGGTCAAAAGGTCACAAAGGGGGATCACCTGACCTCAGGAGACTGCAACCGTCACAAATATGAGTCAGTTGGCAAGTGTCTGAATTTGGATCATGTGACCGGGGGATTCTGCAGTGGTCATAAGTGTGAAAAATGGTCCTAAACAGTGGTGGGATTCAAAAACAATTACTACCATTTCTGTGGGTGTGGATTGGTGGGAGGGCATAGCAGGGGAAGGGTACTGCAAAATCCCCATTCCCTCCCCACCCCACTAACCTGCTTTCCAGCTCCATTCTCCTGGGCAGGGCAACCAAAGAAGACCCAGCCGATCAGCTGGGACTCAGGAGGCAGTCAATAAATGGGGACAGGTCAGTCAGAAGTGATATTTGCCGATTCTCCGAACTACTCAAAATTTCCACTACTGGTTCTCCAGAACTGGTCAGAACCTGCTAAATACCACCTCTGGTCTTAAGTCTTTTTTTTTCAGCACCGTTGTAACTTCAAATGGTCACTAAACAAATTATTGTAATTTGAGGACTACCTGTAGAACAATTATCCTAGTCAAAAAGATGAACAATGGGTCCTCAAACAACCCAGATTCTCTATCATCCAGTTCGTGGTTATCCTAAAAGTGTTTTTCCAAAAGGCAACTGGACTTTCTTATTTTTTCCTTGAAAACATTTTGCTTTTTACCCAAGGAGCTTCTTCAGTTCTCAACTTCTTGAATGAGAAGCAAAACATTTCAAGAAAGAAAAGAAAAACCCAATCTAGTCTAATTGCCTTTTGGAAAAGCATCTTTGGGACAAACAAACCAGAGTTCTCACTTGAGGCCTAAATGGCCAGGCTCAAAATATCCTGCTTCAGACACATTCTGAGAAGACCTGAAGATGTCTCCAGGGTTGAAAAAGATGGGGGAAAAAAGAGAAGTTGCAAGATGGAGGGACTCATTTACAGCAGCAATGGATGCATTGTTGGAAGGCCCGAGAGATCAGGTCGGGATGAAATCATTCTGGGAAAAAAAAAAATCTGTCTGTGTGATTACTAGAGTGGACACTGATTTGACAGCATATAATCAAACAATCGGTCAATCTACTTTGTAGAAGTCAAATCAATGTTAAGAGGACAAGCTAAGGATACCCATAGTCAGAAGGATTTCAGCAATGCTCCTGAGGTCTAGCAAATGCTAGACTGCCACAAACTGTATTGCAAGTGTTAGAAGAAATATCCAGCCAGAAGGAAGACGCTGGAAACATGGAGGCTGATTGGAAAGATGGTTTTAATGAAGCAGAACCCCATGGGTTCTGGGCAGCTGACCCCCATGGAGTTGAGAGTGAGGGGTTTCTATACCTTCTCTTGAGCTTTTCACTTGAGCTTCCTGTTCCTGTGCAAGTACACGTATTCTGTTGGCTGCTGTCAGACTCCCATGGCGCCATGTACAAATCCTCCGAGTTTGTCTGACCTCCCAGATTTGGTTGAAACTTGGCTGATGCAGTGTCCTTAGGAGATTGTGCAATGTAATGAGCTCTGCTGCTATTATGTCTTAATGTCATGTCTTAAAACCATCATCCTGGAGCTGAAGGTCTTTTGTCTTGTAGATAGGCTGGCCCGGTCTTTCTTAATGGGCACAAAATATTTGCTGGGGGCTATTAAGAAAGATGGGGGCGATCTCCTTCTATCTCCAAGAGCATATTTCTCTATTCCTCCTTTAGGGAAATATAATATTCTGCCTTTTTAATATTTCTCAAAATATTTCATTCTTCTAGGAGAGGGGGAGGTCTTTTCTCACAAGGTATCTATGTAATCTAACTATGAGTAGGTGGGCCTTTTCCAGAGATATTTGAAAGTCCTGCTGATCAGTGGTGGGATTCATTTTTTTTTTTACTACCGTTTCTGTGGGTGTGGCTTGGTGGGCGTGGCAGGGGAAGGATACTGCAAAATTCCATTTCCTCCCCACCCCACTAACCTGCTTTCCAGCTCTGTTCTCCTGTGCAGGACAACAAAAGAAGACTCAGCTGATCAGCGGGGACTTGGGAGGCAGAGAATAGATGGGGGGTGGGGGCAGTCAGAGATGGTATTTGCTGGTTCTCCGAACTACTCAAAATTTCCACTACCGGTTCTCCAGAACTGGTCAGAACCTGCTGAAGACCACCTCTACTGATGATGGATAAATTCTAAGAGGTTCTTTATTCTCAGATATTTTTTTCTTTCATGTTTCTAGCTCTAAGGAAGTAGAAACACTTGCCTATATCTTCCCACTGAGTCCTTCCTTTTTATGATATTCTGAGACAAACTCCCTCTCCTCAATTATTTCCACATTTGAGTGACATACAAATATAGTTTAGGTACGCTATCTTTTAAGGGGTGCTCTTTACTTACATAATTACATCTCAATTTGCAAAATACTTTTACTAAACCATACAACTGCGCAAACCTATGGCTTATTTTTAATTTTATTTGGTTACAGGTTTACCACAGCACTGTGTTTGTTTATCTACTGGTAGTGTTGGTGGTGGTCAATGACTCTAATAAAGGAGTATTGTGCAAAGTGTTGAGTATTGGCCTTGGGGAAGACTTCTACCTTCTGGGCACTGCAGTTAGATTGGTTGGTTGGTTGGTTGGTTGTTGAGTGATTGAAAGACCTATAGAAAAAGAGCAGGCAGAGTCTGAGGTGGAGTCAAGTGAGTAACCAGCATAGAGTCATTATGTTCCCACCAACCCTCTAAGATTCCTCTTGAATTCCATTGATCCTTATTAATGCTCACATTGATCCATTTTAATGCTCAGTTTTTGTTGACTAGATTCTTGTGAATAGGCATCAGCAATAAAACATCTTAACTGGAACTCTATGTGTGGTCCCAATTCTTCACACCTGACACCACCCAACTAAAAAAACCCTATAGCATTGAAATACACAGTTAGTTCTCACCAATGTATACACTTTGCAGGAGATGCTTATAATACAGACCATTCTGGCTCCAGTGTCCAAAGCAACAGCCAGATCCATCATCACACCTGTCCTACGGAATGAGATTCTCCCTGATATTCATGTGCCTCTCATCCTGATGGCTTTCTGCAAACCCTTAAAGGCCTGGCTGTCGTCCAAGAACAAAGCTGAGTGGTGGTCCTACCAGATGGGTTTTGGGTGTGGTTAGCCACATTTGCCATGGCTTCTTGTTGTTTATTTCTTTTTATTGCTTTCTACAATTGCTTTATTCTGTTTTTGTTCTGTTGGTTTTTGTTATGCCTTGCCCAGAATAAGTTTGGAATCAGGTGGCGACTAAGTGGAATGAATTAATGTTCAAATCTTATACGATATAAGATCAATGACTGATTTTATAAAGCAATTATGGCACCGTTGTGCTTCCTGACCTGATTTTGTGATAGGCTTCAGACAATTCAAATGATCTGCATCAAAAAGAAGTTATATAAAAACACAACTGTGTCTGCCATTTAATTTTATTTTAAGGGAGCTTTTATTTCATTAAACAGAAGAGAAAAAGCAAATGAAAGAAAAATAAAAAATAAAAAATCAGGGCAAAATAAGTAGACATAGATTAGATCTATAGATAGATCGATAGATCGATAGATCGATAGATCGATAGATAGATGATAGATAGATAGATAGATAGATAGATAGATAGATAGATAGATAGATAGATAGATAGACAGAGACAGACAGAGAGGTAGAGAGGTAGATAGTTAGTTAGTTAGATAGATAGATAGATAGATAGATAGATAGATAGATAGATAGATAGATAGAGAGAGAGACAGACAGACAGACAGACAGACAGACAGACAGACACAAACACAGACAGAATAGATTTATTAAATTTGTATGCTGCCTATTTAGATGGATGATAGACAGAGATATAAGCTTTTTATATGTGTATATAAATATAATGTTTACATAACATTTTTAATGAAAAATTGTTTTATGTGTTTGCTGGGGCTCTTCTGCTCAATATTCTGAGCAGATGACTATTTCTTTATATGCATCCATACATAATATATAAGAAACCCATCTATAAGTCATGAATAACATCAGGTCTTCATTCAATAACTGAGGCTATATATTCTTCCCTTCCAGAGTTGAAGACTAGTCCTTTTGCAATACAAGGAGCTCAGAGGATCCATTTTTGTGTCCAGTCATCAGTTTCCATGGAATAAATTATTGAAATTGTTGAATGTATAAAGCAATTATGAGACTGTTGTGCCCCTTGACCGGATTTTCTGATAGGCTTCAGACAATTCAAACAACCTGCATTAAAAAGAAGTTGTATAAAAAAAACTGTGTTTGCCGTTTAACTTTATTTTAAGGAGGCCTTTTATTTAATTAAATAGAACAGGAACAGGAAAAGCAAGTGATAGAAAAAGAAAAAAGAAAAAGAGAGGGCAAAATACGTAGAAATAGATTAGATAGATAGATTAGAGAGAGATGAGAGATGAGAGAGAGAGATGAGAGATGGGAGAGAGAGATACAGAGAGAGAGATCAGAGAGAGGGGGGGAGAGAGAGGGAGAGAGATACAGAGATGAGATATAGATAGATAGATAGATAGATAGATAGATAGATAGATAGATAGATAGATAGATAGATAGATAGAAGAGAGAGAGAGAGAGAGAGAGAGAGAGAGACTAGTTGATAAGAAATAGATGTCTAAATCCTGTCTCACATTAATATTTACACTTACTGGTTTGATTTTTATTCTGCCTTTATCATTTTGTAAGTAACCATACCATTGTAAGCAGCAAATATACCTAATACTCCTTCTTCCTCCTATTTTCCCCACAACAACATCCCTGTGAGGTGGGTTGTATTGAGAGAGAGAGTGAATGGCTCAAAGTCACCCAGCTGGCTTTCATGCCTAAGGCAGAACTAGAACTCACAGTCTCCTGGTTTCTAACCTGGTGACTATAAATACTGACTTTCAATCAACTGTCTAGTCGGACGGACTGAAGCTGGCATATCTAATGATAACAGCTGCGCTTCTGAAACTCCACAAATACTAGCCCATTATCAGTGACCAAAGAAGACTGTACCTTAAGGGCAAGAAAAGAAGGAAAATGCAAAATGCACCCAAATTTACATCCCTTTGAAATTCCAACTAAAACTATGCGGTAACCCAACTGGGTGTTGTTGTTTTTTTCTATAAGCCCCTCTTTTATTATGTTCCACTGATCGGAATCAGATTTCTGTCTCAGTTCACTTCAGATGGATATCTTGGAAAACTAGAAGCGTGGTCTTGTTTTCTTCCCATCCGTTTGCACGCAGGTGTTGTGATTGGGACAAACTAAGAATCTCCCAACTACACCTTCCTATCTCTTCTTCCAGTTATCCCTTTGTAGTCTAATCTGCAGATAAAGAAAGAAAGAAAGAAAAAATAGTGCAAATTTGCATTGCATATACCTAGCCGGTTGACTCAGTATTCTTTTATCTTATTTTATTTTTTCTGCAGATGCTCCTGGAAATTCTGGTTATCGCAGTGTTAAATCTGCACAACCCTGTGGCTCAGAAAACACTTAGGAGCCTCTCTCTATCTCTCAACAGCCTCCAGCCTGCTCAAGTTCTCATAGTGTTAAATCTCTTTTTTTTTGCTCTGCCTGCCCTGCAACTCAGATCACATGAGATTCCCAGAGCCAAAGGAACAGTTCTCATCTATCCGTCACCAAGGAGGCAGACAGGACCGGGGAACAACAAGGCATTTGTACCTGAAGATGAGGACAGACCTGGGATACAAAAAGATGAGCCACCCCATGAATCTGAGCTATTCTGTGTGGTAAACAGAACTGCATGAGAAACACAAAAATTATCGGGGACATCGAAGTCATTCTTTCTGTCTTGGAGTAGTCGGTGAGGTGGGGAAACCGGGGTCTGAAATCCTATATTGTCCCAATAGAAAGCCAGCCCTCGGGAAATAATGAGATAGGGAGGGGATAAGGGCAAAGCTAGGCCTTTCTTCATTCCACAATCCTCACACCTGCTGAGCCAGTCATTCCCAAACCATGTGATGGGGCCATGCTGGTGGGTGAACCAAGACAGTCATGAGAAGAAAATAAGGGAATTTGGGAACTGTAGGCTCCTGGGAAGGATCCCAGCAGTCTTCAGATCACCCTTGCGTGAAATAAAGTTGCTCAACTCTGGTCATTTCAGGAAGAAGGGAACGGCACAATCCAAACTTAAATGGATAAGTGTTTTTTTTTTTAAATCAGGGCAACCAAATATGGGACGGAACATACCACTTCCACTTTCGCCTTTTAAGCCCCAATCCTTTGCAGGCGGTCCCTTTTGCAACAAACTTTTTTTGGGTGTTGAATTTATATTTACCAACAAAGAAACAAAAGGAGACTAGTATAGATTTATTTCAGCCAATGTAGCTCTTTGAATCCCAGAAGGATATGGCTAGCTGACGAGAGATAAACAGCTTGAAATAGATCTTTACTAGTCTCCTTTTATTTCTTTGTTGGTAAATATAAATTTAACACAAACTTAAACAGATGCAAAGAAGCACTAAAAACGATTCATTGTCAGAGATCCGGATTCTGTGTGAATCACTGGCTTGGTATAGTGTCTTCCAATAGGATTCATTTCTGTGTCACTTTTGTTTCCTGTAAGCCAGGAAACAACAACAGGATGAATGTCAGCGTATGTCCCATCCCACCGTAATTCCAAATTAAAATATGTCCCATCAATCACATATACCAATGGCTCTCAACCTTTTCTTCACCATGGAGCCCTTTAAATACCTTCTGTGGCTCCAGATTCCCAAGACTTAAGATATAAAACATAACATTCCTTCAAGCCTTCTTCAAGCCCACCCAGGGTTCCATGGACCCCAGGTTGAAAACCACTGAGATATATACAATTGAATTCAGACAAAATGCTTAATCTTGACAAGTGAGGCCTACCAAACGTATGGATGAAGCATTCTAGAATTGGTTAGTTTGGGGGTGATTTAATATTTGAGCAAACTCAGACTGATTGGTTGGTCCAAGGGATCTCCAAACTTGGAAACTTTTAAGACTTGTGGACTTCAACTCCCAGAATTCTTCAGCCAGTCATGGAAATGACTTAATTCAAGAACCAGGTTAAATATGTGTGTGTGAACATCATGTTTAGATATTTCTATCCTAACCTTGCAGTGTAAGTGTTGTGGTTCGCCGGCAGCTGTTGCAGATGGCAGAGGTATCAGACAATGAGAACGAAAGGGAACCACTCAGGGAGTCTGGGGAGGACTTGGATGAGGGTCCTGCATCCAATGCAGGGCCCTCATCCATCTTGGAATTGGGTGCTGTTTTTGGAGCTTTTGGAGTCTTGCAGCAACAAAGCAGAGGACCCCGGGAAGCCTGTTCCCAGTGCGTGTGCTCACAGAGCTGCTAGAAGGTGAGAACAGCTGAAACAGCAGGGACGACTTGGGAGTAAGGCTGGGAGGTGATTGCCCCTCCCATCAGGGATAAAAGTCAGCCCTCGTTGACGTGCACTTTGCAGGAAGCAAAGAAGTTCATTAGATTCTGATTCCTCATTGAAGCCCTGCAAACTCTGGTTTGTCTTTGCTGGAATTTCTGTCAATTTATATTCTAAGTAATTGGATTCTGTTTCTTAGCAGCATTCTTCAGCACTGAAAAGTGTGCTCTTATCTGGAGGAACTGTGTCTAATGAGTTTTGGCTGGGAATGCAAGTAATTTCCAGCATCGCATTAAAAAAGGTTTTACTTTTAAATTCAATTGGTGTTTTATTAAGTTTGACAAGGCCTGAGTCAGAGCAGTAAGATCCTATAATCAGAAATGTATTTTCCAACAACAATGATCCAGTGGGACATATTGGGGTGCAAGTGAGTGACCAGCCCAAAGTTATACAGTGAGTTTTCCCATTTGAGGACAATAATCAGAAAAACAGAGAATCAAATATGCCATAATTAAGATTCAGAGTGCCAACTAACCAGAGTTGCATTTTGCTTCCTTCACGCACCTAGCAAATTCTTTCATCTTTGCACATTATTGTGGTAGCACACCCAGGTAGCCATCCAGTTTCCTTACACTGATCTCTCCTTTTCAGTGGGGCATGCTGTTTCCTGTGCATTATTATTTTTGTTCTTTATTTTTTGCACGACTTGAAGTTCAGTTGTCTTTATACAGAAACTATTTGATTCAATAGGGTCTCAAAAACAAGAGGTGTGTCCAACCAAACCAGACATGGGCATTCATCAGAAAGTAATATACAGCAGTTGCTTACAATAGGGGAACAGATTGGTTTGTTTAGCTTTCTTTCAGAGCTGTGATCTTCCAAAATCTACCTTTCCTGTCTGATTTACAGCATTGTGCCTGGCAGTATTTGTTTCTTTTAGCTTCAAAAGCCAAGGTCAGGTTGAGGTAACTAAAAAAGAAAGAAGAAAGGAGATGTAGGGATCGGTTGTGTAATGAGAACTTCAAAGTATCATTCAGAGGTCATGAGATGACACCCTTTTCGACTTCCGTGAGTTCCTTCATTAAAACTGGGAGATCTGACCACAACACAGAACTGATGAGCAAGCCAACTTGAAATACACCATAGGTCAATAATGGATCAGTTGTTCTACCCTGACTTCTTTCAAATGTTGCCCTGGGATAATTTTAGCCATGAAAAAAAACAGATCTGGTTGAAACTCCTGAAGATGATGATGACAGGAATGATGGAGAGAAATCATCGTCCAAGGTTAGGCTTGACAGATTCCTGATGCACACATCTATTGCAAAATATGATGCCTCTAAAGTAAGGTTGGGTGAGGACTTTACTTGGTTTGCTTTTTGGTGAGAATGTAATGATAGTCTCAGAGTTGATCTTAAAAAGAACAGAGTTGATCTTTCCAAAAATGAAACTGGCAAAGGATTTTGATTTCCTGTTCTTTCAAGTCTGGGTTTCAATCACAAAGTACTGTATATGGTCATGTTTATGGAACTGAATTTTCTCCTTCACCTTCTTTTCCTCCTCCTTCTCCTCTTCCTCCTCCTTCTCCTCCTTAACCTTCTTTTCCTCCTCTTCCTCCTCCTCGTCCTCTTCCTCCTCTTCCTCCTTCTTGTCCTCCTCCACCTTCCTTCTTCCTTCTCCTTCTGTTTCTCCTTCAAGTTTTTATATTATTATGATTCCATTCTATGCAAATATGATTGTAGCTATGGAATTGCACCACTGCAGATAATTAATAATGTTAAGCTTCATTTTTTATTTAAAAAAATCATAGGAAACTGAACAGATAAATTTATTTATTAATGAAACTGGGAACTTTTTTTAAAAAAAATGGAGTGTGTTTATATTGCTTGAAGGATTCAAACATTTTAGATCAGAGTTTATATGAGATCAAAATGTTTCTGAAAAAAAGGGTGAATTCCTTCTCCCCAACCAGCCCCTCCCTTCTTTACTATTACCATGATGATTTTGTAAGATTTTTAAAAATCTTTTCCACTGATTTATTTCACTTTACTCTCTTTTAGGTTGATCCTATGGAAATGTTAATCACTTAGTGAATACAGCAAGGGTCTCCAAACTTGGCAAGTTTAAGACTTGTGGGCTTCAACTCCCAGAATTCCTGAGCTAATATGACTGGAGGAGGAATTCTGGGAATTGAAGTCCACAAGTCTTAAAGCTGTCAAGTTTGAAGTCCCTCGGAATATAGTATATAAGCAAAGAATGTTGCTATCTGATAAGCTTGCCAAGGTAAAGTCAACGGAGGTCAGTCAATACTTTCATAAATACAGATAGAGAGCAAACACAAGACAAAGGCAGCAGCCCCCACCTTTTAAGGTTTAATCCACAAATTCTGTTTCTTCACAGATAAAAGGCTGCTTCCAACTAATTAGCTTCGACAAGAGAGAGCCTTGCCAAGTTGTTCTTCAAGGCTGCCAAAAACCCACAGATAAGAAATAGTTTACAAGAGTTTTCAAATGCTAACTATAATATCCACGAGACTGAGTTTCAGAGCATCTTTGCCTTCTGCAAAGAACACTTCTTCTTATCCTCTTGGCAGCCTTACACCCGAGTTGCCCGTGCTGCTGTAACTGCTCTCTCCTATGAGCAACCCTGCACGCACGCACACTTGGCATAGGCTCCTCAGGAACCTCCTCATCACTGCTGCCAGCCCCCACAATTTCTGAAGGCAGTAATCCACTCCCTAATGGTCCTGGCCGCTCATCTGAGTCCTCACTGTCCTCCACTGTCCGCACCTGCTGCCAGCTAACCACAATAGATAGTCCTCAACTTACAACAGTTCATTTACAACAGCACTGAAAAAGTAACTTATGACCATTTTTTACATTTATGACCATTGCAGCATCCTCATAGTCACATGATCAAAATTCAGGTGCTTGGCAACTTATGACCATTGCAATGTCCTGGGATCATGTGATCAACTCTTACGACCTTCTGACAAGCGAAGTCTATGGGTAAGCCAGATTCACTGTTATTAACTTAACAACTGCAGTGATTTACTTACCAACCAGGGGAAGAAAAGTCATAAAATGGGGCAAAACTCAGTTAACAAATGTCTCACTTAGCAGCAGAAATTTTGGGCTCACATTTTGTGATCATAAGTCAAGGACTACCTCTATTAAGTGAGATACCCACTGAACATGGGAAGGATGGTTCTTCGATCCACATTCAGCAAAAAAATTGGGAAAAATGGGGGTAGCTTTTTTTTTTTTAACAAACTCTTTTAAAATCAGAATCAGAAATGTACAATATAATAAATGTGAAAAGTACAAATGACTACTGTGCAGAAATACAGATGGATCCTGCCTGACATTTGCCTTGCCACAATTTAAAATTTTGCACACGCTGGATTTTGTAAGGCCCAAATTTAAAAGGTTATGGGGTTTTTTTGAACTAGTTATCACATTTGCTTACAAATCCAAAAATGCTGGCGCTTCTAATGCTTTTCCTGGATTTGTCTATTTTGCCTAGTAAATGAAACAGTATTTCATTTAACCGCTATTAATCGTTGTCATTTAAAATGACACTTTTTGGATTCCACAGATTTTGTATTCTGAAGCGCATATAGAAATAATGTTAGGATTGGCTGACAACTGATACATGACTGCTGACTACAAGTTGTGAGCAGTTCTGGCTTAGCTCTATCTCAAACACAACATTTTTGTCACTGAACAGCATCAAGGCCCTGCCTTATTTATTTGTTTAATCCTGGGAAAACATACCTGTGCTCTTGGTTATTATCTCAAATATACTTGGCAGGAATTTTATAATGCCTTCCATTGTTATTTTTGAACCAATGCCAACTTTTATATTTGCTTCCTCCTCCTCCTCCTCCTCCTCCTCCTCCTCCTCCTCCTCCTCCTCCTCCTTCTTCTTCTTCTTCTTCTTCTTCTTCTTCTTCTTCCTCTCCTCCTCCTCCTCCTCCTCCTCCTCCTCCTCCTCCTCCTCCTCCTCCTCCTCCTCCTCTTCTTCTTCTTCTTCTTCCTCTTCTTCTTCTTCTTCTTCTTCTTCTTCTTCTTCTTCTTCTTCTTCTTCTTCATCTTCTTCTTCTTCTTCTTCTTCATCATCATCATCATCATCAGAGCTGGAAAGGACCTTGGAGGCCTTCTAGTCCAGCCCCCTGCTCAAGCAGGAAACCCTATACTATTTCAGATATGTGGCTGTCCAGCCTCTTCTTAAAAACCTCCAGCAATGAAGCATTCACAACTTCTGAAGGCAAGTTCTGTTCCCCTGGTTAATTGTCCTCACTGTTCGGAAGTTTCTCCTTAATTCCAGGTTGCTTCTCTCCTTGATTAGTTTCTATTCATTGTTTCTTGTCCTGCCCTCTCGTGCTTTGGAGAATAAGTTGACTCCCTGTTCCTTCTTTGTTTGTTTATTATTTGCATTCTGCCTTTATTATTTTTACAAATAACTCAAGGCAGCTGATTGGATAATGGCTGTACAATTGCTTCTTAAAAACTTCCAGTGTTGGAGCACTCACAACTTCTGAAGGCTGTTCTACTGGTTCTCACTGGTTTCTCCTTCGTTCTAGGTTGGTTACCTCCTTGGGTGTTTTCCATCCATTGTTCTTGTCCTGCCTACAGGTGTTTTGGAGAGTAGGTTGACCCCCTGTTCTTTGTGGTGGCCATTTAGATATTGGAGCACTGCTATAATGTCATTCCTAGACCTTCTTTTTACTAGGCGTATCCAATTCCTGTAACCATTCATCATGCCTACTTTTTTTTGCATCCTATCCCATGGACATTTGATGAAGGTTTTCCTTTTTGACATGACCCTTGAGCTGAGTTCATATCCTGGCTTTTTTTTAAGTGTTTATTTTATATATTTAGTTTAGTTTGTCAAGCATGTACGAGAAAACAAGCATAGCATATAAACATATAAGTATAAACAGGTATAAGTATATACATAATAAATGATTACGAATAAATGGGAACAGTAGGACAGGGATTGTAGGCATGCTGGTGCACTTATGCATGCCCCCTTACAGACCTCTTAGGATGGGATGAGGTCAACAGTAGACAGTCTGAGGTTAAATTTGGGGATTGAGGGTGTAACAACAGAGTCAAGTAGTGAGTTCCACTCTGTTGCTGAAGTCGTACTTTCTGCAATTGAATTTAGAGCGGTTTACTTTGAGTTTGTATCTATTGTTTGCCTGTGTGTTATTGTGGTTGAAGCTGAAGTAGTTATTGGCAGGTGGGATATATTCACAGAATGCAGATTTTCCACAAAGGAGTGGCGAGTTCCTCATCCTTCTTGGAATCCTTCTTGGCTGAGATGAAATCAAACTAAATCAAAGTATTAGACAACAAAAGTGTTAACACTGTGTCTCTGAAAGGAGATCAAATACATCCCACGAAGGAAGGAAGCGCTAATAACCAATCTTTGGATAGCCAAACAAGCCATGTCTTTGGGGGTCCCCCATCTGCTTTATCACTTACATGGTGTCAATGTTCTTTCCAAATAGGCAGATGGACTTCATTCAACTTCTGACAGTAACTCTTTGTTATTGATACAAATGGCTTCAGAGGTATTTAATTACCCTTAGTTAAGCATCAGTTTGCTGCTAGCTGGTGACACTTGGAATAGTAAGTAGGCTGCTTTCTTTGTGTCCAATAAGTTCATAGAAAGTTAAACCTACTTTGGACAACAGCTTCAAGTTAAGCCACCATTAACCCCTCTTCAGTTGCAGGACGGTATGTGTGAAGAGTATGCATGATTAATGAAGGCTAAATAGGGCTGTTTCTAGCTTTTAAGCCTTTTGTTGTTGGCCAAGGGCACAGATACCAACAAGGTGGACAGGAATTCAAGTGTCTGTGTCCTTCTTCACAAAGAGATGTTAATTTAATTTCATGTTCCTCAATGGTTAACTGCCTACAATTCTATCCTTGGGAACAAATTTCACTTCCAGCTGATGACATAGTTACATGTTGTGCCTCAAAAAACAGAAAGCAGCCAGGCAATTAATGATTCCTTGTGTGATTTGTTGCTGTTTTTAACTGAGAAAAAGTCGTTCCTTTCCTTTCCTTTTCTTTTTTTTTCATGGATTTCCTCCACACTGATTTCCACTATTCAGAATCTTATTTTAAGGAGGCACAATTTCTAAAATTATTCCCAGGGAATAATTTATATATGTATACACAAGCTGCAACACTTTGAGATCCCTTTCTAGGCCCTTTAGATCAGGGGTGGGCAATTCATTTTCTCAAGGGGACCGTTGGAGAAACTGGGACAGTTGTGTAGAGCCCGGAGATTAAAACATATGAAGAACAGAGGCAGGAATTGGGTATGGCCAATCTAGAGAAAAGAAAGACTAGAGGTGACATGATAGCAGTATTCCAGTATTTGAGGGGCTGCCACAAAGAAGAGAGGGTCAAGTTATTTTCCAAAGCACAAGAAGGCAGAACAAGAAACAATAGATGGAAACTAATCAAGGGGAGAAGGACAATTAACCAGTGGAACTCCTTGCCTTCAGAAGTTGTGGGTGCTTCATCCCTGGAGGTTTTTAAGAAGAGACTGGACAGACACCTGTCTGAAATGGTACAGGAGCTGGACTAGAAGACCTCCAAGGTCCCTTCCAGCTCTTTTCTGATTGATTGAGGACCAAACCAATAGGGCTGTGAAGGTGTGTAGCAGTGGTGGGATTCAAATGTATTTACTACCAGTTCTGTGGGTGTAGGTTGGTGGGTGTGGCAGGGGAAGGATACTGTAAAATCTCCAATCAGAGATGGTATTTGCCGGTACTCAAAATTTCCGCTACTGGTTCTCCAGAACTGGTCAGGACCTGCTGAATACCACCTTTGGTGGGAAGGTACATATGCATATACATGGGGTGGGATAACAGATGCCTTCAAAATATAAGCAAATGCTTTTTTAAAATAAAAGCACTCATTTATGTTTGATTTCTAATTTTCGATTGACTTCCTGTAAGCCAAATAGGGATAGCCCAAGAGATGGGTGTGGCCTGCGTAGGGAGAGCGTAAAATGCTCAGGTGTGCCTGAGATCAAATGACAAAGCTGAGGACAATGAATTTGGAGGTATAATTTCCCTGAATTTTCTCTAAGATAAAAGAAGCTTTTTTAGCGATGCAGAAGACAGTAGAACAGCTATAAAAAGCCTCATGAGAGTAATTGATAACATGTTACAAGGGAAAGGAATGCAATATGTTCCATCAAAAATATTTTTCTGCAGGATTCATATCTTCTTCTGCAGTTTTTCACGGGAAGAAAAAAATACATGCTATGTATTGAGGAACTCAATGGTTAAAGAGTCTCTTCCTGTTTCATCTATTATCTTGTCATCTTTTATCTTGGGTTTTTGTTTTCTGTGCATTTTGGTGTTATCATTATTTTTCCCCTGGGACTAATCTAAAAATTAAAAATAGAAGTACAAATTACTTTACTTGTTTATGAGAAGACCTTCCTTCTCTCTCTCTCCCTCCTTTCCTTTCCTTCCTTCCTTCTTTCCTTCCTTCCTTCCCTCTGTCCCTTCCTCTCTGCCTCCCTTACTTTATAAATATCCTTCTTTCCCTTTTTTCTTTCTTTCCTTCCTTCCTTCCTTCCCTCTCCTTTCCTTTCCTTCCTTCCTTCTTTCTGTCCTTCCTTCCCTCCCTTATTTTTTTCTGTTCTTTCTCTCCCTCTTTCCTTCCTTTATTCTTTCTTTTTTTTTCTTTTCTCCCCCCCGCCACTCTAATATACATAGGACTATTTGGTGGGGGGGGGAGAAAAAGAGCATTGTAGGACCAGACAAGATCAGTTAGGATAACTGATGTGTTATCCATTATATTTATGTGCTATTTCTAAACTTTACAAAATCTTCTGGTGACTTCCCCAGTTCGAACCCTCTTTTTCTTGGATCATAGCTTCCTTCTTTCCCACCAATTACAATCCTTTGTAACTGAATACACCACAAGGATACCCAATGGGTATCTATATTCTATATGTGCTGGAGGTTGCTTGGTTTCCAAACTCCCTTCACATGTATGAAGGATTGCTGTCCCACTGCCTTCGTGTGTGGCTGCTACGCAGTTTAATCTGATTTCTAGTGTGTGACTGGCCCATGCTTTACAAGGAAGTGAGCTTACTGTGGCCAGAACAAATGCACCCTGTATTAATTGCCAGGCACTGCTGACGCATGTCCGTGCCTGAATTTGGCCGCTCTTTCCTCCTTTGCTGCCCCGTTTAAACAAGGTTTTGTGTACTCAGCTGCTGATATTTTTCCTCATGACCACATTAGACCTAACACTGAACCTGTCACTTGAAGAGCCATTATCATCGTTTTATTTATTGTTAATAGCTGCCAACAGTGTTGGTTTTCCCCATCAGCTCTTTACTGGATTAACCCTCCCACACACATCATCAGCCAGTAGTCTTGGGAGATAATCTCCCACTCATACCTATGGGAACTCACCCCTTAGAACAAACAGCGCTCCATTGGGCTGAGATGCTGGCGAGGTAGTTTACAGGATCTCCAACCTTGGCAGCTTTAAGACTTGTGGACTTCAACTCCCAGCACTCTTCAGGTAGTCATGAGGAATTCTGGGAGTTGAAGTCCACAAGTCTTAAAGCTGCCAAGGTTGGCGACCCCTGACTTAGGAGTTAAATCTCTTCTCTTAGGCATCACGTTTTGCACAAACTTCTAATAATAGGAGTACAGGTATTCCTTGACTTATGACCATAATTGAGCTCGAACTTTCTGTTATTAAGCAAGATAGTTGTTAAGTGAGTTCTGCCACATTTTATAACTTTTATGACTTATGACTTTTACGACTTAAGTTCTTAAGTGAACCACTGCCGTTGTTAAATTAGTAGCCCAGTTGATAAGTGAATCTGGCTTCCCTAATGCTTGTCAGAAGGTCGACAAAGGGGATCACATGACCCCCCTGGGACACTGCAACCATCATAAATATGAGTTGTCAAGCATCTGAAATTTGATCACATGGCCATGAGGATGCTACAATGGTCATAAGTGTAAAAAAAAAGTTTATAGACATTTCAGGGCCATTATAACTTCAAGCATTCACTAAACAAATAGTTGTAAGTTGAGGACTACTTGTAACAGGCTACTCCAAATGCTATGTGTAGCCCAGTCATTAGAAGTCAGGTGGTAATATAAAGTTAAATAAACAAATTAGTTTGACATTAATTGGTTGAGGGAGTTGGAAAATGTGATCCTTTACATCTATTGGGGGGCAGATTGGTGTTCTGACCAAGGCTTCTGAGGCCGTAATTACGCACACACTTATTTTAAAAACAAGTCTTGTATTATTTCAATGCTGGAAATTATTTTCATTCCCAGCCGGTAATGAATCTCAAACAGTCCCCCGAGATAAGCACCCACCTTTCTTTCCTGAGAAGTGCTGCCAATAACAGAAGTGTCAAATGAACTATAAAAAAAAAAAACCACCCAAAGTACAAAGAGTTTCACAAATGAATCTGAACTGAACAAACGACTTTGCTTCCTGCAAAGGTTTAGTGATCTTTGCCTGTCCTTTATACCTTAGGGGAGGGGCAATCACCTCCCAGACTTACTCCCAAGTTGCCCCTTTTGTTTCAGCTGCTCTCACCTTCTAGAAGCTCTGCACACATGCATACTGAGAACAGGCTCCCCTGGGTCCTTTGCCTCACTGCTGCCAGATTCTGGGGGCTCTGGAGGCAGCACCCCACTCCCAGATGGTCCTGGCCCCATGTCTGCATTGGATGCAGGACCCCCATCTGAGTCCTCTCCAGACTTCCAGACTGATCCCCGTTCTTCCCCACTGTCCGCTTCTGCTTCCATCTGCACAGGCTGCTGGCGAACCACAACAACTGGGAAAGGCTGGAATAAGAACAGGCTGGCCTTGAGGGAATCATCTCCTCCAGTGCAACAAGGATAGCAGCTCTGGAAAATAAACCATTATTAATTTAATTAATAAGGGAGAATATTTCTAGAGTTGAAATGAGGGATTTTTGGTGTTCTCTGAGCTTGATGACTGTCACTGATGATGTTGCCTAGTTTAGGTCATCAAACGTCTGCAAGAAAACAACCAAATTCAGAGAGGACAAAGGATCCCTCAACGCTTTAATTAAATGAGAGTGGAATGGCAAATGGGTTACAGGATGGGATCAAAGTCTTCCCCTCTTCTCTTTTGAAGTTGGATGGGATCCAGTTCCCAATTCTGATGTGGAAGAAGCAGAATTGTCCTTGTGAAACAAATCTCTGATAATCTTCTCATATCTTTTCTTTAGAATGTAGCAGAGTCATCCAGTTGGTTGCTGAATTACAGACTATTGGCAAGAAGATATATGATATATATGTATATGTATATGTATATGTATATGTTTACTTAAGGTTGTGCTTTTAAAGTTGTAGCAACGTTTTGGCAGAATCTCATCTGCCATCATCAGGCTTCTGTATTGTGTTCGTCTGTGAGTCAGACTTTTACAGTTGTTTCAGTTTTAAATTTGGGGCTAGCCTATTACTGTGCCAGAATAGTTTTTTCTTCATCCTGATTGGTTGGGAGTCTTGGTCTGTGTTTAATGGTCTTGGAGTTTGCTGTGTTCTGCTTGATTGGTGTTTCTAATATCTTCTGTCTGTTTTGTGGCTTTCTTTGTCTTGATTGGCTGGCAACATTGTGTTCCTATATTGGAGGCTTTATATATAGTTTTTTTATTTATAGGTTTTCGTGGGTATTTGTATGTGGATCTTTGGTTATTTGGGTTTTCTCCCATGTAAAATTGGAAGTATTTTGGCGACGTTTCGACAAAATCTCATTTGTCATCTTCAGGCTTGTGTCTTCAGCTTTGTGGAGTAATGTGAGCTTGCTGCTGTTTTTTCTTTTAACTGCCAGTGGGAGTGCGGCTTGACTGGGTGGGGGCTTGGCTGTGTTCAGATTGAGTTGGGGTGTGTTCTCATTGGTTGGGGGCCTGGCTGTGATCTGATTGGTTGGGGAGGTGGCTGTTAAGAAACCCTAAAGACAGAATCAAGTTAGAAAACCAAGGAGTATACAAAATCCCTTGCACCGCCTGCCCCAACACATACATCAGACAAACCAACAGAAGAATTAGTGCACACATTGAAGAACACAAGAACTCAATCAAAAAAGAAGAATCGACCTCTTCCCTGGTCCAGCACCTCAAAGCCACAGGACATGAGATTGACTTTAAAAATACCAGAACTATCACCAAAACCGAACACTTCAACAACAGAATAATCAGACAAGCCATAGAGATAGAAAAACGCCCACACAGCATGAATAAACGAGATGATACCTCCCACCTACCTCCTATTTGGAAACCCGCCCTCATTAACAAACGAGTACCTAACATGAAGAATGACACCAGGCCCACACCCACGAAGGCCACACAAGATGCTACCACCACACTTCCACGTAGAAAGCAGACTCACACCCACACAGAGACATGACCACAGACCAGAAGCCGTACTGCAGCTGCATCACTACCCGCTTCAAACCCCTCTGACCCATACATGAAGTGAACTGATGCCCACCATGAAGATGTGTCACGACCACGAACGCGAAGCCAAACAGTAGGATCACAGCTCACCAGCTCAAATCCCCCAGCAACTAAGACTAACCTGAGCACAACCAAGCCCCCACCTGAACAGAACACACCCCCAGCCAATCAGAACATAGCCAAACCCCCAACCAATGAGAACACACCCCCACCCAATCAGAACACAGCCAAGCCCCCACCCAATCAAGTCACACACCCCACTAGCAGTTAAAAGGAAGAAGCAGCTGCAAGCTCACATTACTCTGAGAAGCACAGAGCCAAAGACACAAGCCTGAAGATGATGAATGAGACTTCATCGAAACGTCGCCTAGATACTTCCAATTTTATGTGGGAGAAAACCCGAATAACCAAAGATACACACACACACACACACACACATATATATATATATTGAGAGAGAGAGAGAGAGAGAGAGAGAGAGAGAGGAGAGGAGAGGAGAATCAGTAGCAATGGACTCCATTAAAATGGTGGTGAGTGCTCTGTTGGAAGACTTAAAAGACCATGTTAAGGCTAGATCATTATAAAGAAAATCTATTTAAGGGATCACTAGGAGTTGCAAACAATTTGATGGCACATAATCAATCAACATTGCAAAAGAGAAATATTTGATGCTTTAAGAACAAACTAAAGTTAATTTTGAAGCTCTGAGTTGAAGTGTTTTCCACTTATCCTTGAGCGGTACTCACAAGCAGCTCCCTGAGCCTATTGCTGATGCCTACCCAGGTTGAGTGTGTTTCTTCCCAATCGTTGCCAGTCCCCTGAATACATTCCAAGGATGCAGGGGACAAAAATAGATTTTGCAATCTTGAAGTTGTTCTTCAATGATGCTGGAATAAGGTAGAAAACAGAACTAAGAATAGAATAGAATACAAAATTCTTTATTGGCCAAGTGTGATTGGACACACAAGGAATTTGTCTTGGTGCAAATACTTCAAATAATGTTCTTCAAATGCTGTATCAACAGAGGGATAGTGTCATGCCCTTTGTAGAGGCTAACTTTGAGGGAGAGGAGGAACAGCTGACAGGGAGTGGAAGTGTGGCTCTGGACGTTGTGGAGGAGGCTGGGGAAGGGCAGAGGCCGGCTGGGCAGTCAGAGGAGGACCCCGGCCCATTCCCTCTCCATCCTAGGGTACACAGGGAGGAGAGGATAAGGGGGAGACATGGTTTACTGGGGAGGAGAGGGCCTTGATCCTCTTCATGGGCTGCACCTGTGACAACTGGATAAGAGGACGGACATGTGTATGGGTGAGTGCTGGAAACAAAGCATGGAAATATCTCTAGTTTATAGTTCCACACTGAGTTTGGCATCCTTCCCAGTGTGTGTTCTGATATCTGTGGATATCTTCAAACCTTTATCTTGCCTGGTTTGTGTTGTTTTTTACTCTTTATAATTTATAGGCATTTTTAGTTTAAACAGCATTTCCTCCTTCTTGTAACTGCTCGTGTGGGAGTTTTTTGTCTCCAGTCAAGGATATTTGGAAGTTGAAAGCAAAGTGAATGAATAAAAGGGGCTTTACCTGTTTTTCATGACTGCGTTTATTTTGTATCCCACCCTGGGCCATCACAGTTGGCCCAAGTTCACGGGAAGTGATAGTGTCTATTCTGTACTCCACTAGTGAGGCCACACTTGGAATACTGCATCCCGTTCTGGTCACCATGACACAGGAAAAATGCTGAGCCTGAGGTCCTATAAAGAGTGCAGAGAGCAACAAGAATGATAAGGGATCTGGAGGCTAAATTGTATGATGAATGATTACGGGTATGTCTAGTTTGATAAAGAGAAGGATTAGAAGAATTGGGAGTGAGATGATAGCTGTCTTCCTGTACTTGAGGGGTTGTTATAGAGAAGAGAGAGTTAATTTATTTTCCACAGCACCTGAGGCCATGACAACAAACAATGGGTGGAAGCTCATCAACAGGAGATCCAACCTGGAAATGAGAAGAAATTTCCAGACAGCAAGAACAATTAATCAATAGAACAGCTTGCTTGCCAGAGTAGTGGGTGCTCCATCGCAGAAGTTTTCAAGGAAAAAAAATTGGACAACCATTTGTCTGGGATGATATAACCTCCCCTTTGGGCAGGAGGTTGGACTAGAAATCTTCCAAGATTCCTTTCACCCCTATGATTCTATGAGATGGGAAGCTATGCAAATTTGATTAAGCAATAAATTTGTCAAAAGGATCTGGGTGTCCTGGTATACTATTCATTAAGCATGTACCAGCAGTATGTCCAGATGTCAAAAGATCCAATGCAATCTTTGTATCAATAGAGGAACGGTATCCAAAACACAGAAAATGACCATTCTATTTTATGGTGTGCTGGTCAGTTCACCACAGAGCGGGAAATATTGTGTCTGGTTTTGGTCACCTAATACAAGAAGGACTTTGAAGAATTGGAAAGAGTATAGAGAAGAGGAACAAAGAGGGTGAGGAGATTGGAGGCCAAATCCTAAGAAGAACTGTTAAAGGAACTAGGTATGTTTAACCTAAAAGAGAGAAATTTAAGGGAAAACATAAAGTACCCTTCCAATACTTGAAGGACTATCTTATGAAAAGGCTGTAGTGGCCAGGAATAGGAAAATAAGTAATAGGTGGAAATCCCAAATGTGCTTTTACAAGAGGCAACTGGACTTTCTGGTTTTTCTTTGAAGACGTTTTGTTTCTCAGCCAAGAGGCTTCTTCGGTCCTCCTCCTTCTTTTCTTCTCTGAAGAAGCTTCTTCAAAAGAAACATCTTCAAAAGAAAAACTAAGAAAGTCCAGTTGCCTCTTGAAAAAGCATCTTTGGGACAACCATGACCTGGATGACTGAAAATCTCCATAGACACTAATGGGTGAAAATGTTACAAAGAGAAATATAAACTTGAAATTGGGAAGAATTTCCTGACCACGAGAAGCATTTGAAGTAGCCTGCCTCCCAAATTGTTGGTGCTCTATCCCTAGAAATTTTCAAACAAAGGTTGGACAGCCGTTTGGAATGATCTGAGGATTCCTGCCCTGTGCAGAAGAATAGACCAGAAGATAGACTAGAAGACTTCCAAACTTCCTTCCAATGCAGGGATTCTGTGATGCTATGACAAATATGTTGCTTTGTTTGCATTGTAGTTATGGGTTTAAGACATGCTAAAGTATAGTAGCCAAACCTTTGCTCAGATAGTTGCCCCATATACAAATTTCATCTCTGTCACTGATTCTTCTCTCTTTCACCCCTCTCAACTTCAACCTCCTAAGTTCTTAATACTTATAAGCCCATGAAAAGTAGACAGAGATTGGTGGAGTCTATAACCCTTGAACCTAACTCTTGGTATAGCCCATTAACCCTTGGAACATAGGAAATTACCTTCCCAAATATATCTGAGGGTGCCTGGTTGGAGAAGTCTGAACTGTACAAATGTTAAATAAGAAACACCGTCGGAATCTAGGTTTACAGAAAAATGTTTTCAATGCTGAGAACTAGAAAGGAGTGGTCACTTTTTAATGAATTTTGCAACCTATTCCTTGAAAATTTTTACCCACCTTTCTCCCCTTTAAAATATTTATCAAGTTTATTTTATACTATTCCTTCCTCCCTCGTGGGGACATGATGACTCAGTGGTTGAAGACACTGAGCTTGTCAGTCGGAAAGTTGACAGGCTGAGTTTGAGATATGAACGTCACACTATAGGCTGAGCTCCCATTACTTGCCCCAGATCCGGTCCGTCTAGCAGTTCAAGAGCATACAAATGTGAGTAGATAAATAGGTACCACCTCAGTGGGAAGGTAACAGGATACTGTGCACCTCGGTTGTAATCATGCTGACCACCTGACCACCTGACCTCAGTGTGTGACCACCTGACCACAGGACAACCCAGCTTCCTCAGCTAAGAAATGGAGATGAGCTTTGCCCCATAGAGTCAGACATGACTGGACAGAGGAGACTCTTACCTTTAGCTTGACATCCTCCCTCAAAGCTTTGGGACCATACGCGAAGCGGTAAAAATGTATCCAGTTTTGGAGGAAATTTTTTTAGAGGGATGACTCAGCGCAATTTGGTTCTCACAATTCAAACCCCCAAAGTAGGCAGAAGGCTAATCATTAGCATCCTGCCCTTTACTCAACAAATCCACAGTCTCTAATTGCATCTCCGCAATATTTGGCACACTGTCACGTGGACTTGTGCTTTTTTTAACCGGAGCCGTTTCAGGTCCCATGTGGTGGAAATGGCAGCACATGCAAAATAGGGTCCAATCCAATGACTCATTCGACCCATTGCAGGGACTTAGCCAGCTCAGGTGCAAGACCTGCTCACCTAACAGGATGGCACATTGCTTCTCCCTGTCTGTATTTCAAGCAAGGTAGTTGTCAAAGAAACAAAGATCATTTGTTCCAGACAAGTGAGAGGTTGTGATTTACACAGAGAAAGGACTACAGGATGTATTTCTTTCTCCTGAATGGTAAAAGAAGAAATAGTTTTTTCTTCCCCTAACTCTGCATAAAATTCTGATTCTGTTCCCTCCTTGTGATCTTCTCAATAAAATAATATATTAACCAGTGGTGGGATTCAACATTTTTTTACTACCGGTTCTGTGGGCAAGGCTTGATGGGCGTGGTGTTGCTTGGTGGGCCTGGCAGAGGAAGGATACAGCAAAATCCCCATTCCCTCCCCACCCCACTAACCTGCTTTCAGGCTCTGTTCTCCTGTGCAGGGCAACCAGATAAGACCCAGCCAATCAGCTGGGACTCGGGAGGCAGAGAATAGATGGTGGTGGGGCCAGTCAGAGGTGGGATTTTCTTTGTCTCCAAACTATTCAAACTTTCCGCTACCGGTTCTCCAGAATTGGTCAGAACCTGGTGAATACCACCTCTGATAATAACAGAGCTGGAACAGATCTTGGAGGTGTTCTAGTCCTAACCCCTGCTCAGGTTCCATAGGAACCCTATAACTTTTCAGACAAATTGTTATCCAATGTCTTCTTAAAAACTTCCAGTGATGGGGCACCCACAACTTCTGAAAGCAGGCCGTTCCACTGGTTAATTGTTCTGTTAGGAAATTTCTCCTTAGGTCTAGGCTGTTTCTCTCCTTGATTAATTTCTATCTATTGCTTCTTGTTCATCCCTTAAATGATTCGGAGAATAGCTTGACTCCCTCTTCTTTGTGGCAGTCCCTCAAATATTGGAATACTGTTATTATGTCACTCCTTAGTCCTTTTCATAAAACTAGACATACCCAATTCCTGCAACCAGTCTTCATATGTTTTAGCCTCCACTCCCCTAATCATCTTTGTTGCTCTTCTTTGCACTCTTTCCAGAGTGTTGACATCTTTTTTCATATTGTGGTGACCAAAACTGGGATAATAAAGTGGTATCAGCATGTGATCTTGATTGTATCCCCTTGTCATGCCCCTGTCAGAGTCTGAATCCGAGGAGGAAGCTGGACAGCTGACAGGGAGTGGGAATGTTGTGGGCTCCGTTGTCTGTGGAGGAGGCTGGGGAAGGGCAAAGTCCAGCTGGGTAAAGCAGGGGAGAGATAGAACAAGGAAGAGGGAGTTCAGAGGAAGAACCACTGAAGGAAGGAAGCCCACCCCCCTCTTCATCCTAGAGCATGCAGGGAGAAATGGAGAAGAGAGCAACGTGGTTTGCATGGCTTATGGGGGAGGAAAGGGCCCTGATTCCTGCCATTAGCCACACCTGGGATGAAAATTTATAACAACTGAATGCTGACTGTGGCAGCTTCTGGGTGCAAACGTGACTTTATCCTATGTTGTCATGGCTTAAGTGTGTTCCTGGAATCTTCCCAATTGTGTGAGTTTTGCCATGCCTTCAAGTCTGAAATTCTTGCTCCTGGCCTGCCAAACTAATTACTTCTGTTTGGCTTGTTTGGACTTTAAGTTACAGTTTGTGTTGACCATGTTTTGGGCTTAATTTTCTGCAGAGTTTTTCTCCAGCCAGAAGGTAACCTGGACATTGGGGGAAAAGTTGGAGATAATAAAGGGACTCTTATTGATTATCTGACTGTGTTGCCTTTGTGGCACGCCCCGGGTCATCACATTCTTCTTCTCTCTTCAAAATAATAAAACAACTCTTGTTATTCTGTTTGACAAACATAAAAAGAAACCCACTAGATGAATGTTTCACCTGTGAAACATAGAACACCCAAATGGAAATATTGGAACAATGTTTGAGGAAACAGAATAGAACCTATTCTTTTTCTGTTTCCCCAATGCAGAGATTGCAACCATCGGCCCAGAGCAGGCCTTTTTTTAAAAAGAGAAACTGTGTGTGTGTGTGTGTATTCATAATGTAATCATTTGTCAAAGTTTTGAAACACGCTATCCCCAAAATCCTGCAGTGGGAGGAGGTTTTTAAGCGTGCTATTTATAAGCTCTGGAAATCTGAAGGCTGCCTGCTCAAATGATAGAGAATAATTACGGCAAGCACCTCCCAGCACCAGCGAAAGGCAGATGCATGTGGATATCAAATCCAAGAAGAGGGGAAAATGCCCCCTTGTTGTGCCACAGGAATGGATGATCGTATGTTCAGGAACTCACAGAGCCTCTCATTCATCTAAACCCAGCGGCGGCTACCACCTGCAGATACGGCTGGGGACACACAAGGAAATTGGTATGGCCTCTTCCAGCAGATGGCCTCCACTGAAGCAAATTAAACCAGTCTCTGAGACCCTGGCCAGCAGTAAACTTTCCTATGTTTGGCTACAGGTTTTACTTAGAAGAAAATTCCAATTTTTGCAACGGTGCTATGTTCAAAGGGACCATGCTTCTGATCTCAGTCCTAATAAGTTGGACTGATTTTTCTCTCCCAAAGAAAATTCCTACAAATGCCAATTCAATTCATTCATTTATTCAGTCAGTCAGTCAGTCAGTCAGTCAGTCGGTCAGTCAGTCAGTCACCATTTACAGGTAGTCCTCAACTTACAACCACAGAATGGAGCCTGAAATTTCTGTTGCTAAGAAAGACCGTTGTTAAGTGAGTTTTGTCCAATTTCATGATCTTTCTTGCCACAGTTATTAAGGGAATCATTGCAATTGTTTGTCGGCTGGGCCAGGACCATACCAGGTTGATCACTTGGGGAGAGGTGACCCAGGTTGCTGACCCTCAACCACACCGAGCAAGAAATGTTTTCAAATATCTGTCTGATATTGTCCCACCTGTCTGGATTATCTAAACAGATCTAGCACTCAGGGCTGCAAAGACAGTAGATCATGTCCCATTTGACATATATTGAAAGCTATCAAATATGTCCACAAACACATATTCAGATAACAGAATAACAGAGATGGAAGAGTCCAATCTCTTCTTTAAAAACTTCCAGTGTTGGAGCATTCACAACTTCTGGAGGCAAGTTGTTCCACTGATTAATTGTTCTCACTATCAATAATTTTCTCCTTAGTTCTAGGTTGCTTCTCTCCTTGATTGGTTTCCACCCATTGCTTCTTGTCCTGCCCTCAGGTGCTTTGGAGAATAGCTTGACGCGCTCTTCTTTGTGGCAGCCCCTGAGATATTGGAACGCTGCTATCATGTCACCCCTAGTCCTTCTTTTCATCAAACTAGACATAGACAAATAAGAAAAGACCACCCATCTATCACAAAATAAGGTGCCCTGGGAAATAAAAAAGTGACACATTTTACAGATTGGGCTGGAGGGATCTGTGACGTCCTTTTTATATTTGACGGCTTGCTTCTTCAATAAAATATAAATTAGACTGAAAAATAGTGACTGGAACTTTCCTGGGTGGTCCTGGATTTAATCCTGCATCTCTCCACTCACCAATCTCTTCACCTAGTATGAGATTTAAAAAAAAAATCAAGAACCACCATCAAAATATATCCCAGCCAAAAAAACCGAGAAGCTGCCAGGATATAAGGAGATATTATTGAAATGCTCAATAATTCCCTGATGACGACTTGTGTCAAATCGGGAAATATTTGGGAGATTAAAAAACTTCCTCCTCTATACACCTTCAAGCACAAGGAACAGAGTGATCAGACCCAACACAAGCAAGATGCAGCTCTGTCAATATTGTTACAAAAAGTAAACAAAACATTCAGAGTCACATCATTATCACCTGAATTAGAAATGTTTAATTTACATTCTCCAAAGCACCTCAGGGCAGGACAAGAAGTCAGGGATGGAAAGTTATCAAGCAGATCTAAGGAGGAATTTCCTGATGGTGACAACAATTAACCAGTGCCACAACTTGCCTCTAGAAGTTGCGGGTACTCCCATCACTGGAGGGGTTTAAGAAGCCATTGTCCACTTTGGTTTGGGGTTTCCTGCTCGAAAAAGAGGGTTAGACTAGAAGACCTCCAAAGTCCCTTCCAATTCTGTTATTCTGTATTCCATTCTTGTAACTGACCAGGATTTATTCACTTTGCAAAGCCTTGCAGAGACCTGTGACTGTCTGTGACTGTCATTTTGAAAGATGAAATAAAGCTTGCCAAGGCTATCTGCCAACAAAGAGAGAGAGAGAGACCTTGATTTGAAGAGATGTTATGCTCTGTTCCTTTTCTTTCTCTCTTTATTGGTTTTTTTTTTGTTTTGTTTTGTTTTGAAGATACAGGAAAACCACTCAACTTCCTCTGACAGCACAGTGATGCTCCAGACTTGCCAACTAGTAGAGCAATCAGAAGATGCTAATTGGAACAGGCCTAGGGATAGCTTCTTCCCTGCTATTTGCTAAAGATGTGTTATACTCAGGGGTGGGATTCAATTTTTTTAACAACCGGTTCTGTGGGTGGGTGTGGCATAGGTGGTATGTGACTGGATGGTCATGGCTTGGTGGTCATATTATTGGCTGGGCGTGGCCAACTCAACATCCCTCAAACCAAGGCATGCATCTCCTCGCCTGGCCTCTCATGGCTGTGGGGATGCTGCAGCAGTCATAAGTGTGAAAAACGGTCATAAGTCACTTTTTTCAGTGCCATTGTAACTTTGAATGGTCACTCCACACAAGCAAAGTACCAGCAAAGGAGGGGGGAAAAAACTCTGGAGAAGTTCCTGAGACAGGAAGTCTAGTCCTGCCAAGAATGTAATAAGGATTAACGGAGAGGCAGTTTCTATAAACAACACCAGAATGTTTCCTTCCTGCCTTCCTTACAGGATTAGGATTAGGCCAGTAATTTCTTCTAACAACCGGTTCTCCAAACTGCTTAGAATGTTAACAACCGGTTCTAGTGAATAGGTGTGAATTGGTAGAATCCTACCCCTGGTTATACTGGATGTTCCAGCAGCATATGGCTGTTGAATTAAACTCCAGTTCAAGCTTTGCCAGTTCCTGCTTCCTTTTTCTGGGCTGTTTGGAGTTGACATTATCCATCCAGTCACAGCTCTCTAAATTTGCCATGTGCACTGAACCTACCCTGACCCTGAACCACGATGCGAAACAATTGGATTGTAATTAAGCTCTCATTATCCACGGGATCTCACTGTGTCCTGACCAGCCAGTCTGCTGTTCAGGTGTTCAGGTGCTGGGTGATGGATCTCAGCAACTTCTTTTGGTCTTCACAATCATTAGTGCCTCAGAGTCCTGCTTCACATGCTAGATCTGCTTGAAAAATTATGTTCCCTGGTAAATGTTTTGGAGTAAAAACCGTGTTGTAAGGAAGAAGAGAAATCCTCTTTTATTTTATAGCTTAGTGAATTCAAGAGGTGTCTTTCCAAGTCACTTTGTGTCAGGCATGAAGAATCAGGACCACACGTTAAGTTCCAGCTGAGGCGATTTATTGCTCCTGGCTACACACAAGAATCTAGTCAACTAATCATCCTCTTGTAATGACCCCATAATCCTTTGTGGGGTGGAGTGTGGGCAACTGAATAGAGCTAGCAGAGTGTTTTCTGGCTGGATGCCCTTCCTGTCACCAATGCGGAATTATATTCAGCAGATATATTCTCAGTGTGCCCCGAGAGAGAGAAATATATGCCTCTGCCTAGGATCAAACTCACAGCTTCAGGTGAAAGCTCCACCTCTAGGCAACCACACCACTCAAGAATCTAGTCAACTAATAGTCAGCACTAAATTGATGCTAGATAAGAGTTAATGAAATCTGAGAGGGATTGGACTTGGACTGCTTGTGGGAATGCGACAACTCTAGGCTGATTCCTCTCTTGACTCCACCCCCACCCACCCCCAGGGTCTGCCTTTCCTTCTTCTACATCAAAGAGTTGAATTACCTTTGTCAGCTTCAGACTTGGGCACCACACACCAAACAAATTGAAAAAAAATCCCCATTAAAATCCCTAGGGGGAAAACATGTAAAATCCAGACCTTGCATCTATTTACTTCTTTATTTGCTATTAAAATCCTAAAGTCCCTATCCATGAAGAGTAGCTCTCCTCTGGTCTAACATGATATTCTTCACTTGGTCTGGCCTTAACTCTGCTCCCCGAAATAATGTCCATATCTTTGCTAGCTCATCTTTATGACAAAAGATAGCAGAGTGCCTCAGGCTTGGGATCTTCCGCTAGCAAAGGCTTTCTGCTTGCTCACTGACCCATGGTCACTCCCTATGGCCATAAAGAGGCAAAGGGCCAGAATTCCTGATCTAGGACACAATCCACCCATCTACCTGTACTTGCTGTAAGCCTCATGCCCCCTGCTTTTGCACATGATTCTCTGCAGCACCTGAGCAAAAGATTGGTTTATTTATTTGAAATTATTAGTTGCCTAACTCCAATGGACAAAGTGTCATCGAAGGGAAGACTGGAACCTCAACAGTGCAAAGAGAGCCGAGGTGGCACAGTGGTTAGAATGCCATATTGCAGGCTAACTCTGCCCACTGCCAGCAGTTTGTTCCTGACTGGCTCAAGGTTGACTCAGCCTTCCAGCTTTCCGAGGTCAGTAAAATGAGAACTCAGATTGTTGAGGGCAAGATGCAGACTTGTAAATTGCTTAGAGTGTGCTATAAAGCACCATGAAGTCATACAGACATCTAAGTGCTGTTGAAATCACTATTCTATTTCTGATGTCCTATCTTTTCTTTGAGAACACAGCTCTGTCCCTGACCTAACCAACTTTCTGTGTCCAGGGACATAGAAAAGAACTAATTCTGTGAAGTTTTGATTTATGGAGGACAGAAAACTTCTCCTTTTTCCCCCCAACAGCTAAGATATTTTATTTTATATAATATCTAATGTTGCCTTTACTCATTTTGGAAGTCATCACCTAAGTATTTAGAGAATTCTATCTCACCATAGTTTTCTCTTCCAGTCCACACCGACTTTTATTGATTTTTTTTCCTCTTTAAGGCTTTAATTTGCTTTTTTCTACTTCTTGCTAGAGATGAAAGGGGAAAGAAATCTGCAGATCCCATTGAGATATAACATTTCTACTAAGCATGAGTCATACACACATATCTCCTAAAAGAATCCACTCTTCTTCCTGATATTTACCTCTTTCTTTTTTCTTTTCTTCAAGGTTTTTTCACTTTTATCTATCTTCATTTTTTAAAAAGGAAAAATAACCTTATCTCTGTGTCTTTCTTCATATTTTTTCACTTTTGATTTTTTTTTCATGCTATGTGCATCTCAAACACAGAAATAACTCCTGCCTAAAAATCGAACTGAAATTAGGTATATATAATTCAGGTTATAATAATATAATTATAATTATACAATTATATATATAATTCAGACTGAAGAGGGAAATGAATGAGTATTGTTAACAGGGAATGGTTGTTATTATACCTTGGTTTGGAGCTCTTAATTAAAAAAAAACAAACCATAATGTTTATTCTGGTTAAGGGGCATTCACACATTTCTTACACATAGGGAGAGATTCTCAGCCATTCAGGTCATGGTTCTCCCAAAGATGGTTTTTCAACAGGCAGCTGGACTTCCTTGTTATTCTTTGAAGATGTTTTGCTTCTCATCCAAGAAGCATCTTCTGCTCTGACTAGATGGTGACCTCAGTCAGAGCAGAAGAAGCTTCTTGGATGAGAAGCGAAATGTCTTCAAAGAATAACAAGAAAGTCCAGTTGCCTGCTGAAAAACTACCTTTGGGACAGACACACAGAGAGAGACCCCATTCATGTATCATGAGAAATTAAGACTTTTCATCACATTGGCCAAGCAAACCAACTACAGATAGTCCTCAACTTATGACCACAACCAAACCCAACATTTCCACTGCTAAGCAAGGCAGTTGTTAAGTGAGTATTGCCTCATTTTATGACCTTTCTTGTTTGGGGCCTTCTGCTTGCAGAGAAAAACCTTGCCCAGTGGCCTATGGTCACTCCCTATGGATATAAATAGGCAAAGGGACAGAATTCCTGAATTAGGACACAATCCACCACCATCACCACCCCAAACTGTACCTGCTTGCCATCCCTGCTAAGTGAATTACCACAGTTGTAAAGTTAGTAACCTGGTTGTTAAGTGAATCTGGCTTCCCCTTTGACTTTGCTTGTTGGAAGGTGGCAAAAGGTGATCCTATGACCCCAGGATGCTGCAACGGTCATAAGGATGAACTACTTGGCAAGAATCTGAATTTTGATCATGTGACCATGGGAACGCTGCACTGGTTGTAAGTGTTACAGGTTACAGGAAGTAGGCTTGGCTAGTCTAGTGAAGAGAAGGACCAGGGGAGACATGATAGCAGTCTTCCAATATTTGAGGGGCTGCCACAGAGAGGAGAAAGGGGTCAAGCTATTTTCTAAAGCAATTGTAGGCCAGACAAGGAATAATAGATGGAAACTGAACAAGGAGAGATTCAACCTGGAAACAAGGAGAAACTTTCTGACAGTGAGAACAATCAACCAATGGAACAGCTTTTGTCTTTGGAAGTTGTGGGAGCGTTATCACTTGAGACTTTCAAGAAGAGATTGGACTGCCATCTGTCAGAAATGGTGTAGGGTCTCCTGCTTGGTCAGGGGTTGGACTAGATGACCTACAAGGTCCCTTCCAACTCTGATTAACTGTAAAATATCTGTGTGAAAACTGGTCATAAGTCACATTCTCAGTGCTGTTGTAACTTTGAATGGTCACTAAACAAATAGTTGTAAGTTAAGGAACACCTGTATGGGGGAAACATTATCTTTCTACTTAAATAACTGTCCCAGGAAAGAGAATCTTTCTTTCTTTGCTTTGCTTTTTTTTTTGGTAAAGTATTTTTTCAAACATACATCAATATCATTTCATGGACCGTGTGGCATCTGAGTGTCATTCATTTTGATACAAAAGTAATATTAATACAAATGAGGTCTTCTGGTGTGAAGGGCTTCGGCGACAGACAGAAATCCGCGATCGTGCGCGGTTTATGTCTGGGCTCACCGCTGTAGTGCCCCGAGCCAGCTGGTTTCAGGGCTAAGCCACCCTGTAGAGGTGATGAAGAGGGGGGAGGTTGAGGAGAGCCGCATCTCTCCTCCTCAGCTGGCCATTACTCCCTTTCCTGAAGGCGGTTGCAGTGGTGGTCAAAAATGGCCACCACAAAGGAGAACTCAGAATGTTGTTTTAATTATATTTATTTATGTGTTTGTTTGTTTGTTTTTAAGGATACAGTGTGTCTTTTAAGAATGTACCAAGCAGAATCCGAATGGAAGTTATGTATTATATCAAATGTTACAACTTTAGGGAAAAGATATAAAGGCGTCATACTCCAATCAGTAACTACAGGAGAAATCTTGTTTAATGAGAAAAGATAATAGATAATTGAAACAGGACAGACAAAAAATATAAATACAACGATTTGAATTGAGATGAGATAATTAAAATAAAATTGAGAAAATTAAAAGAGGGGAGAAGCTATGCAGAAAATGTAAAATAGTAGTAAGATATGGAATAGAACAGGCTTGTCCAACCCGCGGGCCGCGGGCCACATGCGGCCCAGGTTGGCTCGTAATGTGGCCCAGTGCCCACCCCAACCTTCATGCAAGAGGACGAGCCAGCGAGGAGGAGGAGGAGAGGCAGGCGCGAGGTGGGGCAAGGCGAGCGCCACGGCAAGCAGCAACAGAAAAGGCGGGCGCCGTCAGAGCACTCCTCGTGCTGAGGCAGCTGCAGCCCAAGAGTCACCCTCTGCCACCTCCTGCTGTTGCCTCCGCTGCCGCCGGAGCTGTTGTAGCGGCTTCTGCCCCCGCCGCCGCCGCTGCTGCTGCTGCTGCACCAAGCCTCCCAGTCCTCGCCTTCCAGTCCTGCCGCATCCAGTCGGGCCATTTGCAGGAGGAGAGGTAGGCGCGAGGCAGGCGAGCTTTCTCCCCCGTGTTCCTTTCTCCCTGGTTGACTATTTTTTATGATATCTTATGAAAAAAATGTTTTCTATGTTTTTTTTGGATGATCAGGTATTGTTACTGTTATTTTATTTTATGTGCGGCCCAAACCAAATTTTCATCTTCTAATGTGGCCCAGAGAAGGTGAAAGGTTGGACAAGCCTGGAATAGAATATAAAAATGAGCATGAACCTGAATTTGTGTCTGTACGAAGAAATGTAACCCAGAATTACGCTACTTTCAAAAAAGATGTTTTATTTGTATTTTTTTTCTCTTTGTGAAAACTCAAATAAAATTTACAAAAAAAAAGTAATATTAATACAAATGAAAATTACTACATTAATCAAGCTTACGTGATCTAATGTTATTATACATATCTGTATCAGCACATAATCCTTCATTTTACAATTATTCAATATTTGTTGCATCCTTCTAATAGCATTATTTTTGAACATACCTGATAGCATCCTTTTTCAAAATCTGGTCTTAACCTCTAACATTCACTTGAAATGTGCTATATAAAAATATGTGTAACAATATTCCCCCTATTTCTAATTTTTAAATCTATTATAATTTTTTATACAGCCAGCCTTGTTTTTTTTAAAAAAAAGAAAAATCTTTCCAATCCATCATCTCTCATTCTCTTGGAAGTTTCACTTCTTTTCTTTTTAACTTGCCTCCCATACTCCTCCCTTGGATCCTTTTCTACATCTTTCTCTCAGATTTAGATATTCCAATATCTCAAAGATCAAGTGATTTTTGAATCTCTCTGTTAAGGGTTACTCTTTTCTATTTCTCTTGTAAAATAGCCAGAAAAAGATTGCAACCGGATGGGCAGCATAATGCTTCGGCCACACTATGACTTGCTGACATCTCCTTCATACAGTCCTGATAGGTCAGCCTGCAAAACCTTCAAAGGTCCATTGAGATTAATTCTTTTCTCCTTTGGAAAGATCCATATCCATTCTGACTCAGTGTTATGGTTTGACAGAATCAAGCCTGGATGTGGTTGGTTCTGTTGCTATGGATACTTTTCAACATATGCCATCTGAAGATGCTGAGAAATTAGTTCAAGAGGTGAGATCTACTATCTCTTCTATGCCCCTTTCAGAAAGACCAGGGGAGACATGATAGCAATCTTCCAATATTTGAGGGCCTGCCATAGAGAGGAAGGGGTCAAGCTATTCTCTAAAGCGCCTGTAGGCCAGAAAAGGAATAATGGATGGAAACTGAACAAGGAGAGATTCAACCTGGATATAAGGAGAAACTTTCTGACAGTGAGAACAATCAACCAATGGAACAGCTTGCCCTCGGAAGTTGTGGGAGCGCCATTACTTGAGACTTTCAAGAAGAGATTGGACTGCCATTTGTCAGAAATGGTGTAGAGTCTCCCGCTTGGGTTGGGGGGGGTTGGACTAGATGACCTACAAGGTCCCTTCCAACTCTGATTATCTGTTATCTGTTAACTCAAAGACACAGAATGCCTGCAGAGCATGGCCTCTGGAGCTCTTTCCAGTCTCTTTATCAGAGGCAGCCATAAGAGTCCTTTGTATTTTTTTTTTTTGCAATGAATTAACATGTTGCATCGGTGTAAGTTGCAAAGATGTGCCATTTGGAAGGCAGAAGTTGACCTGCTCATATGTTTCACTATGAGTTCTGTGGCCAGATGGGAGGGGATTTAGAATAGGACAGGTGCAAATGTTCGGTGAAGATGACCAATTTATTTATTTATTTAGGAAATTTATATAGCCGCCTTCTCACTCACAGTGACTTTAGGTGGCTTACAACAACAACAAAAAACCCCACAATATAGGGAAAAAATGACACCCACGTACCCACCCTCAGTGACAGCACATGATTAAATAAGCCACCATGGGCTCCCTTACACTCTGGGTTCCCCTGGCCCATTGGTAAAAGGGCCTTCCAAAAGAGTGTCAAAGTGGGGGCTAATCTAATTTTCAGAGGGATGATGTTCCACAGCAGGGGTCTTCCAACTTGGCAACTTTAAGATTTGTGAACTTCAACTCCCAGAATTCCTCTTCCAGTCATGTTAGCTCAGGAATTCTGGGAGTTGAAGTCCACAAATCTTAAACTTGCTAAGTTTGAAGACCCTTGTTCCAAAGGAAGGGAGCCACCATGGAGAAGGCCTTTCTTCTGGGCCCTACCAGATGTCTGTTTCTGTTGGTCCCCTCTGGGAGGAGGTTTCAAAGTATTTCTAGCAGGATAACAGATTCTGTAATAGCTTTGTTCCCTAGGCCATCCATCTGGTAAACTCATAAGATTTTTTTTCATCATGTTCACATACACATCCAAATTAGACTGTGTTGTTTCTCTGTGTCATGTAATATATGTGGGTATATACATAATTTTGTACTTATTTTGTCATGTTATGTTGTGTATGTTAGAGGTGGAGACCCTTTGAGATCTGTATGCAACAAAATTTCATTTAAATGTATGCCAATTAATGTACATTCAAAGTGACAATAAAGTTATTATTCTATTTTATTCTGTTCTAGGTACATTCTATTCTACATACCCTCTTAGGGGATGGGACCCACAACATTCCTTGCCTCCCTACTCTTGTGGGTCAGGTAGATGTGACCAGAAAGAGACGGTCCCTCAGATAATCTGGTCCCAAGCAATAATTGGATCTTCTACATTGGCAACTTTAAGATTTGTGAACTTCAACTCCCAGAATTCCTCTTCCAGTCATGTTAGCTCAGGAATTCTGGGAGTTGAAGTCCACAAGTCTTAAACTTGCTAAGTTTGAAGACCCTTGTTCCAAAGGAAGGGAACCACCATGGAGAAGGCCTTTCTTCTGGGCCCTACCAGATGTCTGTTTCTGTTGGTCCCCTCTGGGGACCCCCTATTCCACCTCTCTCCTTAAATAGTTGCCATGTTCATCATTCCACAAGAATCCCCCCATTTCAGGAACCATCCATTCTGGAGATATATAAAGGGGTATTCCCAACATAAAGTGATTTATCCTAGAATGTACATTTTACCAACTGTCACTTTTAATGTTTAAGGATTCTACCAGGTGTAGGCAGTTGTTGTTTCTGTTCCAGTAACATATACATTAAATTAAATCATGGCATTTTCTACAATGTGGAAAATATCTCAACCTTGCATACAAAGGGAGTTAGAAACATTTGACAGCAAGCTTATTTTCTCTTCAAATGTGAGAGCTCGGAAGGAGAGAAAACAGTTTTATTATAAAACCTTCTAATGCAGTTTTACAAATTAACACGACTGAAGTTCCAAAGCGATAGAGCAGGATAGATAGATAGATAGAATTCTTTATTGGCCAAGTGAGATTGGACACACAAGGAATTTGTCTTGGTGCAAATGCTCTCAGTATACATAAAAGAAAAGATACATTCATTAAGAGTCAAGAATCATAAGGTACAGCACTTAATAATAGTCATAGGGTACAATAAGCAATCAAAACATACTGGAAAACAGTCAATATAGATCGCAAGGATGCAAGCAACAAAGTTACGGTCATACAGTCACAAGTGGGAGGGGATGAGTGATGAAGAGTGATAAGAAGTTAATAGTAAGAGTAGTGCAGACTTTGTAAATAGTTGGACAGTGTTGAGGAAATTATTTGTTTAGTAGAGTGATGGCATTTGGGGAAAAAACTGTCCTTGTGTCTAATTGTTCTGGTGTGCAATGCTCTATAGTGTCGTTTTGAGGGAAGGAGTTGAAACAGTTTATGTCCGGGATGTGAGGGGTCTATAAATATTTTCACAGCCCTCCTTTTGACTCGTAGAGTATACAGGTCCTCCATGGAAGGAAGGTCGGTAGTAATTGTTTTTTCTGCAGTCCTAATTACTCTCTGAAATCTGTGCCTGTCCTGTTGGGTTGCAGAACCAAACCAGACAGTTATAGAGGTGCAGATGACAGACTCAATAATTCCTCTGTAGAACTGTATCAGCAGCTCCTTGGGCAGTTTGAGCTTTCTGAGTTGGCGCAGAAAGAACATTCTTTATTGTGCTTTTTTGATGAAGTTTTTGATGTTAGGTGTCCATTTTACGTCACGTGATATAATAGAACCTAGAAATTTGGAGGTCTCTACTGTTGATATTGTGTTGTCTAGTATTGTAAGAGGTGGTAGTATGGGAGGGTTTCTTCTAAAGTCTACCACCATTTCTATGGTTTTGAGTTTGTTCTGTTCCAGATTGTTCTGGTTACACCAAGAGGCAAGTTGTACAGCCTCCCATCTGTATGCGGATTCGTTGTTGTCCTGAAAGAGACAAATCACTGTTGTGCCATCTGCAAACTTCAGTATTTTAACAGATTAGATCCTTTCTAATAAAAAGAGAGGTGGTTTGCAAATTGGTTCTTGAATGTTTATCTTTTGGGTTTATCTTTGAAGACCTATAGAAATCATCTGAAGCATGTTTTATTTTCATAATATACTTTCATGATTATTTGATTGATTGATTAGCTGCTGTGAAGTCAGTGTTGGCTCTTAGCAATAACAGATCTTCTCCAGGGTGATTTGTCCCAAACACAACCTTTACTAGAATATCAATTGAGAGAAAACCCCACTCCCTACTAACACTGATGAAGTTACTAGTTGGGTTATGAAATGTCATCAAGAAAACAATCAAGCTCAGAGAGCATTAAGAACCCCTCATACTCAATGTGCAATTTCATGCACCACAATTAACAAATAGAAGAGAAAGAAAAGCAGAGAATTGTCTAGGAAGGAAAAGAAGAAGGATGAAGTAGGATGAGGGCAAAAGGCTGCAGAAACATCCCCCAAAAGCTTTATGTTCCTGTGACCATGGATGTTAGTGGGTGCATTTCTGATTGCTTGATCCAAAGGAACTTTGCCAGAGGTGTCTGGGGCCTCCAGGAATAGTTGAGCAAGTGGTCTACATATAGTCCTCAAGTATGACCACAACTAAGCTCAAAATTTCTGTTCCTAAGTGAGACAGGTGCTAAGTGAGTTTTGCCCCAATTTATGACTTTGGTTAAGTGGTTAAATGAATCCCTGCAGTTGTTCAGTGAGTATCATGTTTGTAAAGTGAATCTGGATTTCCCATTGCCTTTGCTTGTCAGGTCACCAAAGGTGATCACATGACCCCAGGACACTGCAACCGTCATAAATTTGAGTCAGTTGCCAAGGATCTAAGTTTTGATCACATGACCATGGAGATGTTACAGTAGTTATAAATGCGTAAAACAATCAGAAGTCACATTTTTCAGCATCATAACCAGTGGTGGGATTCAAAAAAATTTACTACCAGTTCTGTGAGCATGGCTTGGTGGGCGTGGTGTAGCTTGGTGGGCATGGCTTGGTGGGCGTGGTGTAGCTTGGTGGGCATGGCTTGGTGGGCGTGGCAGGGGAAGGATACTATAAAATCCCCATTCCCTCCCCACCTCCACTAACCTGCTTTCCAGCTCTGTTCTACTGTGCAGGACAACAAAAGATCAGCTAATCACTTGGGAGGCAGAGAATAGATGGGGGCAGGGCCAGTCAGAGGGGGTATTTGCCAGTTCTCCAGAACTACTCAAGATTTCCACTACCGTTTTTCAGAACTGGTCAGAACCTGCTGAAAACTACTTCTGGTCGTAACTTCGAAAGGTGACTAAATGAAGTCATGATGCCAACGATTACCTGTACTTCTTCCTCAATATGTCAGCTTGGAAGCCATTTTTCTTTGAGGTTTCTGAGCTGCCAGTCCTTGGGAATTTGGGAGGGGGATTTCAAGGAGCAATGAATAAAGTCACAACATTCCTTTCTCAGAGAGTCAAGGACATGTCGCTCTGCACCTGGAGGGGAATGCCTGGGGATAGTCTCCAGCTGGAACAAAGTAATGATTGAACCATGTAATGAACTATTGGGTGCCGGGGTTGGATTTTGGATTCTCTTTGCGGCTAGGAAAAACCAAGAAATCTCAGATTCGGGTTTTCCTCAGATGTGCCAATACGACATCTCTAATAAAATGGATCGTTGAGAAGATGACAGTCTCTGAGTCTTTTAAGTTGGAGGTTGTTACTTGGAATGCTGACCAGAGGTGGGCTTCATACATTTTAGCAAAGGGTTCTCTGCCCAGTTGCTGGGTGGGCGTGGCCATGGTGGGCATGACCTAGTTGGCCTCCTGCATCGTGGGGGGGGCATTTTTGCCCTCCCCGGGTTCCAGAGGCTTATTTTTGAGCCTCTGGGAGGGCGAAAACAGCCTCCCTGGGCTCCAGAGGCTCTCTGGAATCTTGAAACGGGCACATTTCTGGCCTTCCCAAACTTCTGGGAGGCCCGTTCTTCACCCTCCCCAAGACTCCATGCACGCCCTGCACTTACCTTGCACCCAAAATGGGCCATGTGGGGACTCCTGGGAGGGACCAGGTGGGGTAGGCAGGCAGGGGTGGGATCTGACTGGTGTAACTACCGGTTCGGTGATTTTACGTTACGCTGTGCCTGCGTGTATATCATCGTCGGCTTGCTGCCCGAACAGCTGAGCAGCGCTGCGCGCAGGTGCACAGCATTTGGAAAAGCACTTTTTTTCCTGCTTTTTCAATCGCAGCTGTGCAGCGCGAAGCAGCTGAAGTTGAAAAAGCAGGAAATAAAGGTCAGGGAAGAGCCAAGGTGGGCGGGTGGGCCAAAACAGCAGCAGATATAGAACTGGTTCTATGTCTGCTGCTCTTCAGAGCTACCAGTTCCACAGAGATGGACAGAACCAGTAGAATCCCACCACTGTGGGTGAGGCCAGCCAGGAGTGGGATTGGGGGGTTGTCTGAACTGCACAGAATCTTAGCTAGGGGTTCTCCCGAAACCCTGCAAGCCCCCAGCAGCCCATTCCTGATACTGATGCTATACCACAGGAGACTATTTTTATTTTTCTAAACATGCAGTGATGGTGGCTTCTCTTCTTTCTCTCCTTTTCTTTCTCGATGGGAAGCATGCTTTCCATCTGCAAGAAGGCAGTTTCTTTCTCAGGTGCCAAATTGCCAGCAAAGAGTAAGGGGGAAAGGTTTGGCTAAATCAGAGATCTCCTCAGCACTCCAGCTGCAGGAAAATGATCCCCAAAACGTTTTGTTAGTGAAGCATCTAACGGCACGAGGGCCTCCCTGATGAGGTCAGACTACAAACAGCCACAAAGGCCAGGAGAGCTATGGAATTAAGCAAAATTGGAAAGCAGGCAGAGGCTAACTACCTTGAAAAGTACATTATTTTTCTTAAGAGATCATTGAGGTCAGAACGTTGCTACCATCCATTTCTGGCTGGAGAATTTTTGCTGACAAATTGACCTTTAAATGAGAATTTTTCTACCCTTTTCTTGTTTTTTCCCTGGATTGGCAAGTCTCCCCTTTCATTTCATTCAAACCCCTTCCCCCCATTCTTGTGTGATTTCTCCTTGAAAAGGTTTGTATTGTCCCAATAGTTTTCATTCCTCTTTCTGAGACAGAATTATATCGATACGGTAGGTTTCTTCCTTTTCCTACCAGCCAGAATTATTATTATTTTTCTTTTGAATCAGCATTTTCCTTTACATAGGCCACTTCATCAATTTAGGGGATTAGCTCATTTCAACCCACAATATATTGGATAAGAAGCTGATCAAACTGGCTGGATTGGCCCAATAGGTTAGGCCACAGAATGCCAAATTAGGAATTATCAATAAGCCAATTCCAGTAACTGTTCACTGAATGTTTTAGCCTCTAGTCCCCTCATCATCTTTGTTGCTCTTCTTTGCACTCTTTCTCGAGTCTCAACACCATTTCTATAGTGTGGTGACCAAAACTGGATAACTTTCTCTTGTCCTAATAAAACCAATGGCAATATTACTCTCACTCCAGCCTGCATTGTTGTTAGTTGCAAGAAATATGGTTGCAAATCCACACACAGGTCAGAAATGAATTTGTTTCTTCCTGTCATCTTTGCAAATGATTGCTAACTAAGCTAAATGTCTTTTTGCCATGTTCAGCAGACAATATGCAACCCAAGCACTCTTTCACATACCTATCAAATCCGCATTGCATTTGTGTTTCCTTAAAGTCCCGGTGGACTCTTCTCCAGGTGAGCCTTCTGCACATGCTCAGAAGCCTGTTCCAAATGCTTCCAACAGTTAGTTAAAACACACTCCAAGGCAATGGCGACATCAATGGCGAGGTGCGAGCAAGGGTGAGTGCAGCCTGGATGCGTTGGCGAGAACACACCGCTGTGTTATGTGATAGATGAATGCCAACCCATCTTAAACCTAAGATTTACAAGATAACCATCTGCCTGTTGCACTGTATGGCACTGAATGCTGGGCAGCAACAACGGGGACCAGAAGCTTTCTCCATGTCATGGAAATGTAAATGCTCTGTTGGATATCGGGCCTCTCCCTTCTTGACCACATCACATATGTCATCATTGGACAACATTTCGGTGTGGCACCAATTATAGAGAAGATGAGAGAAGGCCAACTTCCCTGGTATGGACATATCTGGAGAGCAGCACCTTCCACCATGGCCAAAACTGCCTACCAACTAGAAGACAATGGCTGGCGACCCCATGTGCATCTAAAACAGAGAGGCAAGACACCATCAACAAAGATTGATCTGGAGATGCAGCTGACCATGTGAAGTGACATTCAATGATCCAAAAAATGGACCCTGTACTTGCGGGAATATGCTAGGAAGGAGATGGAGATGGAGATGGAGTTGGAGATGATGGAGGAGGAGGAGGAGGAGGAGGAGGAGGAGGAGGAGGAGGAGGAGGAGGAGGAGAAGAAGAAGAAGAAGAAGAAGAAGAAGAAGAAGAAGAAGAAGAAGAAGAAGAAGAAGAAGAAGAAGAAGAAGAAGAAGAAGAAGAAGAAGAAGAAGAAGAAGAAGAAGAAGAAGAAGAAGAAGAAGAAGAAGAAGAAGAGTTGGTTAAAACACACTCTGCTAAAGAGAATTTACCTGAGGATGGACTCCAGCATGAGACCAAAAGCTCGGTGACCGATCCAGATTAGATCCTGCAACATTATCCTGGGACACGTATATTTGCCTTAATTTGTGAGTTAATTAAAGCAATCAGAAGAGGTTATTGCCCTCACACACACAGTTAATAAGCCTCTTCTAGCTACTAGAACCACTGAATGTGTATTTGGAGGAAAACCAAAGGAATATGACTGCTTTGTTTTTTTTAGAAAGAGATGGCGGGCTGCCTTTTGGAAGCCACTTCAAAGGGAAGATTTGTACTTAGCTTTGTCCAAGCCAAACCCGTCTTTGAAGTTTTGCGCAGCCAACTTTGTGCACACAACAGGGATGCCGCTATCTACCTCTGCTTTGCCCAGGAAGATGCCAAACGCGGGCTTAGCCTCGCCACCCCCCCCAAAGGAAAAGCTTTAAAAAAAGAGATCATCTTTCATTTGCAAGCTGCAAACGCTGCTCCTGTTTCCCCGAAAAGCGGCTTAACGGAGGAGAGTGAGAGAAAAAGAAAGAAAGAAAAACCGAGAAAAGGACCAGAGTGGCTCCGATGAAGAGATGACAAGTTGATCTGTTGGGAATCTTGTTGATTCCCGAAAGGCTATTCAGAACTCACCAAGGCCAGGTGCAACCCTGGAATTGGGCCCATGTCTGAATCCATCTCCAGTGATGACCTCACCGATATAAGGGGGTTTATCGTTACGTGCTGTCCTACGCCTGAGCCGCAAACATTTGCTTTGCTTGGGTATTAACAAGCCTCTTCATTCATGCAGGCTTTGATCGCATGCCAGTTTACAAAGCTGACATTTAAGCAGCCTCTGTGTGTGTGCGTGTATATATATATATATATATATATACACACACACACAAGCCATGACAATAAGAAGCAAAAAGAAAGAAAATGAAGATAAAGCGAGCTACAAACTTCAAACAGCCAAGGGCTACAAGCAGATGAATCACATGGTGTACGTGTGCCAATGCTATCCAAGATTGGATCCCCAGGTGTGTCCTTGTGTTTGTGTGTTTGGAAGAGAATGTGACACATTTTTTTGTGTTGCTTCCCATCTCTTTGGGGCGCGGAAATAACCAGGTGAACTTGAGGAAATGGTGAGGTGCTACAACAAGGATATCCAACCTTGGCAACTTTAAGGCTGGTGAACCTTGAGTTTGAAAATGAAGGTGGCTTTTTTTTTCTCCATTTATGTATGTATGTATGTATGTATGTATCTGTGTGTATGTATGTATGTATGTGTATGGATATGGATATATATATGTATAAAATGCTTGAGTAATTTTTAAAGTTTGTAAAATATTGTTGAAAGTGAATTTTAAAAAATGTACATTAAGAGGAGGTTAAACAAGAGTCACGTTTTAAAAAGATGTATTAGAACAATGACTTTAGAAATAGTTTTAAAGGACAGTTCAACGTTTTAAAATTTAGGAAAGGAGTATTTTTTTCCCCTTTAGGGTTAAAAAATTCAAAAGAATACAGTGAATTTTATTAATCTAGGTTATGACAGCCTCTAAAGAGTAATGAGCAAGCAGAAATATGTATTATTTCCCACAGCAAGGAAAAGCAGAGGTTGTTAAATCGGACTTTGTGCTTATGATGGTGGGAAAAAATAAAACTTCAATTTTGTTTTTGTTGATTAGATAAGTTTGTAGTTATAGAAATGGCTAATACCTCAACTTACAACATCTCATTTAGTGACTGTTCAAAGTTGCAACGGCACTGAAAAAAGTGACTTATGACCGTTTTTCACAGTTACAACCATTGCACATCCCCTTGGGCACGTGATCAAAATTCAGACACTCGGCAACTGGTTCATATGACAAGCAAAGTTAACGGGGAATCCAGATTCATTTGACAATTATGATACTAACTTAACCACTGCAGTGATTCACTTAACAAATGTAGCAAGAAAGGTCATAAATTTGAGCAAAATTCCCTTAACGAATGTTTCACTTGGCAACAGAAATTTGGGACTCAATTGTGCTCATAAGTCAAGGACTACATGTGTATACTATTCTATAAAAAGTAAAACGTTGAGGCTTTCATGTTTTTATCATGTACTGTTTCAAAGAGAATTGGAAGTCGATGCCTTTTTTTTCTTTTTCCCTTTTTCCTTCCCCTAGTTTTCCATTACTTTTTATTTTCCTTTTATAGCTTGATAACAATTAATAAAATTTGAAAAACGACTTGTGGACTTCAACTCCTAGAGTCCCACAGCTGGCCAGAGTCTGGGTAGGCCGTGGCCAACTTGCACCAGGACAACTCACCATTGCAGGACAATTTGCTGAGGGACAAGAGTTACACTAATATCGAAGAAACGGTGGAATAAAATTATTAAAGAAAGGATGCAAAAGGAAGGACAGAATGAAATGCAAATGGCAAAAATTAAAATGTTTTTTACATTATTTGAAATAATTATATTGAACTGTTGAATTGTCCTGTGGCAAGTTGGCAGGGGCAAATTGGCCACAGAAAATTGACCCATTCTGGCTGAGGAATTCTGGGAGTTGAAGTTCCCACATTTTCATGTGCCAAGGTTGAGGAACACTGCTATATACTAATCAGGATTAAAGTCAGACTAGGGCTACTTGTGGTTCTGGAAAACTTGGAGGTCTTTAAAATGTATGAAAGCTTGAACTTGGTAATAGAATGTTACGCCCTTCAAAAAATGATTCAGAAGTGCTTCACACAAGCCTGGCTGTGTGTCTTTTGTGATGACCAAACAAAATGCAATGTGCGTAGTCCAAGTAGGCCTCATCTTACAACAGTTCCAACTGCGACTTAGGGCCATTTTTCACATGACAATTGCAGAATCCCCTTACGATCAAAATTCAGATAGTTGGCAACTGACTCATATTTATGATGGTTGCAGTGTCCTAGGGTTTTATTACCAGTATAATATAATGTTACATACATATTGTGATGACCTAGGGGGAGATACAAAATAAACACAGTCACAAAAACCCAGTGAAGCCCTTTTTATTTCTTCACTTTGCTTCGAAGCTCCAGATATCCTTGATGAAAGGAAAAAAACCTCCCACACAAGCAGTTACAAGAAGGAGGGAAAAAAACAACACAAACCAGGCAAGATAAGGGCTGGAGGAAGTCCACCAATAACAGAACACACACTGGGAAGAATGCCAAACTCAGAGAGGAACCATAAACTAGAGATATTTCCACGCTTTGTTTCCAGCGTTCGTCCATAGGCTTGTCCGTCCTCTTATTCAGTTGTCACAACTGCAGCCCATGAAGAGGATCAAGGCCCTCTCCTCACAAGTAGACCACCTCTCTCCCTTATCCTCTCCTCCCTGCGTGCCCTAGGATGGAGAGGGATGGGCCTGGGTCCTCCTCTGACTGCTTAGCCGGCCTCTGCCCTTCCCCAGCCTCCTCCACAACCTCCAGGCCAGACTTCCACTCCCTGTTGGCCTGTTCTTCCTCTCTCTCAGAGTCAGTCTCCACCAGTGGCATGACACATATAGGTATTTGGGAATGTGTGTTAGTTATTACTTATTTGGGTTTAGGGATTCTATTTCTTTCATTTATTGAGTTATTGAGATGTATTTTGTGGGTTATTTGTGGGGGGAGGGCTGCACCAAGGGAAGCTCATTTCAATTTCATCGTATACATGTTGTGTACTGACAATAAATGTTTAATTTGATTTGATTTGATTTTGTGATTACCCTTTGTGACCTTCCTACAAGCAAAGTCAACAGAGAAGCCAGATTCATTTAACAACCATATTACTAACTTAACAACTGCAGTGATCCACTTAACAACTGTGACAAGAAAGGTCGTAAAATGGGATAAAATTCATTTGACAACTGTCTCACACAGCAACAGAAATTTTGGGCTCTGTTGTGGTCGTAAGTCGAGGACTAGTGAAGTCATGAGGCAAACTGGACACCAGAGCTGGTCCTGATTGCCTTGACCAGCCAATTTTCCCACAATGTATTTATCTTCCCATTTCTATTCTATTCTACTTGTTAAGTTCCAGCTGTTCTATTTTTCATGTATTTAAATACTGGCATGTGTGTGTTGGAATGTCTGTGCATTAGGAGAGGGAGCTAACTTACAGCCTGACTTTCAGAACTTATCAGGAGTAAATTAGTGCTGTAGCTGTCTATTTGCATATAAAATATAGCTCTATTGTGTATTGCACGTTGAAGTGATACGGACATGCAAAAAAAAAAATTTTGACTGAGATTTGCAGAGGCTGGCTGTTTAACTTGGAGGGAAGATAGAGTCGTAATTGGTGCAGTGAAAATTAGTTTTGAGAAATTGTCGATGTGCTTGTGTGCGCTTGGATGCCTGTCTGCCTGTTTGTGCTCAAAAGCAAGCGGGGGAAGTATACAGAAACATTTCAAAGGTTTAAAAATGATGGCTAATTGTTCCCCACCAAATTTTTAATTGTTTCCTTCTATGAGATTAGGTAGTCACTGGCAGAAATCTATTTGTTTTTTATTTTTTTGCCTTCTAAGATTTTCTTCTTACAAGATAATTGAACCCTTGCGAGACGATTACAGCTTGACTCGGAGAGACAGAGATGTAAATGGCATCTTGTAGTTGCATAAAATAATTGCCATTTTAGAGAAAGCATCTTAACACTTTCCTGGAGATGTAACAGAGACAAATCATCAGTCGTGCAGCTTCTGTCAAGAACAGAAATGGAATCTGACTCCATTGCTCTGTTGTACGTTAATGTTGGGATTTTAAACTATAAATTAAAAGACATCACCCATGGGCCACTGTGGCCCACACACTTTGCAAAGAAAGAGAACCAGATTCAGATCTCAACCACGGTGCCTAAAGAAGAAGCTTCTTGGATGAGAAGCCAAAAATCTTTGAAGAAAAAACAGAAAGTTTCCTCTTGAAAAAGCACCTTTGAGACAACCATGATCTGGATGACTGAGAATCTCCATAGACATTGTTAAGTTTGAGCAATGAGAGGCTGAACCAGAGCATGAGTGCAACAGTACTTTATTTTACAAATAAAGGGCTGACCGTGCTTGCCAAGCCTGGAACTGGCTCGCAGCAATCAGCAGCCAGTTGGACCCCGCAGCCTGCTTTTATAGCTGGCTGCTGGGGAGAACCGACCAATGGGAATGGGGAATACGCCCACACAAAGTGAGTGGACCTGAGTGAGAACTCCTTGAGTCCTCAGGACATAACACCCCTTCCCCCAGATGCGAACACGCAGTCCTTGAGGTAGATGGGGGTTTGTGTTGGCGCCCGGAGCGGCGCAACTCGGGAACATTGTCTGACTGTTCGGTATCAGTCTGTGACGGTTGAGCTGGCATAGTGTCGCCAACACTCTCTCTGGACTGGGCATCCTCGGAAACCACCGGGTTGGTTTCTGGGGTCAAGCTCTCGTGGGTTGGATCCGGTTGGTCAACTCTCTGGGCGCTGTTGTCCGAGTTTGGGCTGACCGGGCGACCGCTGGCGCAGACTGGTCACTGGGTGCGGTGTGGCTGGGTGGCGGATGAGACGGTTCCCTTCGACTGGAGACTCTGGATTCTTGTTTGCGAGGTTGCTGAGGCGCCTTCTGAGTTGGTCTATGTGTCTCCTCCAGACGCGACCATCCTCCAGCCTGACTCTATACGATCTCGGCCCGGTGACGGCGATGACCTCGCCCGGAATCCAAAGTGGGTCCCCAGCGAAATTCCTTGCGAATATCGGCTCCTGTAACATAAAATGTCTAACCCCGAAGTGGAAGCGAGGGAGAGTCAGGCAGTATTGTGGGTGCAGTCTATCTAATACAGTCCTCAGGCGCCGGCCCATCAGAAGTTCCGCTGGGGACTTATTGGTGACTGCACAGGGGGTTGAGTGCTGGCTCATCAGGAACCGTGAGAGTTTGTGGTGCCAGTCATCTCTGCCAAACCTAGCGAGGGCCTCTTTGGTGGTCCTGACGGCCCTTTCAGCCAACCCATTACCGCAGGGTGAAATGGGGCTGTGAAAATGTGGCGAATGCCTAGGTTGGCTGCAAAACAGCTGAATTCTACTGATGCGAACTGTGGGCCATTATCGGAGACCAAGGAGTCGGGTAGTCCATGTGTAACGAACAGGCGTTAACACGTTGGTGATTGCTAGTGTGGTGGTCGTGGATAGCTGCGCCACGCTATCCACTTGGAATAAGCGTGCACGACCACTAGGAACATCTTTCCATGCACGGGCCGCCAGATCGATATGGATTCTAGACCAGGGGCGCTGGCGCTCTCCCATCTGGTAGGGGTGGCGATGGGGGAGCAGGACGGGATTCCTGGCAAATGCTGCAGGAACTTACCCAATTGACAATGTCCTCGTCTAGACCCGGCCACCACACGTAGCTGCGTGCCAACGCCTTCATTCTCACAATGCCGGGGTGTCCTCGTACAACGCTTCCAGGACTCGGACGCAGCGAGGTCGGAATGACCACTTTCGAGTGCCCCACAGTAGACAACCCTGCAAACTGGACAGCTCCTGCATGCGAGTCTTAAAGGGTGCGAATTTGTTATCAACATTGCCTCCCGGCCACCCCCTCCTCACCCAGTCGAGCACCTGGGCGAGCGTTTGGTCTGCCTTGGTTTTGGCGGCGATGTCAAGGGCGGTGATGGGCAGGTCCAACTGGGTGATTTCAAAAATGGCATTGACAGGAGCTGGGTCTTCAGCCGGAGCGGGTAAGGGCAGCGACTGAGCGCGTCAGCGTGGGATAGAGTTTTGCCCGGGCGGTGGATAAGTTTGTATGAGTAGGCCGCTAGGAAAAGCGTCCACCTTGTCATCCGAGGGGAGAGGACTTGAGGTGTCTGTTTGTCGCCGCCAGTAGGCCCAGGAGGGCTTATGGTCGGTGACCAGTTCAAGAAGTGGCCAAAAAGGAATTCGTGAAACTTTTTCACGGCTGCAACAGCTGCTAGGGCTTCCTTGTCTATTTGGCTGTAATTTCGCTCCGTGGCCGAGAGCGTCCTGGAGAAAAAGCGATGGGGCCTCGGCGCCATTGGCGAGTCGGTGACTAAGGACCGCCCCAATTCCAAAAGGGGATGCGTCTGCTGCCAGTACTAAAGGAAGGTTGGGGTCGAATTGGATGAGCACTGCCTCTGATGTAAGTAGTGATTTGACGGCGTTAAACGCCTGGTCTTCTTTGTGCCCCCAGTGCCACGGTGACTTTTTGTCTAGTAATCTGTGTAGGGGTTCGCTACTGAGGCTTTATGGGGCAAAAAGGATGCATAAAGTTTAGGAGCCCCAAGAAAGCTTGTAGCTCCGTTTTGGAGGTCGGTGTGGGAGCTTCGTGGATCGCCCTGAACTTGGACTCCAGGGGTGAATGCCAGAGGCGTCAATTTTATAACCCAGAAAGTCCACCTGTCTAGTGGCAATGGCGCATTTTTCTTTTTTAACTTGAGGCCATGCTGTCTGAACCTCTCTAACACTGCTCGCACTCTCTGGAAGAGTTGGGGTCTGTCCCTGGCCGAGACCAAGATGTCGTCGAAGTAGGGTACTACACCAGGGAGGCCCTGTAAAATCCGCTCCATGAGGGATTGAAAAATACCCGGGCAACACTTACGCCAAATTGGAGACGCTTGCATCGGAAGGCACCCTTGTGAGTGACGATGGTCTGAAGTTCCGCTGTTTGGTTATCAACAGGGAACTGTTGATATGCTTGAGACATGTCCAATTTAGCAAAAATACTGCCCGGTTCGAATGTGTGCAATAAGTGCTGAATGACGGGCACTGGGGTAGGCGCTAACTTGTAAATATTTATTGATTGTTGTCTTGTAGTCCGAGCAAATTCTCAGGCTACCATCTTTTTGAGGGTGTGACAATGGGCGTCTCCCACTTGGCGAAATCTGTTGGCTCAATGACCCCTTGTTTTAGTAGTTTATCCAATTCAGCGTCTAGTTTTGGTCGAATAGCAAATGGAACTCTACGTGGTTTTAATCTGATTGGGACTGCCTGGGGTCAACGGTGAACGAGATGGGGTTCCATTATAACACCCCAGCTCCCGCTGAACACATCTGCGTAGTCAGCGAATAAGGAGTCAGTGTCTGAGGTTGAGACAGCATGGACTCCTGTTAACCCTAGGCCGAGGTGGGGAAACCAATCGAGCCCCAATAAGGTGGGTAGATTGCCGTTAACTACCACTAGAGGTAGGTGGCCTTTAAAAGCTCTAAAACTGACAAAGAACTTGCCTCTGCCGATCACGGGAATGGCCTTCCCTGGTAGTCCTTCAGACCGAACTGGCATCTCTGAAGCCGGGTAGTGATAGGCTGGGGTGGAGTCTCTTGAGGGTGTTCCACGAGATTATTGAGAGCGCTGACCCTGTGTCAACCTCCATGTGGCACGGTTTACCTTCTAGGGAAACGGAGAGAGAAATTTTACTAACAGAGTGGCAAGTACGCCTGGCAAGGCGGTGCGCGTGCGACAGTTTAATACTTGCCTCTGTGGTCCCGAGTGCGAGGACGGGGGTCTTTGTGCAGCGCTTTGGGGGCTTGGCAGACTCTCGCAATGTGCCCCCTCTTATGGCAGTTGTTGCAAACGGCTCCTTTAAACTTGCAGGTGGCCCTTTGATGTGATCCCCACAGGCTAGGCACAGGGTGATGTGCTTGGGTGGACCGGTGTATTCTTGTTTGGCCCTACCTGCGACCGTCTGTCATTGGTGAGGCGATGGACATCGTTCTCATCGTTGTGGCCTTCCTCCGCTTCCACCTCTTCGGAATGGACTGGGAACGCTGCTAGCTTGGCGCTTGGGCCCTGAATTTCGGTGGCTGAGTTCGTTGCTAGCTCGGCTGCTAGGGCCTCCTCTACCGCTTGCTTGTGAGGTTGAGGTCTTTTTTTAGCTAGCAGTCGCCTCTGTAGGTTGAGATCCTTGACCCCACAAACTAATTGATCGAGGAGCATGTCCTCCAGGTATGTTCCAAACCCGCAGTGCAGGGCTGCTGTTCTGAGGGCGGCCATATATTGGTTGATGGTCTCCTTACTTGATTGCTTCCTCATTCGGAACGTGAACCTCCTGGCGATTTGTGAAGGCCTGGGAGCGTAGTGGTTTGTGAGGATCTCAAGCAACTCGGACCACGGAACGCGTTTTTCAATTCTCTCGGCGCCACGAGTGCTGCAGCGGTATCGTAAACGGTGGCCCCGCAGTAGATTAGGAAATAGGATTTTTCCGATGCTCTCCCGCATCCGCCAGGCCGACCGCATCGATGTAATGATTGAAACGGTTCTTATACGATTCCTACTTCTCTTCGCCGGGTTTAAACGCCAGGAATACTGGATTGGAACTCATGGTGCTGAACGGCTGGGCTACCTGCGGAAAAAATCTCTCTGGGACTACGAACGCTCATGAGTTACTAGTGATATCAGCTCTGGAGAGGTTTTTGCTACCCTCTCTTTCTCTCTCTGGGTTACCACGTTGGCTGCTAGCCGTTGGAGGTGTCTTGATTCGCGCCAAAAAAGTGGGCGTTAGTGACTCTCTACAGCGCTGTGCTGTGATTCCTACTGGCTCGGAAATTCAAATGACACCCGTTTGAATTTCGCGCCAAATGCAGAGCGGCTGCGGCTCGCAGCGCTTCACTTTCCCTGTAGCGGGGCTAACAAGCGGCTACAGACGCTTCTAACTATTTGACTCAGACCGCTTTCTCTGGCTGCGGATCTGCGTTTGCTCTTTTTGATCGCCGTTTCGCTAGCTGACCGCTCTCTCTGGCTGCGGATCAGCGTTTCCCTTGTCGCCAGCCGATCGCTCTCTCTGGGCTGTAGATCGGTGGCTAGTGACTCAGCGGTTGCAAGGTGCTTCTGGTAGCCATCCCACCTTCGTCGCCAGTGTTAAGTTTGAGCAATGAGAGGCTGAACCAGAGCATGAGTGCAACAGTACTTTATTTTACAAATAAAGGGCTGACCGTGCTTGCCAAGCCTGGAACTGGCTCGCAGCAATCAGCAGCCAGTTGGACCCCGCAGCCTGCTTTTATAGCTGGCTGCTGGGGAGAACCGACCAATGGGAATGGGGGAATACGCCCACACAAAGTGAGTGGACCTGAGTGAGAACTCCTTGAGTCCTCAGGACATAACAGACATGGTCTAAAGAAGAATAGGATAGGATAGGATAGGATAGGATGGGATAGGATAGGATAGGATAGGATAGGATAGGATAAGGATAAGGATAAGGATAAGGATAAGGAATAGGGGATATGGAAGAGAAGAGAAGAGAAGAGAAGAGAAGAGAAGAGAAGAGAAGAGAAGAGAAGAGAAGAGAAGAGAAGAGAAGAGAAGAGAAGAGAATACAGTACGATACAATACAATAACAGACTTGGAAGGGACCTTGAAGGTCTTTTAGTCTAGCCTCCTGCCTAGGCAGGAAACCCGACACTGCTTCAGACAAATGGTTGTCTAACATCTTTTTAAAAACTTCCAATCTTGGAGCATTTACAACTTCTGGAAGCAAGTGTTACACTGATTAATTGTTCTGTCTGTCAGGCAAATTCTTCTTAGTTCTAAGTTGCTTCTCTCCTTGATTAGTTTCCACCCATTGCTTCTTGCTCTGCCTTCAGGTGCTTTGGAGAATAGCTTGACTCCCTCTTCTTTGTGGCAGCCCCTGAGATATTGGAACACTGCTATCATGTCACCCCTAGTCCTCCTTTTCATTAAACTAGACATACCCAGTTCCTGCAACCGTTCTTCATAAGTTTTAGCCTCCAGTCCCCTAATCATCATCATCTTCATCAAGGGCATTGTCTACAGGTTCGCACCTATTCACTAGAACTGGTTGTTAACATTCTAAGCAGTTCAGAGAAGCAGTTGTTAGAATAAATTACTGGCCTAATCCTGTAAGGAAGGCAGGAAGGAAACATTCTGGTGTTGCTTACAGAAACTGTCTCTCTATTAACCCTTATTACATTCTTGGCAGGACTAGACTTCCTGTCTCTGGAACTTCTCTGGAGTTTTTTTCCCCTCCTTTGCTGGTACTTTGCTTGTGTGGAGTGACCATTCAAAGTTACAATGGTACTGAAAAAAGTGACTTATGACCATTTTTCACACTTATAAGTGTTGCAGCATCCCCACAGTCATGAGAGGCCAGGCGAGGAGATGTGTGCCTCGATGTGAGTGATAATTGAATTGGCCACACCCAGCCAATAACATGACTACCAAGCCATGTCCACCCAGTCACATGACCACCAAGCCACGCCCACCACCTAAGCCATGCCCACAGAACCGGTTGTTAAAAAGTTTGAATCCCACCCCTGATCCTTCCCTTGCCACACCTACCAAGCCACACCTACCAAGCCACACCACACAGATCAAGCCACGCCCGCAGAACCAGTATTTTTAAAAAAAAATTGAATCCCAGCACTGTTTCCATGGCTCTTTGTGCCATTCGTAGCTTTTTATATCGATTGTGAGTTTGGTGTCCATGTTTCGCCGGCATATGTTAGAACAGGTAGCACACGCTGATCGAAAACTTTTCTCTTTAGGCATAGGGGGAGGTTGTTCTTGAAAATTACACTTAGAAAGAAGGGCATAACTACTAGTTTTTAACCTGGGATGGCAGGGAATCAAGTGTGTTCTTTGACCAGCATGCTGTGGGAGGGAGGGATTCCCCCAAAGTGTAAAGCAAAACAAAACCAAATTGTAGGAACAGAAACTTAAGCCCAATTACAGGTAACTCCCTTCTTATGACCATAACTCAGCCCAACATTTCTGTTGCTAAGTGAGACATTTGGGAAGTGACTTTTGTCTCATTTTATGACCTTCCTTGCGACCAATTTAAGTGAATCACTACAACTGTTAAATTAGTGGCATGGTTGTTGAGTGAATCTGGCTTCCCCATTCGCTTTGCTTGTCAGGAAGGGGACCACAGGAATATAAACACAGTTGCCAAGCATCTGTCATTTGATCATTTATTTTATTTATTTATTTTATTTGTCAAGCGATTATAAGGTAACAGGTATAAGTATAAACATAGTTATGAATACATGAAATGGATACATATAAGAAAAAAAACACAGTAGGACGGGGACGGTAGGCACATCGGTGCGCTTATGCACGCCCCCTACAGACCTCTTAGGAAAGGGGTGAGGTCAATAGTAGACAGTCTAAGGTTAAAGTTTTTGAGGTTTGGGGAAGAAACCACAGAGTCAGGTAGAGTATTCCAGACATTGACCACTCTGTCGCATTTCCTGCAATGAAGTTTGGTGCGGTTTACCTTGAGTTTGTCTCTATTGTGTGCTCTTGTATTGTTATGGTTGAAGCTGGAGTATTCATTGACAGGTAGGACATTGCAATATATAGTTTTGTTTACAATGCTTAGATCGGACCAGAGGCGGCATAGTTCCAAATGTGAAAAATGGTCATTTCTTCATTTTTTTAGTGCCGCTGTAGTTCAGTCACTAAATGAACTGTTGTAAGTCAAGGACTACCTGTAATAATACATTAAATTAATAGGATTATGTTCCTGGGATATAAGATGTCTCCTTTACGTCAGAGTCATTGGCCAATGACTTCACTGGCTGTTCAATGTCATTATTCTAGGAGCAGTATGGAAGTATTTTGCTTTATAATAGATTGGTTGACTTCCTAGTCTACAGTTCTGGGGTTTCCTGTAGGTTCTTCTTCTCAGGTAGATTCTCCTTCATGACTCTACTTAGTTTCCAAGGTTAGCCAGATGAGGTAAATAATACCCTAATTCTTCTGTACTATTGAACACTGTTACAACTGGGGAGAAAGAACTGAGGTTCTGAATGTTATTACTGATCCTCAGAAACTCTGTATTGCTCTTCAATATTGGGAAACCACCATCAGGGTAGTAGGCTACCATTCTAATGGTAGAAACTGCAGTGCCCATATCTCCTGAGAAAGAGCTGGCAATGCAAGAGAGCTTACTCAGATCATATATTGAAAAGAATCAAAGTTAGGCTGGAAGAAAATCCTCTTTTCTTCTTCTTCTTCTTCTTCTTCTTCTTCTTCTTCTTCTTCTTCTTCTTCTTCTTCTTCTTCTTCTTCTTCTTCTTCTTCTTCTTCTTCTTCTTCTTCTTCTTCTTCTTCTCCTCCTCCTCCTCCTCCTCCTCCTCCTCCTTCTTCTTCTTCTCCTCCTCCTTCTCCTTTTTTCTTCTTTTTCCTTCTTCTTCTCTTCTTCATATTTGATTTGATGAAAAAGAATCAAATCTTAAATGAGGAGCATTTGGAAAGTATCTGTTCTAGAATGCAGTGGCAGGAGCATTTTGGGGTGTACTTTATTACAGTCCTATAACACTGCTGCCCCACAAGATATATTGGCTCTCCATAGGCTTCTGAGTGCAATTTAAGATGCTGGTTGGCATCTATAAACCACATTACCTAGAACCAGGTTACTTGTAGGGTCACCTGCTTCCCATTGTCTCTTCTTGCCCCGCCAGAGAGGGCATGCTCCAGATTCCTTCTATCAAACAATCTCATCCAATTGGAGGAAGGAAGGAAGGAAGGAAGGAAGGAAGGAAGGAAGGAAGGAAGGAAGGAAGGAAGGAAAAGAATCAGCTTGCTTTCATAGCTCTATTTTTTGTAGGAAAATATTGATCTTTCTTGAAAATGGGTTTAAGATTTCAGCTTATAAAGAATGGCTTCCTTCTGTGCCCTGAATGTCAGCCACACAGAACATAATTAAAAATAAATAACAAACATGAACAAACATGGAATCCAAACCATGTGTTCAGCATATGTTTGGAAGCCTAATAACAGATCTCCAAGCTGTGCCTTCTGGAGAGTATCTGTGTTTTGGTCTGTGTTTTGAAAAACTAAGCTAACTATGAAAACATTATGAAATGTTTTACAGATTCATAACATTCCTCAATACACAGATGGGTACTTAGCTTTGTTGTCATGGTGGAATTGTGATTTTTTTTTCCCTGATAAATTTTTTTTTAAATATATAGAAATGCACTTTTAGTTGTTTTTTGCTGCTCCTAGGGCTCACATCAGACCTTTCTAGTGAGACAGAAAGAATTATAATTAGCTAATAGGGAAAGCATTACATTTAAAAGAAAGCTGAAAAAAATGCTAGCACTCCATTGTATAAGCAAACATTAGCGCTAATCCTGTGCTAAAATTCACCTGGCAATTTCATTCACCTGAAGGAAGGGAAAAAATCTGATTTTCAGAATGATTCAGAATTCCTTTTCTCTTGGAGGCATTCATAATGATGATGTAAAGGTGGAGGAGGGTATTCCTGCCAGTTCAGTTCTTTGAATTTAAATATATTTCTGTCACCCCAAAACCTCTCTGGATAGTCAAACATCCCACTGGAAAAAAGCTTCGGGAGATTTCTTTAGTATTTGTTTTTCTGAGCTTTAAATGAAGTCTCAGAAGCTAGGGAGAAATTCTTGTCGAAAAGAAAATAGGAGAGCCACACAGAAATCCTAGTGCTCCTATTAGGTAGTGAAAAAGGATGTTGAGGTTGCACAGGATGCTTAATTGAGAAATGACAGTGATATTATCCATTTAGTTGTATCTGACTTTTGGTGTTTCTATGGGCCAGGTTTCTCCACGCCTTCCGTTCTTGCATTACTTCTGTAGGAAGTTATCACCCACCTCTCTCCTAGAAAAATGAAATATCCTAGGAAATATTAAAAAGGCAGAATATTTCCCGTAAAAAGAGTAGAAACTCAGAAGCAGAAACTCACCTCACAAGGAGAAACTCAGCCCCCCCCACACACACACACCTGGCCTAGTCCAGTCTATTTTACATAACAAAGATCTCCAGGTACAGCTATAGGAATTGTCTAAATTGCCTCATTACATCATCATCCAGCAAGGCTCAACCAAGCCTGGGACCCAGGACAGCCTACAGAGTTGCCCCTGCATGGCCCCATGGGAGTCTGACAACTAATCAGAATACAAGCTCCAATTCAAATCCCCAAAGAGGGTATAAAACCCAGGCACACTCAGCATATCAGCCCTTCCGTCTTTTCCTTCACCTTGAAGCATGTGAACCTTCCTTCTTTGGAGCTCCAAGCTATGTGGTCCTGCTGTCCACCATTAAACCATCTTTCCAAACCGCCTCCATGTTTCCAGTGTCTTTTTCCCCACTTGGAACTGAACCCAGAAGGATAATTCTTCCAACACTTCTTTGAGTTGTTCTATGCTGTGCCTGGTGTCAGCTTTGGGATGCCCAACCATCATGTTCTTTAGTGGAAAAGAGGAGTAGATTGGATATGACGAAGAGAAATGATCCTTACAGACTGTCACAAAAAGATACCATTCGTTTTTAATTGTATTTTCTACCCTATTCTCCCTCCCCTTCCCTTCCCCTCTCTCCCTCTATATCTTTTCTCTTCCCCACAACCGGCCTTTATCCGGTGTGTTAGGCCGGGTGTTTTCCTTCTTTCCCCCTAGCCGTTTTCTTTCTATTTTGTAAATGTATTGTCGATGTGTTTTTAAATTGTAAATTCAATAAAATCTATTTTTTAAAAAATAAAAAAAAGAACAAGCATCTTTGGGACAACCATGATCTCCATAGACATCTTCCAAGCATAATGCTTTCTCCAGTGAATAAATGAGTGGGGGATCTACTCAAAATTGTTACTAACCTTAGTAAGTTATGCCAATGTAACTTTCCAGATCATTGTCTTGGTTTATTGCTTATGTTTATTTCTCTTTCAATTTTTAAAACTTCAGCCAATTTCTTTTTTTATATATAGTAAAGCATCTTTTTCCAAAGTATTCACATATTGTGATAGCAGAAGTCATAACTGTAATGCCATTTGATTTCCCCAATGCACTTAACCAAACCTAAACATGGGTTTCATGTGAAGTGTAAACTGGCGGCTTCCTATTTTCAACCACCAAAACAATCCAGTAGATTATAGTAGTTAAGACATTGGACTCAAACTTGGAGGCCACATATGGCCAGCTTAACCTTAGAAGCTCATTGGTTGACCTGAGGGACAATCACTACTATTCTACCCAACTTACCCAACCCAACAAGGCTCCGGTTGTGAAGGAAACTGGTGAAACATTTTGCAAGGTTTTCAAGTGATGAAATCCATTTAAAAAGAAAAGAGCAAAGTTCACCTTCCAAAACCATTTCTTTTATTTAGGAAAACATCAAATTGGCAAAGTCTGTTGTAATTCCGGATCTGACACAACGTGGAATTGCACCACATAATTTTGGAAGTAAGAAACAACCCCGAAAAGTCACATTCTCCAATAGAAGTAAATCAACGTTGCCCAATGTCATCAATGTCTACCTCAAGGCCTCATCAGGGACAGCTCATGCTCCCACGGGAAGAGGAACCACCTAGCCTAAACAACTCTCTGTATCTCCCTCCTCCCTCCTTAGGAATGTGGCAAGCCTGAAACTCTTCTCCCCATAAGCAGTAGAAAGAAAGAAAGAAAAGGAGTATATAATAAGGCTAAATAAAATGGCTACACATACGTCAATTTCGGGCTTGACACATTTACTATGTATTGAGCTCTTGAGAAAGTGTATAAATCTAAAAAAGATATGATTTTAGAGTACTTCTTTGCATACGTAAGATGTTGCTATTTGCCACATGTGGACTGTAGGACTGAAATTGAACTAAAAATTTTTTTTTAATCCAATCAGTTCTTTCAAGCTTTGCACACTCCAAACCTATCCCTATTTGAACCCCCTGAATAGTAATAAAGGGTGGTTGGGCTGCATTTAGTTCACAAAACTGACAGGGCAGAATCCACTAAGAAATATTCCAGTGAAAGGGATTCATTGGAAGGAACAAACGTTCCCATATGTACTATACTGATAGACCTCAACTTACTGTCAGGGCTCCAACAAATCCACCCCCATTCAAATCATAAGTCTCTAGTCGCATCTCTCAGAGTAAAAAAAAAAATGTTTTATTAGGAATGGCCATGTTGGCATTAGCTGGGTGCAGCTGACACTAAAATACATCATTCATTTCCCCTTTGACCCTCATCTTCCCCCCACCCCCTGGAAGTATATTCTCCAATGGGACACATCCATAGCCAAGAGTCATCAATCATGCTCTCCAGTAATAGTCTTGCACTCCAACAGCTTTGGGCTGCCAAGGTGATTATCTAAGGCATTTAAGGAATGCACTGTATTCCCCCACTCCCTTTCTGCTAGCAACTAAAAAGACCAAAGGAGTATTTTTTTTTTAGTTGACACTTACAACAGATCATTTAGTGACCATTCAAAGTTACAACGGGACTGAGAAAAGTGATTTAGGAGCGTGTTTCACCATCATAATCATTTTAGCGATCATGCTTGGCAACTGGTTCGTATTTATGACAGTTGCAGTGTCCAGGGGGTCATGTGATCCCCTTTTGTGATCTTCTGACAAGCAAGGGGGAAGCCAAATTCACTTAACAACCATGTTATTAAGTTAACACCTGCAGTGTTTTGCTTAACAATTATGACAAGAACAGTCATAAAATGAAGTAAAATTCACCCAAGAGCAACCGAAATATTGGGTTCAGTTATGGTCGTAAGTCAAGGGCTACTTTTCGTTAGCTTTCAATGTGGCTTCTATATCTCTTTGGGAAACTGGAGAGACGTGTTTAATGGTATATTGTACACATTTACCCTCTGATCAATCCATCTATCATCAATGCATCATTCTGGAGTTTTGGACCTTCTCTGACGTTTTGATGTTCTCCTGGCTGGTTTTGAAAATTGGAAGATCTGAGCCTCTCAAGATTTATTTATTTTTATTTAGTTAGTTAGTTTGTCAGGCATATATGAGAAAACAAGAATAAGTATGAACATAACATATAAACATATAAGTATAAATAGGTTTAAGTATATACATTATAAATGACTAGGAATAATAAACAGTAGGACAGGGACAGTAGGCACCCTCATGCGCTTATGCGCACCCTCTTAGGAATGGAGTGAGGTCCACGGTAGACAGTTTAAGTGTACTGACCAAGGCTTCCTGAGACAGTAACAATCATACGCTGCCCCCAAAAGCCTTGTTTTTATTTCAACGGCTGTGAATTATATGCATTCACAGCCCATAATGAGTCCCAAACAGTTTATGAATAATCCAAAAGAAGTCTGCCACAGTCTTTCGGGATAAGGCTGATAAGCACCCACCTTTATCTCCCTTGAAATGCTGCCAACGACTAAAGTGCCAATTAGCTGTACAAGCCCAAATGGAGCACAAAGTCAATACGGAGCTTCAGATTTTAAACCAACCAAAATGAACAAAGTTGCTTCCTGCAAAGGCTCATGTCCCTTTGTTCCTCTTTTATGTCTTATGGGAGGGGCCAATCATCTCCAAGCCTTACTCCCAAGTTGCCCCTTTTGTCTTAACCGTTCTTGCCTTCTGGCAGCTCTGCGCAAGCACGCACTGGGAACAGGCTCCCCTTGTTCCTCTGCCTCGCTGATGTCAGATTCTGGAGGCACTGGAGTCAGCACATTACTCTCAGATGGCCCTGGCCCCATCTCTGTGTTGGACATAGATCCCTCATCCGAGTATTCCCCAGGACTTGCCCATGTTCCTCCCTACTGTCTGACTCTGCTGCCAGCTCCACAGACCTCTGGTGGACCACAACATTAAGGTTAAAGTTTGTGGGGTTTAAGGAAGTAACAACAGAGTCAGGTAGTGAGTTCCAGGCACTGGCCACTGTTGCTGAAGTCATATGATAGCAATGGATTTACCTCAGAAATTTGAAATATGCCTCCTTTGTATAATAGGTGCCTGGTTTACTATTCTCAGCCTGGAGTTGATCACATCGCTCAAGTGTGATTTTATATCTCCTTCATGTTTTTTAAATGCAAAAGGACATCAAGTAAGCAGAGTAATTATAGATTTCTCATCTCCTTTATGGTCTGTCAGAAGTCTGCTATTGCATATGAAGCCCGCACAGCATATATTTAATGTCAGCTTCAGAGAAGAAACACTTTCATAAGTTCTTGTTGAGTGACACATTTGAAATGACATCAGTTTCTAGCTTTAAAACCCATTGTTATTAGATCTCTGTTGCTATTTATGTTGGGAATATGCACATGGATGTCAAAACAGTATATCAACTTTGCTGATTGGCTGCACCCACCACCTGTTGCCATGGCAACCAAACAATTGCTTTTAATCTTCTGCCCTAAATTGCCTGATTTAGTGTTGTTTGTTTCTTTACATAGCTGAAGCTTCAGACTGAATTTCTTTCCCTAATATGAATCTTAAGGATGTGAGAATGTGTCTCTCTGTGTGACTTATTTGTTAATGTAAGTTTCTGAGTTCCCAAGGCTACTTAGCTTAGCTAGATTCTAAAGCCTGGCCTTTAAAAGCATCCTTAATGGGACTACAAAAAGCAGGAATAATACTTACTGAAATCCAAGTATACTATGTCCACAGTATTTCACCGATCCACTAATTTAGTTGCTTTGTCAAAGAATGAAAAAAGATTTGTTTGGCATGATCTTGTTTTTGACAAATTCATGCTGGTTTCTGGTTGTAAGTTTACTTGCTTCTGGGTATTTACAGATCTGTTTTTTAAATCATTATCATCATCAGAGGTGGCATTCAGCAGGTTCTGACCAATTCTGGAGAACCGGTAGCAGAAATTTTGAGTAGTTCGGAGAACCAGTAAATACCACCTCTGACTGGCCTCATCCCCCATCTATTCTCTGCCTCCCATTGAGTCCCAGCTGATCAGCTGGGTCTTCTTTGGTTGCCCTGCACAGGAGAACGGAGCTGGAAAGCAGGTTAGTGGGGTGGGGAGGGAAATAGGGATTTGCAGTATCCTTCCCCTGCCATGCCCACCAAGCCACGCCCACCAAACCGTGCCATGTTCACCAAGCCATGCCCACAGAACCGGTAGTTAAAAAAATTGTGTCCCATCACTGATTATCTTTATCCCAGGATCTTTCAGGTATGGATGTCAGGCTGATTGGTCTATAGTTTCCTGGATCTGTTTTTTTTTTCCTTTTTTTGAAAATGGGAACCACATCAGCTCTTTTCCATCTAATGTGTGTATATATGTTTGTGGGCGGGGGAGAGAGAGAGGAAGAAGGAGAGAGGAAGAGATGTAGATCTCCAAAGTTAAAAGCTTTTGTTCCAGGTATGTAAACAGAAGGATTAGTCTTGTACTCTAGTTAGCTGGCAGTCTGAAATCACTTCCATACAGGGTGCTTGCAATGCCCCCGGATAAGCTCCGTATCCCTGTGATCTCATTCCATTGTGAGGTAAGATGATTTAATTCTGGCTTATTGAAAGGGCTAGCAGAACCACTCTGAAACTGGAAATGTTGCAGTGCAGAAGCACATGGAGGAGTGCACAACTCCCTTAAAGGGCATTACTGGTCATTTTTAAACCCCTTGGGTGGATTTGACTCAGTGATTTTTTTTTAATTTTATTGATATCCTACTTTTATTATTTTTACAAATAACTCGAAACATATCCAACACAACACTTCTTTCCCCTTTACCCCGCAACAATATTTTATATATTTTATTTCTTTATTTTATTTTATTTGGTTTGTCAATTGCTTGCTTAATATGCCTGCAAACTGAGGTGGAATGAGAGAGAGAGTGACTCGCCCAGTGTCACCCAGCTGGCTTTCATGCCGATGGTGGCACTAGAATTCACAGTCTCCTGGTGATTGGCCCAAAGTCACTCAGCTGGCTTTCACGACTAAAGTGGGACTACAACTCAGTCTCCTGTTTTGTAGCCTGGTGCTTTCATGACTACTGTAGACCAAACTGGCTCTTGATAGGGTGTCCGTGTCTTTATAGAATTTCAGAAGGGCATTCTGAATAAAATATACAGATCAATAGTATAGCCCAGAAGTTGGAAAGGTGGAGTGGTGTTAAACCCTTGGCTGGGATTTCTCAACCTTGGCAAATTTAAGTTGTCTGAACTGCCAAAAATTCCCCAGCCGGCATAGTGGTGTCTTTGTTGCTTTCCAAGCTAGACAAACAATGGTTGTCATTCATGCCCACCCACAGACCCTCCTCTTTTCAACTGTGTGGAGCTTATAAATTCCTCATCCATAGAAAAATAAAGGGGGAAGTTGCTACCATTTTTAGTGATGATGCCAAAAGGATACCACCTGCATAGTAACTTCCTCGCCTACTTATCCCAGCTATGTCGTGGGTTATCAAAGTAGCACTTAGACTTGCATACCACTTCACAGGGCTTACAGCCCTCTCTAAGAAGTTTTACAGAGTCAGCATAGTTGCCCCCAACAATCTGGGTCCTCATTTTACTGACCTCGGAAGGATGGAAAGCTGAGTCAACCTTGAGCCTGGTGAGATTCAAACTGCCAAATTGCAGTCAGCTGGCAGTCAGCAGAAGTAGTCTGCAGTAATGCATTCTAACTACCGCGCCACCATGGCTGTTATCCACACTTAGGTAAAGTCAAGTCATGTTTATGCCATCTGACATATGATGTCACTGGCCCCTCCTCCTTTGGCGATGCTATGACACAGAAAAACACATTGAGGAGGGACATAGAAATTTAGGGGCTGGATCATCAAAATTACTAGTAAATTCAAGAATGGAGATGGAAGCAAATTGATTTCCAGAGGCCTCCAAATCTGTCCATCCCCTACCAAAAAAAGGCAAAGCATCATCATAATCTCAATTTGTGAAAGTAAAACCACCTGGATGTGATTGTTAATCCATCCTACTCAGTATTTCCTAAACCAGCAGGACGTTCTTCCACATTTCAAACTAGAATCTTTCTCAGGCATACCTGGAGATCTAGAATTTGAAAATGGAAGCATTAACACAGTCTCTATTGCTAAGCTGTTTATTTGCTTGATTGTAGAATAGAATAGAATAGAATAGAATGGAATGGAATGGAATGGAATGGGATGGGATGGGATGGGATGGGATGGGATGGGATGGGATGGGATGGGATAACAGAGTTGGAAGGAACTTTGGAGGTCTTTTAGTCCAAACCCCTACTCAAGCAGGAGACCCTATACCATATCAGACAATAGTTATCCAATCTCTTTTTTAAAACCTCCAGTGTTGGAGCACTCCCACAATTTCTAGAGGCAAGTCATTCCACTGAATATTTTTGTTATCGCTGTCAGGAAATTTCTCCTTATTTCTAGGTTGGTTCTCTCCTTGATTAGTTTCCATCCATTGCTTCTTGTCTTGCCCTCAGGTGCTTTGGAGAATAGCTTGGACTCCCTCTTCTTTGTGTCAGTCCCTCAAATATTGGAATACTGTTATCGTGTCACCCTTAACCTTCTTTTTATTAAAGATGTATATGCTTTATATCCTTCAGGAGCCCAAACTAGTGGACGTAGTGCTCCCATTTTTCCCTATAACAAAATCTTATGAGCTAGATTGAGAGGAGGGATTGGCTCTAATGAGCTTTAATGGTGGACTTAGCCTGGATCTTCCTTTTCCTGGCCACACTGTACTTGTCCAAAGTCATCTGGTGAGCTTCCATGAGTGGTCTTAAACCTGGGTCTTCTAGCCAATCATCTTGACCTCTACACCACACTGACTTTTTCTCTGAGAATGATTGGTCAAAAGTCACATGGTGAGCATCCACAACTGAACAGGAACTCAAGTTCCCTGCTGCCAGTCTATCCCCTTAACCATTACATCACACTGTCTCTAGATATTTGATAGATAGGATGATTCCTCCTCAAGAATCTAATTCACAAGCGTTATTGATTGGGGTTTTTCAGCTCATGATCAAATCCTCAAACAGAAAATGTTCATCTTAATTAGTTATAGCCACTCTATTAAAATATCCTCCTTGGATAAGTAACAGAAAGTAGATTGAATTTTGCCGAGGAATCATTAGATGGAATTTTTCTACATAAATATAAATAGCATCCCTACCTCTGATATTTTTTTATAAATATATAACCTTGATCTCTACCATTCTGGGCAAGAATTGGCTTGCAATGCAACAAAGTACGTTGATAAATTCAACAACTGTGCAAGATGACAATGCAGGAATCTTTTCATGTTGCCGTCCATATTCATTTCAACAGGCATAACCTAACTTCGCTTTAGAAAAAAAGGCAGAAGACATAAATGAGAACACAAATCAGATCATGGTAACTATAGTCTAAATTAATCTGATCTTGTGTGATTCTTTTCATAAATTTAGCTAATAAAAGATGCAAAATTATGTACTGATGCAACATATGGATTGCAATATGTATGTGTATGTATTATGCCACAGTTGGCACTAAATGACTATGATTATTCCAAAACTGCTTCATTCAAATTGAAATGGAATGCTTTGAATTGCTGTTTTTCAGTTAAATGAACAAGATGTCTTTCTAAAAATCAAATATGTAATATTTGATGGGTTGGCAAATATAGTATCTATGACTATCACTAAGAGTTGTATCTAATTGTTTTATGATGACTGTATTTTTACAATGACTATGATAATGATCTATCACGATTGTTGTATGTACACCAGGGGTGGGCTTTAAATAATTTAACAACGGGTTTTCTGCCCGGTTGCTGGGTGGGTGTGGACATGATGGGCGTGGCCTAGTTGGCCTCCTGCACCACCCTGGGAGCAAAAATGGGCCATGGGTGGCCATTGTCACCCTCCCAGGGCTCCGGAGGCTTTCTTAGAGCCTCTGAGAGGCCCATTTTTCACTTCCCAGAGCTCCAGAGGCTTTCCTCGAGTCTCCAAGATGCCATTTTTGCCCTCCCAGGGCTCCAGAGGCTCTCCAGAGGCTGGAAAATGGCCCATTTCCAGCCTTCCAGAACTTCCAGAAGGCCCGTTTTTCGGCCTCCCCAAGCCTCTGCACAAGCCCTGCACTTACCTGCGATCCAAAACAGGCCACATGGGGACTCCTGGGAGGAGTGGGGTGAGGTGGGTGGAGCCAGCCAGTAGTGAGATTTGCTGGTTCACTGAACTGGCCATAAAATTAATAACTGGTTTGTCTGAACCAGTGTGAACTGGTAGCAGCCCACCCCTGGTGTACCCTGAGAGCTTATGCTGAGAGCATAGACAAATTCCTTGTGTGTCTGTCTAATCACACTTGGCCAATAAAGAATTCTAATATACTAATATATTCTAATCGTTTTCTGGTTTTTCAGGATCAGGGCCATTTTTAAAGCCACAGTGAAGTACAACCTAGAAAACTTTCAGATATGTGGACTTCAACTTTCATAATTCTCCAGCCAGTAGAGCCATTGAGGAGAGTGCTAGGAATTGAACTTCATGTTGAATTTTCTAATCTGAAAGTTGTCCAAACTTTAGTTCTGCACCTTTAAAAAGTACACAGGATGACATAATTCCTTTCTTAATCACCTTTGGAAATTGCTTGTTAACTGCTTGGAGGACATTAAAAGCCTTCATAATAGCAAGCTTTCTTATGGTAGAGGTGCAATCCCTAATTAAATTATACATAATTTTATACAGTTCTACATAATTTTATACAAATATAAATACTTTAAAAGTATTTGTTTGGAATAAACAGCAAAATGTTGATTAGGGTGTTGATTCTAGAAAGTTATAAATGGACTAAGGGTCCAGATGGATTTGATATAAGATGTTAAAAATAATTATATTAATTAATATTAATTAATTCTTTCCATGGGAAAACACTGTTTTGAAATGCACACACACACACACACACACACACATAAGAAAGAGAGAGAGATCTATAGATATATGATAGATATATCATATATCATATATCTATCATTATAGATCATATATCTATAGATGATATATCAAGGTTGGGCACTAGAAGGAACCAGAAAGAAGAACTCTTATTTATTAATATAGAAGGAAGCAAAATATGTTAACATATTGAAGAATATTTGCAAGCAATGAACCCAGAAATTAGGTTTTTTAAATGTCTGGCCTTATTGACAGACCGTGCTTGGAAGATGATATAGAAAAGGTACTAGCTTTACTGGGTAAGAGTAGACTAAATCTAATTTGAAAGTGAGTCTAAAAATGACAAGTTGTGGGAATAATGTGGAAGGAGATGCTACACTGGAGGATTTAAAATTTATTTGTAGATAGGAGATGAGATACATGAAAAAGAGTCGATGTATTTTAAGAGAATGTGATAAGTTACTGAAATTGTTTATGGTATAATGAAGGGAGAAGTTATTTCTTTATATATCTCTTTTTTGTCTTTCCCTCTTTCTTTTCTACACATTCTATTTTTTTCTTTTTTTTAGTTTGTATTAGTCTCATTGTCTTTATTATAATGCTCAATAAAATTATCATTAAAAAATAGCTACTTTGGGGTGTTTGAAATATTATAAATCATTTTACAGATTCATCATCAGAATACAATTATAGAAAGGAATAGAATTTTAGAGCCATTATTAGAAAGAGAAATGCTACACTTTGAATTCCTCATTCTTCAATAGCAGATGCGAAACTTCTCCTGTAAAATCAACCACTCTTTGTACCACATTGGAAACCTTGATTAAAATACGACTGTAATAAAGCAGCTGTTACAAAATGGAAGCTCGTAAAGTAAATGGCTTCTGGATTCAGTTCAATTCTTATTTGTTATTAGGGGAGTTGTTTTCTTTAAAAAAACACCTATAATTTTGTCCCCAGATTCTGGCTACTCCACAAAACAAACTGTTTTCCCCTGAGATTCACTCAACATTCATTTGAATTATGGAGAAAGATCTGTTTGGAAAGTGGAGTGTGTGTGTGTGTGTGTGTGTGTATGTGTGTGTGTGTGTGTATGTGTGTGTGTGTGTGTATGTCTGTGTCTGTATTTTGTGGGAGCAACCAGAAGGACTTTGATCTTAGCTCAGATAACAGCTGCTATACCTGAGAGAATTTTTGAGTTGTTATAGCCAGGTAACCCTCAGGGGAGGTGTTCTGTTTGACCTCAAAGTAGTCCAGGTACTTGATACTTGAGGAAGGGTCTTTGAAAGCGCAAAGGAACCTGGCAGCCACATTTTATCATCCTGTCAGGGTTGCATTTCTAGCTAGAAGCATCAAACACAGTAAAGGAAACTCCAACGTACCTTGCTGGCTTTCTTCCTCCTACCCAACTTTGTAAAAATAAAAGCAGAAAACCAATATGGTCAATGATTAGGTTATGGTCACTCTGACATTTTATTTCTCTCCGTTGTTCTCTCTGTGTGTCTGCCTCTCTCACACACATTCAAACATAGAAAAGTCGGGGGGGGGAGTTTCTGAGTCATTGGTGCAGGCAAATAAATGAGATCCCAGAAGTAACAATAGGAAAGAACAGCATCAGCTGAGGCCATCAACTCTTCAATTTATTGCGGTTCTATCAAGACTGTGGTTACATCTGGGATTGCATTTGGGAGGTCTTAGTTCAAGAACTCTATGGTCACTAGGTTCCTTTTGCAGCGTTATGGAGGTTATGAGGGCCCAATGGTCCAGTACAAGCACAGTTCTCACCATGTTAGGTGAGGACTGATCAGAATTGCATTTTTCGGACAAACTAACATAAACTGGATTATTGTGTTCATTTACATTAGATCAGGGCAGGGTTAGGATTCAAATTGTTTTACCACTGGTTCAGTGGGTGTGGCTTGGTGGGCATGGGTTGGTGGGTGTGCTTTGCCTAACGGCAAGCAGCTTTCCCCATACCGGCTGAGACCTGCAGTGCCAATCAGCTGAGAGGATAAAGAAAAGAAGAGCACAGGGTTGGATCCTGCACTTTTCTCTTCTTTTTCCTCTCAGCTGATTGCCCAAAGATTTTTTTTCCTCCTCTCAGCTGATTATTTTTTTTACTACCAGTTTGAATGAACCAGTGTGAACCGTTCACATACCACCACTGGATCAGGGGTGTTAAACTCAAGGCTTGGGGGCCAGTTCCAGCCCATGGGCTGCTTAGATTTGGCCTGGGGGACCTCCCTGGAAACATTAAAAAACCAGCCCATGGAGCCTCTGCCAGTGAAAATGGAGCATGTAAGGGCCATGCAAGCGCTGCCCGGGCTCTGTTTTCACTAGCAGAGGAGGCTGTCATGGCTGAAAATGGAGCTCGGGAACCCGTTTTTCCTGGCAGAGTGCTCAGCCACCGCAGGAGTCCCCGACACGAGTGATGTTGAGCTGGCCATGCCCATCTTGGCCACACCCACCCTGGCTCCCCAGTCAAACACAACTCTGATGCAGCCCTCAATGAAATTGAGTTTGACACCCCTGCATTAGATGAACATGAAGTCATTATCTGCAGTTGATATACACTGCACATAACATAGAATAACAGATTTGGAAGGGACCTTGGAGGTCCAACCTCCTGCTCGAGCAGAAGACCCTATACCCGTTCAGATAAATGGTTCTCCAGTCTCTTTTTGAAAGCCTCCAGTGATGTCCCACAACTTTTGAAGGCAAGCTGTTCCATTGGTTGATTGTTCTTATCATTAGAGAATTTCTCTTTAGTTCTGGGTTGCTTTTCTCCTTGGTTAGTTTCCATGCATTGTTTGCCTTTTGATGAACTTCAACTTTGGAGCATCTTTGGGAAGAAATCTGGGGGTTTTTTTTAGAAGGGGCAGTTGGCCAATGGAAACCCACATATGTGGTCCTCAAAGAAAATGTAAGCTTTTTTTTGTTCTATTTTGATATAAGAACCATGAGTTATGGTAGCCGTTGTATAATCCTTTGACTCTCAAAAGACAGTATTTGTAGAGAACCTGAATAACATTTTTTAGGGTTTAGGGCAAAGTGATTCTGGAATCCAAGATATGATGAAGGGTATCATATCATGTTCCAAGAAACATTGATTGTTACCAAAGTGGAAATAATAGTAGTGGCTCCAAAAGATTGACCAATTAATTAGCAAAACATGAACCTGGGACACTGGAACCATCATAAATATGAGTCAGTTGCCAAACATCCAAATTTTGATCACATGATCACGGGGATGTTGCAATTGACGTGAGTGCAAAAAACAGTTATAAATAGCATAGAATAACAGAGTTGGAAGGGACCTTGGAGGTCTTCTAGTCCAACTCCCTGCTTAGGCAGGAAACCTATTGTAACTTCCAATGGTCACTAAACTAATGGTTTTAAGGCAAGAACTATCTGTAATACATTTATAACACTGCATACACTAGTTTACTCTTAGAAAATTTCTAAAGGTTGTCCTATTTCAAAAGTCAACATTTCTATGGAGAATATTTTTCCACTACCAAAGTTGTATCCAAATTTATGCAAGCTTAAAGTAGACCTACTGAAACCAACAAACCTTGGTTTGTATTCATCCAATATTCAGATCTGAGGAACCCCTAGTCCTTGTTTTCCTTTTTGTAGGATTTCTTTCTGTCAAAACATTAAGTTCTCTAATATAAACCAAGGGAATATTGGGGGGTGGGGGCTTCTGTTTGTTTAATCTGGGCCCTAAATAATTTAGGTGAGTGAGTTACCTTTAGGCCAGATGCTTGATTTATGCAGATGGCGAAACATAAATTATTCAGAAATAAGAGACAGACAAAAAACAGATGGGAAAGGCAGCTAAGGCGAGACACCCAGGGGGCACCTGGTTTGCTCTTCTCTAATAAGTTTCTGCAAGACTTAACTGCTAGTGTTAAAAGGAGGAATTTTTATCATTTTGAGTAGCAAGAGGCCCACCAAATGGTGAGTATATGTGCATACAAATAATTCAGAACATTAGCAAAGGGTAAAAAAAAGAGAATTGGTGGGCTGGTCTAAGAACACTAATCTTCGCCTTTGGAGAAAATAGGACTTTATCTTATTTTTAAAAGTTAGCACTTTTAAAAGGAGTTGCGATAGAGGGATTTCTGTAGCCAAAACAAATACTTTCTCTTGGGAACCAAGGACATTCTCACACCTGGAAGGAAGAAAGTAGAATGATGCCACTCGGTTGTTGGACTGCACGATGATTGGACCATGTGACCGATTGTTTTGAGAATGTAGAAAATCTTTTACTTTCTTTCTTTATTCTTGATTGGCCAAGTGTGATTGGACGCACAAGGAATTTGTCTTGGAGAAAATGCTCTCAGTGTACATAAAAGAAAAGATACATTCATCAAGAATCATAAGTATCATCAGGTACAACACTTAATAATAGTCATAGGCAGGGGTGGGATTCTACCAGTTCCCACCTATTCGCTAGAACCGGTTGTTAACATTCTAAGCAGTTCGGAAAAGCAGTTGTTAGAAGAAATTACTGGCCTAATCCTGTAAGGAAGGCAGGAAGGAAACATTCTGGTGTTGCTTACAGAAACTGCTTCTCCATTAACCTTTATTACATTCTTGGCAGGACCAGACTTCCTATCTCAGGAACTTCTCCGGAGTTTTTTTCCCTCCTTTGCTGGTACTTTGCTTGTGTGGAGCATTCAAAGTTACAATGGCACTGAAAAAAAGTGACTTATGACCGTTTACACACTTACGACTGTTGCAGCATCTCCACAATCATGAGAGGCCTGGCGAGGAGATGCGTGCCTCGATGTGAGTGATATTGAGTTGGCCAGTCACATGACCACCAAGTCATGCCCACCAACTAAGCCACACCCACAGAACCGCTTGTTAAAAAAATTGAATCCCACCTCTGGTCATAGGGTACAATAAGCAATCAAATCATACTAGGAAACAGTCAATATAAATCGTAAGGATACAAGCGACAAAGTTACAGAGATACAGTCACAAGGGGTAGGGGAGGGTGATAAGGAGTGATGAAAAGATTAATAGTAACAGTAGTGCAGACATTGTAATAGTTGAACAGTGTTGAGGGAATAATTTGTTTAACAGAATGATGGCTTTCAGGAAAAAACTGTTCTTGTGTCTAGTTGTTCTGATGTTCCGTGCTCTATAGCATCGTTTTGAGGGAAGGAGTTGAAACAGTTTGTGTCCAGGATGTGAGGGGTCTGTAAATATTTTCACAGCCCTCCTTTTGACTTGTGCAGTATACAGGTCCTCCACTGAAGGCAGGTGGGTAGTAATCGTTTTTTCTGCAGCACTAATTACTCTCTGAAGTCTGTGTCTGTCCTGTTGGGTTGCAGAACCAAACCAGACAGTTATAGATGTGCAGATGACAGACTCAATAATTTCTCTGTGTAACTGTATCAGCAGCTTTCAATGGGGTGAAAACCACAGGAGTTTTAGAGTTGGTTTTCGTCAGATATGTGCCAATTTGATATTTCCAATGAAAGCAATGTTTGAGGAACTCAATAGCCTTGGAGTCTTGCTTTCAATGAAATTATTCTGCAACCCAACAGGACAGTTACAGACTCCAGAGAGTAATTAGGACTGCAGAAAAAACAATTACAACCAACCTGCCTTCCACTGAAAACCTGTGTACTGCACAAGTCAAAAAGAAGGCTGTGAAAATATCTACAGACCCCTCACATCCTGCACATAAACTGCTTTAATTCCTATCCTCAAAACAACGCTATAGAGCACTGCATACTAGAACAACTAGACACAAGGACAGTTTTTCCCCAAATGCCATCACTCTGCTAAACAAATAATTTCCTCAACACTGTCCAGCTATTTACAAACTCTGCACTACTATTACTATTACTTATCACCCATCCCCTCCCACTTGTGACTGTATGACTGTAACTTTGTCGCTTGTATCCTTATGATTTATATTGACTGTTTCCTGGTATGATTTGATTGCTTATTGTACCCTATGACTATTATTAAGTGTTGTACATTAAGATTCTTGATTCTTGACAGATGTATCTTTTCTTTTATGTATACAGACAGCATTTGCACCAAGACAAATTCCTTGTGTGTCCAATCACACTTGGCCAATAAAAAGAATTAAAAAAAAAAGAATTCTAATTAGTTAGAACCTTGACAGGCTGTGGCAAAAAAGATCATAGAATGAGGCAAAACTCATTTCACAAATGTCTCACTTAGCAACAGACATCTTGGGCTCAATTGTGGTCATACATTGAGGACTACCTGTATCTTATTTTGCACCTATTGGCACCTCTTTTAAAAAGTTGCATCTTATTGCTCAGCCATTTGAACCCAGAACAAGATCCAGAACAAGACTGAAAGGGCTGCTGACAGATGCTACATGTTGATTAACCTGCATCCTAAATCATCTTTTCTCTCTGTATCCAGTCTACTTCACAAACTGATTAATCAGAATCATTTCATTTTAATGCTTTATTTGTTAAGCTTGTCTCATTTTCTTTCAGGAACTCAAGAATTCCCTCCGCTATTTTTATCCCAACAATAACCACCTTGTGAGGTTGATGGGGTGAAAAACATTGGCTGTGCCAAAGACATGTTACCTAACACAATTAAATCAATGCAAATCCCAATGTAATACTTTAAGATATTTCCAGAATTAAACAAAATGAAATCAGCAGGCTGAAACAAATGAAAAAGGGCCAGGCCCAGCACTTGATGAAATATGGAAATAAAAACATCTTAAAATGACAGTGAACGGCATTTAAATGAGAAGTGAAGTCAAATCTTCTGACCAGCCTCCATTATCAACATGGTAAGATTAAAATGAGCTCAAGGCATACATTACTTAAAGCAACATGTGCAGTCCTGCTACCACACGCACACTCTTGGCTGAGGAACAGATTCATCAATGCCATTTTTAGATGTCTAGCTGTGGTAATAAAAAAAATCTAAGGCAATTCCTCCATCAGAATACAACAATTAAATATTGTAAACTTGATCCATGAAAATATTGTCTGCCTTCTTCCATGAAAATAAATTAAAAACAACAGCAGGGTGGTACATTAGGAATTTCCAGGTGGCATTAAAGTTCCTGTATTAATGAGATTACTCGATAATGGGTTTTACCATTGCAAAACATTTTTATTTTATGTTGCACAAGAGGGATTGTATCCATATAGAATACAATGCCATTAGCAAATGACACCACTTTATATTTCTGATTCAACAGCTCATACCATCATCTGCTTCCAGGCATATCATAGCAAGTGAAATGTTCAAGATGTGGTGGAATGAAGAATTGAAAAGAAATCAAATCCTATGAAAATACTTGGTTGGGTTAAATGTTAGAATTGTTAGAAGTAAAAGAAAGGGATATGAAGTTGGATCATTTGATCAAGGTTAAAATAGGATACCTTTGTGCAAAATACTGGAAACCCTTTATGGACTATTTTCTGACACCAGGACTGAAAAGTTAATGTGTTATGGATGTGCTTATTACATAAGCAATAGAATAAAAAGATATCTATCTGTAAGAGTTATTCAGTTTGTTCATATTTGTTGTGATGAAGATTGGAGATCATTTTATACGTTTGTTATCTTTTCTTTTATTACATTTTTATTCTTTTTCTTTTTCCTGCGCCTTTTATCCTCCATTCTTTTCTCTTTCTCTAAGTTTAGTTTCTATTTTTTTTCCTGTTGTGATTAAAATTCTTGATTAAAAACTATATTCAAAGAAACTACCAATACATTAGCATTAAAACATAACAAGGATAGAAGCACAGGAGAAGTTAAAAACTGACCCTCAAACAAGGGAGAAGCAGTGTATATTTAGGCAAACACACCTTGACAAGAGAAGACACTCAGTTACAAATGAGCACTGATTGGCTGACAGTTACCTGTGCTGGCGACTTGGACTCTTTTTTTAAAAAGCACCACTTAATAATCAATGTTAATGGTGCAAAAGTCCAGGAGGCAGAGATCTATTTGTATTTATTTAATACAAATATTAAACAACAACCCTGTGAGGTGGGTTGGGCTGACAAAAAGTGACTTCCCCAGTCACCCAGTTGTGTTTCATGGCTAAGACAGGACTAGAATACCCAACTTCCAGTGATGGGATTCAAAAATTTTTACTACCAGTTCTGTGGGTGTGGCTTGGTGGGCGTGGTTTGGTAGGTGTGGCAGAGGAAGGATACTGTAAAATCTCCATTCCCTCCCCACTTCTGCGGGAAGATTACTGCAAAATCCCCATTCCCTCCCCACCCCACTAACCTGCTTTCCAGCTCTGTTCTCCTGTGCAGGACAACCAAAGAAGATCCAGCCGATCAGCTGGGACTCAATGGGAGGCAGAGAATAGATGGGGGCAGGGCTAGTCAGAGGTGGTATTTGATGGTTTTCTGAACTACTCAAAATCCCCGCTACCAATTCTCCAGAACTGGTCAGAACCTGCTGAATACTGCCTGTGCCAACCTCCAGCTTTCTAGTCTGGGGTCTTAACCAAGAGACCAAGTCTGCTGCGCCAGTTGTGTTTTTGGGTAGGCTGATAACAAAATAAATGTATGTATTGTGCAGCCCATAGAACGATCACTGACTCTACAAATAATATGTATTTCTAGTTATTTGAAAGCAGGCCCTGCAACCAAGCAAGACCAAAGCCAAGACACATTATTTATGTATTTATTTATATGGTACATTCATTTCACTTGCATTTAGAAACAGGATTTGTAGTCTGCACACTCTTTTAAAAAAATAGCACGGAAAAGTTCTGAGACTCCGTTCTTGTGAGGTCAAAGTTCAGATGTCTTCACAATTAATGTCAACTGGATGTAGAGACCAGGGTTATGGGAGAAAACTGCTATCTGATTAGCAAGCAAATTGCTGTGAGAGTTGTCAGTCACATCCAGTGGAGCAAGTAAGATTATGCAAAAATCATATTTCACTTCATATATTTGTTCAGATCGCTGGCCATGTCAAAATTCATAGCTGATGACCATTTAGCCATTGCTGAATGTATTCATCACCTAGTTTTGGCATTCTCCTATCCTGTAAGGTGTCTTTCATTCAGGATTATCCAAACACTGTTCATTGATTACATTTATAGACTTACAAATGCATTTACTTATTTATAAATGTATAGAAATGTCCAAAAAATTGCTTCGTATGCTGTGTAGATGACATGAATGCAACACACAGTCAGGTTATTGAATGAACTTGATTGGCTGTCTTTACACAACATGCTTCATAGGGACAAATAAAGACCAAGTGGCTGCATTTGGACATCAGATTAGCCTTGCTGAATGCTAATCTTGGTCAGGTTATTTTGGCAAAGGAAGTTGGTCAGGCTCAACCGGTCTAAAATTAATTCACCATTCACTGTATAGCAGAACGACTAGACAACATTTTTCTCCCCCATGCCATCACTCTGCTAAACAACTAATTCCCACAACTCTGTCAAACTATTTACTAAGGCTGTATTACTATTATTCTTCTCATCTTTCCTATTACCTATCTCCTTTTCTACTTATGACTATAACTGTTGCTTGTACCTCTACGATTTATATTGTTTTATTTAGTTTCCTAGTATGATTTATGTTGATTGCTTATTTAGTGTCCTATGACTATCATTAAGTGTTGTATCTTATGGTTTATGACGAATTCATCATTGTGGTGAATTTATTATTTATTTTTATGATGACTATGATCATGATTTATCACTCATAGCTTTTATGTACACTGAGAGCTTATGCACCAAAGACAAATTCCTTGTGTGTCCAATCACACTTGGCCAATAAAGAATTCTTTTCTATTAACCCAGGGAATGGATTAATTCAGGAGCCAAGTCAGGGGTGGGGTTCAAATTTCTTTACAACCGGTTCTGTGGGTGTGGCCTTATTTGTGGGTGTGGCTTGGTAGTCATGTGACTGGCTGGGCATGGCTTGTATGTAAATATTATAAATATTTATGTAAACATTGAATTTTTTTATTTAAAAAAGATCAACTTTTACCCAAAAGCAGGCAAAGCAGGCAGGCAGATTGAGATGCTCGTAGAATCACAGATTCATTCAGAGATCTATCTTTCTGCAACCGGCTACCTGAGTCTGTCACATAAAATATGCTTGCAAGTAAACTCATAAAATTAACTCACAACACACTATGTTTGTAAATATTGATTTTTTTTATTAAAAAAGAGCAACTTCTACCCAAAATCAGGCAAAGCAGGCAGGCAGATTGAGTTGCTCATAGAATCACAGATTCACTCAGAGATCTATCTTTCTGCATTCTGGAAAGTAAAAAAGTTGAGGTTTGACGATCATGCTTTATTCTACTTTCACAGAGAGAGTCGGAAGTCAATGCCTTTCCCCCCCACTTCTTTTCGACACTTCCTTCTTCCCCTTTCCTTCCCTTCTGTTTCCTACAATTTGCTTCTGTATTTTCGTACTTTAGATTATAAGCTAACAAAAAGCCATAAACACAGAAAATATGAGGGGGGGAAGCTGTTACTAGTCGATCAGTAACCCCCAGTCCTCCCCCATTAAGGCTCTAAACCTTCAGGTCAGCAGGGTGGAAGCCAGTCTTACAGCCTCCTCCAGAGGCTTTCATTGAGCCTCAGGGAGGATAAAAATGGCCTCCCTGGGCTCTGAACTCCAGGAGGTCCAGTTTTCATCCTCCCTGAGCCTCCACATGAGCCCTGCACTTACCTGGGATCCAAGATGGGCCACCTGGGAGAGGAGACATGGGCGGGGCCAGCCAATCATTGCAACTACCAGTTTGGCGAACCAGATATAAAATTAACATCTGGTTTGCCTGAACCTTGTGAACTGGCAGCCCACCCCTGGATGGGATACAAAGCATGCCTTCTCTGCTGACACGAGTACAAGGAGGGCCAACCCCATAGGTGAGACAGTTCCTCAAAGAACCCGGATCTTTGACCTGCAATTAGTTTATCCCAAAGGTGCTTTCTTTCAAAATTTAGATGTTCTTGTTTTGCTAGAAGACCTTTCGCTTCTCATGACCTGGATGACTGAGAATCTCCATAGACATTCTGCAATTAGTTTCCATCCAGGATGGACATTAAATGAAAAGAAAAGAAAAAGTGGCTTCCCTCTTGATTTTTATTTTAATTTTTCATTTTTTTTTGTATTCCTCCCCAGTGGAAGTTCTTGTTTTTATTTCAAAGGTCCCTTGTACATCTGCAGAAAATTTCAAGGTGTAGACCTGAGGTACACCTTTTAAAAAAAAGTTGAGTTCCAGGGATGCTTTGGTAACCGCACTCCAAAAAGTGACAAAAGGAAGAGCAAAACCTGACTGGCATTTAAAATCTGTCTCATGTAACATCATTAGTTACGTTTCTGGCTGTTTGCTCAAAAAAACGGTAATAGATTTTCCCTTCAAAGAAAGTTTTCCCTCGGTGACTTACACACTCTCGACAATCATCACCGAAATCTTATTAAGACAAAGGAGAGGCTAAAAATACACAACAGAAAAAGCGAGAGGATGGGAAGAAAATTAATTAGAACGCTCTGTGGTGGGTCTTGAAGCTATCAACATATTAACAATTTGAAAACCTGGGATGGATTTGTCTGCCAATGGAAAGATAATGAAGATTGTCCCTCTCAGGTGTGTCTGCCTGCAGAAAAACATTTCAGAGTCCAGGTAGCCGTGTGAAAAGAGAAGCTCTTAGGGGACTTGGAAAGATTATTTTAATACAGATAGTTCGCAACTAACCATGGTGGCACGGTGGTCAGAATGCATTACAGCAGGCTATTTCTGTGGACTACTGGCTGCCTGCAATTTGGCAGTTTGAATCTCATCAGGCTCAAGGTTGACTCAGCCTTCCATCCTTCTGAAGTCGGTAAAATGAGGACCCAGGTTGTTGGGGGCAAAAGGGTGACTCTGTAAACCCACTTAGAGAGGGCTGTAAAAGCATTATAAAGCAGTATATAAGTCTAAGGGCTATTGGTATTAGTATTATGAGCACAGTTAGATAACAGATAACAGACTAACAGGGTGGAAGGGACCTTTTAGGTCATCTAGTCCAACCAGATACCCAAGCAGGAGACTCTACACCATTTCTGACAGATGGCAGTCCAATCTCTTCTTGAAAGCCTCCAGTGATGAGGCTCCCACCACTTCTGAAGGCAACTTCTGTTCCATTGGTTGATTGTTCTCACTGTCAGAAAGTTTCTCCTTATTTCCAGGTTGAATCTCCCCTTGTTCAGTTTCCATCCATTATTCTTTGTCTGGCCTACAGGCACTTTAGAAAATATCTTGATCCCTTTCTCTCTGTGGCTCAAATATTGGAAGACTGCTATCATATCTCCCCTGATCCTTCTCTTCACTAGACTAGCCAGGCACAGTTCCTGTAACTATTCTTCATATGTTTTAGCCTCCAGTCCCCTAATCATCCTAGTTGCTCTTCTCTGCACTTTTTCTAGAGCCTCAACATCTTTTTTATAATGCAGTGAACAAAACTGGATGCAGTACTCTAGGTGTGGTCTTACTAAGGCTTTATAGAGTGGTATTAGTACCTCCCTTGATCTCAGTTGTATCCCTTTGTTAATGCACCTTGCATTAGCTTTTTTGGCTGCTTCTGGCAATTGTCAAGTGAATTTTACCCCATTTTGTGACTTCTCTCACCATAGTTGTTAAGTGAACCACTGCAGTTGTTCAGTTAGTAACATGGTTGTTGAGTGAATCTGGCTTCCCCACTGACTTTGCTTATAAACAAGTTGTAAATGACTCCGGGACACTGCCACCATCATAAATATGAGTCAATTGCCAAGCAGCTGAATTTTGATCACATGACCATGGGGATGCTACCAATGGTCATAAGTGTGAGGAACAGTCTCAAGTCCCTTTTTTTTCAGTGCTGTTGTCACTTTAGTCATTACATGAATGGCTGTAAGTCAAGGACTACCTGTAGCGTGACAGAAATGAACGAGGTGAAGCCTTCCATTCCAAACCTGATCACTGATCTATGCATTATGCAAAATTGTGACTTCAATGGCCATCACAACATCCGCCTTTGTCCTCTGAAGGCTGGAGCTGAAATGGATGGTGACCACCAAAGATGGCCCTTGGGTGGTCTGCATGTGAGTCCAGACTATGGCCCGAGTTAATGAGGGAAACTGGATCTGACAGCCTCTTCTTAATTGCAGACTAAATTGCAGCTCCGTTAGGCATTCCGTATAATTGGATGATCAGAGCATTTATTCTACATGAAGGGTATGGAGAGAGTTGATACAGGAACACAAAACTGTGCAGCCGAAACCGACTGATCAAATTATATAATTTTGCTCATCCAAAACCCACCTTGAGTTTTCAGAGCATTTCGAGAAAGCATGAACGTTCTGTTGCACATTGTTCTCTTGGAAAGGGGCAAGAGAAGAAGTGGTATTCAACAGGTTCTGAGCAGTTCTGGAGAACCGGTAGCAGAAATTTTGAGTTGTTCAGAGAACTGGCAAATACCACCTCTGACTGGCCCCACCCCCATCCATTCGCTGCCTCCCATCGAGTCGCAGCTGGGTCTTCTTTTGTTGCCCTGCACAGGAGAACGGAGCTGGAAAGCAGGTTAGTGGGATGTGGAGGGAATGGGGATTTTGCAGTATCCTTCCCCTGCCACGTCACCAAGCCACGCCACACCTGCCATGCCCACCAAGCCACGCCCACAGAACCAATAGTAAAAAAAAATTGAATGCCACCCCTGGGCAAGAGAGTACTGAATTGGCTCAGTTTATTTAGATTGACATCCCATGAAAATTGCCTGAGAGACAGACTGGCGATCCCTGGCACGGAAGACCAGAAGACATAAAGTGGGGATTGACTGATTGGAGTTCTAGGGTAGGAACAGGAGGCCACTGGCTGCAGTCACAATGTTGGGACAACCCAGTCTTCAAATTTCACTGTGTTCCTGCACATAACATTCTTTCTACAAATGAAAAAAAGAACCAATATTTACTAGCATCTGATGCATATGTTCCTCTAAAAAGCAATTATAGAAAAACGGAATTGGTTGCAGGAAATGAAGTCAACCCATTGCATGGCTTCCTAGCTTAGACATGAACATTAGAGTGCTGATATATATATAAAAATAGCAACACAATTAAAAATAGCAGCACAACAAAGCAAGCTATTTTTGGTTTTCTTTAAAATTCTTGGCACTAGAATTTTAAAAAAGTTAGAGTCAACAAAGCATTCTTCGGGTCCTGCCTGCAATCAGCATTGCTGAGCCTGAAAAATTAAGGCCAATATCTGCCTTTGTTCAGCTGATTCCCTTCCAGGGTGCTGGCTGTGAATTCTGGGAGTCATAGTCCCAGCATGTTTGGCTCTGGCTCACGCATCCAACTGCAGTGGTACCTTGGTACACATCACTTATTGGTTCCGGAAGGTCCAATAAATACCAAAAACAATGAGTACCAAACAAATTTTTCCCATAAGGAATAATGCACTGAGTTACAAGATAGCCTACAACAACAAGTTTTAGCTTGTGCATTGAGTACCAAACAAACAATGAGGACCAAGACAATTTTTTTGCATCAAAATGCATTGAGTACCAAATTCAACAACTTTCAAAGTAGTTGGGTACCAAGCAGAGGTGGGTATTCAGCAGGTTCTGACCAGTTCTGGAGAACTGGTAGTGGAAATTTTGAGTGGTTCGGTAAACCAGTAGCAGAAATTTTGAGTAGTTTGGAATACCACCTCTGACTGGCATCACCCCCATCTATTCTCTACCTCCCAAGTCCCAGCTAATTGGCTGGGTCTTCTTTTGTTGCCCTGTATAGGAGAATGGAACGGAAAGCAGGTTAGTGGGGTAGGAAGGGAATGGGAATTTTGCAATATCCTTCCCCCAGGAGCGGGGTAGGAATGGAGATTTTACAATATCCTTCCCCTGCCACGCCCACCAAGCCATGCCCACCAAGCCATGCCATACCACACCCACCAAGCCATGCCATTCCATGCCACACCCACCAAGCCACGCCTACCAAGCCATACCATGCCATACCCACCAAGCTACACCCACCAAGCCATGCCATGCCACACCCACCAAGCCATGCCATGCCACACCCACCAAGTCGTGCCCACCAAGCCATGCCATGCCACACCCACCAAGCCATGCCATGCCACACCCACCAAGCCACGCCCACAAGCCATGCCATGGCACACACCCCAAGCCACACCCACCAAGCCATGCCATGCCCACCAAGCCAGGCCCACAGAACCAGTAGTGAAACATTTTGAATCTCACCACCGGTACCAAGGTACCACTGTATCAGCTTTAGAGCTGCTTGTCTACACCAGTTCACAGGAAGCCCATATATGCTGGCAGTTCTTGACTTACAATCACATTTGAGATCAGAATTCCTGTTGCTAAGCAAGGTGGCTGTTGAACCATGCCTGATTTTACGATCCTTTTTTTTTTTTACAAGGTTGTTAAGTGAATTGCTGCAGTTGTTAAGTGTTCCATTAAGTGAACCTTGCTTTGCTTCTGGGAATCCAGCCGGAAAAGTCACCAGTGATGATCACATGACCCTGGGATGCTGCAACCTTCGTAAAAACACGTTGGTTGCCAAGCACCTGGATTTTGATCCTGTAATCATGGGGATGCTATGATGGTGGGAAGTGCCAGGCCCAGTTGCAAATCATTTTTTTCAGTGCCACTGTAACTTTGAATGGTCACTAAACGAATGATTGTAAGTTGAGGACTACCTGTACAAGATCCAAACTGGGTCAGTCAGTGGGACTAGAGGTTTATTCTTCTCAGCTTTTGGACTCATGCTGGAGCCCATCCTTGGGGAATATCTCTCTGCTGGCATATGTGCTTTGGGCTATTCTACGAGTCATATTTATGTGTTGACTCAATTCCATCCTTCCGTGGTTGATCAAATGAGGTCCCAAATTGTTGGGGGTGAATATGCTCACTCTGTAAACCGCTTAGAGAGGGCTGTGAAGCACTGTGAAGCGGTATATAAGTCTAAATGCTACTGCTATTGCTATGTGCCGCTTTCCTATTGGTTGATTGGTGTTTTGACAGCTGGTGAAGGGGCTCATTTTATTTATTGTATTTCTTTATTTGATTTGTCAATCGCTTACAAGTTAATAGATATAAACATGACTATGAATACTGGAAATAGTCCTATTGTCCCCATTTATTCGGGGACAATAGGACTAAATGGGGGCAAGAAATGGGGACAATAGGACAGGGATGGTAGGCACGATGGTGCACTTCTGCATGCCCCTTACAGACCTCTTAGGAATGGGGTGAGGTCAATAGTGGATAGTTTGAGGTTAAAGGAGTGGGGGCTAGAGGATGTAACTACAGAGTCAGGTAGTGCATTCCAGGCATTGACCACTCTGTTGCTGAAGTCATACTTTCTGCAATCAAGTTTGGAGCGGTTTACATTGAGTTTGTATCCGTTGTTTGCTTTTGTATTGTTCCGGTTGGAGCTGAAGTGGTCATTGACTGGTAGGACATTGTAGCAGATAATTTTGTGTACTATGCTTAAGTCCAACTGTAGGTGGCATAGTTCTAGGTTGTCCAAGCCCAAAATTTTCCAGGCTTCAATCATTTCCCTGGTGATTTTTGTACCTGCATGGCCAACAAACGTAGTAGCTGAGAAATTGAATGTGTGCAATGTGAGGCTACCCGTGAGTGGGTCTCCTAGTCTGACTGCTCATTTGTGTCCTTGCAGTCTGGTGCTTAGCTTCCTCCCCATCTTTCCTGCATAACCACAGGGCCAATCCATGGAGGGGATGCTACCTGTACACACCATGTAAATGTTGTCTTGCCTCCGGACCAAAAGACCTCAACCCACTAGACGAGCCTTACATAATCTTTGAATCCCAATTAAAACTCCAGAAGTAATTTTCTTTGCCTCTGCCTCATTTTAATTATCCGCAATAACATGAGGCATTCATATTCCCTTCCCCTACCAGTGGCATCTGCTGCTGTTCCTTATTATGCTGCCGAAACCTAATATTAGTAACTGCATGTACGGAAAGGATCTGGACCATGAATGAATAATGAGGCACTTGTCAAGCAAGCCATGTGAGTTCGCTTTCCCCCATTGGCAGCTGTCCGGCCAGACTGCGGGTTGCTCATCCCTGCACAGGAATGAAATCGCTCGTTCCACCAAATAATCAGAAAACAAAGAGGTTCTGATTCAGCTCCCAACAGCCATCAGCCAAAATTAACGAACAAAGACCCACTGAATGGGAGAATTCACCATCTAAAAGTTGCAGAGCGTTCAGTTGGTGGCTCAGCCTCGGGGAAGGTGGGGGGGACTCCCACGGCCACCCCCACAATCCGTAGGTGTGGACCACAGAATTTTCCATCCCTGCCCATTCATAATTTTCCTCTCACGAGGCAATTCCCATGAACAGAAGCCTCACGTTGCTTGCAATAGCTGAGCATAATCTCTGTGGAGAAGATCAGCGGCCCTCATTCATGTCCCAGATTTTTGGTTGGAGAAAGAACCAGCCACCATCCCAAGCCAAGGGCGGCTTTTCTTGCCTTCAGTAGCAATAAGGCATGTACAGTAGTGGGATCCTACCTGTTCCACTACTGGTTCGGTGATCATGCACGTGCATCTAACACACACGTGCAACTCCCCACACACCAGCTGAGGCCTGCAGTGCCAATTAGCTGAGAGGATAAAGAAAAGAAAAGGACAGAGGCAATTGGGAGGGCCAGTCCTGTGCTTTTCTGCTCTTTTTCCCTCTCTGCCTTTTTTCCCCTCCTCTCAACTGATCGTCAGAGGCTTTTTTACTACCAGTTTGGCCGAACCGGTCTGAACCGGCAGCATACCACCACTGGGGATGTAATTCGCTAATCTAGTTACCGTGATACAAAAAAGATATTCAGACTCTAGAAAGAGTGCAGAGAAGAGCGACAAAGATGATTAGGGGACTGGCTGAAGAATTTCTAATCTAACAAAGAGAAGAACAAGGGGTGACATGATAGCACTCTTCCAATACTTGAGAGCCGTCACACACACAAAAAGGGAGTTTCACCTATTCTCCAAAGTACCTGAGGGCAGGACAAGAAGTAACAGGTGGAAGACCATTAAAGAGAGATCCAACCAAAAACTAAGAAGACTTTTCCAGTCAGCGAGAACAATCAATCAGTGGAATGACTTTCCTCCAGTGATGGATGCTCCATCACTGAAGGCTTTCAAGAACCTGCCATGGCCACCAAGCCATGCCCCCAGAACCATTACTAAATTCTTTTGAATCCCACCATTGCCCCTAGTCCTTCCTTTCATTAAACTAGACATACCCAATTCCTGCAATCGTTCTTCATAGGTTTAAACCTCCAGTTCTTTAATCATCTTTGTTGCTCTTCTCTGCACTCTTATTAGAATCTCAATACCTTTTTTCGTATTGTGGCAACCAAGTGTGGTCTTACCAAGGCATTATAAAATGGTATTAATGCTTCGTGTGATCTTGATTCTATCCCTAGATTCTATCCCTCTATTAATGAGATTTCCCAAACCTTTGATTAACAGAGGAGGAAGGTGTAAGGTAGCTGCCTTTAGAGGAAGGAGAACTGGAAGATTACAAAAGGTAGGGTGGGAAATTCAGATACTTAATGTTGTGATGCAGGAAATAACTTTGCTCTGTGCACCTGCACAGTGTCAACTGGTGGGGGGAGGAAGGGACCCATCCACCAGCCTTGCTCAAGCCATCAATCTGGTACCTAAGTGCTAAGTCTGAAAGCAAAGATGAAATGGAAGACGAAAATTGCACCTCCGCAGATGAGGAGTCAACTGTCTGTGGGCCCCTTTCTGAAACCTCATCTTTCGGCTAAGGTTTCATGTGCATTTTCATGTTTTGATCACGTGATCGCCGGTCACTCATTTAATTGGCCCCTGGGTTTACAGACTAGGTAATGATGTAACCAGAGTGTGTGGGAACCAGAACTATGTGAGAGATAGCATTTTTCTCAGTCATTTATTAGGCTCACGGGCTAATTCTCCTTGCTTTACCTGGTTCTCCTGCTGGTCTATCACGAAATTTGAACTCCCTCAAGGACATAATGAGACCAACTATATCCAAGCTGGGCTTGGTCAGATGAAAACATGGGCGGAGGGAGAGAAAGGGGGAAAAGAGAGAACAACAGAGAGATAAAACATCAAGAGGGTGCATATGGAGCTGTGCAAAGATAGATGGTATCTGAGGTAGATGGTGGTGGTGATGGTGATGCTGAAGATGGTGGAGAGAGAGAGAGGGAGGGAGGGAGGGAGGGAGAGATGAGACATAGATAGATAGATAGATAGATAGATAGATAGATAGATAGATAGATAGATAGATAGATAGATGAAAGATGATAGATAGATATAGATAGATAGACATAGATAGATAGACAGACAGACAGACAGACAGACAGACAGACAGATAGATAGAAAAAAGAAAGAAAGAAAGAAAGAAAGAAAGAAAGAAAGAAAGAAAGAAAGAAAGAAAGAAAGAAGAAAAAGATGATAGATGATTGATAGATAGATAGATAGATAGATAGATAGATAGATAGATAGACATAGATAGATAGATAGATAAAAGAAAGATGATAGATAGATATAGATAGATAGACATAGATAGACAGATAGATAGACAGACAGACAGATAGATAGATAGAAAAAAGAAAGAAAGAAAGAAAGAAAGAAAGAAAGAAAGAAAGAAAGAAAGAAAGAAAGAAAGAAAAGATGATAGATAGATAGATAGATAGATAGATAGATAGATAGATAGATAGAAAAAAGAAAGAAAGATGATAGATAGATATAGACAGAGACAGACAGACAGACAGACAGACAGACAGACAGACAGACAGACAGAAAAAAGAAAGAAAGAAAGAAAGAAAGAAAGAAAGAAAGAAAGAAAGAAAGAAAGAAAGAAAGAAAGAAAGAAAAGATGATAGATAGATAGATAGATAGATAGATAGATAGATAGATAGATAGATAGATAGATAGATAGATAGAGAGAGAGAGATAGATAGATAGATAGATGGGTGGGCTGATGGCAGTTTGCAGGGGTTTGGGAGATCCGCTAGCTAAGATTCTGCACAGTTTGGAGAACCCCCAAATCCTACTTCTGGCTGGCCTGCCCAACCTGCCCTGTCCCTCCCAGGAGTCTTCATGTGGCCTGTTTTGGATGCAGGTAAGTGCAGGGCGTGCACAGAGGCTAAGGAGGGTGAAAAATGGGCCTCCTGGAAGTTCGGGAAGGCTGGAAACAGGCCCGTTTCTGGTTTCCAAAGAGCCTCCGGAGCCCAGGGAGGCCATTTTCTCCCTCCGGGAGGCTCAAAGAAAGCCTCCATAGCCCAGGGAGGGCAAAAATGTCCCTCACCATGGTGCAGGAGGCCGGCTAGGCCATGCCCACCATGGCCACACCCACCCAGCAACCAGGCAGAGAACCCTTTGCTAAAATTTTTGAAGCCCACGCCTGAATAGATAGATAGATGATAGATAGATAGATAGATAGATAGATAGATAGATAGATAGATAGATAGATAGATAGATAAATAGATAGATATAAGGAAGATAAGAAGGAAGAGAAAGGAGAGGAAGAGGAGGAGGAGGAAAAAGCATAATTTCCCTCTGGCAGAAAAGTGAAAGCTGGCTCAGGATTAGGCACTTTGAACTGACCCAGTTCCTAACAGGGTTTTCTTCGGAGGGGAAGAAGAGAGAAATGTTCCTCCTTCTCCCTGCCTAACTGCATTTCTCACCTTCCCTCCCTCCCCTTGCTGCTATTAAAACCCCAGTTAAGATTTATTTAAAATACTTGTCATTAACTCGGGTGAGCCAGTCAAATATTATGAAGCACAACCCATTCAGCGCAAGGAGTCAATTATCCGCCTGGTTCATCAAACCAATCTGGGGAAGTGCAATATTGACTGCTGACAATTACTGCAGCTATTAATGAAAAATTACCTCATGCTGGCAGCAAACGTAGCCTTCTTAGCCTTCAGAACAAAACGGGGAGACGCGAGGAGGTGAAGAGATGGGCGTGGAACTTCTGCATTCTAGGTTTCATCTGAAGGGAGTTGCTTCAACTCGTGTGGGATTATTTCAGAGGTGGTATTCAGCCAGTTCAGACTGGTTCTGGCATATCGGTAGCGGAAATTTTGGAGTAGTTCGGAGAACTGGCAAATACCACCGCTGGCTGGCCCCGTCCTTTCCTGTCTTATATTCCCTTATTTTTTAGCTCAGCTGATTCACAGGGCAGAGTTAGATTGCCGTGCCTCAGCTGAGCTAAAAAACGGCTCACCTCACTAGTGTTAACATAGAGGGCGGTTTTTGAATGCCGTGCTGTGCAAAGTGCACTTTCATAGAAGCGGTAGGAGAAATCACACCACCGGCTGGCCCTGCCCGTCCCCTCCCGCCCCATCCCACCCCACCCCATCCTATAGATCTTGCCTTCACCATGGGCCTAGCTAATCTCCGCACCTCGCCCATTCTGCTCACCAAAGGTAAGCATGCCACCCGCTGGCCCTTTACATTACATTCCAGGCTCTGCCACATCCAGGGGCCGTACAAAGAAGCTCCTCTTAACTTACAGAGTTAATTTCATAATTTTATACTGAAGTATAAAGTCATGGTTTTCCTCCGTTCTGCTCCAAGTTTAGGACACACCTAGAGTACTGCATCCAGTTTTGGTCACCACATTATAAGAAAGATGTGGAGACTCTAGAAAAAGCACAGAGAACAACAACCAGGATGATTAGGGGACTGGAGGATAAAACATACAATGAACGGTTGCAGGAACTGGGCATGGCTAGTCTACTGAAGAGAAGGACCAGGGGAGACATGATAGCAGTCTTCCAATATTTGAGGGGCTGCCACAGAGAGGAGGAAGGGGTCAATCTATTTTCCAAACCTCCTGAAGGAATTATTGTTGTTGTTGTTGTTGTTGTTGTTGTTGTTGTTATTCCTGACAAGGAATAATGGATGGAAACTGAACAAGAAGAGATTCAACCTGGAAACAAGGAGAAACTTTCTGACAGTGAGAACAATCAACCAATGGAACAGAAGGTGCCTTCGGAAGTTGTGGGAGCGCCATCACTTTAGACTTTCAAGACTACCATTTGTCAGAAATGGTGTAGGGTCTCCCGCTTGGGCTAGATGACCTACAAGGTCCCTTCCAACTCTGATTATCTGTTATCTGTTAAGACTCCAAGATCTCAGTTGTAAAAATCCAGAAGGCCACTAGAGGGAAGTAAATAACAAATACATCTAGTTCTTGACCTACGACTAGTCACTTAATGATCCGTCAAAGTTACAACACACACACACACAAACTTTCTGGGGCCATGGGATGCTTTTAAAATCTTGGCCTTTACTTTCCAAAGAACTTGGAAGGATCTGTTCTGAGATGGTTTCTCCCCTCCCATTTCTGCTGTGGGCTGAAATATCTCTTACCAAGTTTCCCTGGCTGAGGCTCTTCCTTCTCCTGTCTCCCAAGGTTATTATCACACCCCATTTAAACAGCTAGAATAATAGAGTAACAGAGTTGGAAGGGACCCTGGAGTCTTCTAGTCCAACCCTCTGCTCAAGCAAGAAAACCCTATACCATTTTGAATAGGAAACCCTATATCATTTCAGACAGATGGTTGTCCAATCTCTTCTTAAAAATTTCCAGTGTTGGTGCATTCACAAGTTCTGGAGGCTAGTCCAGATTAATTGTCATGTCATGATATTCGTCCTTGGTTTTAGGTTGCTTCTCTCCTTGATTAGTTTCCGCCCATTGCTTCTTGTCCTGCCTTGGAGAATAGGTTGACACCCCCACTTCTTTGTGGCAGCCCCTTAGAAATTGGAAGACTGCTATCATGTCACCCCTAGTCCTTTTCAGTGGGAGTGACAAAGTACACAGTATATCCCTTTAAACTGCATTTGGCTTGAACTATCTCCAATTGCACAGGCCTGTTCTAAGTATATTTAAGAAACCAGGTGGAAGATTTAAGAAAAGGGGAGGTTTGAATTATGTTGGAGGAATCATCAGTAAAAGGAAATTCCTTCTAAAGAAGTGGGTAGGCTAGTGGTTTATATTTCATATGCAAATAAGGGGGTCTTAAAAGATAAAAGCCAACAGAAACAATAGACACATAGGAAATGTTTGCATATGCACAATGTAACTAATCCAGTTGGCAAACATTATAATAAAAGTCTTTTTTTAAAAAACAAAAACAAAATCTCTTTTCTTCGTTTCTTCTTCTTTTTTCCCCTAAGTAGCTATGATGCTTGACAAATATGCAACGGATCTGCTGCTTGACATCTATTTCAACTCCTTGGGAGTCATATCAAACATTAATGGGGATGAGTGTTAGAAGCGGTGTCAACACGGCAAGCTATCCTTGCCCCAGAGGTATGCTCGCATTTCCATATGTTATGGAGGTAAGAGGAGAGGACAAGTGGCGGCAGGCGGGGGGGAGTAAAGTGGTAGAGTGAGAGAGTGGGACACTTGGGAAGGATAGTTTTGTCTTTGGTCCGGACTAGAGTTGACTAGGATCATGTACTACCAGGCGGGGTTGAAGGCCACAGGGGACCGTGCATCTGGTGTGAACAACAGCCAGTGTTTCATCTTTCTGTTAGCATGTACAGCTTCGATTACCAGAAGTCACATAAACACAAGCAGCCATTTCTTAGTTCAGGTAACATTACTGGGTGCAGTGGAGGTCAGGTAAAAGGTAAGGAGGCTGTCAAGTCAAGGGGACTGACTTCTAGACTGCATGGATGAATCTAACAGCAAGACATTCTGCCATAGTATTCTTCTGCAGTGCTCCTTTGTCAGTATATAAGTAATTATGATCTGGAGTAGACATGGTAACAGGTCAGCCAATGGGGACTGTTTGGATAACACATGGCAACAGGTCAGCCAATGGGGACTGCTTGGATTAGACATGGTAACAAGTCAGCCAACGGGGACTGTTTGGATAACACATGGTAGCAGGTCAGCCAATGGGGACTGTTTGGATTAGGCATGGTAACAGGTCAGCCAATGGGGACTGCTTGGATTAGACATGGTAACAAGTCAGCCAACGGGGACTGTTTGGATAACACATGGTAGCAGGTCAGCCAATGGGGACTGTTTGGATTAGGCATGGTAACAGGTCAGCCAATGGGGACTGTTTGGATTAGACATGGTAACAAGTCAGCCAATGGGGACTGTTTGGATAACACATGGTAACAGGTCAGACAATGGGGGCTGTTTGGAAACTGAAACATAATATTTGTTGTATGGAGCCATAAGTGACAGTTTGGAACCTGGGCATGGCTTAGGCTTGCTAGATTGTATATAAGATTGTGTGCCTCAGGGGTGTAATTCAACCATCTCGCACCACCTCAGGAGAGGTGGTAGGGACGATTTGAATCTCTTGGCCCCACCCACTCGGCTTCTTCCTTTTAGAGACTGAGTCACGCCCACCAAGCCACGCCCACCAAGCCACGCCTACAGAACCAGTAGGGAAAAAAATTGAATTTCACCCCTGGAGCGCATCCTCTGACACGCCTCTCTCCTCTGAAAAGACTTTCTCCTGAGAATATAACTTCTGTGTTTCTGTGCTCCTGATTTTATATGCTGGTTTCTGCTGTATGGTATTGTATATAAAGAAGTTTCTTATGTGAAATGAGTTGTATCCTGCTGAATTATTTACTTGTGTGCTGGTCAGGTGTGCTGCAAACTCTGACATCCTTTGACTTCCCGAACCAACCTTCAGGCTGGGATTTCTTGGTCGTCTTCTACTCTCCCATGGTTTTTGCCTTGTTTAGCTCTTTTGAGTTCAGCCAAAGGCTTCTAGATGTTCCCACCTAATGTTTTTGGAGTGAGGGCTTTGAATGCGACAGGGACATAAATTAATGGAACATGGTCGTTCCATCTTCCAAGGTAGCAAATGTGAGAAGGTACAAGGATAAGTGTTGTATTCACAGAACTGACGGAAGTCCCCACTCTGGTCTGCCGTTCTGGCGGGAGCGCCGATCGCTCCCATTGGCTGATGCCGTTTGACAGCCGGCTATAAAAGGAGCTGTCAAACGGCATCAGCTGTTGCCGCCAGCTGATCTGCCTGTTAGCCCCGGCAGCCGCGGCAACCCTTTATTCTCGGAATAAAGTCTTTACTGTTTAGCTCTGGTGTCTGCCTCGTATTTTCCGCCACTTTACAACAATAAGATTGTGGGAAAACCATGTGAGCTAGTTTGGTCTAGTATAGGGGGGGTAAATTCACGGCATCATGGCAGCATCACGCGACATATCAGGATTTTTTTTCCCCCTTCACTAAACTGGTTGTGGGCATGGCCAGCGCATGATGCACTTGTCCCTCGGGCCAGGAGTTTGACAGTCCTGGGCTACTGGTTAAGGCACCAGGCTAAAACCAGAAAACTGTGAGTTCAAGTGCTGCATTAGCCATAAAAACCAGCTGGGTGACTTTGGACCAATCACCAGGAGACTGTGAGTTCTAGTAGTCCATTAAAGGCAGCTGGGTAATTTCGGGCCAGTCACTCTCTCTCAGCCCAACCCATCTCACAGGATTTTGGGGGTGGGGGTGGGGGCACGGGAATAGCAAGAGAAAGGTATGTTGAATATGTTCGCTGCCTGGAGATATTTATAAAAATAATAAAGGAGGGATGGAAACAAATAATTAAAACCCCTCTGTTTCCATCTCGCAAGGTATGGTTTGCCTCTGCATTTCTTCCCCCAGACATTTCTTCCTGTCTTTTCTCTTTAGCAAGGGAAAACAGGCCCATGAGACAGAGAAGGAATACACTAGGACAGCGGTGGCTAACCTTTTTGGGCTCCCGTGCTGAAAATTGCCAGCACGCAGAAGGCAATGTGAACATGCCCCCCCACACTCCCCGCACATGCGTGTGTGACACACACACCCCGCACATCTCCGTGCATGCATGCCAAATACCCAACAATCAGCTGGCGGGCGGGCAGGCGGTGGGCCCACATGCGCAAGTGGGGCTCTTCCAGGCGATCTCTCGTGGGCCAGTAGGTTTGGCATCACGGCACTAGGATCTGCATAGCATTATTAGGTATCCATAGAATAAGGGTCTCGAAACTTGGTAATTTTAGGACTTCAACTGGACTTCAACTCCCAGAATTCCTCAGCCAGAGAAATGGACCCTTGGCATAAAAGTTACCATATTTTGCTGCTACCCCTGTAAACAGAAGCCACAAGAGACAGTGAAGCTTGGGGATTGTGATCCCTGATTTGCCTCTCTCCCAATTTTCCATGTAAAAGGGAGCTATTACCATTTCTGGAGGAAAACAGCAGTTTGGGGATGAACTCATTATATAAGTCAGATCACTTTTTCTGCACCTGACCATCTGAATCCTGATTCTCCCCCACTGGCTTCTACAGACCTGTTTTTAAATAACATAAATACATTTTATACAGCTACACATCTAGCGTATCGTCTCATGCTGACCTCTGTGTAGGCGTGAAAAAGGCCACTTCTCGGTTCCTGAGTAACCAGGAAAAAAAAAATTGAAAATAAAGTGATCAAGGCTTCAAATGTCCTTGGTTGTTTTGGTGTTAATCTAATATTTCCAGCTGGGTTTCGGCAAGGTTCAAGGCAGCCCTCAAAGGATATAGAACAGGGGTGGGCTTCAAAAATTTTAGCAACGGGTTCTCTGCCTGGTTGCTGGGTGGCTGTTAAGTTTGAGCAGTGAGAGGCTGAACCAGAGCATGAGTGCAACAATACTTTATTTAATAATAAAGGGCTGACCATGCTTGCCACGCCTGGAACTGGCTCGCAGCAATCAGCAACTGGTTGGACCCCGCAGCCTGCTTTTATAGCTGGCTGCTGGAGAGGATCAACCAATGAGGAAAGGGGGAAGAACGCCCACGCAAGTGAGTGGACCTGAGTGAGAACTCCTAGAGTCCTCAGGACATAACACCCCTTCCCCCCAGATGCGAACATGCATAGTCCTTGAGGTAGACGGGGTTGTGTTGGCGCCCGGAACGGCGCAGCTCGGGAGCATTGTCTGTCCCTTCAGAATCAGTCTGTGACGGTTGAGCCGGCAGCGTGTCGCCCACGCGCTCTCCGGATTGGGCATCCTCAGGACTCACAGGGTTGGATACTGGGGTCGAGTTCCCGTGGGCTGGATCAGGCTGGTCAACTCTCAGGGCGCTGTTGTCCGAGTTCGGGCTGACCGGGACGGCTGTTGGTGCGGACTGGACGTTGGGTGCGATGATGCTGAGAGGCGGATGAGGTGGTTCCCCTTCGTCTGGTGATTCTGGATTTCTGCTGGCAAGGGTGCTGTGGTGCCTCCGTAGTTGATCTATGTGCCTCCTCCAGACGCGACCATCCTCCAGCCTGACCCTATACGATCTCGGCCCAGTGATGGCGATGATCTCGCCTGGCATCCATAGTGGGTCCCCTGCGAAATTCCTCGCGAATACAGGCTCCTGTAACATAAAATGTCTAACCCCGAAGTGGAAGCGAGGGGAGAGCCAGGGCAGTAATTGGGGTGAAGTCTGTCCAATACAGTCCTCAGGCGCTGCCCACTCAGGAGCTCCGCTGGGGACTTATTGGTGACTGAACAGGGGGTTGAGTGCTGACTCATCAGGAACCGTGAGAGTTTGTGGTGCCAGTCATCCCTGCTGAACCTGGCGAGGGCTTCTTTGGTGGTCCTGACGGCTCTTTCCGCCAACCCATTACTGGCAGGGTGAAATGGGGCTGTGAAAATGTGGCGGATGCCCAGGTTGGCAGCAAAACGGCTGAACTCTATTGATGCGAACTGTGGGCCATTATCGGAGACAATGGAGTCGGGTAGCCCATGCGTAATCTAACAGGCGCGTTAACACGTTGGTGATTGCTAGTGTGGTGGTCGTGGATAGCTGTGCTACATCAATCCATTTGGAATAAGCATCCACGACCACTCAGGAACATCTTCCCATGCAAGGGGCCGCCAGATCAATATGGATTCTAGACCAAGGGCGCTGGCGCTCTCCCATCTGGTAGGGGTGGCAATGGGGGAGCAGGACGGGATTCCTGACAGATGTTGCAGGAACTTACCCAATTGACAATGTCTCGCCTAGACCCGGCCACCACCACGTAGCTGCGTGCTAATGCTTTCATTCTCACGATGCCGGGTGTCCTTCGTGCAACGCTCCAGGACTCGGAGTACGCAGCGAGTCGGAATGACCACTCGAGTGCCCTATAGTAGACAACCCTGCAAACTAGACAGCTCCTGCATGCGGGTCTTAAATGGAGTTAATTTGTTATCAATGATGCCACCTGCCACCCTCCTCACCCAGTCGAGCACTTGGGTGAGCGTTTGGTCTGCCTTGGTTTTGGCGATGCGATGTCAAGGGCGGTGATGGGCAGGTCCAACTGGGTGATCTCGAAATGGCGTTGACAGGAGCGGGGTCTTCAGCCGGAGAGGGTAAGGGCAGCACTGAGAGCGTCAGGGCGTGGGACAGTGTTTTGCCCGGCGGTGAATAAGGCAACGATAAGATTGTGGGAAAACCATGTGAGCTAGTTTGGTCTAGTATAGGGGGGTTAAATTCACAGCACCATGGCAGCATCACGCGACATATCAGGATTTTTTTTCCCCCTTCACTAAACTGGTTGTGGGCATGGCCAGCGCATGATGCATTTGTCCCTCGGGCCAGGAGTTTGACAGTCCTGGGCTACTGGTTAAGGCACCAGGCTAGAAACCAGGAAACTGTGAGTTCAATGCTGCATTAGCCATAAAAACCAGCTGGGTGACTTTGGACCAATCACCAGGAGACTGTGAGTTCTAGTAGTCCATTAAAGGCAGCTGGGTAATTTTGGGCCAGTCACTCTCTCTCAGCCCAAGCCATCTCACAGGATTTTGGGGCTGCGGGGTGGGGGCGCGGGAATAGCAAGAGAAAGGTATGTTGAATATGTTCGCTGCCTGGAGATATTTATAAAAATAATAAAGGTGGGATGGAAACAAATAACTAAAACCCCTCTGTTTCCATCTCGCAAGGTATGGATTGCCTCTGCATTTCTTCCCCCAGACATTTCTTCCTGTCTTTTCTCTTTAGCAAGGGAAAACAGGCCCACGAGACACAGAAGGAATACACTAGGACAGCGGTGGCTAACCTTTTTGGGCTCCCGTGCTTCAACTGGACTTCAAGTCCCAGAATTCCTCAGCCAGAGAAATGGACCCTTGGCATAAAAGTTATCATATTTTGCTGCTACCCCTGTAAACAGAAGCCACAAGAGACAGTGAAGCTTGGGGATTGTGATCCCTGATTTGCCTCTCTCCCAATTTTCCATGTAAAAGGGAGCTATTACCATTTCTGGGGTGAAACAGTAGTTTGGGAGATGAACTCATTATATAATTCAGATCACTTTTTCTGCACCTGACCATCTGAATCCTGATTCTCCCACACTGGCTTCATAAATACATTTCATACAGCTACACATCTAGCGTATCGTCTCATGCTGACCTCTGTGTAGGCGTGAAAAAGGCCACTTCTCGGTTCCTGAGTAACCAGGAAAAAAAAAATGAAAATAAAGTGATCAAGACTTCAAATGTCCTTGGTTGTTTTGGTGTTAATCTAATATTTCCAGCTGGGTTTCGGCAAAGTTCAAGGCAGCCCTCAAAGGATATAGAACAGGGGTGGGCTTCAAAAATTTTAGCAACGGGTTCTCTGCCTGGTTGCTGAGTGGCCATGGTGGGCGTGGCCTAATCGGCCTCCTGCACCACGGAAAGAGGGGTGGCTTTTCTGCCCTCCACGGGCTCAGGAGGTTTTCCTTGAGCCTCTGGGAGGGCAAAAACAGACTCCCTAGGCTCCAGAGGCTCTCTGAAAGCTGGAAACAGACCTGTTTCCAGCGTTCCCAAACTTCTGGGAGTCCCATTTTTCACCCTCCCTGAGCCTCTGCGCACATCCTGAACATACCTGCATCCAAAACGGGCCACGCGGGGACTCCTGGGAGAGGTGGGGAAGGGTGGGCAGGCCAGCCAGGAGTGGGATTTGGGGGTTCTCCGAACTGTGCAGGATCTTAGCTAAAGGATCTCCTGAACCCCTGCGAACTCCCAGCAGCCCACCCCTGATATAGAACCTGTGGGCCTTTGTTGTATATTAGCAGCGGTGTCTACAGGTTTCAGTCAAAAAAGTCAAGATGGTGGCCATGATGCAGGAGTCAAAATTCTGCCTGAAATGCACCTGGAACAACAGGTGTCGCTTCAATCACACCTTGACCATCATCTGGAGTTTTTGGACCATACAGGTAGTCCTCAATTTATCACCACAGTTGAGACCACAGTTTTAGTTGCTAAGCAAGGTGGTTGTCACTGTGAGTCACACCCCATTTTATGACCTTTTTTGCCATGGTTATTCAGTGAATCACTGAGTTAAGTGAACCACGCGGCCATTAAGCAAATCTGACTTTCCTGGTTGATTTTGCTTGCTGGGAAGGTCACAAATACAGGTAGTCCTCGAATTATGACCACAATTGAGGCCAACATTCATGTCGCTAAAAAGGGGTCTTAGGACTGTTTTTCACAGTTACAACTGTTGCAACATCCACATGGCCACATGATCAAAATTCAGATGCTTGGCAACTGAGTCGTATTTATGACAGTTTGCAATGTCCCGGGGTCAAGTGCGACCTTCTGACAAGCCAAGTCAGTGGGGGAGCCAGATCCCCTTAACAACCTTGTTACTCACGTAACAACTGCAGTGATTCATTTAACCACTGTTAAATGGTGGTAAAATGGAGCAAAACCCATTTAACAATTATTCTAATTAGCAACAGAAATTTGGGGCTCAATCAATCATGGTCATAAGTCAAGGACTACCTGGACTGCAATGATTGTAAGTGTGAGGACCAATTGTAAGTCTCTTTTTTTCAGTGCTGTTGTAACTTTGAACCGTCGCTAAACAAACGATTGTACATCAAGGACGATCCGTGGCTGAGCAAAAAGTGTGAGAGGGCACAGCGCTGACATCTTTGAATCCTTCTCACCCTGACATGCTCTTTAGGATGGAAATTTGACTGCCTGGCACAATATCTCCGTGTGTTTGTGTGGTGTGTGTGTGTGTGTGTGTGTGTGTGTGTGAAATCTTTGTCTCAGGACTGCATTTTCACATTAGTTCTCACAAGCCAGCTGGATTAGCGTGGGAGATCTTGGCTAGAAAAGGGCGTCTTGCAAACCTCGGCGACATCGTTTTACAAGGTGCGTTGAATGGAGTTCTTTCACAATTGCATTCATTCAAAAACTAACCACAAGGAAACGCAGTTTTCTACTCAAATGCTGGCTTTTAAAGAAGAAGAGGCTTGTGAGTGTACGTGGCAAATCTTGGCAAGCAGATGTTGACTCCAGGTGTTCTTTCCAAAAACAATCAGGAAGAAAAGGATGGGCTGAGGGTTGGTGGTAGTGAGGAAATATATATATATCCAGGCCTTTTGTTGTCAAAGGTGGATAAAATCATCAAGCAAGGGAGGGCGGTGGGGGAATGAAAAAGTGAAATCAAAAAGGGAAGTGGAGAAGAAAGCCAGAAGCGCTGGAGTGCAAGCAACTGTACCAATTGTTAAAAGTCAACACTGGTTGATTTTGGGCAGCTTTTCAAAAGACGGAAATCTTCAGTGTGTACAAGCCCTTTGCGAGGTGGGAGGTTTCGGGTGGGGTTTTCCCACCAGGAGCCAAGATTTGACTCACGGCTCTTCATGCATGGCGTGCAACAAGAGTTTGAAGAGCTCTCGAAATGGGCTTACTTTAGATCCACATTCAAGGTTGTGTCTAGGAATTAACTCTGTGCTGCCCCAAAATAAAACATAGAATCATAGAGTTGGAAGGGACCTTGGAGGTCTTCTGGTCCAATCCTCTGTTTAATATTCATTTCATTCATTCATTCAGATAAATGATTGTCCAGTCTCTTTTTGAAAGCCTCCAATGATGGAGCATCCACCACTTCTGAAGGTGAGTTGTTCCATTGGTCAATGGCTCTGTTATGAAGGTTCTCCTTTGTTCTAGTTACTTCTCTCCTTGGTTAGTTTCCATCCATTGTTTCTCATCTTGCCTTTTGGTACTTTGCAAAATAGTTTGACACCCTCCCACCCTGTCTTTGTAGGAGCTTCTCAAATAGTGGAACAGTGCTGTCATGTCTCCCCTGGTCCTTCTTTTCATTAGACTAGACAAGTCCTGCACCCATTCTTCATATGTTTTAGCCTCCAGTCCCCTAATCATCCTGGTTCCTTTTCCCTGCACTCTTTCTGGAGTCTCCACATTTTTTTAATATTCTGGTGACCAGAACTGGATGCAATATTGCAAGTGGGGTCTTATTAAGGCTTTGTAAAGCGGTAGTAAGACCATGCTTGGAACGCTGCATCCAATTCTGGTCACCACAATATAAAAAAGATGTTGAGACTCTGGATTGTTTCAGAATAACAGAGTTGAAAGGGACTTTGGAAGTCTTCTGCTCCAACCCAGTACTCAAACAGGAGACCCTATACCATTCTGGACAAACAATTGTCTAATGTCTTCTTAAAAACTTCCAATGTTGGAGCACCCACCATTTCTGCAGTCAAGCCATACCATTGGTTAATTATTCTCACTGTCAAAAAATTTCTCCTTAGTTCTAGGTTAGTTCTTCCCTTGATTAATTTTCATCCATTGCTTCTTGTTTTGCCTTCTGGTCCTTTGGAGAATAGGCTGACCCTTATCTTCTTTGTGGCAGCTCCTTAGATATTGAAACACTGCTATCATATCACCAGTAGTCCTTTTCATTAGACTAGACATACCCAGTTCCTTCCACCGATCTTCATATATTTTAGTCTCCAGTCTCCTCATCATCCTTGTTGCTCTTCCCTGTACTCTTTCTGCTTCTCAACATCTTTTTTGTATGGTGGCAACCAAACTGGATGGAGCATTCCAAGTGTGGTCTTACCAAGGCATTATAAAATAGTACTAGCAAAATGCCAGCTCCCACTCTGGTCCCTCAGCTTGGACAAGCACTGGTGCAATTTGGTTTTAAATGCCCCTTGCACAAGTTGGGTGAGAAGTGACATCCTCTGAATTTCTTGGAGCAGGACATAGGTAGTCCTCAGCTGACAAGTATTCCTTGACCATTCAAAATTACAATGGCATGGATGGAAGAAACTGACTTATGACCAGTGATCACACTTGTGACCATTGCAGCATCCCCATAGCCATGTGATCCTTATTGAGGTTGCTTGGCAACTGGCATGTATTTACAAGTCCCAGGCTCCTGGGATTGTCATTTGCAACCTTCCTAGGAAGTTTCTGGTAAGCAAATCAATGGGAGAAGTCAAATTCGCCTAAAGACATTATTCACTTCACTGTGTTGATTCGCTTAACAAGCCTGACAAAAAAGGTCATAAAACGGGACACAACTCATGTAAAAATTGCTTTTCTTAGCAGTGGAAATTTGGGGGCATAAGTCAAGGACTACCTATAATGTACATGCATCTCCAGTGTTCAGAATTCTGCTATATCAAAAAAAAATTACAGAAATGAAAGGATTATCAAGGGGTAAGTCAACGCGACAATGTCTATTCAAATCTTAAAGCTGCTATTGCAGGGAGGTGCAAGGAAGAGCGTGGTTAAAAAAAGAAAACAAGAAAAGAAAACAAGAAAAAAAAAATATGATTTCCTGCTAGTTTTTTTCTTTTGCTGAATTTGCAAACAGATGTGTAAATGGGACTGAATCAACCTTGTGTACTATTAAGTTTGTTCAAGCAGTTTTGCAGAGAAAGGCATGAAATCAGATTGTTATGAGATATTGTTAGTCTGTAATGCCACATCTATTGATGTCTTTGACACGTTTTTATATACCTTTTATTTTTATAATGGGTTTATAGTCAACCAGGCATCAAGTGCTTTTTCAAAGCCTGTGTTTTTATGTTTCCATATATTCGGACAAAATGGCCATTAGCATTAGTGAAGGGTTATGAAACTAATAATAGTTCTTATATATCGCTAGGTTTCCTATTCTGTAAGAGTAGTAACCATCCATTAATATTCTGAAAATCAACCTGACTAAAAGCATAGATTATTCACAATGATAAGAATGTAGCATGGCTTCTGTAAACAAGAGCCATGTTTAAATGTTATTTCAAGTTAAATTAATTAGGTAAACATTAGGCAAATATATATATATATATATATATATATATATATATATATATATATATATATATATATGGATCTTTGGTTGTTCGGGTTTTCTCCCCGCGTAAGATTCAAGTATCTAGGCAACGTTTCGATGAAGTCTCATTCATCATCTTCAGGCTTCTGTCTCCGGCTCTGTGCTTCTCAGAGTAATGGAGATTGCAGCTGCTTCCTCCTTTTAACTGCCAGTGGGGGTGGGACTTGATTGGGTGGGGGCTTAAAAATACCAGAACTATCGCCAAAACCGAACACTTCAACAGCAGAATAATCAGAGAAGCCATAGAGATAGAAAAACGCCCACACAGCATGAACAAACGAGATGACACCTCCCGCCTTCCAGCCATTTGGAAACCCGCCCTCATGAACAGACGAGTACCTAACATGAAGAAGGACACCGGACCCACACCCATGAGAGCCACACAAGATGCCACCACCACACTTCCATGTAGAAAACAGACTCCCACCCATTCAGAAAATGAGAAACGACCATGGACCAGAAGCTGCACTGCAGCTGCATCACTACCCACTTCAAACCCCTCTGAGCCATACATGAAGCAAACTGACACCCACTATGAAGATGCAGCAGGACCACGAACTAGAAGCCAAACAGCAAGATCACAACTCTCCAGCTCAAATCCCCCAGCAACTAAGACTAACCTCAGCACAACCAAACCCCCACCTGAACAGAACACGCCTCCAACCAATCAGAACACGACCAACCCCAACCAATCAGAACACAGCCAAACCCCTACCAATGAGAACACACCCCACCCAATCAGAACACAGCCAAGCCCCCACCCAATCAAGTCCCACCCCCACTGGCAGTTAAAGGAGGAAGCAGCTGCAATCTCCATTACTCTGAGAAGCACAGAGCCGGAGACAGAAGCCTGAAGATGATGAATGAGACTTCATCGAAACGTTGCCTAGATACTTCGAATCTTACGCGGGAGAAAACCCGAACAACCAAAGATCCACATACAAATACCCGCGAGAACCTCAGAAAATATATATATATATGTGTGTGTGTGTGTGTGTGTGTGTGTGTGTGTCTGTGTGTGTCTGTGTGTGTCTGTGTGTGTGTGTGTGTGTGTGTGTGTGTGTGTGTGTGTGTGTTTCTACAAGGGAGGATGTTAAAAATTAAATAATAAATCAATCTTAAATATTTCTGATTTAGAGACAGAAATAAGGATATTTTACTTATTTGTTCATTTATCAAACTTGTCTGCAGACCATCTCACCAAAGGTGACTCTAGGCAGCTTACGTTGAATAAATTGAACTCAATAAAATCCAGAATAAAGCATCAAAACAGCAAAGATCTTAAATTTACAAATCCAATTAAAATACGAGCAGGATAGAGGGGCGGGCAGGACAAAGAGTGCAGAGAGGAGATAGGATGTTTCTAGCCAGGGATCTTGTGGACTTCAATCCCCAGAATTCCTCAGCCAGCCATGGTGGCTGGGGAATTCTGGGAGTTGAAATCCACAAGTCTAAAAGATTCCATGTCCCTTAAAGTAAAGCCAGGGGTGGATTGCTGGGGGTTTGCAGGGGTTTGGGAGAGCCCATTAGCTAAGATTCTGTGCAGTTCGAAGGACCCCAAATTCCACTCCTGGCTGGCCCCACCCACCCCTCCCCTCCCCTCCCAGGAGTCCCCATGTTTTGGATGCAGGTAAGTGTAGGGCGTGCACGGAGGCTCGGGGAGGAGGGAGCACTGCCCTCCCAAAAGTTTGGGAAGGCCGGAAATGGGCCATTTCTGCCTTCCAGAGACCCTCCGGAGCCCAGGGAAGCCATTTTCGTCCTTGAGGAAAGCCTCCGGAGCCCAGGGAGGGCAAAAACACCCCCCTCCCGCTGTGGTGCAGGAGGCTGACTAGGCCACGCCCATCATGGCCACGCCCTTTCCCCCAGCAACCGGGCAGAGAACCCTTTGCTAAATTTTGAAGCCCATCCCTGAGTAAAGCCCTATCCTATTCCATTAACCACCTTCAATGTGTCACACACTCATTAGAGCCAGACTAGTAGTTTGCACAGTCATATTTTCAAGGCCTTTGCACAATTTCTAATCAACCCTTCAAGGCCTTTCGGAAGTCCCAGAAACCAAAATATTATCTTAATTCCCTTGTTGCTACTGTTGTTATTATTTTAATTTATAAATCATCAAATCCTGAAGGACTCCATGAAGTTTACAGTAAATTCTCTATGTACAAGTAGTCCTCACCTTATGACAAGCGGTTTAGCAACTGCTCCTACAACAACCAGGCCTCTACTTGGGGGTTACTCAAGATTCAAAGTTCTGATGACCAGGCCTTTCCCGCATTATTCATTTGATTGCACTTTGGGTGCTTAGCAACCGGACTGCATTTACAGCCATTTTATTGGTGGGATAGATGTATCGCAACAATAATTATTTTAAATTCTGCAGGATTTCTAATCATCCCTTGAAACAAAATTGACAAATTAATACAGTGTATTGAATGAAACGGCAACGGTTCAGCCATTTGATTGACTTTAACCCATGTATACATATAATTTTATTAAATCAGTGGTTTGAATTGGTTTGGTTTGATGCCCCTAATAGACTCTTCACAAACCAATCAACCAATCATTCTATTAGATCCACAATCTGAATAAGAACTAAGATGATTTAATGGAATAGCAGAGTTAGAAGGGACCTCGGAGGTCTTCTAGTCCAACCCCTTGCTCAAACAGGAGACTCTATACCATTTCAGACAAAAGGTTGTCCATTTTTTTCTTTAAAAGCTCCTTCTGAAGGCAAGCTGTTCCACTAGTTAATTGTTTTCACTGTCAGGAAATTTCTCCTTAATTCTAGGTTGCGTCTCTCCTGGATTAGTTTCCATCCATTGCTTCTTGTCCTGCCCGCAGATGCTTTGGATAATAGACTGCCTCTTCTCTGTGGCATCCTCTCAAATACTGGAAGACTGCTATCATGTCACCCCTAGTTCTTCTCTTCATTAGACTAGACATACCCAGATCCTGCAGCCATTCTTCATATGTTTTAGCCTCCAGTTCCCTATAACACAAAAAGCATCCAAAGCATATAACCTAGAAAAGCATATTTACACATCTTTTTGGAACCTGCACTGAATTCATTCATTTTTACTTCCATTGATGGAGATAGGACTCCATCAGGTGATAGGAACCTATGACACGTGACACCTGTCCTCCTGACACTGCTTTCTTTTCAAATCTGGGTCATGGCCGGCTTGGAAGCTAAGCAGCCTGACTAGCACTTAAATAAGGAGACCATCAGAACTATCAGGCTGCGTACAAAAAAACATATAAATGCGATGGCAAAGCACTTTTGAGAAAACCACGTGTTGTTGAGAAAACCACGTGGTTATATTCACATGGTCACCAAAAATCAAGCTCAAATCAATGGGTTTTTTTTTTTAGCCTTTGCTATTCTCACATTTCAAATCTGTCAGTTTTATTTGATAGAATGCTGCCATGACAATAGCAATAGCACTTAGACTTATATGCTGCTTCACAGTGCTTTACAGTCCTCTCTAAATGGTTTACAGAGTCCGCATATTGCCCCCGACAATCTGGGTCCTCATTTTACTGATCTCAAAAGGATGGAAGGCTGAGTCAACCTTGAGCCTGGTGAGATTTGAACTGTCAAACTGCAGGCAGCCGGCAGGCAGCAGAAGTAGCCTGCAGTACTGCATTCTAACCGCTGCACCACCGAGGCTGCACCTATAGATTACTACCATGCTATAGAGGTAGTCCTTGTCTTACGACCACCATTGAGCTCCAAATTTCCATTGCTAACCGAGATGACTGTTAAGTAAATTTTGCCCTGTTTCCTTTCTTGCCATCGTTGCTAAGTGAATCATTGCAGTCGTTAAGTTAGTAAGATAGTGGTTAAGTGAATCTGGCTTCCCCATTGCTTGTCAGAAGGTGACAAACGGTGATCACGTGACCTGAGCCGCTGCCATCATCGTAAACAGAAGTTGCCAAGATCTGAATATTGATCACCAGACCACAGGGGTTGCTGCATTGGTAGTACGTGTGAAAAACTGTCATAGGTCCCTTTTTTTTCAATGCCGCGGTAACTTCAAACGGTCACTAAATAAACTTTTGTAAGTTGAGGGCTTCCTGTACCGCTACTTGCTCTGATCTACAAGCCAAAGTTTCGAAGGTGGACCTGGGATTATGCAACTGATGAGAGACCCAAAGGGACAATAGAAGAAGGAACACACATGCCTGGAAGATCTACAAGAAGGGGAGTGAGGACATACAGGCTAATCTACACAAACATTTGATTGCTGTTCTCATTATCTTTCCCTTGTAGATCAAAGAGCCTTTTTTAAAATAATAAAAAAAATCCATGCCATGACAAGGTGTGATTCATTCTGGTGCCACCTCAAAGCGTTGGCATTGACCCAGAGAACTCTTCACAGCCTACGACCATGGTTGTCTGAAGGAATTACTCTTCCCATATGTATCTATTCTACCCGTACCCTAAGGTCATCTTCAGAGGTTCTGCTGAGAGGGATGGTGAGGGATTACTTGTACTAGGAGGAGACAATGGAAGGGCCTCCCTGGAGAAACCCACCTGGCACCGACTTTCATATTCTTCCAGCTTCGGGGCAAAGAAATGTTTATCCTCCCAGGCCTTTGTAAGAGACTGTATGGCGGCTGAGAAAAGAACAACGCGAAGAATAGCTCTGGTTTTGACAGTCTCTTTGGGTTGGGAGAGTAACTGGAACAATGGTCTTTGTGCATCGTATTGCATGTCTTCATAGAGGCGCTAGGTCTTTAATTGACTTCTTTGTGCATGGTGGGAATCCAGACCTTAGGTTATAAGCCCATATTGTACTGTAGATCAGCAAAGCTGGCTGGGGAATTCTGGGAGTTGAAGTCCACCAGGCTTAAAGTTACCAAGGTTGGAGACCCCTGCTGTAGATGATCCTGAACAGGTAGGTGCTATCAGGGGTGGGCTCTCTGGAAGCTGAAAATGGACCCATTTCTGGCCTTGCCGGCAGGTCCATTTGTAATAATATAATAAGGATATATTGTAACGGATCATAGAGAGGACTGTAAAGCACTATAAAGCAGTATATCAGTCAAAGTACTATTGCTATTATGAATAAGATACAATATGAATGTAATTTAGTAAGAGTAGGGATTTACTCACTAGAATAGCTGGAAGCTGAAATAAAAAAAATCTAATGATATTGTAATAATGATATAATGTGATATATTATTTATTTACTTATTTATTGGATTTTACAAGATGATAGGTATAAGTATAGACATGAGTAAGAATACAGGAAATAGGTACAAATAAACGGGGGCTGTTTGTATCTGTTATGTGCTCTTGTATTGTTGCGGTTGAAGCTGAAGTAGTCATTTACTAGTAGGACATTGTAGCAGATAATTTTGTGTACTATATTTTTATGTAATATAATGTTGACTAGAATATAATATGAATGTAAATTCAACAAGAAATGTATATAAATACTATTATGTGTACAAGATATATGTACTCAGACCAGAAGTGGTCTTCAGCATGTTCTGACCAGTTCTGGAGAACCGGTAGCAGAAATTTTGAGCAGTTTGGAGAACCGGCAAATCCCACCTCTGACTGGCCCCACACACCCATCTCCTCTCGGCCTCCCGAGTCCCAGCTGATCAGCTGGGTCTTCTTTTGTTGCCCTGCACAGTAGAATGGAGCTGGAAAGCAGGTTGGTGGGTTAGGGAGGGAATGGGATTTTGCAGTAACCTTCTCCTAGGATTGGAGTGAGAATGGAGATTTTACAATATCCTTCCCCTGCCACACCCACCAAGCTATGCCCACCAAACCACACCACACCCACCAAGCCACACCCACAGAACTGGAAGTAAAAAAATTTGAGTCCCACCACTGACTCAGATGACACACTGTATGATTGAAAGAAGATTTTATTTGTTGTTTTTGTTATAAAAATAAAGAACTTTTTCAAAAAAAAAAGATAAATCAGCTAAATGTTAGAAATGCCACCAGGTACCTGGATCATACTATCATATGTGGTAGACATGTATAGAAGCCAAAAAATATTGGACAAAAATATATTCGTGGTTGGAAAAGATGATACAACAACATATTGATTTAAAACCTGAAATATTTTTGTTGGGGATTTTACTTGAAATTTATAGTAAAGAGAATGCATATTTAATTATTCATATATTAACTGGAGCTAGAATTGTATTTGCACAAAAGTGGAAAAGTGAAGAGATTCCGACTGATGAGAGCATGATTAGGAAAATATTAGAATGTGCAGAAATGAACAGGTTAACACTTGCAATTAAAGAGAAGGAAGAAACTGAATATTATATGACATGGGATCTATTTTATCTATGGCTAAAAAATAAATATGAAAGTTAGAAACAAAAGAAGATTACTGAAATATAGAAAATACGTTAATCGAATTAAATACGTTAAGATGAAGATTATTATAATAATTAGATATATTATGTACTACTTATGTATTATGTATTAAGTTACGAGTAGAAAATTAATACTAATGTAATGAATAAGGCCATAAATTTTAATTGCACAAGATTTTGGGACCCAGACGACACATTGTTTAATGGAAGATGGGTTGTTTGTATTAAAAATAAAATAAAATAAAATAAAATATTTACTTTAAAAAAGAAACAGAAAAACCGAAACCCATAAAAAGTGCTTCTCTTTCATGCCTGTCCTATTGTTTCTTTTTTATTTTTCTTATATGTATCCATTTCATGAATCCATATCTACATTTATACTTATACCTATTATAATTGCTTGACAAAAATAAACAAACTTATTTGTAACGTGCAGTGTCCAAAAAAAAAAGCAAGGCAAAATTCTTGATGGCCCAGTTGCTTCTTCTGATACCTGGAGAGGGAGGGAGAGAGAGAGAGAGAGAGAGAGAGAGAGAGAGAGAGATTACCAAGAAACCTGTTGCACTCAATGGGGATGTTGTAAACAGCGGGGGTACTTTGGCTACTGTCTAATTTCATGTGCAAGCAGATAAAACGGAGCCCTTTCTCCGACAGAGCCATTCAGTGGTTGGTGGAAAGCTCACACGGCGATTAGAATTGGGTCACGGAAGATGTCATTAATTATAGGTGACTGGTTTTCTCCTCTGAGGACAGCTCGGGCACCCCCCACCCCTCCCACAGTCCTCGCCCCCTTCCCCCCCGTCCCCATCCCAGCTCATCTTAGAGCGTCGTTGAACCTTTCCCTTCATTCATCTCAACTTGAGTTGATGGGAACGGCTTTTATTCCACCTCTCGGAGAGGTAATGAAATACTTCTGTTGTTCCCTGTTCTTGGCTGAGCCGGTGCACACAACAGAAAGAAGGAGGGCGAGAAGCCCAAGGGCCCTGATTAATGGCTACTAATTAGCAATGTTAATGACCAGGTGTCCAAGAGCATGGCTCACTCTTCGCAGCATGGGGCCCGGATTCTCAATGGTGACCCTTCGCCTGAGCTGCCAATAATGCGGCTCGGCTCCCTCATTACACCCAGGGGAGAAGCAGGGGGAGGCCAAAAGCTTAAGAAGGAGAGATCTCTTTCTTTGGCTCTAGTGAATCTTCCATTAATTAAGGTCAGCATTTGGGGGCCCTCTCACATCCCCCCCCCCCTCCTCTGTCACCACTTTCCTTCTGCCCCGAAAGAGCTTAGAGGTGAAGATGCGGAAGGAGAGTTGGGAGAATGAAAAAAACAAAAACCAAAAAAAAAAACCCACCAGTTTGAAGACTTCTTTGTCAAGGGAAGTCCCTCTGTTTTTCTGATTCCCACCCCCTCCTCTCTCTCCATCCGCCTGTAAAAACCAGGAGCTGATACAACCACCCTCCAAAGATTTTGAATGTTCTTTATTTCCATTTTTTTTTTGTTGCTAGGCTAGGCTAACTAACTTGCCCCTGATTCTACCAATCCTTGCTAAACCATATGAAGAACGGTTGCAGGAACTGGGTATGTCTAGTCTGATGACAAGAAGGACCACAGGGGAGACATGATAGCAGGGTTCCAATATCTCAGGGGCTGCCCCAAAGAAGAGGGAGTCAAGCTATTCTCCAAAGCACCTGAAGGCAGAGCAAGAAGCAAGGGATGGAAGCTAATCCAGGAGAGAAGCAACTTAGAACTAAGGAGATGTTTTCTGACAGTGAGGATAATTAATCAGTGGAACAGCTTGTGCATAGAAGCTGTGGATGCTTCAAAACTTGAGGTTTTTAAGACGAGATTGGACAACCGTTTTTCTGAAATGGTATAGGGGTTTCTGCCTAAGCAGGGGGTTGGACTAGAAGACCTCCAAGGTCCCTTCCAACTCTTGTTATTTTATTCTAGTCTAAGTCTGGGAGCAAGGTGTAATTTTGAAGTTGAAAGCATTTGCAGGCATGCAAAAGAGAGCTTTGAAAAGTAAAACTTTAATCAAGCACTAAAAACGAAACCCCTGTGAGACGTTTTATATCCAAATACATTTTATTCTTTATACCGTTTTCATCTTCCCTTAAAATGTTTAACAGTATCCACAATGATTTTGAATGGCTTGATTCCCATTTTTTGTCCCTAACTAACTTGCCCATGATTCCACAACATGTTTGCAAAGTCTGCTGATACCCCCATCTTCCTTTAAAATATTAACAGAATCCACAATAGTCTGAGAATCAGTGACTCCATGTTAATCAAGTTAGCAAACTTCCTCAAACCCGAAAAAAGTTACCTGGGCCTAATCCACATATCAAAAGATAAGGTCTGCAAACACAAATAGAGTTACAGTAATTAAATTAAGTCTCCCAGCAGAACTGTATGTTCACAAGAACACACACACACACACACACCCCTCAGCACATAGATGCTTCCACACCCTCACAAAGCTCCCCCTATAAAAGTTTGCCACTGTACCCCATTTCTCTGCAGCTCGCCCCTAAAAAGCAAACTGTTTTGCTTTTAGGAATATCTTTTTTTTTCCTTAAAGCTGTCTGGATCTCATTTTTATTTATTCTTGTACAGCCGCGGCTCGAGTTGCAACCCCAAATTCTTCTGACACCCCCCCCCAAGAAAAAACCCCATCTAACCAAACCAAATCCAGTGATTTGGGGAACATCATCCCCACTTTTAAAAGCAGCAGCTTTTAATTATCTGATGGTTTAATCAAGCCCAGGTAAATCAAAGGGAACTCAAGTGACCTTTCTTTACAAATAAACCTTGGGTTTTGGTTGTTCCCTCTTGTTTAAAATGAGACATGGTGAGCTAATTCTGCACACAACATCTTTGCTTTTAATTATATGCATGGCTGATTAGTTTTGCTGATGTGGCATGGAGTACTTGGAGTTATCTTAGACTGTTGCAGGAGCTGTTTTTGTCTCTCCTTTTTTTTAAACCTCTCGTTCAGGTTAAACAATGTTAACTTCACGCAAACCCAATCTGGAGCTTCATGGTACCACTATACAACTATACACTATACAACATTGGGAGCCTTGAACTTTTGGTAAAAAGGAAACAAGTTGTTAGCTTCCAACAACTTTCCATTCTTAACAATGATTGAGAATCCCAAAGAGGTTTATCTAGATTGCATCTTTCAATATGAAATTCAATGTAGAGAAAAGTAAAGTCCTACACTTAGGCAAGAAAAACCAAAAGTACACATATAGACTGGATGAAACCAGGCTCAATAGCAGTAACTGTGAGAGGGATCTTGGAGTCCTAGTGGACAACCAGCTAAACATGAGCAAGCAGTGTGTAGCAGCAGCCAAAAAAGCTAATGCAATCCTAAATTGTATTAACAGAGGGATACAGTCAAGATCAAGGGAAGTATTAATACCACTCTATAAAGCCTTAGTAAGACCACACCTAGAGTACTGCATCCAGTTTTGGTCACCACATTATAAAAAAGATGTTGAGACTCTAGAAAAAGTACAGAGAAGAGCAACCAGGATGATTAGGGGACTGGAGGATAAAACATACAACGAACGGTTGCAAGAACTGGACTTGGCTAGTCTAGTAAAGAGAAGGACCAGGGAAGACATGATAGAGGTCTTCCAATATTTGAGGGGCTACCACAGGGAGGAAGGGGTCAAGCTACTTTCCAAGGTATCCGAAAGCCAGACAAGGAATAATGGATGGAAACTGAACAAGGAGAGATTTAACCTGGAAATAAGGAGAAACTTTCTGACAGTGAGAACAATCAACCAATGGAACAGAAGTTGCCCTTAGAAGTTGTGGGAGCGTCATCACTTGAGACTTTCAAGAAGAGATTAGACTGCCATTTGTCAAAAATGGTGTCGGGTCTCCTGCTTGGACTAGATGACCTACAAGGTCCCTTCCAACTCTGATTATCTGTTATCTGTTAATATTTACTATATTAGAAGTTAAAACTGAGAAATCTTATTCATTTATTTAACTTTGCAGGTTCCTTTTAAAGCAATGAAGACTCTTTAGAACACAACTGTATGTTTTATTTCAGTGTTTCTCAACCCTGGCAACTTTACAATGTGTGGACTTCCAACTCCCAGAATTCCCTAGGCAGCATTGCTTTAGGTGGCAATTTTCTCAACTCCATCAGCTTTTTAACCTGCAAGGACCAATTTTAACTGTGGTCCTGGTATATATCGCTGCACAAGCTTTCTTCTGAATCTCCTTAAGTATATATAATAAAGTCGCAGGGTGAAATGGAGATTTTAGGCAGCAATTAAAAACAGCTTTTTTTCCCCTTTTATCATCAACAGGAATAAAAATAGCTATCAGCAAAGGCCCAGTAGAAAATAGCACAAGTAAAAAAAAAGATTATTATGAAGTATTTTTCTTCTTCATCCTTTGCCAATTGATTTCAACCTGTCGCCAATTCCATCAGATTCTTACTTGTAATTGCAAGGCATTAAAAAAAAAAAAGACACAGTGAGAGAACTTATTGTTTTCTAATACCAACGTTTAGTATTAGATGGACACATTTTTATAAGCTGAGAAGCCAAATAGGTCATCTCAAAATTGAGGAAATGGTTTCTAAGTAGTCTATGTCATTTCTAGAAAGATTGTGTGGGTGTAATGCAGAGGCGTCAAACTCAAGGCCCGTGGGCCAGATCCAACCCATGGGCTGCTTAGAACTGGCCCACAGAGCTACCCTGGAAACAGTGAAGTGCTTTTGCCAGTAAAAATGGAGCTCAGGACGGCCATTTCTGAGCTCCATTTTCACTGGCAGAGGATTGCAGGAGACCATTGCAGCCGAAAACGGAGCTCGGGAGCCCGTTTTCTCTGGCAGAGTGCTCAGACCACCATAGGCGCCCCTGACACGAGTGATGTCAAGCCGGCCATGCCCACCCTGGCCAGGTCCACCCGGGCCCCCTGAGTTAAAACACAACCCTGATGTGGCCCTCAATGAAATCGAGTTTGACACCCCTTAGTGTAGTGGTTAAGGTGTTCTGCTCCCTTCTCAGTCACAGGAATTTTCTGGATGTCTCCAGTTCCTTTCTTGTGGTCGAACCTATCTCACATTTGAGAAGCTCAAATATTTTGGTCACCAGATGAGAACAGTGAAGCCACTGGAAAAGACCCTGATGTTGGGAAAGATGGAAGGCCAAAGGAGACGAGGATAAGAAGGGGATAAGATAGTTAAATAGTGTCATTAATGCAATAAAATTTGGGCAGGAGACAGAAGGAGGACAGGAGGGCCTGATGTGCTATGGTCCATGGCGTCGTGATGAGTTGGACACGACTTTAAGACTGAAAACAATCTCATGGGTTTGTTGAGGGAACTGAGTAAATATAAAGATCCCTTGAGTTGAACTCGGCTCTTACTGAGTTCATGGGCACCCCTGTTCAAATGCTTCTTGGCAAGGTGTAGATGTCCCCATGGCTTTCATCGGAGACATTTTTCCCAACTTTCCCAGTATTTCCTAGCAGTAGCCAAATATTAACCAGATGTGGCTACACTTAGCTTTTGTGGAGAACATTGAGAGTAGCGCCATCAGGACTGAGGGCTTGATAATCTGCAAAGATCAAGAGGGTGGGTGTCATTCCGTAGATGGGAATTCTTTTAAGTCACCAAGTTAAAGAAGGAGGGACAGTGAAAAGAATGGCTGGAGGGATGGGGCAAACCAAGGCCAGCCAGCAGAGTGACATTAAGGCAGATGGTGAAGCCAGAAGAATACTTTTGTGCCAATACATTCAAAACATAAGATTAACAGACCCTCGAGCAATAAGAAATAAATCTGCAAAAACTGACTCTGTGATGTCAAGGAGAAAAGCAGGAAATATTCTACAGGCTGGGGAGTTGAGAGGCTGCCCAAATTCTACCAACCTCGCCCCACCAACAGGTTCAGAGGAGGGTTTGGCGGTGTTGGTGGTTTGCTTTACTGCCATTAGACAAGGGGCATTGGCAGGAGAATCTGAAAACCAAGACGGTAACTTGTGCCCATGGAATCAAAGTTGAAGTCAGCTGGTCAGTACTACTGGTGTCTATGCCATTTAAGTAGACTATCATTACAATAAAAGTTTATCTTGTTCAACTCCCTTGAGTTGAGTTTAACTCTTGCCACTGTTATAGAAGCAGGTTGCCATCACTTCATTCCGGAATTATCTCTAGCTTCACAAACTAGTTGACAACTCTGAAATATCTAAGTGGTCACACACACACACCTCCCCCTGCACTGATTACCTGCCAAAACATAACTTTTGAACAAAGTCTCATTCAACCAAATACATGAAGGTATAAAACAAGAAAAACAACATTTTAGAAACAATTTCAAAAAAAGAGCCTTAATCCCTTGTACCCTACACGAACTTCCTGAATGTGGAAATTAAAAGAATGTGCAGACTCTTGTAATCCTATATGATCCCTTTTGCTGGGGTCTTACCATACAGTAAACCCTAAATCTTTAGACAATAGCACCATTGTGCATTCACATAATGTACAGGTAGTCCTCAAATTATGGCCATAACGGAGTTTATGATTGGAAGTCAGATCGACCAAAAAACAGATTAGTCACAAGGATTTTATAACATTTTTTACAGTGATCATTAAGCGAAAATGGAGACCAATAAATGAACGTAGATCAAAAAAGTTCACTAAGAAAGAGAAATGGATGTTTCAAAGTCAGGATTATCTTAAAATAGGGCAACTAGTCCTTCAATTTTGCAATCCATCGTCATACCGGACATATACAATAAAAAACTGAAATATTTGATCGTAAATGTTTTAACAGCGGCTAGAATTGTATTTGCGAAGAACTGGAAAAATGACAAAATACCTATGCAGGAGGAAGTTATCAAAAAAAATATGGACTGTGCTGAAATGAGTAAACTGACATTTGAAATTAGAGAACAAGAAGATAAGCAATTTTATATGATATGGGATTTGTTTTATCAATGGTTGGATAAAAAGGCATGGTTATATAATAGACTAGATAATTTTGTGATAGAAATCTAATAGATTGATATAAAACATAATATATATATATATATATATATAAATATATATATATATATATATATATATATATATATATATATATATATATATATATAAAACCACTGGTTGAAAGTATAACATAAATTTTAAGATAAAACTTGGAACATATCATATAAAACAACGGAATAAATAGTTTAGTCATGGATGATTAATAACTGATAAATATATAAACATATGTTAGTTTGACAGTGTAAAGACTGATATAAATTGTGAATAAATGACTATAAAAGTATAGCACAAAAGATATGTAACCAACTGACACATTGTATGTATATAAAATGCAAGAGGATTTTATGTTTTTGTATGTGTATGTTTGTGTTTAAAAATAAAAAAACTTTATTTAAAAGTTTTGAAAAAAAAATTGCAATCCAGAAAAACCCCCACAAAAGTTCAACAATTCACTCCACTTTAATACATTCATTCATAAATTAGTGTGGGGGTGGAAGGGTTACCTATTTAGTTGCCCATTCTGAATCCCAACCCTTCACTTCTTGAAATGAAACCTAATTAAAAGAACTTTGTATGGCTCTTGCTTCCTTAATCCTGCTCTGCTCTTAAGGACTTGACAAATCCCTTATTCTTTCATATCATTTCCCTTTGAAGGAACAGCATTGGAAAGTGTCTCTTGAACATTCTCCTACTCAACGTGGCGTTTCTAACTCAGATTTTATGTTGCAGAACAAGACAAGGATTGGAAAGCTCTAGGTTCACATCACAAAACAGTTCTATTTCTTAGCTCTTTTATTTTCATCTTCGGACTGGCCAGGGATGAAAGCTTCACCTCGAGTTATTTTTGTTTCATGAGCAGCTAATGGAAGGAAGGAAGGAAGGAAGGAAGGAAGGAAGGAAGGAAGGAAGGAAGGGAAGGAAGGAAGGAAGGGGAAGGAAAGGAAAGGAAAGGAAAGGAAAGGAAAGGAAAGGAAAGGAAAGGAAAGGAAAGGAAAGGAAGAGGGAAGGAAGGAGAAGTGGAGAAAGGAAGGGAAGGGACTGAAAAGGAGGAAGCATAAAATAATGAATGTATACCATGTTGAAAACTAAATTAAATTGAAGCTGGGAAAACCGCTGTATTGGGTTTATAATAAGATTAAAGTAGCCTCCCTCAAAAAATTGAACATTGTCCCCAGAATTATAAACTGGACACAGATAAAACAGCTATAAACTATAAGGGGAGGAATGAGAAGGAAGGAAGGAAGGAAGGAAGGAAGGAAGGAAGGAAGGCCCGAATCTTTTGGAGTGGAATGACTATCCAAAATCTGAATAATAATAACAACATCCACTATATCTGTCTATGTGTTGAGCTTGAATTTTAAGACCCGGTACTCCCCATCCGCTTGCCCACAAAATAGAAGAATAAAATAGTTTCATTTCAGCTGATGATTTTTTGATGTGGCTGGCAAAAATAAGTCTTGAGATTTCTGAACTTACCGCCTGGCTTATCTGTTTGTCAGAAATGCTAGCTTGTCAAGAACTCTCCCTAGGAGGAACAGGTGCTTCAGCCAGACTTGGTGGCCCTGAAAGGCACTCATCCAAAATATTCCCCTGGACTATGATCTGCTCCACTGGTCGTCTGAACTAAAAAGTTAGATGGAGTGATAGTTGACATTCCAGCTTCCGTAAATTGCTACCTGTCAGAATATCCCAGAATTTTCTTTGCTTGAGTTGCAAAGGTAGATGTCTGCATATGTTGAATTGACTTTTAGACATTGTGATTTGCCATATCTTAAGCTCGGGCAACTATAGGTGCAATCATTGAATGGTCAAAGTGCATAAAATAAGTCTACCACTTCACCTGGACGTGAGAATGATAAAGGCATTCTTGATTAAATATAATCCAAAATGGGAGCCTGACCCTTCCATCTCATTCATCCAGAAATTTCATTGATACCAATTGATACCATTAGATACCGTCACTCTAATTCCAACTAATTCCCACAACACTATCAAACTATTCACTGAGACTGTATTACCCGTATGCCTTTCTTCCTTCCTATTAGTTATTTCCTTTTCTACTTATGACTATAACTTTGTTGCTTGTATGTTTATGATTTATATCGTTTGCTGCTTATTCCTAGTATTATTTTTGTTGATTGCTTATTAGTATTCTATGACTATCACTAAGTGTTGTATCTTATGATTTATGACGAATGTAATTTTATGGTGACTATGATCATGATTCATTACATGTCTTTAATGTACACTGAGAGCTTATGCACCGGAAACAAATTCTTTGTGTGTCCAATCACACTTGGCCAATAAAGGATTCTATTCTATTCTATTCTATTCTATTCTATTCTATTCTATTCTATTCTATTCTATTCTATTCTATTAAAATATTTATAGCTCAGGGTTGAAATGTGGGGTCCTTGGTCTTCTCTGAGCTTGGTGATTTTCTTGTAGGCGTTTCATTACCCAACTAGGTAACATCATCAGAACTTTGATGATGTTAGCTGTTGAGTAATGATGCATCAGCAAGGAAAACAATAAGCTCAGAGAGGACTAAGGACCCCATGGGGTAAACATTTTGGGTATGAATGCAACCATAGTTTTGGATACCTTGAGATTTCACAGATGTGCAGAAATCGGTTTGGGTTTGAAGAGAAAAAAAAAGAGGAAGGGAAGAGAAGAGAAGAGAAGAGAGGACGGGAGGGGAAGGGAAGGGAAGAGAGGAGGGGAGGGGAAGGGAAGGGAAGGGAAGGGAAGAAGAGTGAAAAGGATGAAGCATAAAATAATGAATGCACTCCATGTTGAAAATTATATTAAATGGAAGCTGGGGAAACCTCTGTATTGGGTGCACAATAAATTAAAATTGCTTCCCTCAATCAATTGAACATTGTCACCAGAATTATAATCCAAACACTGATAGAACAGCCAGAAGTTATTTCCAATGTTAACTCAAAAGTTTTTCTTGTGGCAATTCTACTCAAATAAAATTTGTGGAGTCTTCTGGATATTTTTATATAGACCTGTCTGTTAATAAAACTAAACCATTCTTCTCATCAGATCAGCCCGAGCAGGAAATTAATAGGGTCACAATTAATTCAAAGCACCTTATGTGCTATAAAGGACAGTGCAATAGAAATGTGAAACTGTCTTGATTTTTCTGTCTGAGCAAGGTCACAGATGATTTTTGCAATGGTGTATTGTTAAAACATCTCTCAAAGACCATTGATGGCAAGGCACTGAAATTGGTTAATGAAAATGCTGGGCAGAAATGAAATTAATTAAAGAGAAAAATCTATTACAGAAATGACCACTATAGAAATAAGGGGATTTGCTCCCATTTAGTGGCTGGCCAGGTCATGGACATTCTATTTAATAGCTAAGATAGCTCTCTCTCAGTCCTTGACATCATCAAAAATTGGGGCTGATAGGTCATGATATTTTGAGTATGATTTTCTTCACAGAAAAAGTAAGCTTGTCAACTAGGATTAGCTGCAGAGGTGGCATTCAGCAGGTTCTGACCAATTCTTGGAGAACCAGTAGTGGAAATTTTGAATAGTTTGGAGAACCGGCAAATACCACCTCTGACTGGCCCCGCTCTCATCTATTCTCTGCCTCCCATTGAGTCCCAGCTGATCGGCCGGGTCTCCTTTGGTTGCCCTGCACAGGAGAATGGAACTGGAAAGCAGGTTAGTGGGGTGGGGAGGGAACGGAGATTTTGCAATATCCTTCCCCTGCCATGCCCACCAAGCCACACCCACCAAGCCATGCCACGCCCACCAAGCCATGCCCACAGAATCGGTAGTAAAAAAAATTGAATCCCACCACTGGTTAGTCGAGCCAAAGAACCATCCAAAGAAGCTAAATTCAGCCAATACTTTAGCGAGCTCCCAAAAATCTCAGTAGATGTACACAACTAAATTCCAATTTTGAAGAGCCTTAATGCAAAGTGGTTAGAATGAAATATCGCAAGGTGTCTCTGCTCATTGCCAGCAGTTTGATCCTGACAGGCTCAAAGTTGAAAGTTCAGCCTTCCGTTTTTCCAAGGTCAGTAAAATGAGGACCCAGATTGTTGGGGACAATAGGTTGACTCTGTAAACCACTTAGAGAGGGCTCGAAAGCACTATAAGTCTAAGTGCTATTGCTATTGCTAATCAGAGAAAGAAAGCATCGTGCAGCAAAACCCTAAAAAAAAATATAAAGTTGCTTCCAATGCTTTTTTTTGCATTTATAAATTCAAAATCGAGTTCCAAGCAGAAAGGTCTACATCTTGGACCTGAATTATTTAACCTGAGAAGAGAGAACATTATTGCTGCTGGGGCTAGTAAATTGGGTTATGGAATTGAAAGCCTTCTGTAATTTCTTTAATTTGTTTCGTCCAAGTGGTGTTGCACTGGAAGAAAACTAGGCATTTAAAGGCCTTGACTTGCTCAGTGAATTTTGCTTTAAAATAATTTATGCCGAATTTTTCTTCATTAGCATGATTTTAAATTTCTACAAAGGTTGACCATGCTGGCTTGAGGAATTCTGAGAGCTGAAGTGCAAAAATTGCCAAGTATGGAGACTCCTGGTCTAACATAGCCAGCTCATAAATAGTGTCAAAAACATATCAATGGGCAAAACTTATGTTCAGGTTATATTGACTGTTTCTCAAATAGGCAGTCTTACTTATATGCTGTATGTTATATGAACTATATGTTGTGAGATCAAATAACTCCACCTTTTGACCATTCTGTTGTTAGAGCTCCTAATCTATATATATATATATAAGCGAAATACCACTCACACATCATCACAAAAACTCCAGAACCGTAAAGCCTACAAATTTGAAATTTAGCACGTGTGTTCCTCTTGGCATCTAGGTGCTCACTAAGGAAGGATTAGTATTCCGTATATTATTATCAACCAGTTCTGATGCTAAGGAGTTCTACTCCTCCTCCCCGCCTGTAAAGAAATCTGTTCCAAATGCAAAACACAAGCAGAAGAGAGGAATTTCAGTTTCAGTTTCAATTTCACAGCACCAAGCAGCTTAAGTACAGAACAGTTGAGCTAAGTCGCGCCGAGGCTCTTTGCTGTCTCCTTCTTGCTCACACAGCAAATACTCTTTCAGTTTCCAAACAGCCCTCAACTCTCTCACATACTGACAGGATGCTAGCCAGATGAATACCGATGGATGCTGGCAGGGAGAGGCAGAATTTTTTGCTCTTATTTTCTTCCCCAAAACCTAAGCCCGACCATATAGTTTCATAGCGAAGCATGGGTATCGAGCTAGTGCTACAATAATTATGGGAAAAATATTGCCACATTATTCATTGTCTCAGTATTTCAGTTCTTAAATCCTGATATTTTACAATCTTGGCAGTGGTTTAAAACAAAAGAAAACAACTAAATTGAAATAAGACCAAAATCTAAAACCCGAGCTACAAATATTTTCTATTATTTCAAATTTTACAATCGTCTCAATTCCTTCTGAGCTAAACCCCTGTCATTTGGCATAAGCAGAAGTCAGAAAAACCTGCTTTTCTTCATTTACAATGAGGTCTAGTGTGTCGTGTTCTAGACCATGTAAAATCTTTACTGCTGTTATTGTCTGCATAGTGGCCATTGGGCTTGAATCAAGAATGATTTTATGTTGGATCACAGAATTTTCTTTTTTACTTTTTCCAGTCTAAATTGTGATTAAACCTTATCCTTTCTTAATATGCTATATATTCCTGATGCGTTATAGTAGATACAGATACTCACAAGATTTAATTCTGGCATTTGTATTAAAAATCATTTTAGAAATAACTACGAGGAACAAAATAAATCTAGATAAGGGAGAGAATAAATAAGAAAGTTGGCAGAACATGGACTAAAACTGACCCCATTGAGTGATCCCTTTAAACGTTAATTATTTCATATATTTAGGCTGTAGCCTCACACACTTACCCAGGAATAGACCCTAGTGAATTGTGAATAAACGAACATAGAACTGGAGTCCAATCATCATTAGAAACATAGCATTTTCAGAATTCACAAGTTTTGCCTGGGCCTCAGCTATTCAACTGGGAGTGAATACAGCAATTCTTCTGTTTAGAAAGAAGAGTGCCTTTAAGTACATCAATTATTTGGCCATTTGCACATGTGTTCCTGAACTTGGGATCCTCACAACTTGAGATCATTTAACGCAAAAGTGGTATGGAGTCCTGCTTTCCATAAGTTGCTATGATAATCCATTTCACAAACAAACTGAACTGGGGTTAAGACCGAAGGAATTTTGCAGAAGCCGTGAGAGTTTTGAACCAGATATGTCTTCCCATTGAATCCAGGTTTACTATCTTTAATGTCTCAGTTTCAACCAGTTCTGTTATTCCACCACAGTTTCTGAGCTCTCAAAATGTGGTTACACGATTGTGAGGGGAGAGATGGCTTTCAGAACTTAAATCTGGGTTGTAAGTATTTTTCTCTCGGCGTGTCATGACTTCAAATGGCTCTTAAGTGACTTGGTTATAAGTCAAAGTCTACCTGTACGTAGAATCCAGAGGGGCATTGCTAAGAGATGATGGCATATATCACATTAGAGAAAGGCACCTAGGAATTGTACCATGGATTCTCTGCTAGGTTTTATCACCCTAGCACAAAACATCTGATCATAGGTCACGGTAGAGCAATGCCATTGATGTCATTAAGAAACTATCTGGCAGTTTGAGAAATGCTATTTATTCCCTGATTACTCTGTTATTTTCTTGGTGAAAATACAGGAGTGGTTCGTAGGATCAGTTGCAGCATAGAAGAATTATTCGATTCCCTCTAAAAATTAAAATACAGGAATGGTTTACCAGGGCCTTCTCAGGCATAAAGAATCAGAACCATAAATTGTTGCAGTTAAGATTTATGAACAGACTATACACAAAGAACTAGTCAACTAAAATTAAAGACTAAATTGGTGTCAGATAAGGGTCAACATAATTCAAGAGGGGTGGGACTTGACTTGTTTGTGGCAACATAAGGACTCTAAGCTGATGACACATTTAACTCCACCCCCAAGTCTGCCTAATCTTCTCCTGTATGCCTTTTTTTGTGCCGTATGAATTAAAGCCTTCACGATTGTTATTAAAATGTTGGTCTGCGTCTGATTTATTCCTTAATCAGAGCCATTTGACACTGACCTCAGCTTATGAAACTCAGTTTTGCTCCATATTATCCAGAGTTTAGATCTGGATTTTTTTTTAACTACTAAAATTTGTTTATTTTATTTAGAGTTTGGATTATTAAGGGTGATATCACTGGGATGGACTGTTTAATAGCAGCACCCACAGGAATGTTGCTTTTCAATTTATTTATCAGTTTTGGAAATGTTGATTTCCACCAAAAATATGGAAATCAGATCTGATTCAACGAAGACAAAAGTGCTTTATTCACTTGGTGGGTAATTGCTTTTGGGATTCTTCTGAATAAAAAATGAAAAGTTTTAAATAGCACTGAGTATTATAAGAGGTTTTTGAACAAATGACTGATTCTATTTAAAGAGAAAAAGAGAAATGGCAGTGTCCCTTTTTTCCAGTGACTGGTTAGGAATTTTGTCAAGCACGCCCTTAAAATAGAACTTTTTACAAACTGTTTTGAAAAATAAAATCCACCAAAGGAGGAAAGATTCCGTAAACAAACCAGTATATTTTCTACCACCAAAACCATCACCTCCACTATTTCTCTTTATTCTCATTTCTCTTTGAACACCATGGAATTTATTTCTCAACTAGCTCTGTACCCATGCTTCACTATAAAACTATATGGTCAGGCTTAGTTTTGGGGGAGGAAAATAAGAGGCAGGGAAATTCTGCCTCTGTCTACCAGCATCCATTGGTATTCATCTGGCTAGCATCGTTTAAGTGTGTAAGATAGTTGAGGGCTGTTTGGAAACTGAAAGAGTATTTGCTGTGTGAGCAAGAAGGAGACAGCAAGGAGCCTGGGCATGGCTTAGCTCAACTGTTCTGTACTTAAGCTGCTTGGTGCTGTGGAACTAAAACTGAAACTGAAACTCCTCTCCTCTGCTTGTGTTTTGCATCTGGAACAAATTTCTTTTCAGGTGGGGAGGGGGAGTAGAACTCCTTAGCATCAGAGCATGTTAATAATAACATACGAAATACTAATGCTCTGATTGTCATTTTGAAAAATCCTTTCTTAGTGAGCACCTAGAAGCCAAGAGGAACATACATGCCAAAGTTCAAGTTTGTAGGCTTTACGGTTCTGGAGATTTTGTGATGATGCATGAGTGGTATTTCACATTTATATATAAAGATAGAGATCCATAAATTGATATTACAACCAAGTTTTCTTCTGCATACCCCAGGGGTCAAAAGTCAAGATGGCAACTGTGACAGTGTGGTCCTTTGAGCTCCACCTGCTTTTTACCCCAAAGGTGCTTTTTTCCGAAAGGCAACTAGACCAGGGCCGTGGACTGGCCCTGGTCCCTGGCATGCCAGAAACTGGGCTGTGCAAACAAGTGAAGCCCAATCTGTGGGATGCAGACAGCACACAAAACCACACCCTCCCTGGTCCATGGAAAAGCTTTTCTCCACAGAACCGGTCCCTGGTGCCCAAAAGGTTGGGGGCCGCTGAATTAGGCTTTCTTGGGTTTTGTCTTTGAACATATTTCACTTCTCCTCCTATTTCCCAGAACCGAAGAAGCTTCTTAAATGAGAAGCAAAACATTTTCAAAGGGAAAAAAACCAAGAAAGTCCAGTTGCCTTTTGCAAAAAGCACCTTTGTCACAACCATGACTTGGAGCACTGAGAATCTCCATAGAGACCTGCTTTTTATGTACATCACACATGTAACAGATATGGAAATGAGACAGAGTTTCCATCACACCATCACAGCCATCATCTTGTCTTTCGTAACCACACTGCAGAAAACACTGTTTTTGCATTAAGTTCTTTACTCCTAGCCATAGTAGGACAGTGTGTATGAGATCACTTTACTGTTTCATTTAGTTCACTGCATGCATGTGCACACAAATGTGGAAGAGTTAGAGAAAGAAGGAGTAGGAAGATAACATGCATGACAGTATCATTGTTCCAGGTAGATATTTGGAGTTGTAAGAAATGCAATGTAATGTTAGCATTTCCAAAGTGGTACAATGCTTTGATGGATTGCTTTTACATTCAGTTGTGAGGGCCACCATGTGTCTTAGCAACTGAGTGAAAGCTTGGTTTGGTGTTAACATGATTTCAAATTTGCCATCATTTTTATCCGTTGGTTTGTTCATATTTCCTATTTCTAAACTGCCCAACTTCCTTTTCTTTTCCCAAATAGGAAATAAGAAATATAGGTAATTAGGTCAGCTTTCCTTGGGTACGCAGGACAACCTTACCACTTAGTGCTGCTTCTTCACACTCTGGATGAAACAAGATTGTGATATTCGATCTTGGAATTTAGATGGACTGGGATAGACGCCCCAGGTTAGAAAAATAATGGAACCTGTATCGTAATGTCATTGTGTAATTCTCTTGAATTATGCAATTTGCATGATGGTATATTGAGACACACACACACACACACACACCCCTCCGAGCTGAGGTGGTATTCAGCAGATTCTGACCAGTTCTGGAGAACTGGTAGCGGAAATTTTGAGTAGTTCAGGGAACTGGCAAATGCCACCTCTGACTGGAGATTTTACAGTATCCTTCCCCTGCCATGCCCACCAAGCCACGCCCACAGAACCACTAGCAAAATTTGAATCCCACCACTGCCCACTGAACACCCATGTGGGCTTGAACTGGGAAAAAGTAACCTTGATAATATGTTAAAGGGAGCCAGTTTGATATGGAGGTTAAGACATCAGGCCTTAACCAACCAGGAGATGGTTAATGCTAGTCCCACCTTAGGCACAAAGCCAGCTGGGTGACCTTGGGCCAGTCACTTTCTCTCAGCCCTAGGGGAGGAGACAATGGCAATCCACATCTGACAAATCTTGCCAATGAAACTCCAGACAGACTCCATGTATCAGACACGATTTAACGGAAGAAAACAACCCTGCTAAATAATAATCTTCAAATTTCCAAGCACATCGGTGCAAACCCCATTGAAGAAACCTTGCACGAACAACAAAACCTATGTGCCAGCCAATTCTATGCCCTGCCTCCCCACTTCCAAAGTCTTGAAACCTAATTAAAAGGCCTCGTCCCTTATTTGCAGAAGATCTCATTATTTATGCTAGGAGAGGGGATGGAATACCACTAATAAAATCAGCCCTCCCTCTGGCCAGCCTGGCAATTACAGCGTGAATTGCCGGAGAGGATTAAATGGAGGGCTCTCGGGTTGGAAGGGGAAAATGATAAGCCCAAACTCAAGAGCAGTAAAACAGCTGTTTGGACTCTGCACCTGCTAGTCAACAGGCTGGGTTCTTTTTTCCTTTTTTTGCCTCCAGACCTAAACAAGCTATTGTCTGTAACTCCCGCCTCCTTTTTCATGGAGACTCCCAAGCCAGACTTGAAAAGCCCATCCCGGCCCTTCCTATTCCAAGTTGTGCTTTAACACCCCCCCAAAAAAAAATCTAGTAAAAGAAGCTCATCTACAGAAGAGAATCCTTCTCTCAAGGAGAGCTGGACTCAAGAACTCAATGTAGGTCCATCAAGTGGAGGATGCGAGAGCCGCTCTCCTGTTTTTAATTCAGAGGCAAAAGACGACGCTGGATCGAATCTCGGCCAACTTTCGAGGCACACACCAAAGGAACGGGCAAAGGGGAAGCCTCGTGAATGAAAAGAAAGGGGGCAATTCCTCCCCCACTCCCCATTTCATGCTTCTAAGTCCTGCCAATCAGCCTAAACTCAACCCAACGTTGGGAGAATAGCAATCAAGCACACTTTTTTTTTAAAAAAAATCCTGTATTTGAAGATGCAGAAACTTTGGCTGGCTTCTCCACTTGCCAACTAAACAGGAGCTCAATTAGAGGAAAAAAGAAAGAAAGAAAGAACAAATGAAAGGAAAACTTGGGTTGGGAGAAACCTAAGAGGATTTTTTAATTAGTCCAAATGTGGAGGTTGTGGGTTTTATTTCTTTTTTTTTTTAATTAGGTGACTGATCTACAACCTTTGTTTCAAAGCCAAAGATGTAACTTTGCAAAACCTGGACACAACTTTTCTCTTTTTCTTTTTTTTCTACAGAGTACTTGTCAGCTGCTTGTCTCAAAAACATATTGAGCATGAGGGCTCAAGTGTGCAGGCCATTCCAAAGAAGATGGACTAAGAAGCTTTTAAAAAATATATACGTATACCAATGCCAAAATATGAAGTGGCATAACTAATTGGCTTTGAAGGTTGTGCAGCTGCATCCGCTAAATAGATGCAAGAGCCAATCTCCTATTATGTAGAGAGTTTCTTGATGTTGAACAACAAATGTGCACCCTAAAAAGGAGATCTAAGGTGGAAGCCAAAACAATTGCAGGGTTTCTGAACCCCACAATCCAGATTTATGACGAAGTTTTAACTCCTGTCAACTTTGCTGTTGTGGACAACTGACATAAAACTATGTGGTTCAGAGTCATTTGTGTAATCAGAAGTGGAACTAGAAAAAGTCTGTGGCTAAAGATCCCCCAGCAATGCAAAAACAAAACTTTGTACATAGAAAAGTCTTCTTGTTGCCAGAAATAGATTTCACCAGAGTTCTTAAAAAAATATTTTTTTAATTGAAACAAAAACTGAACAATCATTGTAGGATTGCAAAAATAAAATGCCAATTTTAAATAGCACCTTTGATTGGAAGAATGATTCCAAGCCCCAGGTCATTAGAAAATAAAAATAGAAAATAAATATTATATTAAAAATTGTTTTGCCCATAAAAATAAATAAAGAGTGTCCCTTAAAAACATGGGTATGGTCAAAAAAAAAATCAAGATGGCAACTGTAATACATATTCAAAGGGGTGGAGATACATTCACACCATTGTAGCCACAATCCTGACAATCCTTATTCATACCTTGTTGGTATATGTCTGTGGAGATTCTCAGTCATCCAGGCTATGGTTGTCCCCAAGGTGCTTTTTCAAGAGGCAACTGGACTTTCTGGTTTTTCTTTGAAGACGTTTCACTTCTCATCCAAGAAGCTTCTTCCGCTCTGACCAGACAATGGGGAATGGAAGGATTTATATTCCTTGCAGACAGCTGGTCATTTGCATACTTTTAAAGAATCATTAAGGCCACTTGGAGGTTTATCTGTGTCCTTGGTGTCATGTGAGTAGTGCAAATGGGTGTGGAGCCTCCTTGGAACTGCTGAAAAGACTGGGTTGTAGACTGGAAATAGGTGGTGTTGCCCTCTGTCATCTATCTCCAGTCTACAACACAGTCCTTTCAGCAGTTCCAAGAAGGCTCCACATCTATTTGCACTACTCAGGTGGCAAAGATAAACCTCCAAGTAGCCTCAATAACTTTCTAAAATAATGCAAATGACCAGCTATACATCCTTCTATTCCCCACCATCCAGTCAGAGCTAAAGAAGCTTCTTGGATGAGAAGCAAAACGTCTTCAAAGAAAAACCAGAAATTTCAGTTGCCTCTTGAAAAAGCACCTTTGGGACCTTGTTGGTATGGTAGAAAGAAAGGAAGGAGGGAAGGTTGAAGAAGCAATTCCACTGGCTAAGGAATTGTGTTCTGTGATTAGCAATGCTATTATCACATAGAGCCAGTCTGGTGTAGTGATTAAGGCACCAGATTAGAAACCAGGAGACTAGGAGTTCTAGTCCATGCCTTAGGCTCAAAGGCAGCTGGGTGACACAGGGCCAGTTGTTTTCTCTTATCCTTAGGAAAGAGGCGAGGGCAAACTACTTGCAAAAAAAACCTTGCCAAGAAATCTGCAAGGATTACTCCAAGCAGTTTGCAGGAATCAAACCTGACTTGAAGGCACTATATGTATACATGCCCTATCAGAATATTTGCACGACTATACAGAAGACCGATGTTTGCAGAGACATAATAGCTCAGTAACACAAGTAGGGGGAAATTAGCTACTTAGAAATCTTTCAAACAATTGTACCGAAACAGGACTGATGGACATCTGAATGACCTGATCAGAGCAATCAAAACAGCCACCATATCTATCATTTGGGAAGGGGCTCTTACTTCTAGGAGCTGAAGTCCCCATGTCTTAAAGTTGCCAAGGTGAAAAACACTATCCTAGATATTCAGCATCCAGGAAAAAGATTGCCTCTCTAAAATAACTACCTTTTTGAATGATTCAGGGAAATTATGATAGTTGACCAACAAAATACAACCAAATGTAAGGAAGAAGAATGGAAGAATTTTGATATCCTGCAGAGCAGGGCTTCCCATCCTTGACAACTTTAAGGTCTGTGGACTTCCAACTTTCAGAATTCCCTATCCAGCCATTAACTATCAAAATAGTTAATCGGTCTAATTTTCATAAAGCGACTTGGCTAGCCAACCTATTGACCCTTTCCTTCTTCAGTAGAGTTTTCCAACCATGGCAACTTTAAGGCCCATGGACTTCAACTCCCAATTAACTATTTTGATAGAAGTTGGCTTATATTATTTCTGTGTGTCCGTTCACCCAACTGTTAGTTAGGATCCAGTAAGCCATTGAAGTAGCATGTATTTGTTTCTCTATGCTATATGAGAGCTAGTTCTATATGTTGCTTTTATACATTATATGAGAGCTACTTTGATCTAGAGGTTAAGGCACCAGGTTAGAAAGTGGGAGACCATGAATTCAAATCCCATCTTAGCGTGAAAGTTGGCAGGGTGACTATGGCCCAATCATCAGGAAACTGTGAGTTCTAATCCTGCCTTAGCCATGAAAGGCGATTGGGTGACTTTGGGCCAGTCACTCTCTCTCAGCCCAACTCACCTCACAGGGTTGTTGTGGGAAAAATAGGAGGAGAAAGGTGTGTTGGATATGTTTGCCACCTTGAGTTATTTGTAAAAATAATAAAGGCGGGATACAAATAAATAAATGAATAAAATAATGCTCGTTCTACATTTATTATTTGGGAATATGGATTTCTATTGTCTCTCAGTTCCTCTGCCTTTCCTCCCCCCCCGCTTCTTTTATGCTGCAGGAAGTTCGGGGAACTCTTGATAGATAAATACAACTTCATTTCTTTATCCTTTCAAAATAAAACTTGACATTCTTTTCCTCCCTCCCAAATGGAGATCTTCTGGCCTTGGCGGACGAAGTAGAAGAGAGGCGTCTGCCACTTCACTTGCTGGGAAAGAATGCTCTTTAATTTAGATGTTTAAAATTTTCAAGTAAGCCGCGTTGAGCATTGCAGTTATCCTGAGAGGAGATGCTTGAAACATCACTGTGCATCTTTGTAATTAGTTTTAGAGTCCTGAAAAAGTCAAGCAGCATTTCAACAATTTCTTTCTTTTTTCCTTTCTGTTAAAAAAAAAAAAGACCAAAAACAAAGCTTCAAGGTATACATCTTCCAAACAGCTTTATATCATCAATACACAGGAGGAAGTATTCCAACATACTTTCATTTTTGTCTCAGATGAAAAACAGCTTTGAGGAGCAGAGAAAATGATGTACTTCTCCATCTTAACAGAAATCAACCCTGACTCTTCTCTGGAAGGATAGATACTAAAGCTGAAGCTCAAATATTTTGATCACCTAATGAGAAGAGAGGACTGATTGGAAAAGACCCTGATAGTGGGAAAGATTGAAGGCAAAAGGAGAAGGGCAGGGCAGAGGATAAGATGGTTAGATAGCGTCATCAGCAGAATGATCACAAATTTGGGCAAATTCTAGGAGACAATGGGTGATGGGCCGGGGGCTGGCATGCTCCATGGATTGCAGAAGGTCAGGCAAGACTTAGTGGCTGAACAAGGGGTTTATTGACAAATTAAGGTTCATTTTGGGGGAATTTCTTAGCCAAGAATTAGTGTACAGAATGTCAAAGGGCAGGCCCCTAAACTTATTCAGGTGCCCCATTTATTAGAATAATCAGAGTGATGGTTTGAATAGGGAATATGCCTAACTATTTATTGCTTTGAAAATCTTTGCCTTGCCATATGCCCTGTTGTCCTTTCCTCACTAGATGTGCCTTGTAGCAGCTTCTATACCCCAAAGAGTATTGTTTTCTTGCTTTTATCCTTACAGACCTTTATTTCAAGTCCCTGTTTTGTTTTGAATTTCTAGATATATAGCGGAGCTTTTCTTTAGTCAGAGGGAAGGACCAAACTTTCAGAAGTAGGCAGAAACTCTAAACTGGACTGCCATCTGTCAGAAATGGTGTAGGGTCTCCTGCTTGGGTGTGGGTCGGGTGGGCTAGATGACCTACAAAGGTCCCTTCCGACTCTGTTAATCTGTAATCTGTAAACAACAACTGCAGCAAAATATTTCATTTTATTCTATCTCTGATTTTCTGTAAAAACAGGTATACAGAATTCTCCAAATGTACAGTATTCCACATTTGAAAAATCATCTAAGACTGGTTAAAACCTGTGCCACATTTCACATCTTTTAAAATTCTTTAGATGATCATTCAGGCCAATGTGATAAAATGGGTGTAGAATTTCAACTGACTTCAACCTGCACATGGAATCAAAATAACCTGGAAAGAAAATTCAGAGACACACAAATGCACAACAGAAATGGTGTTATCAGCCTGGCATGCTGAAGATAAACTGCCCTTACTTGCACTGCCAATTTGAACTCGTCATGAATGATGGCTAGTCTTCTGCTCAGAGGACATATAGTCTGCAAGTTCCTTTCTGGAGGTCTACATTTCCCTCTAATGATTAAAATGGTCTTTGAATCATAGGAGACTCAAAACAGAATTAACATTACTTAAAACAATTTTTTAAAGGAAAACGTTAAACTGTTCCTCCAGAGAATTCAAAACAGGCCTTATTGACATGTTCAACACATCAACATTGGTGCCTCAACATCTCCCACATATTAAGGCTTGCCCTCAGATGATCCAAGATCTACTGCAAACAAAATCTGGGACAAATTTCAGCCACTGAATCACAATCTTTGCTTTAGATTTGTTCTTTTCAAAGACCAAACTAATATCTCCCTCCCTCATTATTTATTAAAAGGAAAATGTCCTTCATGTTTCTGTCTACAATCTCATTAACCATTCTATTCAAACTGATTTCATTCAGTTAGTTGACAAGGATGAAGATTCTTAATGTTATCATTTGAATCCAATCTGATCTTGAAAGAAAGCAAAAAAAAAAATGACTGCTGTAACTACCATCTTCATTTTTATACCTCCTTTTCTTTCTGGAAAAACCTAATTATTATTATTAACGTAATAGACAATAAGTCCTTCCTAAAAATATAAATGCTGCTCTGGATTTACATCACTGTTACTTATGGAAAGATAGGCTAAAACGACACCAGATCTCTTTGTGCTGATGGTATTTCCAGGTGAGAAAGCTAAATTCTCAGTCAGGAGTTTATGGCAGCTCTGTGTTGTTTAAATCTCAAGATTCCTGTCGCCTAAACAATGAATAATCTGAGGAGCTATTTGAAGGGAAATTTGAAACTACACATTTTCAGTATAACTCTTTGGACAGTCATGTTATTTTGGCACTCCAAAAACCTTTTGGAAATTGCAGCCCACATTTTGTTTCCAGGAAAGCAAATAGAGAGATGTAAAAGAATTCATCCAAGCTCAAATAATTTGAAATACACCTATGCCGGAAGCCAAGAGTTTCTTCCTACATACCTATTCACCCAGTGAGTAATTCCCCTTTGAGTAAGCAACTGTATGCATAGTGGAACAAGGAATCAAAGAAATAGGACACCAAATAAAATAAAGGATAAATGGGATTTAGAAAAGGAAAGGAACAAGAATTATTAAGTTAAATCAAATTTATATCAACAGCACAGAATACCAGAATGCCAGAGTTGGAAGTTTTCTAGTCCAACGCCCTGCTTAAGCAGGAAAGCCTATACCAATTCTTACAAATGATTATCTTCTTAAAAACTTCCAGTGTTGGAACACCCACTTTGCAGAAACTGGGTGTGTCTAGTCTAGTGAAAAGAAGGACTAGAGTGACATGAAAGCAGGGTCCCAATATTTGAGGAGCTGCCACAAAGAAAAGGGGTTCAAGCTATTCTCCAAAGCACCAGAAGGCAAGACAAGAAACAGGGAATGGAAACTAATCAAGGAAAGAAGCAACTTAGAACTAAAGAGAAATTTCCTGACTGAAAACAATTAACTAGCGGAATGGCTTGCCTTCAGAAGTTGTGGGTACTCCATCACTGGAGCTTTTAAGAAGAGACTGGACAGCCATTATCTAGAATGATATAGGATCTCCTGCTTGAGCAGGATGTTGGAGTAGAATTCTTCCAAGATCCCTTCCAACTCTGATATTCTGTTTACTTTTTTCTTTTCATATTATGTCCATTTTCCCCCAAGCTTCCCCCTTGACACTATAAAAAAATGACACAATATTTCTTCTTTTTTACTTCTTACCATCCTTGTATAATGTACTTCATTTTCTTAGATCACAAATAATAAAATGAATAGTTTTAGATATATATTTATTCCTTTGTCGTGTGTAATTATGACTGGATTTATACTTAAATCATGTATTTAAAACATATGTTTTCCCTTTTGAATTACATTTATTCATAATGCTGCACAATTTTTCCAAAAACTCAAATCTGGTTTTTCTATTGTCAACAGCCACTAGAACGTAATATACAACCATTACCAACCTATGGGCTCCTTCTTTGTAGTGTTTCCTCAACAATTAACTAGATGACACCAATTCTTACATTTTAGCCTTTTCATTCATAATTAAAACTGTACTCTGCATGTATTCATAAATTGCATTCATCAGTTACGTTCCACCTATTACACTTTGCTCTTCGCAAACACACAAAGTATTATTTTTCTTTCTTTAATCCTGTTTAATAATTCATTCTTAGTACCATTTTGTCCACTTGGAATGTAAGAGGTCACAATCTTCCCCAGGTCACAATCATTGTGTGGATATTTATCTCCACTACCCATTATATCTAGTGCATAATATAATAGTGATTTTTGATAGAAATAGACTATTTTCTTATCACATCTACTCTTGCAAGAACAAAAGCAAATAGTTTTAGCAAATTTGGCCCACACCTTTACCTCAAACATTACATATTCTAGAGACGATTTGCTTGCCCTTCATTTCATTCTCTTGCCTACTGACTATGGCGCTGTTCAATCATCCAGGTCATAGTTGTCCCAAGGTGATTTTTAAAACCGACTGGACTTTCTTGGGTTTTTTTTCTTTGAAAACATTTTGCTTGTCATCCAAAAAGCAGAACTGAAGAAGCTTCAAGGATGAGAAGTGAAACATCTTCAAGGTAAAAAACAAGAAAATCCAGTTGCCTTTTAGCAAAAGCAGCTTTGAGTTTTCTTGCCTAGGTTCCACCATCTAGGACAGGGCTCTCCAACCTTGGCAACTTTAAGACTTGTGGACTTCAACTCCCAGAGTTGAACTCTGGGAGTTGAAGCAAAACTGGCTGAGGAATTCTGGGAGCTGAAATCCACAAGTCTTAAAGTTGCCACGGTCGGAGACCCTTGATCTAGGAGACACACACAATATATTGACTAAATGCACTCAAGGTAACCCCTCAGAAGTAAATTGTGACCAAAATAATGTATCGTGGGTATTTAATGCACCCCCAAATCCTATTCCTTAGAACAGACACCTGTGGGAACACATGATTTGCTGTTGCTAAGGAAACCTTCCTTATTCAAGAACCTTTGTTACCAAGGTTACAGGTCTGACTTGTTCTTGAAGCACCATTGATTGATCTACCTGAAGACCTCTTCCCATGCAATGAAATAAAAGTTTCCATCACAAATATTACCTCTTTATATCCTAAAAATACATTGCCATTGAAAAAAAATCTATTCATTCGTTGGAACTTGTTAAATTTTCTCTCCCGTGGGGAAGACGATGGTGAATCTTGGTTAAACCAGGAGCAAAAAAAAAAAAAAAGGATAAAACCGCATAAAATGGTAGAAGACTAAAGAGTGCTTTATATGTTCTATGAAAAATTGTGTTTGTTAGTTGAAAGTGTACTTTGATGTAGCACCACACTGTGCTTCGTGGATGAAGAGAAGGATCTTTAAAAGACAATGTTGCTGGGAAGAATCCACCAAGTAAGTCCATAGTTTGAATTAGTACGGTAATCCCACATGGATCAGTCGGCAGAGAACAGTGGTGATTAAAGGAGAGAATAAAATATGAAATGTGTTCATTTGAGAGAGAATGAGAGAGAGAAATAGAAATTTACAGCTATAGAAATGTGTAGGTTTTTCTTACAAAGTGAGCAACAATCACCTCTAACTTTGTCAATTATTGTCCCTTAGAAACTGTGGATGTCTTCTCCTTTGGAGGTCCAGAAATGGCTACAGCATCAATTGTGTGAGCCAAGAAATAATATAATACTCTTCGGGTTCTTGAGGTCATAAGTGGAAACTGGGATAAGAAAGGGTCTAATCTCAGACCATGTTCTTAAAAATGTGAAAATTGCTTCTTTCAATAAAGAAAGAACTTATGTGGGCGTGGCTCAATGGGCGTAGTGTGACTTGGTGGGCATGGCAGGGGAAGGATACTGCAAAATCCCCATTCCCTCCCCACTCCACTAATCTGCTTTCCAGCTCTGTTCTCCTGTGCAGGGCAACCAAAGAAGATCCAGCCGATCAGCTGGGACTCAATGGGAGGCAGAGAATAGATGGGGGTGGGGCCAGTCAGAGGTGGTATTTGCCAGTTCTCCAAACTACTCCAAATTTCCGCTATCAGTTCTCCAGAACTGATCAGAACCTGTTGAATACCACCTCTGGTTTTCACCTATTGGTTCTTTTCCTGCCCTCAGCAAAAAGTATGCAGCAGACTCAGGGCACACCTACAAACAAACCCATACAAGTTGCAACCTCAGGCAGAACACACAAACATTATTACATACAGACACAACATGCTACAGGAAGTCCTCGGTTCGATTAATGACCATTCGAAGTTACAACGGCACTGAAAAAAGTGACCTTTCTTGCCACAATTGTAGCTGTTGAGTTAGTAACACAGTTGCTAAGTGAATCTGGCTTCCTTAATTGACTGGGTGAAACCAGGCTCAATAACAGTAACTGTGAGAGGGATCTTGGAGTCTTAGAGGACAACCAGCTAAATATGAGCCAGCAGTGTGCAGCAGCAGCCAAAAAAGCTAATGCAATCCTAAATTGCATTAGCAGAGGGATACAATTGAGATCAAGGGAAGTACTAATACCACTCTATAAAGCCTTAGTAAGACCGCACCTAGAGTACTGCATCCAGTTTTGGTCACCACATTATAAAAAAGATGTTGAGACTCTAAAAAAAGTACACAGAAGAGCAACCAGGATGATTAGGGAACTGGAGGATAAAATATACAATGAACGGTTGCAGGAACTGGGCTTGGCTAGTCTAGTAAAGAGAAGGACCAGGGGAGACATGATAGAGGTCTTCCAATATTTGAGGGGCTGCCACAGGGAGGAAGGGGTCAAGCTATTTTCCAAGGCATCCGAAGGCCAGACATGGAATAATGGATGGAAACTGAACAAAGAGAGATTTAACCTGGAAATAAGGAGAAACTTTCTGACAGTGAGAACAATCAACCAATGGAACAGCTTGCCTTTGGAAGTTGTGAGACCTTGGTGTAGGGTCTCCCACTTGGGCGGGGGTTGGACTAGATGACCTATATGATCCCTTCCAACTCTGATTATCTGTTATTTGTTATCTGTTAATTAACTCCGCTTGCCAGAAGGCTGCAAAAGCTGATGGCATGACTCCAAGACACTGCAATTGTTCATAAATATGAATCAGTTGCCAATTGTTCAAATTTTTATCATGTGACCCATCATGGAAATGCTGCAATGGTCATAAGTGTGAAAAAATGATCCTAAGTCACTTTTTTTCAGTGCCATTATAACCGTCACTAAATGAATCCTTCTAAGTTGAGGACTACCTGTAGATCGTACCCCAGCTCCTGTGATGTCTATGACCTTTTATCTGCCAATTAAATTAATCTCTCCTGAGTGCAATTTGCTACTTCGGGGGATAAAGTTTCACACAACCAGGCCAATGAATTTCCTTTCTTTCTAGCCCTGGCACTTTCGGCTTCCCTATCTGGAGATCAAAGCTCCCTCTAGAAAGTTGGTAAATAGAATATTCCAGCTTTGATGCAAGCATGACTCCCCTTGAACACCTACACCACGAGAGAGACGTGCTTCTTTTTGGCAAATCTGTGTAACAGACATGCAACTCCGTCCACTGAACAATGCCTGTCAAAGAAGGGCAGATTTCAGAGAGGACTTAATGAAAATATCCCCCTTTGTTCTTTCTTAGAGCTATTACGGGCCTTTTTCTGGGGGTGATGAAGGATCTGTTCTCTTCCCCCCACCCTCCCTTTACAACTCCCACAACTTCTAAACTAGACTTTCCAAAAGCAGGTAGCCTATAACCAGATCCATTGTGATGCTAAAGAGTTCTTTTTAGGTGGATAGCCTATGATTCCCTCCGATGACCTTTCATTCCTGGGAAGTCGTTTTAAATTCAATCCACGGTAAAGAAAATATCCCTCTAATTCATTGGCTGCGAAAGGTCACAAGTGAACTGTGTTTTGATGGTATCTGCCACTTTGGTGGCTTTGGTTCCCAATATACATGAGCATCAAGGCAGCCTGAATTGTCTCTTTGTCTCACCAGAGAAGGAGCCTGAGAAAACAGTATATGGGAACAAGATACTGGGTGAAAAGGGAGTGAGGTGGAAGGGACAGGATGGGATTTTTGGGGTGGGCTCCCAAGTTCCATAACTGAGAACCCTTAGTAGAAGACTTGATGGAGGGCAAACAATTGGTCTTGGGCACTTTGGGAAGAATGAGAAGGTGACAATAGAAGAGAATATATCAGGGAATTGCTCAGCAGGTGTTCAAATGCCACCAGACTTGAAATTTTAGATCTAGACAACCTACAACTACGCCGCCTTCGGTCTGATCTAAGTATAGTACATAAAATTATATATTGCAATGTTCTACCTGTCAATGAATACTTCAGCTTTTATTGTAACAACACAAGAGCACACAATAGATACAAACCCAAGGTAAACCGCACCAAACTTGATTGCAGGAAATACGACTTCAGCAACAGAGTGGTCAATGTCTGGAATACTCTACCTGACTCTGTGGGTTCTTCCCCAAATCCCAAAAACTTTAACCTTAGACTGTCTACTATTGACTTCACCCCTTTCCTAAGAGGTCTGTAGGGGGCGTGCATAAGCGCACCGATGTGCCTACCGTCCCTGTCCTACTGTGTTTTTTTTCTCATATGTATCCATTTCATGTATTCATAACTATGTTTATACTTATGCCTGTTATCTTATAATCACTTGACAAATAAATAAAATAAATAAATGAAGTCAGAGACACTGACACAAACTTGTAGTTTTATATACATAAATACATTTTTCAACAATATATTCCGCAAGCTAGATAGGTCAGGGAAAACAGGACCATCCTGAGGTAAATCACAGAGCACACTGGGCGCACAGAAGAAAAAGGCGGGAAAAAAGGGAAACTCCCCTCCAGACCCACAGCAACCAATCACAGTGAAGATTGCCTCATGCAGGAGCCGGGACTCTTCAACCCATTAGACACAACTGTGTGTTTTGGTTCACTGCACAACCCCACGGCTCCAGCTACCAAATTTAAATAACTTAACAGAATATTTGTAATCTAGGGTTGCACTCTGTGGTTCTCTAAGCTCGGTGGTTTTCTTGCAGATCTTTCATTATCCAACTAGAAGGTAACATCAACACTCACATTGGGTAATAAAATGTCCAAGAAAACAACCAAGCTCAGAGAGCTTTAAGGACTCTAAAAGAAAGTGAGTCCGTTAGATGGTGAATGCCTAGAACAACTTTCCCCAATGGAAGCTCTGCCAGCTGTTCCAGATGTCAGCTCCCAAAATCCCAATCATTATGTCCTGTCATCCATGCCATTCTAGGGCATTACGGGGATGGAACATCAATGCAGCCTGATGGCACCATGAGAATAATAGTTTAGACCAGGGTTTTTTTACACTTGACAACTTTAAGCTGTGTGGACTTCAACTCCTGGATTCCCATGTTGGCTGGGGAATTCTGGCAGCTGAAGCCCATCCATCATAAAATGGCCGAGTTTGAGAAACACTATTTTAGACAGAACAAGTTCTTGGTTTATCATAGGGCAATCTTTTTTATAGAATGGGTGCTGTTTCAGAAGGTAGTGCTGAGCATATATGGATAGTTGGGTTAGATTGTTTAATTTAATTTTTAATGCAACGTATCACATTTGTCATAATTGCCCAGTCCATCAGATTGTGGGCAGCTTTCAAATTTCTTTTTTAAAAGTTAAAACACACACAAAGACGTAAAGAAGCAGCCCACTGAAACAACCAGAATAACAATGGTAAACTAATATGACAAGGGCCCTACCAATGCATTAAGAAAAACATTAAATTCAAGGTTAGGAACTGCTTGAGGACTTAAGGGTTTTCTGGAACTCCAGAAAAGTGGGAACTGACATAAATAGATGATGGTAAGTAGCTAAGTAGGTAGGTAAGTAGGTAGGTGATAATATGTGTGTGGGTGTGGGTGAGAGAGAGAGAGAATGGAGGGGGAAAGAGAATGGAGAGAGTGAAAGAGGCTGCTTGAGAGAGAACGTCAGATGCAAAAGACCAGATTTACATGTGAAGGTCCAATTTAACTAATTTATTGTTATTCCTACCTATGTAGAGGAACCTTCTCAATTAAAAGTTAGCACCTGTTTGGAGTTAGATAAAAGTCAGCTGAATTGAAAGGGAGGGACTTGGTTTCCTTGTGGCTATGTAGGAGTTCTAGGCTTATACCTCTTTTAATGCAACCTCCAAGTCAGTCCTTCTCTTACACACACACACACAGAGGGGGGGAGAGGGAGGGAGGGAGAGGCAGGAAGGGAGGACGAGGGAGGGAGGACAGGGAGAGGGAGGGAGGGAGAGAAAGAAAGAAAGAGAAAAAGAAAAAGAAAGAGAAGTGAGAGTGTTTTCCCAACTGTAGACCTTCCAGCATTCCTTGCCTGTGTGTTTATTATTGACAATTCTGACCTTATGGTAATTTCACAGAGCTAAATTGTGCTCAGATTGGGGAAAGTTGTTATCGTAGATTGTGCTTAGCACCTGTAAGATCCAGGCTGGAATTCTGAGAATTGCAGATTAACAGATAATCAGAGTTGGAAGGGACCTTATAGGTCATCTAGTCCACCCCCACCCCCCAAGCAGGAGACCCGACACCTTTTCTGACAAATGACAGTCCGATCTCTTCTTGAAAGTCTCAAGTGATTTATTTACAACTTCCGAAGGTAAGCTATTCCATTGAAGTCCGTACATCTTAAAATTGCCAAACAATTGTGATTTAAGACAAAATAAAACCAAATAAATAACTAAACATGGTTGCTTTAAAGATCCTGTAATGTCTGCAAAAGCATCTGCCTATAATTGTAGATTATCTTCAGGCTGCTTAGCTGAGAGTAAAGGCAAAGATTCCCCGTGCGGAATCTTCCCCTTCCGGCTCTAGGGGGCGGTGTTCATCTCCGTTTCTAAGCCGAAGAGCCAGCACTGTCCAAAGACGTCTCCATGGTCATGTGGCCGGCATGACTAATTGCCGAAGGCACACAGAACGCTGTTACTTCCCACCAAAGGGGTCCCTATTTTTCTACTTGCATTTTTACATGCTTTCGAACTGCTAGGTAGGCAGAAGCTGGGACAAGTAACGGGAGCTCACTCCGTTATGTGGTGCTAGGGATTCGAACCACTGAACTGCCGACCTTTCTGATCAACAAGCTCAGCATCGTAGCCACTGAGCCCTGATTAACTTCTAATGGACTTTACTTCTGAACCAACAGAACTGTTTTCACTATAGTTATATTCACAAATACTCTTGAATCCTAGGGTGGCTTGGCTTTTAAAACTAGGGAGATACAATGCTCATAGACAAACCTATTGCAACTTGAATTCCAGACGTAGCAAGTGAAAGAATGGAATGGTTCTATGATGAGCTTTAAAAGACCTCATGCACCCCTGCATGCCAGCCCACCCACCAAGATGTAAGGCATGGACTTTCATTGCTTCTGGGGCATGATTTGAAGCTGTACATGATGTGGGCACATGGGAAGCTCAAAGGGATATTAGGTTCTGAATCTGAACCCCAAATGTTTGTATTCTAAAGGTCAGGATCCACCCTGCAAGGAAAGATAAAAAGGCAAATAAAATCATTGTTAAGAGTTTCCTGGAAATTTTTCAATAAGTTCTGGTAGCAGACCTAACTCAAGGTTGAGTTATAGTCAACCCATTTATCTTCTAATATAGATACCTATGTAAAATATATACACAGAGAAGTAACCCATCTTTACAATAAAGTGGCAAAACTGGGCTAATAACCATATGATTATTAGATGATAGCAAAGAGCTGTCGGTATCTCTTTGCTGCCCTCAGGTGAACATCATCTCTCTGTTGGCAGCCCAGACCTGGTAGGCCTTTTAATAGATCATATTTTCCCACAAAGCTGTTAGAAATGGCCCAGTCATATATTTGCATCTTTTCTCGTGGTTCAGTTGCCCCTCAGCACCAGAAAATGTGGTATTAGGAATTCCCATGTCTGTTTGGTGGAAGGTCAGGTCAGGAGGGCAATGTTCAAAACTCTTGAGGAGTCAGAAGGAGAGAGCCTTACTTGAAGAATACCCTAAGATTCCAGATCAGTTCCTCATATCACTTCATTCAGGCATAAAGACCACCCTTGTAAGTCCTTCACACTCAACAAGGACATCGGATTGTGGGGGTGGGGGGGGCGCCTGCGGCTAGCTGGGTCTCGCCCATTCAAAGGGAAATAAATAAATAAATAAATTGCACTGTAAGTTTTCGCATTCATAAATTAATGTTCCCCTTTGGCTCTTTCCTTTGCCCTTTATGACTTCCCTTCTCCTTCTCCCAGATCCCCGAAGAAAGTCCTATTGTGTGTGAAAGGGCCTGACAGCCCCCATATATTAACGAGGAATGACACATCCAGCCATTTTTCAGCCGAACGCTGTCATATGTCAAAAGTATGTGGGCAAAAACACTTCAGCTTTGAACATGAAGAGTCTCCTTATGCATCATTTCCTGAGAAGGCGATTGTGCAAAAAAATAAAATGCAACTTCTTGGGAGATCTTATTTTCCCAAACTTGGATTTTTCTTTTTTTTAAAAAAAAAATGTTTATGGAATTGGAAGTGTCTCGCTCTTTAGACCCACTGAAGTCCATGGGACATAAATTACTCGGGATTGATTTGCATAATGGGTTTTAATGAGACTAAACCATGCCTTAATTGGGTTCCAGTCCATATTTATTAAGCTCAAATGAGTTCAAAATAGTGTCATATATGTGTGGGGGGGGGGTTTGGTTTGAGATTAATGAGTCCTACCACACCCCAGTTCATTAAGATTTCAAATTCTTCCCCAATGGAGACAACATCCAGAATGTTTGTTTTTTTCCTTTCCTTCTCCCTGACCTGCAATCATGTGGTTGCAACAGGCAGGAATGTAATGAATTTGATTTATTCAACGTAGGCACCACCCAAGACCAACTTGATTCTGGGCAGTGTACATTAAAATCAAATTAAATAGGAAACACAATATAACTAACATTGTACTAAAAGAACCAATGGTCAGTCTGGATAACCACACCCATAACCCCAATTCAGAGGTGGTATTCAGCAGGTTCTGACCAGTTCTGGAGAACCGGTAGCAGAAATTTTGAGTAGTTTGGAGAACCAGCAAATCCCACCTTTGACTGGCCTCTCCCCCATCTATTCTCTGCCTCCCAAGTCCCAGATGATCGGCTGCATCTTCTTTTGTTGCCCTACACAGGAGAACAGAGCTGGAAAGCAGGTTAGTGGGGTGGGGAGGAAATGGGATTTTAAAATATCCTTCCCCTGCCATGCCCACCAAGCCATGCCTACTGAGCCATGCCATGCCACGCCCCCCAAGCCACACCCACAGAACTGGTAGTAAAAAAAATTGAAACCCAACCAATGGCTATAAAAGGTAACATCACTCCATGATCTTGCAACATCACGCAAGAAAGAAGAAACACTTTTTGTATCCCGATAGCCACAGCAATAGCACTTAGATTTATATACCATCTCATAGTGCTTACAACACTCTCTGGGTGGTTTACAATGTCAGCATATTGCTCCCAACAATTTGGGTCCTTATTTTATGGACCTCAGAATGGTGGAAGATTGAGTCAACCTTGAACCTGTCAGGACTGAATTCCAAGCTGTGGGTAGAGTTAGCCAGCAATACTGCATTCTGATCATTGGACCACCAGGGCTCCTCACTGTTTAATTGAAAGGACCCAGAGTGGACCAACCTTCTGGCTCATACTTATAAACCAACACCATGGAAGTTAGGTGATTCATCAGATAATCAGGCCCTGTGCTTTATAGGTCATAACCAGCATCTCAAATTACATACTGGTAACAAATAGGGTTTGTGTGACTTTTCTGTCTCTGCACAGAGGTGGATATGAAGCTGTACAGATGCAGATAGATAACTCAACAAGACGTCCATAACAAAGTACATTTATTGGTTCATCAGGTATCCTCATAACTCACATTTGTGATGAAGTTCTTCTTCAATGACCAATCCTTTGTATATCTGCCTTGTAGTAAAAGATGGTTATCTCCTAACCCATCTCGTAGCGATAGAAAGCAGCTCCCATGAGTTAGGGAGTTCAGGCAAAAGTGAGGGAAACTCCCCCAACCCATTGAGGGTCAAACTAATGACCAATCGGGATTACCGATGTGGCCACATGACATGAACTACATTTCCCAGGATACCTTTAATTATATTTACCATTCCCTTAAGGGGACAGCTCATAATTCCTAAGTAACTATCCAATTCGCATAGACTGGCTGGGACAGCACAGTAACAGAAGTGTGACATAAGCATGCTGAGGTATGCTCATCACTGCCCAAGCCACTACAATCTGAACCTACTGAAGCTTCCAAGACTATCTCAGTGATGGTTCCTCTATGCTGTGCTATTGAATGCAGACAATTTCCAGAAGAATAATGAGGGTGTCTTTGAAGAAATGGAGAATTTGTCTTCAACGATGAGGGGAACAACCTACTCTCCAAAGCATCTGAGGGCAAGACCAAAAAGTAATGGAAGGAACTTTATCAAAGAAAGATCCAACTTAGAGCTAAGAAGAAAGGCCTAGAAGAGCCAAGTCATAAGGGCTTTTCTAAAGGTGAGTAGAGCTGGCATCTAATAATCTTCTGTGGGAAGATTGTTTCACAAAGTACAGGCAGTTCTAGGACAGAAAGGCTTTCTAGTTCCCATAAGATGACAACACTTAAAAAAGAGGAACCTGGAGCATGGCCTCCCTGTGGGAGTATGTGGGACGGGGAAGATATTCTTGGGAGAAGATCACCCCTCAAGTAACTAGATCTTATGCTTCTGCCTTCTTTTGCAAGAATACACATGTTTTTAAAAAAGGATATAAGCAAACAAACAAATCTAGTTGTTGTTTTTTTCCTTATTTCCTAGAAGGGAACATCAGAGTGACATTTCCACGGCACATCACCTTTATGGAAGTTTTATTTAACACATAGATGGCTGTCAACTTGGAATTTGCGGCAATGTGTTTTTAATACTGTCAATAAATGTCTTTCCTGGAGACTCATGAGGGTAATAATGGAAGCTGTTAACAAAGTGTGAAAAGGACAAGGCCGGCAAAGGTTAATTATATGGCTGCCTGCTAATGACCTCTCCAGCCCTTGGTTTTAAAACCTTTGCTACTTGTAAAGACCCATCACGTGAGCAATTTCCTGTCTGAGGTTGCCTTTATGGACAAGAATAAAAGCCGAGCTTTCTTGTGAAAAAGAAGCTACCCAGCAGGGGTGGAGTTATTATTTTTAAGCTGATCTAAACACCTGGGTTCCCTGGTAGAGCCTATTAAAGTTCTTCTATTGTGCTTAAATATTTCAGTAATTCCCAGCCCCACTATAGATTAGGATATTAGTCTTAAAGTAGGGAGATTCTGGATACTTTGGGGAGGAGGAAGAGTGGGGGGAAGGAAGGATATAGCTTTTTATCTGTAGAAGTTAAAGGCAGGTGGAGTTGAATGTGGTATTTTTGCTTGTCTGAATGCGCAAATTCATGGTTAGCAAACTTAAGAGCAAAGGAACTAGAAGAGTTTCATAGAACTCATATCCCAGTGTTTCTCAACCTTGGTGACTTTAAGATGCATGGGCTTCAATTCCTAAATTCCCCAGCTAGCCATGTTGACTGGGGAGTTCTGGGAGTTGACGTCCACACATCCTAAAGTCACCATGGTTGAGAAATGCTGTCATCACTCATTCAAGATGATCTCCCTGGATTAGTTTGCTTTTTACAGCCTCAATATCCACCAGTTGATCGGGAGTTAAAAATAGAGGTTGCTTGGGATTCCAATTTCATCTGTTGTACCCAGAGGTGGCCACCACCATCAGGATAGCTCCCAGAAGCTTGGAACTGAAGGATGACAGCTTCAGCACAGGATTTCCTAAAGACGGAAGATTTGTCACTTCCAATTCTGTGCAAGAATCCAGTTCCAAGCAAGCAGCCTCAGATGCCTTAATCTGCTTGATTTGTCCTGTTGGAAGAAATATCCTTCTGGGTTCAGTTCCAAGTGGGGAAGAAAGACACTGGAAACATGGTGACTACTTGGAAAGATGGTTTAATGGTGGACAGGACCACATGGCTTGGAGCTCCTGGGTGAAAAGGGAAGAGATGTCGAGAGTCCCTGGGTTTTATACCCTCTGTTGGGATTTGAATTTGAGCTTTTATTCTGATTGGTTGTCAGACTCCCATGGGGTCATGTAGGGGCAACTCTGTAGGCTGTCCTGACTCCCATGCTTGGTTGAGCCTTGCTGGATGATGATGAAAGGGTTTGGGATTCCTCTTATGGGTCTACCTGAAGGAGATAGATCTTTGTTATGTAGAATAGAACTGGCCCAGGCCTTAATTGCCCATTGACAAAGGTGGCGGGGGCTGAGTTTCTGCCTCTCTGAGTTTCTGCTTCTCTGTTAGGGGAATATTCTGCTTTTTTAGTACATCCTAAAATATTTCATTTTCCTAGGAGAGGGGTGGGTTTTAACTTCCAACAGTCCAACAAAGATCCCCTTGGCTCAATACATCAATTGTGCTGTGAAATAGCTCTTGAAGTTAGAAAGGGTTTTGTTTTTGTAATATTCAACCTGTCCCAAGCCATCTGGCAGAGGTAGGTCTTCACCTCTTGTGGGAAGTGTGGGAGCCAATCTCATCTCAGGAAGTAAGATGCTCCAAAGGGCAGGAGCCACAGCAGAGAAAGCGCTTCTCCTGGACTCCGTCCGGTGGAATTCCCTGACCGACAGAGTCCACAGCATGCCTCCTCTGCCAATATGGGTATGTCAGGTCAATCCCAGTGGGGTGAAATGATTCCCCAAGTAACCTAGACCCATACCATCCAGGGTTTTAATGGGGATGTGGTATTTTTGCTTATGCGAATGTCCAAATTCAGGTTTGGAAAACCCAAGAACAAAGGAACTAGAAGAGTTTCATAGAGTTCATATCCCAGAATTTCTCCACCTTGGTGACTTTAAGGTGTGAGGACTTCAATAATCAACAACTTGAAGTGTACCTGGGGTAATTTGGATAATATTCAGAGTTAGCAATGACTGATCAAGAACAAGATCTTAGAGTAATGGTAAATAGTTTGGTGATAGCATTGTGTCATGCCCCAGTCGGAGTCTGAATCCGAGGAGGAAGACAAACAGCTGATAAGGAGTGGGAGAGTGTAGTTATGTTTGCTGTGGAGGAAATTGGGGAAGGGCAAAGTCCAGCTTGGCAGAGCAGAGCAGAGGTAGAACAAGGGAGAAGGAGTTCAGAGGAAGAGTCAGGCCCACCCCCTCTTCATCCTAGAGTATGCAGGGAGGACAGAGAAGAGAGCAATGTGGGTTGCATGGCTAACGGAGAGGAAAGGGCCCTGATTCCCTTCATTAGCCACACCTGGGAAGGGAGTTTAAAAGAGATGCATGCTGAATGCAGCATCTGCTGGGAACAAACGTGAATTTAATTTATGTGTGCTTTGGTTATCTGCGTTCCTGGCATCCTCCCAACTGTGTTGAGTTATTGCCATACCTTCATGTCTGGAATTCTTTCTCCTGCCCTGCCAGACTCATTACCTAATTTTGCCTTGTTTGAACTTATACAATTTTTGTTGACCACATTTTGGACTTGATTCTCTGCAGCCAAAGGCTGTTCCTGGGAGAGGTTTTCTCCAGCCAGAAGGTAACCAAGACACTGGGGGCAAAGTTGGAGGAAATAAAGGGACTCCTACTGATTATCTGACTGTGTTGCCTTTGTGCCATGCCCCAGGTCATCACACATTGACACATTTACTAAAATACCATTACAGGTCACCCTTGACTTACAACAGTTCACTTTGTGATCATTCAACGTTACAATGGCACGGGAAAAAAGTGACTTCTGACTGTTTTTCACACTTAAGACTGTTGCAGCACACCCACAGTCACATGATCTAAATTCAGGTGCTTGGCAACTGACTCATATTTATGACAGTTGCAGTGTCTTGGGGCCATGTGGTCCCCTTTTGCGACCTTCTGACAAGCAAAGTCAATGGGGAAGCCAGATTCACTTAACAAATGGGTGACTCACTGAACAATTGCAGTGATTCACCTAAACAACAGTGGCAAGAAAGGTTGCAAAATGGAGCAAAGTCTCACTTAACAACAGAAATTTTGGGCTCAATTGTGGTCACAAGTTGAGGTCTACTTGTAGTGTGTTAGGGATAATACAGAAGCGTCTGAATCAGAGATAAATTCCTTGTGTGTCTTATCCCAAAGGCAAGACAAGAAGCAACGGATGGAAACTAATCCAGGAGAGAACTAACCTAGAACCAAGAAGAAATTTCCTGACAAGGAGAACAATTAATCATTGGAATGGCTTGCTTTCAAAAGTTGTGGGTGCTCTGTCACTGGAGGTATTCTGACCTAGGCTTCCCCCAACAGCACGAAGCCGAGTCCTTGTCCCGATAGACCCCTTTCATTTGTTTTACAATGATTTTCCTCTCCAACAAAGCCACGGCCAACAGTCTTTCATGATAGTTCCCAATTACAACCCTTTATCAGGCTTGGAGAGGGGCCAGGCCTATATCTTTCAGGCGCCGCAATACTTGGCAAGCATGCCGGAATGAACTAATTGTTTCCTGCAAAGCCCCACTGCCCTTTCGCTCTTTTATACCCTATGGGAGGGGGCATTTGTTGTTCACCTATGGCGTTACTCCCAAGTCGGCCCTTGTTCCTCAGCTGTTCCTTTCATCTGGCAACTCTGTGCATGCACACACTGGGAACAGGCTCTAGCTGTTCTTCTGCCTCACTGATGTCTCCTCTGCCAATAGACAAAGGCAGCTGATAGCTGTCAGATGGCCCTGACCCCATCTCTGCCTTTGACACAGAGCACTCGTCAGACCCTTCCCCAGACTGCAGGACTGGGCCATGTTCCTCCCCAACCTCCTCACTATCCGAATCTGCTGCCAGTTCTGCTGGCCGCTGTTGGCCCACAACAGGAGGTTTTTAAGAAGAGATTAGACCACTGTTTGTCTGAAATGGTATAGCGTCTCCTGCTAGAGCAGAGGTTGAACTAGAAGACCTCCAAGGTCCCTTTCAACTCTGCTATTCTGTTATTTTATTAATTGCAGTCATAAGTCAGAGACTACCTATATGCTTTAACAAGACAATTCCTAGTTATTTCTGATAGGATTCTAGCTGCTGTCCTGTATTCAGCCACTGTACTTGGTACAGGTGTTTGGGATATTTGTTTTCAGTCTTAATAATTCCACACCGATAACCATTCCTTCTCCCCTTTCTTGTACGTCAGATGTCAGAGCAGTTCACAGTAATCTGTATAACATTTGCAAGCCTTTGCCAGGTCTCCAAAATCTCTGGATGCTTTTCATGTTTCAGCAGCCCTTGAAGTGGCTTTGCTTTCCCAGAATAAGTTTGCAATCTCTTTGCTGAGAGCAGGTGTCTAGTACAAAGCTTTTGTTTCATTCCTAGCCCAATCTGATCTTGGTTTAAGTTTTATGTTCTGTTTCCTACGCCAAGAAGAAAAGAAGAAGAAAGCCAACTTTGTGTCATGGCTCACAACTCTTTTTATTTTAGTTTCTCCTTCTCTAAAGATGACAATGGCATCCTTATGCTCTAGAGAAAATAACTTAGCCTGCCTTGGAAAACTTCAGAGGTTGTGTTAATTCTTGTTGGTATAGATAGTCGGCAATCATGGCAAAGCTGTTTTGCTGAAACAATATGCCAAAATATTTCCTTATATCACACAATTTAAAAAAAGAAAATTGAAAGCAAGATGTAGCATAACCTAGTCAAAGAAATAGAGTGGCATTCCCAGAATATCTTCTGTCTGTTTTGTAGCTCTTCTGTCTGTTTTGTAGCAGAAGATATTAGAAACACCAATCAAGCAGAACACAGCAAACTCCAAGACCCATAAACACAGACCAAGACTCCCAACCAATCAGGATGAAGAAAAAAACCATTCTGGCACAGCAGTAGGCTAGCACCAAATTTAAAACAGAAATGGCTGTGAAAGTCTGACTCACAGAAGAATACTATACAGAAGTCTGATGATGACAGGTGAGATTCTGCCGAAATGTTGCTACAACTTTAAAAGCACAACTATAATGATATGGGAAAATACCCGAACAAAGCTGAATACCATACCTATAAATACCCGCGAAAACTTAAGAAAATATATATATATATTTATTTATTTATTTATTTATTTCACCCCATGCTGAAGGAGGGGAAGGAGGCTCATCACTTTCTAAAACTTTCTGCCAAACTTTCCTTTTCTTTAGTGGGTTTTCTTTTATTCTTGTTCCAAATTAAGGGGTAACAGACCAAATTTTTAAAAAAGGAAAACCATTTTTTTAAAAAAGAAAGCTTCTTTGTCTCCACAAAAACAAAAATGCTAATGAAAGCAGGGCTGTCTTAACACATGGGCCTGACGGGCACTTGCCTGTGGGCCCCACAAGCATAGGGGCCCCATAGTAATCTGTGTATCTTAACCCTTCGAGGTACCTTGTATCATATAAATACAGCAACATATTTATTACATTTTACTACATTTTTAATTAATACTAACATGCAAATATGTTTAATTTTATCGACATTTACCATTATTCCTGTGAGTAGTTGTCGTAGGGGCCCCAGTACACTGCATTGCCCGAGGCCCATAATGCTGTTAAGACAGCCCTGAATGAAAGAATTGCCTTCCAGAAACCAGCCAGATGTGCTTAAAATCAACTTGAAGAGCACATTGTCCTAGTGAAAGCTACCTGGACAGCTGCTTGCTTTACCTCCCTCAAGCGACCAATTTTGTTGTTGTTGTTGAAGGGAGTAGTCCAAAAAGAGGAGAGAGGGAAAATGTATTCATTGCTTGCATGTTTCCCTTTGTTGTGTTTTTTTAAAATTTCAGGAGGAAGGATGGGTTTCCTAGTTCACAAATAATTTTTTTTAAAAAGGCACAGCAAAGCGTTCACTAGATAAACGGAAAACATGGGCAGCTGAGAGAAATCAATTTAGCTGAACAAACAATGTCCGATGTAATGAACTACTAATTATCCTTTTATGGCATGCCAGTCTCAGTAATTACAGAGCTGTGCGGTTTAATTTGACATTTTGAGCGGTGGCTTGCTCCATGAGCGGCATGTAAAGCCTCAGCCCAAGACGTGGGAAAGACAGGGTTGCATGCAGAAGCATCAGGCAGTACATGGGTGCGCGCAGCATTCATCTAGAAGGCAGGGAGCACCTGTAAATAAAGGCTAGGGAGGGAAATGAGGGTACCCCATCTTAGATTTGGAGGTGTGCTTTGGTGAAAGGATCTCCGACAGCTACGCACATCCATTAACCCTTCTCTCATTGTCACGGCTGCCGATATCCATCACTTTCTTGGTTGTGATTGATTATGTTTAACATTCAGGTCTTGATCTCCTTATTCAAAACATGTTAGGACAAAAAGAAAAGAAAAGTTTAGAAAGGCCAAGTATTGGGGGTATCATTGGTCAATTGGGACATTCCTAATGCTTGTTGTTTTTCACTTCCTTGCTGGGAATCCAGCTTCTTCCATTACTACTACTACTACTACTACTTTCCTCCTTCTCCTCCCCCTCCCCCTCCTCCTCCTCCTCCTTTTTCTCAAAATAACAGAGTTGGAAGGGATTTACTCCAACACCCTCTCAAGCAAGAAACCCAATGCCATTTCAAACAAATGGTTGTCCAGTCTCTTTGTTAAGTTTGAGCAATGAGAGGCTGAACCAGAGCATGAGTGCAACAATACTTTATTATAACAATAAAGGGCTGACCGTGCTTGCCACGCCTGGAACTGGCTCGCAGCAATCAGCAACTGGTTGGACCCCGCAGCCTGCTTTTATAGCTGGCTGCTGGGGAGAACCAACCAATGAGGAAAGGGGGAAGAACGCCCACACAAAGTGAGTGGACCGGAGTGAGAACTCCTAGAGTTCTCAGGACATAACACCCCTTCCCCCCAGATGCGAACATGCATAGTCTTTGAGGTAGGCAGGAGGTTTATGTTGGCGCCCGGAACGGCGTAGCTCTGGAACATCGTCTGTCCGTCCGGGGTCTGCCTGGGAAGGCGGAGTCGGCAAAGTGTCACCAGTGTGCCCCTCGGTTTGGGCCTGCCCGGGGCTCATAGGGTTGATCACTGGGGGTGTGCTCCTGTAGACTGGATCGGGCTGGTCAACTGTCTGGGCGCCGTTGTCTGTGTTCGGGCTTTCGGAACCGGCTGTAGTATGAACTGATCGCCGGGCGTGATGTGGATGTGAGGCTGAGGATGAAGCCTCCCCTCGTCTTGTGCCTCTGGGTCCCTGCTGGCGATGGTGCTGAGGCGTCTACGCAGTTGGTCTATGTGCCTTCTCCAGACGCGGCCATCCTCCAGTCTGACCCGATACGACCGCGGCCCGGTGATGGCTACGATCTCGCCCGGGATCCACAGGGGGTCTCCAGTGAAGTTCCTCGCGAAAACTGGCTCCTGTAAGATAAAATGTCTAACCCCCGATGTGGAAGCGAGGGGAGAGTCAGGGCAGTACTGTGGGTGTAGTCTGTCCAATACAGTCCTCAGACACCTGCCCATCAGGAGCTCAGCTGGGGACTTATTGGTGACTGAACAAGGAGTTGAGTGCTGGCTCATCAGGAACCGCGAGAGTTTGTGGTGCCAGTCATCCTTGTTGAACCTTGCCAGGGCTTCTTTAGTGGTCCTGACGGCCCTTTCAGCCAATCCGTTACTGGCAGGATGAAATGGGGCTGTGAAAATGTGGCGGATACCCAGGTTGGCAGCGAAACGGCTGAACTCAGTCGATGCGAACTGTGGGCCATTATCGGAGACAATGGAGTCGGGTAGCCCGTGCGTTACGAACAGGCGTGTTAACACGTTGGTGATTGCTAGTGTGGTGGTCGTGGATAGCTGTGCTACGTCAATCCATTTGGAATAGGCATCCACGACCACTAGGAACATCTTCCCATGCAGAGGGCCGGCCAGGTCGATGTGAATTCTAGACCAAGGAGCGCTGGCGCTTTCCCATCTAGTAGGGGTGGCAATGGGGGAGCAGGACGGGATTCCTGGCAAATGCTGCAGGAACTTACCCAATTGACAATGTCCTCGTCTAGACCCGGCCACCACACGTAGCTGCATGCTAACGCCTTCATTCTCACGATGCCAGGATGTCCCTCGTGCAATGCTTCCAGAACTCGGCACGCAGTGAGGCCGGGATGACCACTCGAGTGCCCCATAGTAGACAGCCCTGCAGACTTGACAACTCCTGCATGCGAGTCTTAAAAGGTGTGAATTTGTTATCAACATTGCCACCTGGCCACCCCCTCCTCACCCAGTCGAGCACCTGGGCGAGTGTTTGGTCTGCCTTGGTTTTAGCAGCAATGTCCAGGGCAGTGATGGGTAGGTCCAACTGGGTGATCTCGAAAATAGCGTGGACAGGAGCAGGGTCTTCAGCCGGGCAGGCAAGGGGCAGCGACTGAGTGCGTCAGCGTGGGACAGTGTTTTACCCGGGCGGTGTATAAGTCTGTAGGAGTAGGCTGCTAGGAAGAGAGTCCACCTTGTCATCCTAGGGGAGAGGACTTGAGGGGTCTGCTTGTCCCTGGCTAGTAGGCCCAGGAGGGGTTTGTGGTCCGTGACCAGCTCAAAAAAATGGCCAAAAAGGAATTCGTGAAATTTTTTCACGGCTGCAACAGCTGCTAGGGCTTCCTTATCGATCTGGCTGTAATTGCGCTCCGTAGCAGAGAGCGTCCTGGAGAAAAAGGCGATGGGAGCCTCGGCGCCATTGGGAAGCCTGTGACTTAGTACCGCCCCAATTCCAAAAGGGGAGGCGTCTGCTGCCAGTACTAAAGGGAGGTTAGGGTCGAATTGAATAAGTACCGCCTCTGACGTGAGTAGTGATTTGACGGCGTGAAAGGCATGGTCTTCTTTGTGCCCCCAGTGCCATGGTGACTTTTTATCCAGTAATCTGTGTAGGGGTTCAGCTACTGATGCTTTATGGGGCAAAAAGGATGCATAAAAGTTCAATAGCCCCAAGAACGCCTGTAGTTCAGTTTTGGAGGTTGGAGTGGGTGCCTCGTGGATTGCCTTAACCTTGGACTCCAGGGGGTGAATGCCAGAGGCGTCAATTTTATAACCCAGAAAGTCCACCTGTCTAGTGGCAATGGCACATTTTTCTTTTTTCAACTTGAGGCCATGCTGTCTGAACCTCTCTAACACAGCTCGAACTCTTTGGAAGAGTTGGGGTCTGTCCCTGGCCGAGACTAAGATGTCGTCGAAGTAGGGTACTACACCAGGGAGGCCCTGCAAAATCCGCTCCATGAGGGATTGAAAAATACCAGGGGCAACACTTACGCCAAATTGGAGACGCTTGCATCGGAAGGCACCCCTGTGAGTGACAATTGTCTGGAGTTCCGCTGTTTGGTTATCTACAGGGAACTGCTGATATGCTTGAGACATGTCCAATTTAGCAAAAATGCTGCCTGGTTCGAATGTGTGTAATAAATGCTGGATGATGGGCACAGGATAAGCGCTAACTTGTAGAAATTTATTGATTGTCGTCTTGTAGTCCGAGCAAATTCTCAGGCTACCGTCTTTTTTGAGGGGTGTGACAATGGGCGTCTCCCACTTGGCGAAATCTGTTGGCTCAATGACCCCTTGTTTTAATAGTTTATCCAATTCCGCATCTAGTTTTGGCCGAATAGCAAATGGGACCCTACGCGGTTTTAGCCTGATTGGGACTGCTTGGGGTCAACTGAGAATGAGATGGGGGTACCGTTATAACACCCCAGCTCTTCGCTGAATACATCTGAGTAATCAACGAATAAGGAGTCAGTGTCTGAGGTTGAGACAGCATGGACTCCTGTTAGCCCTAGGCCGAGATGGGGAAACCAATCGAGCCCCAATAAGGTGGGTAGATTGCCGTTAACTACCACTAGAGGTAGGTGACCTTTAAAAGCTTTAAAACTGACAAGAAACTTGCCTCTGCCGATTACAGGAATGGTCTTCCCTGGTAGTCCTTCAGGCCAAACTGGCATCTCTGGAGCCGGCTAGTGGATAGGCTTGGTTGGAGCCTCTTAAGGGTGTTCCACGAGATAATTGAGAGCGCTGACCCTGTGTCAACTTCCATGCGGCACGGTTTACCTTCTAGGGAAACGGAGAGAGAAATTTTACTAACAGTGTGGCAAGTGTGCTTGGCAAGGTGGTGCGTGCGACAGTTCAATACTTGCCTCTGTGGTCCCGAGTGCGAGGGAGGGTGCCTTTGTGCTGCGCTTTGGGGGCTTGGCAGACTCTCGCGATGTGTCCCCTTTATGGCAGTTATTGCAGGTGGCTCCTTTAAACTTGCAGGTGGCCCTCTGATGAGATCCCCACAGGCTAGGCACAGGGTGATGTGCTTGGGTGGACCGATGTTTTCTTGTTTGGCTCCTACCTGCGGCCGTCTGTCGTTGAATAGGCGGTGGACTTCGCTTTTCATCACTGATGGTTTCCTCTGCTACCACCTCCTCGGAGTGGACTGGAAGTGATGTCAGCTTGGCACTTGGGCCCTGGATTTCGGTGGCTGAGTTTGTTGCCAGCTCAGCTGCCAAGGCCTCCTCGACTGCTTGTGCGAGGTTGAGGTCTTTTTGCGAGAAGGCGCTTTGCAGGTGGAGGTCCTTGACCCCGCAGACTAATTGATCGAGGAGCATGTCCTCCAGGTAGGTTCCAAACCCACAATGCAGTGCTGCTGTTCTGAGAGCGCCATATATTGATTGATGGTCTCCTTGCTCGATTGCTTCCTCATACGGAAGGTGAATCTTCTGGCAATCTGTGAGGGCCTGGGGGAATAGTGGTTAGTGAGAATTTCAAGTAACTCAGACCACGGAACGTTTTTCAACTCACGAGGGGCCACGAGCGCCGCGGCAGTATCGTAGACGGTGGCTCCACAGTAGATTAGGAAATACGATTTTTCCGATGCTCTCCCGCATCCGCCAGACCAACTGCATCGATATAATGATTAAAGCGGTTCTTATACGATTCCCACTTCTCCTCGTCTGGTTTGAACACCGGGAAGACTGGATTGGAACTCATGGTGCTGGGACCAGTTGAACAACCTGTGGAAAAAATCTCTCTGGGGCAGCAGACAATGTTTTAGTGCCCGTGGTGGGCAAGTGATTTCAGCTCAGGAGAGGCTGTTTGCAATCCTCTCTTTCTCTCTGGGTTATCCATGTTTGGCTGTTAGCCGTTGATGGCGTTTGGATTCGCGCCTGTGTGGGCGTCAGTGACTGGCTACAGCGCTGTGCTGTACCTTTTAGGTTTGAAATTCAAATGACAACCGTTTGAATTTCGCGCCTGATACTGAGCAGCTGCGGCTCGCAGCGCTTCACTTTCCCTGTAGCTGGGCTAACAAGCGGCTACAGACGCTTCTAACTTTCGATTCTGACCGCTCTCTCTGGCTGCGGATCAGCGTTTGCTTTTATCGCTTGCTGGCCGCTTTCTCTGTCAGCGGATCAGCGTTTGCTCTTTTGTTTGCTCTTTTTGTTTGCTGACCGCTCTCTCTGGCTGCGGATCAGCGTTTCTCTTATCGCTGGCCGATCGCTCTCTCTGGGCTGCGGATCGGCGGCTAGTGACTCAGCGGTTGCATGGTGCTTCTGGTAGCCATCCCATCCTCGTCGCCAGTGTTAAGTTTGAGCAATGAGAGGCTGAACCAGAGCATGAGTGCAACAATACTTTATTATAACAATAAAGGGCTGACCGTGCTTGCCACGCCTGGAACTGGCTCGCAGCAATCAGCAACTGGTTGGACCCCGCAGCCTGCTTTTATAGCTGGCTGCTGGGGAGAACCAACCAATGAGGAAAGGGGGAAGAACGCCCACACAAAGTGAGTGGACTGGAGTGAGAACTCCTAGAGTTCTCAGGACATAACACTCTTCTTAAAATCTTCTGGTGTTGAGCATCTACAACTTCTGGAAGCAAGTTGTTTCACTGATTAATTGTTCTCACTCAGGAAATTTCTCCTTAATTCTAGGTTGCTTCTCTCCTTGATTAGTTTCCATCATGGTATTTCTTGTTCTGTCTTCAATGTTTTGGAAAATAGGTTGACCCCCTCTTCTTTGTGGCAGCCCCTCAGATATTGTAACGCTGCTATCATATCACCCCTGAGTTCTTGTTTTCATCATACTAAATATATCCAATTCCTGCAAACGTTCTTCATATATTTTAGCCTCTAGTCCCCTAATCATTGGTTGCTCTTCTCTGCACTCTTTACAAATTCTCAAAATGGTTTTCTATGCAGTATTCCAAATATGGTCTTCTTCTGCCTCAGCTCAGAAATTGTTCAAAACCCCAATGGCTTATTTATATAACTCAGCCAGGAAAGAATTAATCTGGTCTGCACAGGTTTCTTAGATTACGTAGGAGAATAGCAGGCAGAGTTAAGTGAGTCATCAGCCTAGAATCATTACCATCCCACATGAACTTTAGTTGACCAGATTCTTGCGTATAGGTCTGAGCCATAAATCTTAACTGCAATGTAATGTATGATCCGGATTCTTAGTGGCTGACAGTTTTTAAGGAAAATTACAGTAGTTTGGTTGGGGCTAAAACTTATCCACAAATTGATGGAACTGAAATGTCACATGGATTGAGCCATTAAGTAGGAGAGAACAACTTGACTGGCACTTTAGGGTGCCTGACATCCTTAAATTCGCTGGGGACAGCTGTGTGTCCTATTTTGGAGATAAGAGCCCTCTGTCTGAGGATATTCTTATTGAAAGCCTGTCCAGTCGGCTTTAAAAACAAAGGATCTGTAAGAAAGGGAAGCAGAGGTGTCTTGAAGTTGACTATCCAGAATGAGGCCAGTTAGCTCCTTGGGGAGCAGAGTGAAGGCACCCTATCATAGTCTTCCACATTAATTGCCTTTTTAAGTTTTGAAATGTATATCTAGACATATAAATTGGCAGCTTCACATTTTGTCAAATTTATGCTGTCTTTCTTTTGGTGATGAATGTATTTGGTGATGCATGCATAAGTGACTGCCATCCTATGTGTTATATATTCCCCAATACAGATTATAATTAAAAGCCATAGACAGATAAGAAAACAATGCCAGGAATACAATATCGTACAATCCAGTGTTGTTGTTTTTTGTTATTAAAGATGTATCTCTACAGTGGTGGGATTCAAAACTTTTTACTACCCGTTCTGTGGGCTTGGCTTGGTGGCCGTGGCTTGGCTTGGTGGCCGTGGCTTGGTGGGCATGGCAGGGGAAGGATACTGCAAAATCTCCATTCCCTCCCCATCCCACTAACCTGCTTTCCAGCTCCGTTCTCCGGTGCAGGGCAATAAAAGAAGACCTAGCCAATCATCTGGGACTTGCGAGGCAGAGAATAGATGGGGGAGAGGCCAGTCAGAGATGGTATTTGCCGGTTCTCCAAATACTCAAAATTTCCACTACCGGTTCTCCAGAACTGGTCAGAACCTGCTGAATACCACCTCTGTAACTCTAGTGCTTGGCACTGCAAGTGTGGTTCTAGGGTGATTCATTAATATAATGAACTTGCAGGTAGTCTTCTACTTAGGACCACTCATTTAGCAACCTTTCAGGGTTACGACTGTGCTGGGGGAAAAAATGACTTACAAAGGGTCCTCATACTTACAACTGTTGCAGTACCCCTTTGCTCATGTGATAAAAATTTGGACACTTGGTAACCAGTGTGTATTTACAATGGTTGCAGCATCCCAGGGGTCACATGATGAACACTGGGGGCCTTCCAAGGAGTCTTCCAATATTTAAAGTCAACATAAAAGCTGGATCTGTTTAAGAATCATACGATTCATTTAATAACTGTGGAGATTCACAATGATTGCAGCAAAAAAAAAAAAGTCATAAGATCTGGTGAGAGTCACTTAATGATCACCTTGCTTAGCAATGGATGTTCCAGATCCAACTCTGGTTATAAAGAAGCACAATAGCTCACATGTTTAGACTCACAGGGTTGGAGGTTAGCAAGCCAGTGTTCGAGACCCGAGTGCTGCCGTGGGGCATGGTGAGAGTTCCTGACCTTTGCTCCAGCTCCTGCTAAGGACATGAAAGGAGCCCCCAACTGGGCATCCCTTGGGCAACAGTGACGTCACCACCTAATCCTTTCAACCTGGAAGTGCCTAGGTGCTTCTGACAAGAGTGCAATTCAATTGTGGTCATAAGTTGAGGATTACCCATAGTTGAAAAGATTGATAGCCAATGAGTTGAAATGATAGCCAGCGTGAACTAGTCCAGACAAGTAGCATGCCTAGATGAACCAATTCTACTTTAATGTAAAGTTACATTAATGGAATCTTTAAGAGAATATTAACAGAATAATAGAGTTGGAAGGGATTTGGAGGTCTTCTAGTCCAACCCCCTGCTCAGGCAGGAGACCCTCTACTATTTCAGACAAATGATTCTCCAATCTCTTCTTTAAAGCCTCCAGCTATCATGTATTAGAGAATCCTTGTGACATCGTCCACACAATATATTAATCAGGTGAATTAAAGATCTAGTGACTGCATATCTATAATGGGATAACTTGGATTAGTGTTTTCTCTATTGGCCTAGTGTAGGGTTTCCCAAACTTGGCAACATTAAGACCTGTAGACTTCAACTCCCAGAATTCCTTGTCTAGCAGGGGGAATTCTGGGAGTTGAAGTCCATGCGTTAAGTCCATGCATTGAAAAATACTGATATAAAATGATATAAATCTGTCTAAAATAATTGTGCCTTTTTTGAATGATTCAGGACAATTTAGATAGTTGCCCAATGTAATACTCACCTGTAGAAAAAAGCAACACAATTTTGGCATCCTGTAGAATGAGTCTTCCCAAATTAAGACAACTTTAAGGCCTATATGGACTGTAACTCCCAGAATTCCCCAGCCAGCATAACTAACTGGGAAATTCTGGGAGTTGAAATCCATACATCTTAAAGTTGCCTAGCTTGGGAAACCCTCATCTAATATGTGGTATGAATTCAACCCATTTCGTTAGCTTATGATTCCTACACTTTGTAGATCCAGAAAGTGGATTAAATTGAGTAATGAGATTACACTGATTCAAAAGCAGACAGTCTTTGGTTCCATGTTGATCATGATTGCATTGTCATGATTTCACTGTCCAAGTGCAGATGATTATAATTGATGCAATAGTTTGTGAAAAAATGAAAAACAAAGTGAAAGCAAGGATTGCAATAGGGCTCTGCTCCAAAAAGATATGACAGCATCGTTCCATTTGTTGGGCAAACTGTCACTTCCTTATTTAAAGAAAAGAAGTGGGGGAGAGAATGATAGGCAGAGGGAAAAAAATCCAAGGCCTTGAAATCTGTGTCTTTTAAAAAAATAAGAAAGAAAATCTGAAGTACTATCTCAGCGGGACATAATGGACCACAACAAACAGTGCCTTGTCTGAGAAGCCATAGATTAATGTAACAAAAAATACTATTTTTGTGATACGTGTGTGGATTTTTTTAAGAAAAATAAAATAAAATAAGTAACATTGTCAACAAGCCATTTATTGCTAATAATATGTTTGGATATATTTTGTTTTCTTTTGGAGAATCTAGAAAGAACTGCTAAGATGGAAGAAAATAGGGTTTCAAACACTATAATTGATTTTTTTATTATTATTATGGCTTCGCTTGAAGGTTGATGGACAACTCTTTTTATAAATGCTTTTCTTAAAAGTCCTGAAGGAGACCAAGGCCATTATCCAGTCAGGATAACAGCATAATAAATAATCACATAAACATAGGAAAACATTGTCCAAATATTAAGCATTTTTCACAGAACAAAGAGATGTAGTTGGGTGGGGGGAAATTCAGGATAATTAGCCATCTTTCTTCTTTATCTTCTTTGCAATATGGGCTCTATTATTTATTTCGTACAATGCTTATACCTCCCAAAGCAATCAGCTTCAAAGAGTTAACATGAAAATACAAGGTTACAACCTATAACAAAACCTCTTATTTTTAGGCAGACATAGTAAACATGGCCGCCCAGCAGGAAGATGGTCTAAACATCAAGAGGCCAATCACAACAGGAGATCAAAGCCTTTGTCAATGTGATGTGGGAAAAGGGGTGGGGCTTCAATCACATGATTGTGGCTGCCATCTTGACTGTTTTGACTCTATCCAGCAGACACCTCTGCTACCCAGCAGTGCTCCAATATCTAAAGGGGCTGCCACAAAGAAGAAGAGGTCAACCTAGTCTGCAAATCACCTGAAGTCAGGACTAGAAGTAACAGATGGAAACTGATCAAGGTGAGAACCAATCTAGAACTGAAGAAAAGTTTCCTGAGAGTCAGAACAATTAATCAATGGAATGACTTCCCTCCAGAAGTTGTGGGTGCTTCAACACTGGAGGCTTTCAAAAGAAGACTGGACAACCATTTGTCTAAAATGGTACAGGGTTTTCTGCTCAAGCAGGGGGGGTGGACTAGAAGACCTTCAAGGTCCCTTCCAACTTTTTCACCCCCTTTTTTTCCTTTCAGTAAGGCCAGATAATTTAAAAGAATACAATACATTTTGTAAATAAAACTGGTGACAGCTCACAAGGATTACTAAGTGCAAATAGAAATACACATTATTTCCATAGCAGGAATGGTTTAATTGATTACTTTATTTAAAGAGAAAATATGTTCTTCTTTGGATATCACTTCTGAAATTTGTGCTTGTGAAGAAAAAAAATGAAACTTTGATCTTGGTTTTGTTGATTAGAAAGATTTGGTGTTATAAAAATGGCTAGCTATAAATTAATGTGTAAAAGAAAAAAGTTGAGGTTGAAGTATGTTTATTGTCAGGACTGCAACAAATCCACCCCCATTCAAATCATAAGTCTCTAGCCACATCTCTCAGAGAAAATAAAATTGATTTATTAGAAGTGGCCATGTTGGTGTTAGCTGGATGCAGCCAATTCTGAAATACATCATTCATTTCACCCTTGACCCTGGTCTTCCCCTCACCTCCTGAACATATATTCTCCAATGGGACACATCCATAGCCAAGAGTCATCAATCTTGCTCTCCAGTAGTATTCTTGCGCTCCGACAACTTTGGGCTGCCAGGGTGATTATCTAGGCACTTAAGGGATGCTCTGTTTTCCTCCACTCCCTTGTTCTGACAGCTAAAAAGACTAAAAAAGTATCTTTTAGTTGATATTTATTTTGCACTGTGCTAGGAAGAGTTGGACGTCAATGCCCTCTTTTCTTTCTTTTTCTCTTCCCCCTTGTCTCTCACACGCCCTTTCCCCCCACTTCCTTTCCCTCCCTTAATTTCCTATTTTCTTTTCTTCTTTGTATTTTACATAATAAAAACGATAAAGATAAGGTCCCTTCCAACTCTATTATTCTATTCAATTATCCACTTCAAAATATGAGCATTTGAGATGTTCTGGAACACCAAGAGTTGAAGTACAGCAATCAACCCATTCCAGAAATATGGCCACAGAGAAGATCTACTTCCTGGCTAATGTCCCATTTATTTTTTTTTTAACAATGAGTGGACGCTTGTCATGTACTGACTGGTATTTTTGTCTTATTTTAAAGCCCTTGAGTGCCTCTGCCTTCTCTCTCTCTCTCTCTGTGTGTGGGGGTGTTTATTTGAAATGAGGAAGCCCAACTGCAGGACCCAAATAATTTCAGAAAGAAAGGCATCGATTGAAACCATACCAGTAATAAACCTGCAATGTGAAATATTCTCTTCATTCAAGCCCCTTCTTCTGCTGAGTTGTTATGAAAATCACTGCATTCTTTAACATGTAAATTTACAGGAAAAAAAGGGAAACTGCTTGATGGTACATTGGAGGAGCCTGTTCACACAATCAAGGTCAGATGAATTGAAGGTCTGTTCAAGGTCAGCCAGCAGTTCAACTAGCTGTTGTCAACCACTCGGTACTTAACTTCACTGACAACACCTCCATCTAGCACATTCTCAAGTACTAAAACCTAATGCAAAGCTTGTTGAGATAATGCATGACAAAAATGATTTTATTCTACACTAGTAGTTGGGAATATCCATGGTGATATTTAGGTCTGAAAGAACACCATTTTATAAAAATACTATACAATTTTATAAGAGATGTGACTTGTTCGTGCTCATATACAACTATGGAATTGATAATAATATCCTTCGGGTTCTTCAGCTGCCTTCCTCAAGTGCAGTTCTCAGTTCAAAACCCATATAGAAAAATGTATATCTTAGGGAAAGCTATGTGTAAAAATGCAATGTTATAGATAATGTTGCATGTAAAATTTGAGTAGCGTTAAAGGAAATGATACCTGCACACCAGAAAATGCAGAAATTTAACCAAGTTGACTTGGGTCTACGATCTTATTTTTTTAAATGTATTTATTAGATCTCACTTTTATTTTATTTTTTTAATAATTCAAGGCAGCAAACGTACCTAATACTCCCCCCTCTTCCTATTTTCCTCATATCAACAACCCTGTGAAGCAGGCTAAGAGAGAGTGATGGGCCACCCAACAGGTTTTCATGCTTAAGGCAGGACTAGAACTCAAAGTCTGCTTGTGATTGGCCCAAAGTCCTCCAGCTGACTTCCATGCCTAAGACAGGACTAGAACTCACAGTGTTCTGGTGATTGGTCCAAAGTCACCTAGCCCTTTTTCCTGCCTAAGGCGGGACTAGAGCACTCAGTCTTCTTGTGATTGGCCCAAAGTCACCCAGCTGGCTTTTATGCCTAGAATGGGACTAGAACTCACAGTCTCCCACTTTCGATGCCGGAAGTTTTAATCAACTATTTTTATTTTATTTATTTATTTATTTGGTTTGTCAACTGCTTACAAGATAATAGGTATAAGTAAAAATATAGTTATGAATACACGGATACATATAAGAAAAATAAAAGAAACAATAGGACAGGGACGCTAGGAACATCGGTGCGCTTATGCACGCCCCCTACAGACCTCTTAGGAAAAGGGTGAGGTCAATAGTAGACAGTCTAAGGTTAAAGGTTTGGGGGTTTGGGGAAGAAACCACAGAGCCAGGTAGAGTATTCCAGACATTGACTACTCTGTTGCTGAAGTCATATTTCCTGCAATCAAGTTTGGTGCGGTTAACCTTGAGTTTGTATCTATTGTTTGTTCTTATATTGTTATGGTTGAAGCTGAAGTATTCATTGACAGGTAGGACATTGCAATGTATAGTTTTATATACTATACTTAGATCAGACCAAAGGTGGCATAGTTCTAGATTTTCTAGGTCTAGAATTTCAAGTCTGGTGGCATAAGGTATTCTGCAACAAGTAGAGGAGTGGAGAACTCTTCTTGTGAAATATTTCTGGACTTTCTCAATTGTGTTAATATCAGATACGTAATGTGGGTTCCAGACTGATGAGCTGTATTTGAGTATTGGTCTAGCAAATGTTTTGTATGCTCTAGTTATTAGTGTGATATTACCAGAGAAAAAGCTACGTAAGATTAGGTTAACCACTCTTAATGCCTTTTTGGCTATGTAGTTACAGTGGGCTCTAACACTTAGATCATTAAAGATGAGTATTCCAAGATCCTTCAGAGTTTGGATTATCAACAAAGTCTTGACTATTCAGTCTGTATTTTATTTTCTGATTTTTTTTGCCAATATGTAAGACATAGCATTTGTTTTTATGTATGGCTACATTGCTTACCAATGGCAATCCCCATCTCAATTCCAATTGTAAGTCAAGGACTATCGGTAATATAATATCTAACGCTGAGAAATTCCTGCTAAAAATAAAGTTTAGAATCCCGTGATTTAAATGCAATTGGCCCAAAGTCACCCAACTGGTTTTTATGCCTAAAACAGGATTGGAACTCAGAGTCTCCTAGTGATTTCCCCAAAGCCACCCAACCAGCATTTATGCCTAAAATGGGACTAGAACTCATAGTCTCCTGGTGATTGGCCTAAAGGCACTGTGATGACCTGGGGCATGGCAAAAAGGCAACACAGTCAGATAATCAGTAGGAGTCCCTTTATTTGCTCCAACTTTGCCCCCAGTGTCCTGGTTACCTTCTGGATGGAGAAAAACTCTCCCAGGAACAGCCTTTGGCTACAGAGAATCAAGTCCAAAATGTGGTCAACAAAAATTGTATAAGTCCAAACAAGGCAAAGTTAAATAATGAGTCTGGCAGGGCAGGAGAAAGAATTCCAGACATGAAGGCATGGCAATAACTCAACACAGTTGGGAGGATGCCAGGAAAGCAGTTAACCAAAGCACACATAAGTTAAATTCACATTTGTTCCCAACATGCATCTCTTTTAAACTCCCTTCCCAGGTGTGGCTAATGAAGGGAATCAGGGCCCTTTCCTCCCCGTAAGCCATGCAACCCACATTGCTCTCTTCTCTGTCCTCCCTGCATACTCCAGGATGAAGAGGGGGTGGGCCTGGGTCTTCCTCCAAACTCCCTCTCCCTTGTTCTCCCTCTCCCCTGCTCTGCCCAACCGGACTTTGCTCTTCCCCAGTTTCCTCCACAGGCAACAGAGCCACACTCCCACTCCTTGTCAGCTGTTTGTCTTCCTCCTTGGATTCGGACTCTGGCTGGGGCATGACAGGCACCCAGATGGCTTTCATGTGTAAAGTAGGAATAGAACTCACAATGTATTGCTTCTTGGATGAAAAGCAAAACTTTTTCAAATAAAAAAAATCAAGAAAGTCCAGTTGCTTTTTGAAAAAAAAAGACTTTTGGGACAATTGTAAGTAGGCGGATACTAGCATTACTGGTAAGTTTGCAACATAAATTCTGGGGTCAATTGTGGTTGTAAGTTGAGGACTACCTATATTTGTTTCATTCAAGACAGAATCCAAATACTTCCCCTAGAAGCACAGCCTTAACCGCACTGTCCACCCAACTATTTAAAAGTATGCGAGGAACAACCGTTAAGTATGAAACACTCGAAGGAAAAATAATAATTATACATTTAAAAAGAAAATCCTGGGGGGAAAAAAAGTTTGCAGTGTCTCCTAGGTTTTTGCAAAACTGCTATTATCTTGTCCAACCTCCCAAAGCTTTTCATGCAATTATCAATTATGCCATGTGGATTTTAAAAAAAGAAAAGAAAAAAAGAAAAAAAAACCAACTCGCGAAACACGGAGGCCACATTTCAAAGAATGCTCAATATTGAATAATACATCAGCTGGTAGTCAGTCATTCTTTTATTACTTAAACAAAACTGGGCATTAAGCGAAATAGGATGGAAACATCTGCCAAGAGGGAACGAGGAGGCACGCTTGATCCCTTTCCTGATCGTTAGATTATCCAGTGATCTCTGGTAGATGGTAGAAGATGCTTCAAAAGACAGAATGAATATTCTTTGAACAATAATACTTCCTTCTACCTGCAGGGATATTTTTGTCTCAGCATTCTGTCCTTTCAAAGATGGCGGGAGGTGGCCTACGTATAAAGGGTTTTGATACAGGATGTCCTTAAATTATGACCAAAATGGAGCCCGCTTGGGTGATCACCGTGATATTATTATTATTATTATTATTATTATTATTATTATTATTATTATTATTATTATTTGCAGCAGCAGCAGCAGCAGTCATTAATTGAATGTGGTGGTTGTAAAATAAACACCACCATCATTAAACAAACCCATTATCTGCTGGGTTTGGGCAGTTTTGTCGAAAACCAGAAGTGCCGGTGTTGGAAGAAATATCCTTCTAGTTCAGTTCCAACCTGGGACATAGGCACTGGAGACAAAATGGAGGCTGGAGGCTGATTGGAAAGAGGGTCCATTTATTGATGAAACAGAACCAGGAAGCATGTGTGATGCTGACCACATGGAGTTGAGAGTGAGGGGTTTTTATACCTTCTCTTGAGCTTCCTGTTCCTGTGCAAGAACATGTGTTCTATTGGCTGTTGTAGGGGTTATGTAGGGGTCATAGCTGGCTCAATAGATTGTCTGAGCCAAGTTTTGATGAAGTTTCTGAGGGTGATGCAATATCCTTAGGAGATTGTGCAATATAGTAAGTTCTGTGTCTTAGTAGGTTAATCCTATTATGTCCTGAAGGGTCATCTCTTAATCCCTTCACCCTGAAGCTGAAGGTCTTTTGTTTTTTAGATAGGCTGGCTGCCTTTTTTTTTAATGGTCACAAAATATCTGCTGCGGGCAGAGAGCTGGGGCTCTGAGTTTCTGTCTCCCTTAAGATGTTTTTTATTTCTCTTTTAGGGGAAATATTTTATCCTGCCTTTTTAATATTTCTCAAAATATTTCTTTCTTCTAGGAGGGGTGTGGCTTCCCACACCAGTGACAGGAAAGCCGTAAAACAAACATGATCACATGATCACAGGGTGCTGCAAATAGCCATACATGTGACTGGGTGGCTGAAGTTGAAGTCTACAAATCTTAAAGTTGCCAAGTTTGGAAACCCCTAATTTAGAACCTATACAAGGCACTTAACGAGGTTCCCATCCAGGCTGTTGCCAGTCTCAAGCCAGTTTAACTTCAGTATGCATTATATAAACCCAAGCCAGAGGTGGTATTCAGCAGGTTCTGAACAGTTCTGGAGAACCAGTAGTGGAAATTTTGAATAGTTTGGAGAACCAACAAATACCACCTCTGACTGGCCCCTCCCCCATCTATTCTCTGCCTCCCAAGTCCCAGCTGATTGGCTGGATCTTTTTTTGTTGCCCCCTGCACAGGAGAACAGAGCTGGAAAGCAGGTTAGTGGGTTGGGGAAGGAATGGGATTTTGTAGTATCCTTCCCCTGCCACGCCCACAGAACTGGTAGTAAAAATATTTGAATCCCACATTTTCACCTAGAAATCATTTGCATTATATTTTAGGCCAGTTACACACTGCGAGATACACAGAGACACATACCCACACATACAAACAAGGTGGAGTTTTCTATAAGCACTAGCACTGATGATGTTACCTTGTCTGGGTAATGAAACGTTGGCTAGAAAACAACCAAGCTCAGAGATCACCAAGGACCTCTCGTTTCAACCCTGAGTTACGAATGTTCTCCTTTCTTCTTCTATAAGGGACCAATTGTATAAGACCCCTGTATTGAAGTTGCAAAAATCCAGATCGCCACGACTTCCTATTTTTTTGTACGCCTTTATTACAATCTAGTGGCATTCCAGACTTTTTGCCATATACAAATAATCCTCAATTTAGTGACCATTCAAGGTTACGACACCACTGAAAAGACGTGACTTATGTCTGGTTTTTTTTACACTTATGACGGGTCACGTGATCAAAATTCAGATGCTTGGCAACTGGTTCATTCATATCCAGTCATGTGATCAGCTTTCGGGGTCACCTTCTGACAAGCAAAGTCAGTGGGGAAGCCAGATTCACTTAACAACCATGTTATTAACGTAACAACCGCAGAGATTCATTTAACAATGAAATGAATGGAAGTGCAGCATGAAATGGCCTGAAATGTCGTAAAACTCAGTTAACAAGTGTTTCACTTAGCAACACAAATGTTGGGCTCAGTTGTGGTCATAATTCGAGGACTACGTGTATTGCACGCCTTATTTGCTCCACATCTGCCGATCTTCAGGTTAGGTTACTGATAAGTTTCAATCTCATATAAATGGCCCTTTGGCGTTATTACATGACCCATTTTGCTCTTCTCCAGACACTTCCTGCTCAGCTGTGCAATTCTTCTGTACAAGGTTCCCATCAACAGCTCTAAAGGCTAGACTGGTTGCCATGGCGACCGATAGCAGTTTCCCAATTGCATTTTTGGTGTTGGTTGTTGCTAGGTAGTAGGTTGTCTTTCCACTGACCCTTCATGTGGTCCATTATTTGGGGGAAGGAAGGGGGCTGTTCTTGGCTTCTATTATTCCGGCACCTTGATGATTTTTTTTTGTCCTCGGGAAGTCAACACCCATCCTCTTTTTGCTGGATACAAAGCTAACGTGCTTGCCACTGAAATTCCTCTTTTGAAAGTTTTTGTCTTGTATCCTTCAAGTGATGATTAAGACCATCTGGGTTAATCCGCATACAATCCCACCTGCCCTATCTTTCTTTCTTTAGAACCAAAACATTTCATCTCACCGGTCCATTTGAGAACATAGATGTCAAGAATTGGGGAGTATCTAACCTATGAGCTTGCCCACAGGCCGCTATAGTTTCCTCATCTGATCCCCAACTGGATCCCACCCTGTGGTGCGATTCAACTGGTGTAACAACCGGTTCAGTGAGTGCGTGCTTTGCACGCATAGCCAGCATTTAGAATAGACCATTTTTAGCTATAATACTTACGTTCTGCTGCAGCCCCAGTGAGTAAAACAGCTGATCCGCGGCAAACCAGCTGTGCTTAAAAACAAGGAAATAAAACACTGGAAAAGGGCAGGAGTGGGTGGGTGGGGCCAAATGATCACCAGAACTACCGGTTCCCCCAAACCGGTCCAAACCGGTAGAACCCCACCCCTGATCCCGCTCCTCCCAAGGCCTGGTTCACTCCTTCAAGATCCCGTTCTCTCCTTTATTCTACACAGAGAAGAATGGGGAATGTTCTGATCTGATCGGAGAGAAAAATACTGCATGCAGGTTTGGTTACCATATTATAAATAAAGATGTTGAGACCCTGGGAAGAATGCAGACAAGAGCAACAAAGACGATTAGGAGACTGGAGGCTGAAACATATGAAGAACGGTTATATCTATAGTTTATTGAGAAGGAGGAGGAGGAAGGGTGACATGAAAGCCGTCTTCCAATGTTTGAGGAGCTGCCACAGAGAAGAGGGGGGGTCGACCTATTCTCCAAAGCACCTGAAGGCAGAAGAAAGAAGCAATGGATGGAAACTAATCAAGGAGAGAAGCAACCAGGAATTCAGGAGAAACTTCATAACAGTGAGGACAATTAACCAGTGGAACAGCTTGCCTTCAGAAGTTGTGGGGGCTCCGTCACTGGAGGTTTTTAAGTAAAGATTGGGCAGCCATTTGTCTAATATGGTGTAGGGCTGTGATGGCAAACCTACGGCACGCACACCGGAAGTGGCATGCAGAGCCATCTCTACAGACGCGCCAACTGTTGCCCGTTGCTCTTCCAGGTTCCGGCATGCTAGCCAGCTGGTCTTCACATGTGCGGGAACACCAGAAACTGGACAAGCAGCTCTTCTGGTTTCCGGCAGAGGGTTGGACTGGAAGATCTCCAAGGTCCCTTCCAACTCTTGTGGGGTTTTTTTTTTTTTTGTATTCTGTAAATATTCTCTTCTATGGGTTCTCCTTTAGCAAAATGAATAGTCTGCACTCATGATTCCCAGTTGTCCTATTGAAGTTCTGAATTTATCAGAGTCGATCAACTCATCAAATCCATTCAAGAATTGCATGAAAGAATGAATGTAACCAGACTTGGCTAATTAAATTGAAAGAGAACAGGAGAGCAAAATGGCACTGAACCTTTACAACCCTAAATTGCTTTGGGCCTAGCAATCTGGTTCTTGATTTGTAGGAGACAACCTCCTATGGGCTCAGCATTATTCTGATGCCAAATTCTCTGAGAAGACTCTTTCTCCTCTGTGACTTTCAAACAGCAGATTGCGGTCCCTCTAGACTCATAATTGGGCCCTGTTCGAAAATCATTGTTTTCGAGGGATTTTATTGCTGTTTTTTAATAGGTTTCTTGCCAGGTTTTGTTTGGGGCTTTTGGCATGGCTTGGTGGCATTTTAGCAATGGAGCAGTATAATAACAATAATCTACAATCAATTAATCAATCCATCCATCCATGAATGCCTTATAATACTCCCGGGACCTTAGCACAACATAATGTAGTAGTTGCCAAGCGTAACAGTCAATTCCTGAAACTACAAAGCTTGAGAAAGTTCATGTCTAGTGTAAAACAACAGCTCCTTGTTTTCTTGGATCTTGGAATATTTTATTTCTAGCCCTCACTGAGATACAGCTAGTCCTCGACTTACAACACTTCATTTAATGACTGTTACAACAGCACTGAAAAAAGTGACGTATGGCCGTTTTTCACACTGACAACATTGCAGCATCCCCACGGTCAGGCGATCAAAATTCAGGCGCTTGGCAACTGACTCATAGTTATGACGGTTGCAGTGTCCCAGGGTCATAGGATTCCCCTTTTGCAACCCTCTGACAAGCAAAATCAATGGGGAAGCCAAATTCACTTAACTGACATATTACGAACTGAACACATGCAGTGATTCACTTAACAAACACGACAAGAAAGGTGCCACAGAAATTTGGGGCTCAGTTGTGGTCATAAGTTGAGGACTATGTTAAGGTAATGAAGTTTTAAAAGCTGACCGGCTGCTGTAAGGCTGTAAGCCAAGATGATGAACTGAGGATGAGTCAGCAGGGTACTGCCACTTTAAGAAGCTGTCTATATAAGGGAGGCCAGGTGAGGGCATCTCTCTCACCACCTGTTCTATCTCCATTGTAATTCTCCATGTAGAGTTGAAGATTGACTGATTGTCTGGTATTTGGCTAACACATGTATGTATGCATGTAGTAGTCTTGTATATAAACCACTGTTAAAAGGCAAAGCCTCTGTGTCCTGTGTTTTGCTCTCTCACAAGAGTAGTCACACTGTAAATATTCTGATAGACTACCTGTAAGGAGAAACCAGGATATGGGAAAGAGAGGTATTGCTATGGGCAACTATTACATTTTGGCAGGGGGAGTTCATAGAATCATAAAATCCTAGGGCCGGAAGGGACCTTGGAGGTCTTCTAGTCCAACCCTGCTCAAGGCAGGAGTCCTTATACCATCCCAAACAAATGGTTGTCCATTCTTTTCTTGAAAACCTCCAACAATGGAGCACCCACAACTCCAGGAAGTGAGCTGTTCCATTGATTGTTAAATATCTCCCTCTTGACTGCCAATTCTCCATGGCTGATAACTCCCCTCCTAATCCTGCTTGAGAGTTTAGTTAGACAGCGTTTGCATTGCTGCCTCCAATTTGAGTTTCAATGCACGTACAAAATATAACATGGAAAACAGTTTTAGAAAGAAGAAGTTGGTGAATGTTTATATACAGACATTTTCTTCTCCCAAATCGGATGTCAAGAAGAATAAAATTGCATGCTGAAATCAGCACTTTTTCAGAATGTTAAGGGATAATCCTGAGGAAGTGCGTAAATAAAATGTGAATTTTTAAGGAGAAATACTTCCAAGGCTGCATTTTATTCACGTAGAATTTGCAAAAAGTGCATATCAGGAAAAAGGCATATAAAAAGCCATCTTTTGAAACTCTGCCCAACCAGTGCATTCACTTTTTTGTATGTGTTCTTTAAATACATTTGTAAATTTATGTCAAAGTGGGCCAAAATTAACATACAATAAGAAACTGAGTGAGATTGAAACACAGGTCCTGTTCCTAAAGCGATTTTCCACTAGAACAGATGAGGGGGAACTTTACAGTTCTCAAGAACTTGATTGCTGGTTGGATCTCAAGTAGAACGCTGTTGTGCCATTGTTGTATCTGTTGTTGGGTCTGAGTAGTTGTGCAAATGTTGAGAGGTGTTTAGGCTTCTAACTCTCCCCAAAATCATAGGGCATAGGCCATGGGTGACCTTCTTTGTAGTGGCCACCTCTCAATTTGAAGGTACTCAATTTATTTCCTTTCTCCAGAGCCATGAAATACGTTTTCCAATAATAAATAAATAAGTTTTCCAGTGTCTCAGTATTTGAGGGGTTCCTACAAAGACGAGGAGGTCAAACTATTTCCCAAAGCACTCAAAAGCAAGACAAGGAAAAAATGGATGGAACTAACCAAGGAGAGAAGCAACCTAGAACAAAGGAGAAATTTCCTGAGAACAATCAAATAATGGAATAGCTTGCCTTCAGCTTGCCTTGTGGTGCTTCATCACTAATGGCTTTCAAAAACAGTCTGGACAACAGTTTGTCTGAATTGGTATAGGGTCCCCTAATCGAGCAGGGGGTTGGACTAGAAGACCTCCAAGGTTCCTCCCAACTCTATTGTTCTATGTTCTAATACAAGGGTCTTCAAAAGTGGCAAGTTTAACACTTGTGGACTTCAACTCCCAGAATTCCTGAGCAAACATGACTGGAGGAGGAATTCTGAGAATTGAAGTCCACAAGTCTTAAAGCTGTCATGTTTGAAGACTCCTGTAAATCTAATGCAATCCAAGTTTTGTTTCAGTGGCACCTGTAGTCGATTTTTAGTATTGTTGTGGTTGTGTGATATTTGGGCTTCTGTTTCTATTAAATTAATGTCAGGAGAGAGAGAGAGATCACTTGGAGTCTTGAGATCTGGGTGAGATATAATTTCACATAAATGATATCATGTACATTCATCTAATTCATATAAATAAAATCACTGGCTGTGTTGGCTGATTGATTGATTACAGTATATGCCATTAAGTTCTTTTCGACTCCTAGCAACCACATAGATCGTTATTCTCCATGATGATCTGTCCTCAACCTTTTCTTTCAGACTGCCCAACGCTCATGGGTGCTGTCACCAAGTCCATCTACCTTTCTGCTGGTTGCCTCTTCTCCTTCTTCCTTCCGTCTTCCCCAGGATCGCATCCATTTCCAGAGTGCTGGAGCATAATGTGTCCGATGTAGGAAGCATGAATGTATGTATACTCCCTTTTTCTTTTTTTCTTCTGTTCAGTCGTATTCAATTCTCAAGGACTGCTTGGACATGTTCCTGCAATTTTCTTGGCAAGGTTTTTCAAAATGGTTTGCCACACTGCCTCCTTCCTAGAACTAAGAAAAAGTGATTGTTCCAAGGTTACCCAGATGACTTTGTGACCAAGGGGGAACTAGAACTCATGGTCTCCCAGTGTCTAGCCCAATGCCTTCGCCAAATTGGCTCTCGAACGATCTATAAATAGGAATAGCGTTTAGACTTATATACTGCTTCACAATGCTTTACAGCAGTGGTCACCAACCAGTGGCCCAGGGACCACGGATGGTCCATGAGAAAATTTCAGTGGCCCACAGAGAAATGTCACCCCAAAGCACACACCCCCAAAGGCAATTAATCCAGGATGCATGGGAACACAAGGCTGAGCTGCCCACATGGCCTGCAGAAACACAAGGCTTGCGTCACTTGCATTGCAAACAACACGAGGTAGTGAGGGGAGGGGGAAAAGGGTGGATGGGGAAGCTTGCCCCATGCACCTGGCCTGCCACCAGGCTGCTTCTTTTTTCTTCTACTTTTGGCTGCATGCAAGGAAAGCAGCAAAAGTCTTTCTTTCTCTCCCCCAAATTCCACCAGAAATGAATCTTTGGGACACTGCAAGGCATCCTGCTCCAAAAAGCTGCGCCGGCACAACAAGTCTCACAAAGGTTCATTTCTGGCAGACTTTGGGGGAAAGAAAGAAATATTTCTGCTGCACCTGCTGCTTTCCTTGCATGAAGCCAAAAGTCTCTCTCTCTCTCCCTCCCTCCCTCCCTGAAACCAGTGCTGGAGACTGAATCTTGCAATCCAAAATAAAAAATGATCAATCGGTAGGAAAACGGGGTGGGGAATTTTCCTGCAGACCTTTTTTTGGGATTTTCCCAGGGTTTCTGCTGCTTTCAGTCAAAATTCATATTAGTAGTTTGCTGAATTTAAAATTATGAGTTTGGTGGTCCCTGAGGTCCAAAAGGTTGGTGACCCCTGCTTTACAATCCTCTCTAAGCCATTTTACAGAGTCAGCCTATTGCCCCCAACAAGCTGGGTCCTCATTTTACCCACCTCAGAAGGATGGAAGACTGAATCAACCTTGAGCCTGGTGAGATTTGTACTGCCAAATTGCAGGCAGCCGGCAGGCAGCAGAAGTAGCCTGCAGTACTTCATTTTAACCACTGTGCTACCGCACAGGTAAAGCTTTTCCCTATATCAGGGGTCAAACTGGTGGTCCATGAGCTATATGCATCATGTGCAGACCACACCCTCTCCAGTTCCATGAAAGGGAAAAATGTCACAATACATCATGTGATGGCAATATGACACACAAGTTTGACACCCGTGCCCTAATACAGTTATGTCTGATTGTTGGAGGTGGTGTTCATCTCTGTTTCTTAGCCAAGGGAGCCAGTGTTGTCCAAAGATAATGTTGTGGTCATGTGGCCAGCATGACTATACACCAAGGCACATGGAAAATGCTGATATCTTTCCCACCAAAGTGCTACCTATTTATCTACTGGCATTTACATGCTTTTGAACTGCTAGGTGATCAGGACCTGGAACAAGTAACTGGAGCTCACCCCGTCACATAGCGTTCAGGTCTTAAGTTCAGGTTGTCAGCTTTCCAGCTTTCTGGTTGATAAGCTCAGCTGAGGCATTGTACCTCCTTAAACTAACTATACATTCATATAATTCATCTTAATAAAATCACTGGCTGCATGACTTGGTTTAATGGAAATGCTAGTTAAAAACATCCGGAGGTCCATCGGTGGCCTGCTACTGTATAGAATTCTTTATTGGCCAAGACACACAAGGAATTTGTCTTGGTGCAAATACTCTCAGTGTACATAAAAGAAAGGATACATTTGTCAAGAGTCAAGAATCATGAGGTACAACACTTAATGATAGTCATAGGGTACAATAAGCAATCAAATCATACTAGGAAACAGTCAATATAAATCATTAGGATACAAGCAACAAGGTTACAGTCATATAGTCACAAGTGGGAGAAGATGGGTGAAAGGAAGGATGGGAGGATTTATAGTAATAATAATGCAGACTTAGTAAATAACTGGACAGTATTGAGGAAATTATTTGTTTAGCAGAGTAAATTATTAATTATTTGTTTAACAGGCATGGGGGGAAAAACTGTCCTTGTGTTGTTCTGGTGTGCAGTGCTCTGTAGTGTCATTTTGAGGGTAGGAGTTGCAACCGTTTATGTCCAGGGTGTGAGGGGTCTGTATTTTCACAGCCCTCCTTTTGATTCGTGCAAAGTATACAGGTCCTCGATTGAAGGCAGGTTGGTAGTAATTGTTTTTTCTGCAGTCCTAATTACTCTCTGAAGTCTGTGTCTGTCCTGTTGGGTTGCAGAACCAAACCAGACAGTTATAGAGGTGCGGATGACAGACTCAATAATTCCTCTGTAGAACAACCACAACTGAGCCCAAATTTCCATTGCTAAGAGAGACAGTTGAGTTTTGCCCCATTTTATGACCTTTCTTGCCACCGTTGTTAAGTGAATTACTGTAATTATTACAGTAATTTGCTTGCCAGAAAGTGATCACGCGACCTCAGGACACTGCAACCATCATAAATATGAGCCGGTTGCCAAATATCTGAAGTTTTGTCACATGACCCTCCGGATGCTACAATAGTTATAACATTCCCAGCAACATTCATCCCGACATTGCTTAGCTCAAAAAACTTTGGTTTGTTTGTTTGTTTCTTTCAGAAGCAGGAATAGGGATGACTCCCCACACTTCGCAACAGCTTGCTTTCTGAGTTTTTATCACCTTCCTGGCATTTTGCAAGGCTGTGAAAACAGTTCTTTTCAAACAAGCATTTGAAGGCTGGTGGTCTTTTCAGTTTTGGGGGAGTGTTCTAACTTTTTGGCTGTTTTAAATCTCAGAAGGGGGTTGTTTTTTGGAGATTGGGGATAATACTTTATGCCAGCCAATTGATGGAATTTAGCTGAATTTAACAAAGAACCAATTAGGGATTTTTTTTCCTGTCTCCAATTTACTTTACCAACTGCTTTAAGTTGCACGAACACTAGACAAATGTCTGGAATAAATAATGCCACCTTGAACTAAGAGGTCTCAATTCCTGTTAACCATTATGTCTTTTTTTAAAGAAAAAAATTATGGCATACAAAAACTATGGCCCACTTAACAAGGTGACAAATCCATCCTTCATTTTCTCCTTTATCATCCTCAAAGTTTGCCAGAAGCACCAGAGTTCATGATCAGTAGCTTTCCATCTTCTGCCTAACCCTCTTGGCTGAGTCTAAGAGAACCACTCCAGATGTTCAAAAGAGCGATCAACATCTAGACAATACGTAAGTAAACAGCGACACCAGGTGGACTAGGCCCCTGTTTGATTTCACATTTCCCCCCCAAAAAGCTGACCAAATTTCTTCCTCTTTCTCTTGGGGTTGTTCTGCAACCTAGTTCTCTAGAACGACAAGTATGATAAGGGGGAGAGAATGATCTTTTTAAGAGTTGCCTTGTATTCCTTCCATAACCAAATATTTAATTAATGGCAGAAGCTTGAGAGCTTCAGTCTAAAATGACCCTTAAAAGGAAAACAAATGAATAAGATTTTTAGAAATGCCTATCAACGTGCAAAGCAATACTTACAGATACAGATTAACAGAGTTGGAAGGGACCTTGTAGGTCATCTAGTCCAACCGCCTGCTGTCCAATCTCTCTTAAAAATCTCCAGTATAATTATATTCACTTATTGAACTGTCTCACTCAGCAACAGAAATTTTGAGCTTGATTGTTGTTGCAAGCTGAAGAGTACCTCTTTCAGAGAGCTCTTTTCAACCAGGGAGACTCTAGATGTGTTGTCCATCAAGTCGCAAAACAATCCCTATCATGCTGGACAGGGATTATTAGTATTCAGGTTCATCATACTTGGGGGGAAAACCTAATTGGGAAAGCCATACAACATAATAATGATGGAAAATACAGATACAGATTAACAGAGTTGGAAAGGGGACCTTGTAGGTCATCTAGCCCAGCCCACCCCCACCCCCCAGCCAAACAGGAGGTCCTACACCATGTCTCTTCTTGAAAGCCTCCAGTGATGAAGCTCCCACAACTTCTGAAGGCAACTTCTGTTCCATTGGTTGATTGTTCTGTCAGAAAATTTCTCCTTATTTCCATGTTGAATCTCTCCTTGTTCAGTTTCCATCCATTATTCCTTGTCTGGCCTTCTGGTGCCTTGGAAAATAGCTTGACCCCTTCCTCCTCTCTGTGGCAGCCCCTCAAATATTGGAACCCTGCTATCATGTCTCCCCTGGTCCTTCTTTTCACTAGACTAGCCATGTCCAGTCCCTGCAGCCTTTCCTGATAGGTGCTTCACATACTTGATCCACCTGGAAAAGCAGCAAGGCTTCTATTTCCATCCTTATCTATGCAGGTTTACTGAGTTCGGTTGGCATGCCCAACCACAGGTCGGAATAGGACTTTTCGGCTCGTAACCCTTGGGCGTGCCTGCTCCTCTTCCAGGGTTTCGCCACCATTTTATTATCCACCAGATTTTCTCCTCAGCTGGCCCTCCCCCATCCTTTTGGGCTGGCACGCGGTCCCCGCCATCCCAGTACCCTTCGGAGGAGCTCATTCATGGAAGCACAGTTTGTGTCGAGCATTTGGGCGGCTGGGACAGTTCACAGCCAGCCAATCACATTCACATCCAGCAAAGTCCTGGCAAACAGTCTTTCAAGGGTGAATTACAACCACAGACCTTATCAGGCTTGGAGAGTTGCCAGGCTGATAGCTTCCAAGCACAGCGCTGTACAAGAAAATACTTGGCAAGGAGTCCCGAACAAAACTTCACCCTAATGAATCAAACTAATTGTCTTCTGCAAACCCCATTCCCCTTTCGCTCCTCTTTATTCCCTATGGGAGGGGCCATTCACCATCCACCTGTGCCTTTACTTTCAAGTCGACTCTTGTTCCTTAACTGTTCCCTTCTCCTGGTAGCTCTGTGCATGTGCACATCGGGAACAGGCTCCAGCTGTTCTTCTGCCCCACTGATCTCTGAATCCAAAGGCAGCTGATAATTGTCAGACAGCCCTGGCCCCATCTCTGCCTCCAATGCCTTCCCCTGACTCCAGGACTGGCCCATGTTCCTCCTCAACCTCCTCACTGTCTGAGTCTGCCGCCAGCTCCACTGGCAGGCCACAACATTTTCATGGAATCCTCATTTTATCCACCTTGGAAGGTTGGAAGGCTGAGTCAACCTTGAGCCAGTTAGAACCAAACTCCTGACTGTGGGCAGAGTTTGCCTGCAACACTGCATTCTAACCACTGTGCCACCATATAGGACATTAATGCATCCCTCTTACCTTTGAATGAACATTCCATATTCTGATCCCCACCCACTTAAGGATATCCTTTGATAGGTCATATAAAGTCTTGCATGAAACTTATGGGATCTTGCTCTGTTTTCCCCTTGAGATATGGCTATCTTCAGCAGGAAAAACCTCTGTCTTAAGGATGAACACTTTCCAACCTCTCTTATTCATTTCTAATGCAAATTCCTGGTGAACTTCAGTATGGATTTAACAGCAGAATTGGAATCTAATGATGATGATGATGATAACAGAGTTAGAAGGGGTCTTTGAGGTCTTCTAGTCCAACCACCTGCTGTTGTGGTTTGCTGGCAGCAGGTGCAGATGGCTGAGGTCTCGAAGAGTGAGGACTCAGGTGAGGGGCCTGCGTGTGATGCAGGGATGGGGCCAAGACCATCAGGGAGTGGAATGCTGCCTTTGGAGATTTTGGAGGCTGGCAGCAGTGATGAAGAGGTCCCCGAGGAGCCTGTGCCCAGTGCACGTGTGCGCAGGGCTGCTCAAAGGAAAGAGCAGCTGCAGCTTCATGGGCAACTCAGGAGTAAGGCTGCAAGGTAATGGCCCCTCCCCTAAGAGATAAAAGCCAGCTGAGAAACCGGAGGTCTTTGCAGGAAGCAAAGAAGTTTTTGCACTCAAGCCTTGTGGATGTTTGGAATATCTCGGTTGGTGTTTGAAGACTCTTTGTGTTTGAAATGTTTCTTAGTAACTTTATCTTGTGTTCTTGGCAGCCTTGCACAACCTTGGCAAGGCTCATTCTTATCAGAAACAATTAGTTTGAAACAACCTTTTAACCGTGAAGGAACCAAATTCCTAAAGAATCATTAAAAGGTTTTGCTGTTACCCTCCGTTTCATGTTTGTTTCCTTGGAGCAAAGTTTGGGTCAGAACACCTGCTCAGGCAGGAAACCCTATACCATTTCAGGAAAACGATTGTCCACAACTTCCAGTATTGGAGCACCCACAACTTCTGGTAGCAGGTTGTTCCACCGATTAATTGTCAGGAAAATCTACTTTCATTTTTTTGTTTCTCTCTTGACTCGACATCACTCCCTCCATGTTGAAGCCCAGCCTGCTTTTCAGGATCAGAATCCCGATTCCTAAAATCCTATCAAGGTGTTTTCATTTTTTTTAATGCACACAATCTATACCCCACCCTCCGATGGCTATTTTTATGCCTCCAAATCAATGGAATTGCTCTATTCCGTTGGCTGTGTTGTATTTTATTTTAATTTAATTTTTTTTGCTTATTGTTGTATGTATTGTTTAGGGAGGTAAATATCAAAATGCATCAGGAATAAATCAGAGCAAAAAGCAGCCAAGGCCACTTGGTGCTCAACGGTAGGATTAAGAAGAACAAACACAGCTGGTTAATCACATTGGTTGAGCCCTCAACTCAACCCAGGAATGTCTGACAGCAGAGAACAAGCAGGTAATGGTGAGAAACAAGTTTCTCAATTCCAGAAACCTGATGCTGGAGGAGACTCTTGTCATCAGCGGTGTTTGGATCACAAAGATGAGAATACGTTGCAAGCTAGAGACAGCATGCTACTAAAGCTGTCCTCAGCGCTGATGGGACTCCGTTTCCATATCAAGTTCAGGAAGGTTGATCAGCATTCAGACTGGTTATTCGTCGCTCGAATAAAAGGCGATAAAGTTTCTCTGGAGTGTTCCATTTTGGACTTCAATGTTTTATGCAACTTTCCTGCAAGGGAAAAAAACAATTTTTTTTTTCTTCCTCTGTATTTAAAAAAAAACAAAATCTGGAGGGAGAAAATGAAATGGAATCATTTTCTTGGCATCTCTTTTTAATAATATATAACTTGCGCATGCAACCAAGGAGATGGGTGGTTGTCTTCTGTTTTCTTCTTTTTCATGTGTAATCTCAACCGATATACCTTTATCAGATTTGGTTCACTGGATTCACTGTGTGGGAAGCTCCCCAGGAGAATTAAATATTTTTGAAAATATTTTTGAAAAGGCAGAATAGTATAGTTCCCTAAAGGAGAAATGGAGAAACATGTTTCTAGAGGCCAGTCTTTCTTAATAGCCGATGGCAGATGCCAGCACTTAAGGAGATAAAGAGCTTATTGAAAGAGGAAGCCAACTATCTAGATGGCTCCATTCATAAACAAAGCAAATACTGCAGGTAGAAATCCATTCAAGACAGGATAAAGTTTGTCAACTAACAAAAGCGGCCCCTCACCCAAGATCTAACATAGGACGAAAGCCATTAGCCATAATAGGAATTGACCAACACCCTTTCAGAACAAAACCCCTTTCATCGCACAACTCCCCTCCACCATTTCAGGAACTGTATAAAAATCCTGGCACTCATTTAGCTAATTGTTCAGCTGACCTGGCGCAGAATCGCTTGCTGTCTTTGTGTGTGGTTCTGTTCAACGTTAAACTTTCTTTCCAATCAGCCTCCATTTTATTTTATTCCCGGCTTGGACTTGAACTGGATGGATTTTCCTGCTTGTGCTTTTCACCTGGACCAGCAGTTTTAGAGACTGGCAAATTGGAAAGTTGGAATAAATGCAATAGATACCTATCATACGAAACGAAAATAACAGATAAGAGTTGGAAGGGACCTTGTAGGTCATCTAGTCCAACCCTCTGCCCAAGCAGGAGACCCTACACCATTTCTGACAGATAGGAGTCCAGTCTCTTTTTGAAAGTCTCAAGTGATGACACTAAGATCCTAAATAATCACAAAAGAAGGAAAGAACAGGATTCCCCTTAAGCCACATTAAGCTGAACAGATTTCTGAAGTATTTAGGTCCTCTTGAAAAAATAGTTTTCATGGAAAGAGAGACGTATTATTCATGAGTAGCTATGATAGGCATGTCCAATTATAAAGAGCTCACTAATTGCACTGCTAAACTACTATCCCAGTTTGCACTTCTCTTTCTGGGAATTGGACATAGTTCCAAACAAATCTGAGCTTTAACCATCCATTCCCCTTTTTAAAAAATTATGTGTCAAAGAAAGGGTAGGGTTTTGTACGGTTTGGGATTTTTGTAAACAAGGGTGCTAGTACATGCTGGCGCTTTGCTGGGCAGTAGGTAGGTGCTCATTTTTAATTTAAAAGTATCTTTAAAAATAATAAAGTTAAGGCAAAGAGAATGGTGGAAATGTGTGCAAAACGTATTGTTGACACTGAACTCAGTTATCTGGCTATTTGTCCTGTTAATAAGGTCATTAATAACACCAGACGTTCATCATGAACTTTGCAGAATGAAGCCCATTTAATCTGTCAAGTTCAAAAATAATTCAGACTTTAGCATCATGTTCTTGATGTATTGGCAGGCAGACCAGTCCACTTTGGATGCAAACAATAACGGGGAAGCTGCTAAAATCACAAGTGGGCTAGAGGCAGCTATGGAGTTGGGTTGCTGCTACATAAACTGATGAACAGGTTGGCAGTCAACAGTGGCAAGAAAAAGTACCGGTACTTCCCGAATTATGACCACAACTGAACCTAACATTTCTGTTGCTGAGCGAGACAGTTGTTAAGTGAATTTCGCTCCCATTTTACAACTTTTCTTGCCACAGTTGTAAAGCGAATCACTGCAGTTGTTAAGCTGGTTGACTTTGCTGGTTGCAAAAAAATGATCACATGACCTCAGGACATTGCAATGGTCGTAAATATAAGTCAGTCCAGAGGTGGTCTTCAGCAGATTCTTACCAGTTCTGGAGAACCGGTAACGGAAATTTTGAGTAGTTCGGAGAACCGGCAAATCCCACCTCTGACTGGCCCCACACACCCATCTCTTCTCTGCCTCCTGAGTCCCAGTTGATCATCTGGGTCTTCTTTTGTTGCCCTGCACAGAACGGAGCTGGAAAGCAGGTTAGTGGGTGGGGAGGGAATGGAGATTTTACAGTATCCTTCCCCTACCACACCCACCAAGCCACGCCCACAGAACTGGTAGTAAAAAAATTTGAATCCCACCACTGAGTCAGTTGTCAAGCATCTGAATTTTGGTCAAGTGATCTTGGGGATGCGGCAGTTGTAAGTGTGAAAAATGGTCATAAATCACTTTTTTCAGTGACCTAACTTTGAACAGTCAATAAACAAACTGTTGTAAATCGAGAACTACCTGCACCTTCAAATCAGCTTTGATTCCTGAAAAATGACTCCTGCAGCTTTCTTGGCAAGGTTTTTTTTCAGGTGTGGTTTGCCATTGCCGCCTTCCTGGGGCTGAGAAATGTGACTGGCCTATCTGGATATCTAGAAATCTTTCTTCGGACTTCAAAAAAATTGGCAATAAGTTGCATGCTGCGGAGTCAGAAGGTCTTGAAAGCAAGTGTCCTTCACTTCTGTTAGCAATGAATTGTCTTAACAAGCAATCCAATTGTTTTAGGGTCAAAACAAACAAACAAAAAATTATTGGGAGAGTCAGAGAGGGCTAATGCAAGCCTAAGTGCATAATTACCATCAAACCAAACAGTCATGCTCTGATAATTGTGGAGAGAGATGATGATTCAGAAAAATGAATGCCACACAGGTTGACAGTTCTCCAGTCTCAACGTGTATAATGACTGAGAGGTTGCAAAGAGAGAGAGAGAGGAGGGAGGAGAGAGGCAGGCTGGGAATGAACAGAGAACAAATCATATTCCAAGACAATGAATTTGTGGTGGATCTGTTCGATCAGAATCCAGGATCCATAGTGTTTACCTCTGGGAAAAATGGGTTATCTTTGCAGCTTGAGAAATTAAGAGCATGCCATCTCAGACTTTGGTGAAAAGGGAAGAACGGCCATGAAAAATAAACGGCTTAAACCAGTTCTAAAGCCGCAAGATGTTTTGCAAACATTTATGTTTTTCTAAACCAGATTGAAGGTTCAGTGTGACGGACTAAGCCTTCACAGCTGCTACAAAAGGCTAGGCATAAAAGCCCAGGTGAGCTACTGCCTACCTGGCTATGTTTGATGAAGCTGTGACCTGTATAAAGAAATGTCTTTCCACTTAGAAATAAGTGCAACATCTATTGATCATCCTGATAAACTGATTGTTTTGACTGACTAAAAGTTGCCCTGGAAAAATACAGGACACAAAATGGTATGGGTTTTTTTTTTCCCATCATTATTTTTAAACATCGTAAAGAGCAGATAAGCTGTTCCATATCAAAAGGGCTTGTTCTATTCTATCTTCAAAAGAACAATGAATGATTCTGCAGAAACCAGCATTGACCTGTGACACATGCATGTGTTGCCTAAAAAGGAAAGCTTCCTTCCTCACAACTTTAGAAGCATCATAGCATCTTTATGCGTGTATATTCAGATTCTAACTTTTTTTTTTAAAAAAAAATCCCATTTAACATATTTCTTTCCACACTGAATGATCCTTTGGGGAAATTAGAACAGTCCTTTTCAAGGCCCAAAGAAAAGAGAAAAATGGAGCATGCACACCTCAGTTTTAAGTTCTAACAGTGGGGGGAAATTTGTGATGGTCATTAAGCAAATTTGTAGTCATTAAGCAAACACTCCTTAAGCAAACCAATGATTTATTATGGCCACAATTTTGCTGAAAGCCAGAAATGCCTGTTTTTAGCACATCAGTTGTAAAACATAGTCAGGTGACTCGAGGATGCTGCAAATGACCCTAAAAGGCAGCTGTGTTGCCTAGTACCCAAAGTTTGGCCATCTGACCCTAGGAAGGTAGGGAATCATCAGAATTTCAGAATCTGGGTCATAAGTAGCCCCAAGGCAAGTCTGTCGTAACTTCAAATGGTTGCTAAGCAACCAGTCATATATCGAAGACTGTGTATAATTGGATGGCGCCATCTTGTTCTTCCTTTTGCTTCGCCCCCCCGCCCACTTCCAACCCAGCTGCCATCTTGACCTGAGCACCTGCAGAGCATTTTTGAAATAAATAACCTCTGTTTATAGGATTGTGACAGAGCAAAAACAGCGCCCTGAGCACAAAGCCATTCCAAAGATTGTAAAGCCCCGTGCCTTCGCTGGGAGTTACAAATTACAAATTCCTGGCTTCAGGAGGCCGCTGAGTTCCGTTCCTAAAGCGGTGTAGTTCACCGAAGTTTCCAAACCCACCTACCCTCATCCCTGCCTCCAATATCCTTTAATCTAGCCCTGATCCTCCTACAAACTTTGATTTCGGTGGAACAATGCTCCCTGCATGTATACAAAATAAATCAGAAACCGACACACACTTCCCCACCCCACCCCTTGTTTATTCGCTGGGGCGATTAGGCTGCCTGTTTATAACAATAACACTAAAGGAGGAGTATTTGGGGGTGTCTGGGAAGCCTGCCAGATATATATATATATATATATATAGATATATATATATATATATATATATATATATATATATATATATATATATATATATATATATATATATATATATATCTCCTTCTTTTGCCACATGGTGTTTTCTGCCTTTGCAACACAGTGCCGAAATCCTGTGTGCATGAAGCTTCACGGGAATGCAGCAAAGCTATCTGTGGGAGAAAATTACTAATCACTGGCAATTGCTAATCACTCTCACACACCAAACAAATCCAGTAGGCAGGGTTTTAGTTACACACAGGCCCTTCGTGGCTTCTCCCCCTCCCTCACTCCTGTTTGACATTATACCTGGCAGTCCTAAATGGCCACTGATGGGACACCCCAAAATCTCATCACAGCCTCCCAATCGTGGTGTGTCTCTCACCTCTGTCTTTAGGGTGATAAAATGAAGGTTTGCAATCAGAAAAAAAAAGAAAACCCCACAGGAGATTCTGGGTAACTTCAGCCGCTCAAACAATTTGTTTTCTCCAGTTTGGGGTGGAGGGAGTCAATCTTTTTATTCTTTTCTTTGCTTTTTATTTTTGCTCTACCAAGAAAGGGGTTGGGGGCTTTACTGGCAGGAGAGAAATGCATGGATTATATTTCAGGAGGGTGCCAGACTAATAGAAAGAAAGGGGAAAAAAACTTTTATTGTTCCTTTTTTCTTTTTTTTTGCCCAACGCACAGCTTAAATGCAATGCCAGCGGTTGCTGTGAAATTGGAATGACTTTAGGAAAAGGGAGTAGAACTGTTTGTTTTATTTATTTGTCGAATTTAAAATTCCGCCCCTCTCGCTCGCAATTGTTCACGGGGAATTGGGCTACCGAGGGTTTGCTAACTACCTCCTGAACTATAGGCTGGAGTCTTTATTTATTCAGTTATTTTTATTCATTAAACAAGTGTATAGATGGCTGCCCGATTCACATCCGTTGGCTTGGGGGCATTAAAAACACACATTAAACCTGTAGAACTGTATCACACCCTTTAAATATTTTTGAGTGGAAAGTGACAGCAAAAGGAGACTATTGTCTTCAGTACCAGCTTCTGCAATCGACCCACTGAGACACAAAATGTGGGATTAAAATTGGTACTAAAATAGCTTGTCCCAGCAAGGATCATCTTTGTACAAGTGTAAGATGTCCAACTGAGAACTTTAGGTGATGTTTTTCTAATTTGCATCAAAGAGTTCTTCGGAAAAGAGACAATGAAGAAGATCCATTAAAGTGCAAACCAAGGACCAAGAAGTCATGATGGCAGGAAGAAGCCTTATTTAGAGCTACAAGGATATGTGTGATTTTAGAAAAACTATCACTGAATTAAAGGAATGGTCTGCCTTTGATTTCCTGCTTCCTTTTATGTCAATGATTTGCAAAAAAAAAATAAGGGAGCAGCTATATTAAATAATAGTTTGCAAGATGGTAATTTCTGGGCCCATCAAAGTAAATTCAAAGTACAATTCAAACAGTTCATTTAGTGACCATTCAAAGTTACAACAGCACTGAAAACTGACTTATGAACAGTGGTGGTATTCTACCGGTTCAGCCCGGTTCACATGAACCGGTAACTCCGAGGATCATCTGTGAGCGAACCAGTTTGCTCCGACAATCAGCTGCTGGGCCAACCTGCCCGCCTGCCCTGTCTCTATTCTGAGCTTCATTTCCTGGTTTTCAAGCTCAGCTGCTTCGCACAGCACAGCAGATTGCCAGGCGTCAGCTGTTTAACTCACAGGAAGAGTGCAGAATTGCAGGAGGTCAGTAGCAAACCCTCTGGGATGACCCAAGGTGGGATACAAAACAAACACAGTCACAGAAAACAGGTGAAGCCCCTTTTATTCCTTCACTTTGCTTCCAAGCTTCGCATATTCTTGACAGAAGACAAAAAACTCCCACACAAACAGTTACAAGAAGGAGGAAAAAAGCAACACAAACCAGGCAAGATAAGGGCTGGAGGACGTCTGCAGATAACACACACTGGGAAGGACACCAAACTCAGAGAGGAACTACGAAGTAGAGATATTTACACGATTTGTTTCCAGCGTTCGCCCATACATATGTCCGTCCTCTTATTCAGTTGTCACAGCTGCAGCCCATGAAGAAGACTTCCACTCCCTATCGACTGTTCCTCCTCTCCCTCAGAGTCAGTCTCCACCAGGGGCATGACACCCTCTGTGCATGTGCAAAGCATGCATGCGCATGCAAAGTGAGCCGTGGTGGTGCAGTGGTTAGAATGCAGTACTGCAGGCTACTTCCGCTGACTGCCAGCTGCCAACAATTTGGCAGTTCGAGTCTCACTGGCTCAAGGTTGATTTAACCTTTTAGAGGTCAGTAAAATGAGGGCCCGGATTGCTGGAGGCAAATAAGCTGACTGTTTAAACTGCTTAGAGAGGTCTGGAAAGCATTATGAAGTGGTACATAAGTCTAAGCTCTATGTCTATTTCCAGGAGTGGGATTCAAACATCCCAGCAACTGGCTCATTACTCATTTGCTGGGTGGGCATGGCGATGATGGGCATGGCCTACCAGAACTTCCAGGGGGGGCATTTTTCACCTTTCCAAGGGTCTGGAGGCATCCCTCCGTCCTCTGGAAGGGCAAAAATGGCCTCACCTGGGCCCTGGAAGCCCTCTGGAAGCCGGAAAAGGCCCGTTTCCGGATTTCTGCTACTTCTGGGAGGTCCGTTTTCCCCTCTCCCAGAGCCTCCATGGGAACACTGCACTTACCTGCATCAAAAATGAGCCACCTGGAGACTCCTAGGAGGTATGGTATGGGCGGAGCTGGGCCAGCCGGTCAGTTCAAATATTGGTTCAGTGAACCAGATACAAATTTAACATCCGGTTTGCCCAAACCTGTCCGAACCAGTAGAAGGAAGGAAGGAAGGAAGGAAGGAAGGAAGGAAGGAAGGAAGGAAGGAAGGAAGGAAGGAAGGAAGGAAGGAGATTTTTATTACAGTTATTGACTAGAGTTGCAAACAAAAACACATCAAAAATTAAAAAAATAAGGTAAAAACAAAACAAGATAAAATATATCAATTGCACTGGATTTTGTCACTGGATAATCATAGTCTGACTAATTTTACAGCAGTGTAACAAAATTTGGCTACATTTAAGGAGGCTGAGTCATACTGATCTGATAACAGCAACTATACATTTTTTTAAAATCAGAATTTCCCAGATACTTTAGCAGGTGATGAGTTAAAAGGTGGGTCTTTGAGTCCTTACAGAACAGCGTTTCTCAACTATAGTTATTTTCCAGAGGATGGATTTCAGCTCCCATAATTCCTCAGCCAGTATAATCATTGATAAGAATTCTGGGAGTTGGAGGCCACAAATCTGGAATTTTCCATGATTGGAAAACACAATTATAAAGAGCACAGTAGAGCAGGGCATAAGCTGTAGTTTCCCTTGTCCCATGGGGACACTGTTTGAAAATCTGATAGCATTGCAAAAACATATTTCTTCTCAGAAAACAACAACTGAATGAAAACCTGCTGGTGACCTTCTACCACTGCACCACAGAGACTATCTTAACTTATTGCACCTCTGTATGGTTTGCCAATTGCACCATGGCAGATAGGAAAGCACTCCAGAGGGTTAACATCATTGCTCAGAAGTTCATTGGTTGCCCTCTCCCCTTTTTGGAAGAGTTTTATAGATCCCGCTGCCTTAAGAAAGTTCAAAACATCCTCAAAGATCCATCTCATTCTGGGAACCCCTTTTTTGAACTATTACCATCTGGCAGACGGTACAGAATAATAAAAGCAAGGACAAATAGGCTGAAAAACAGCTTCTACCCCAGGGCAGTAGCTCTTTTGAATTCTACTGTATAGTGCAGTGTTGGTGCAGTGTCGGGGTTTCCTGTTCAATGTGTGAAGGGTGAAGGATATGTGTTTGTGTTTATTTTCATGCTCATGATGTGCACTGAAGATGGTGTTTGATTTCGTTGTATGAGGTACAATGACAATAAAGTAAAGTAAATAAAACGAAACCAAAGGGCCATTTGGAAAATGTTCATTACTCTGAGGGGAACAAAGTTATGTTTGTTTTCTTTCTTTTTTAATTTTATTTTGCTAAACCTGTAGCACCAAATTTTGTCTGACAAAACAAGATGTTGAAATGAATGACAATTCTGGCTAGGGTCTCTTTGATCCCCGAGACTGGAATCCAGAAGACTAACCAGACTTTCTAGGCAGGCCTTCTTTGTGTTAAGAATTAAAGGATACAAATAGAAGACAGAAGTTTCTGAACATTTAAAAATAGCTTCTCTGATTAAGCTAAATGTGTTGTACGCTAGCATGACAGAAACCATTTCCTCAGTTAATTTTACTCCTCCTTTAGTAGTTCAGGCTTTTGAAAATTGAATGAGGAAAGGGGTGTGTTGTTGTGGTTATCAGGATCAGAACAGGATGTATAGCTACAAAACTCTACTTGGCTTCTGTGATTTATGGTTTTATAAGGGTACCCCCTACAGATAAAGAAGGCCTTTTAAGAACAGTGGTCACCAACCAGTGGGCTGGGGACCACTGGTGGTCTGCGAGAAAATTTTGGTGGTCCACAGAGAAATGTCATCCCCAAAGCACCCCCAAAGCAATTAATCCAGGCTGCGCGGAAACACAAGGCTGCGCCGCCCCCATGGCCTATGGGAACACAAGGCTTGGATCACTTGCATTGCGAACACACGAGGTAGAGAGGGAAGGAGGGAAAGGGCAGAGGGAGGGAACTTGCTCCACTCGCCCCATGCGCCTGTCCTGGCCACTGGGCTGCTTCTTTCCACTTATTTCTTCTTCTGCTTTTGGCTGCATGCAAGGAAAGCAGCAAAAGTCTTTCTTTCTCTCACCCAAACTCCACTAGAAATGAGTCTTTGCTCTAAGATGGTGTGCCATTGCAACAAGTCTCACAAAGACTCATTTCTGGTGGAATTCAGGGGAGAGAAAGAAAGACTTCTGCTGCTTTCCTTGCATGAAACCAAAAGAGTCTCTCTCTCTCCCTCCCTCCCTCCCTCCCTCCCTGAGAACGGAGCTGGAGATGGTATCCTGAAGTCCCAAATAAAGAATGATTGATTGGTAGGAAAATGCGGTGGGGAATTTTCCTGCAGGCTGTTTTTTGGATTTTCCTAAAATTATGAGTTTGATGGTCCCTGAGGTCCAAAGAGTTGGCAACCCCTGTTTTAGAACCTAGACTTTTGGGGGAAAGAGGAACTGGAGAGTTCAACTTTGGCAATTGTAAAACCTGTGGACTTCAATCCCCAGAATTCCCCGTGGCTATCTGCTGAATTCTGGGGGGTTGAAAGGTATTGTTTCCTGCTTGACAGTATTAATCCCTGCTTATCAAATTGTTAGTTTCTTGAGATGATGTGTTTTTGTGTTTTTATTTTTTGTTTCTTCTTCTTAGCTTTTTATTGTCCCTTTGAATGGGATGTAAAATACAAATTTGTAAAGTATCTATTGATGATTGATTTATCTGAATGACAAGCTTCCAGAAATCCCCTAGTGTTTTTGGATTTAGCTTGGGCTAGGATGCTTCGTTTCCCAGTTGGAAAAATGGTTGAGTCTAGCCATGTATTCTGACATTAAGGAATTTTCATCATGTCTTCTGGCTGCTAACTGGTGTGTCCATGGGTACATCCTGCTAGTTCTCTGCCCTACACAGTACTGTTTCCGTTCTTACATCATACTTTGATTCCTGTTTTTAATTTTGGGGCTACTGGGTTTTGGTTTACTTAACATGTTTTTGAGGACATTAGTTGGTTTGTTTGTCATGGTAATGTCATGTTAGTTGTTTCTGAGATGTTTTTGATGTATAGTTAGTGTTACCTTTTTCATAGCCTGAGTATGGTTACAGTGTAGTGAATTGAATGCTCGATCAACAATAAAGTTGCATGGGTATCCATTGTGTTGTCAGAGGTTATATAGGTGGTCTTTTTCTTTTTCTAGTGCTCTTTGTTCTTGCAGTATGTTTGCTCTCATCTGAAAAATGTTCTTAGACAGCTCCTCTTGTGGGAGATTCAATTGTTACTTTGGTGGCTGAACACTTGATTAGTGTGGGTTGTTTTTCAATAGACATACTTTTCTACTTTGCCATCATTTCCTCTACAGATGAGAATATTCAGGAAGGGGAGTGTGTTATTATTTGTAAATGTTATTCCTTTGAAGATGTTGCTGATGATCTCACAACACATGGACAGACTCAACCATAGTTTCAACTGGGAAACTGTGAGCACCTTAAACCAAGCTAAATCTATAAAGGTTAAAGAATTCCTGGAAGCTTGTCAACAAATCAGCCATCAATAGACACATAGAGACAAACTACATTTACACACTTTCAAAAGAGACTATTTTTTATTTACAAAATAGCTAGGGAGGAAACAAAAAGATCAGAATACATTCTCTTCGGCAGCCAACCACCAGATAAGCAGGGATTAACACCAAACGATCAAGCAGAAAACAATACCTAATCAAGACACCATCAAGAATAAAACCAGACTCCCACCAACACTGGCAGGATAAGCTGCTGTGTCAGTGGTGGGATTCTTTTTTTTTTACTACAGTTTCTGTGGGCTTGACTTGGTGGGTGTGGCAGGGGAAGGATACTGCAAAATCTCCAGTCAGAGTTGGTATTTGCTGGTTCTCTGAACTACTCAAAATTTCCGCTACTGGTTCTCCAAAACTGGTCAGAACCTGATGAATACCACCTCTGTTCTGTGTATAAATAGGGAGCAAAATCCATACCCATTACAACTGATTATATTACCTAGTCAGGCAATGAAATGTCTGCAAGCAAACAACCAAGCTGAGATACAGCAAAGGATTCCACATCTCAACATAACTTCAAATAGGCAGTATTAAATCTTGCCTACTCTGTAGGTAGCTTTATCCACTACAGATAATGTGTATGTGAGGCCAGCCAACCCTGGTCATGTATCAATCCCCTGCTAATCCTGCAGGACCTATTGCTACCTCTACTTTGGCCTCTATTTTGATTTTGGTAAAGTAGGGTAGATTCTGGTGAGAATTTGCAGTCGCTGCTGCCACTGGGAATTGCCTCCCCTATGAGGGAGTGGGAATGGAGGCTATTCAACCAAAAAGATGGATATGATTTAAGGGAGAATCATATTCAAGAAAGGCCTCCCATCCTTCTGTAACTTCCTTGTCAAAGATCTCATCTCCATCAGTAAGTTTCAGAAAATACATGAAACGCCAGGCTCAATTGGCTCCCGAGCCAATGTTTCAGGCCGCAGCTTTGCCACATGGCCTGCATTTCAGAAAGCTCCCCAAAATAACGGTGTGAACCTGCCCTTGGTTTCTGGCAGGTTTTTCTGGCCTAGCAGGAAGTTTTCCTCTGTTCTATTATACTCGAGGGAAGGCGGAGGGGAACCCCTTATTGCAGCCATTATCTCCGCAAAGGAGGCTGTGCGGTGGATAACTAGAAGCGCTTGTGGCTACCGCCGGCACTATTAAACCACTGTCTTTTCATGAGCCGAACACTGAATCCGTCCTCACCCAACAACAAAAAGAAGAGAACCTTTTATTCATTTCATCATTATCAAGGGCTGCCACATTCAAATGATTCTTCCAGCCATCCCCTCATTTCCAGAAGACGTGCCTGGAGAAGGGATTCAAAGCCTTTTGATTAAGAAGAAGAGGTGATGACATTTGCAACCGGTGCTGGTTTGTTATCGTTACAGCTGACTCTTACTTCCACAGAGCCGTCCTGCACTCGCTGGCGGCGTCCCTCGGCTGCCTGTTATATAAAGCCTGGTTGGTGTGGCCTAATTGAATGGAAATATCTTACAAAAACACACCCTCGCTAAATTCTCCAAAGGTTTCTCTGGAGGATCGGCGGGATATTTTATTTATAAAAGTGTCTTGACTTGAAATGCGATAGCTATATGGGTAACAGAAGAATAATATCTACATCTTTTTCAGTTGAGTCTTCATCCTGTTCCTGGCTTGCTTTCCTAACATCGGGATGTCCATGTGTACATTATGTTGCTTCAACCCTGAGCTACAAATCTTCCAATATTTGAGGCACTGTCACACTGAGGGAGGGCGACCTATTCTCCGAAGTACCTGAAGGTAGGACAAAAAGTAACAGATGGAAGCTTATCAAATAGAGATCCAACCTAGAACTAAGGAGAAATTTCCTGTCAGTGAGAATAATTAAACAGTGGAACAGGTTGCCTTCAGAAGTTATGAGTGCTCCAGCACAGAAGGTTTTCAGAAGAGATTGCACTGCCGTTTGTCTAGAATAGCAAAAGCACTTCGCCCTCTCTAAGCCATTTTACAGAGTCAGCCTATTGCCCCCAACAGTCTGGGTCCTCCTTTTACCCACCTCAGAAGGATGGAAGGAGGAGTCAACCTTGAGCATGGTGAGACTGAACTGCCCAATTGCAGGCAACCAGCAGGCAGCAGAAGTAGCCTGCAGTGCTACACTCTGACCACTGCACCACTGTGGTTCTTATAAGAATGGTATAGGGTCTCCTGTTTGAGTAAGGTTTTGGACTAGAAGACTTCCAAGGTCCCTTTCAACTTTGTTGTTTTGAATTCTGTAAATATTCTCTTTCATAGGTTCTGTTGTGGCCATTCTGTTGACCATCACCAAAACTTAGTTGGAATGAGGAATTCGTGCAATATTTTTCTAATTTGCATATCCTCTTTTTATTTCTGTTTGTTGGTATGGATCTATAGCAGTGGTGGGATTCAGCCGGTGCACACCAGTTCAGGCAAACTGGTTGTTAAATTACCAACCTCCGCTATCAAAGCGACTCCTGAGCACTGCGCTGCAGTGGAGAAACAGGCAACGGAGCAGCTGGCTCAAGAGAAAGAGAAGGCCGCCTTCCCTCTTTCTTCTCCCTGCTCCTCCTCCTTCCCTTGTGCCATCTGCGTCATTTCCCATTTCTCCATTGCAGATAGCTGGCGGGGGGGGGGGGGATTTAACAACTGGTTCGCCCAGGGTCAGGTTGACTACCGCAGGAGCTTGTCCCGCATGTGTGGCAGAGCTGGAGGACAGGTATGAGCCACACCTCCCACGACGTCCAACCTGACCCTGCACAAACCAGTTGTGAAATTATTTGAATCCCACCACTGAAGTTTACTATATACGACTACAGAGAGAGTCTCTTCAACAATGAGATGGGCAGTAAATAAATTTAATTAATTAATAAATATGCAACAAATAACTTTGATAAATAAATAAATTGTACTATGTACCAACCTTTTTCCATTTCTAGGTCACACCATTCTGTTGCATATTTATTGATATAAAACTGTTAGTACTGTAATTGCTTCTCGTTTTAAACAGTTCAGTGAAAATATAAAGCAGAGGTGGTACTCAGCAGGTTCTGACAGGTTCTGGAGAACTAGTAACAAAAATTTTGAGTAGTTCGGAGAACCGGCAAATCCCACCTCTGACTGGCCCCACACACCCATCTCTTCTCTGCCTCCTGAGTCCCAGCTGATTGGCTGGATCTTCTTTGGTTGCCCTGCACAGGAGAACAGAGCTGGAAAGCAGGTTAGTGGGGTAGGGATGGAATGGGGATTTTGCAGTAACTTTCCCCCAGGAGTGAGGTGGGAAGCTACACCCACCAAGACATGCCCACCAAGACATGCCCACAGAACCAATAGTAAATATTTTTGAATCCCACCACTGATAGAAAGCATAAAAACTGTTGTCCTTAAGCAATGGAATATCAGCATGAAATGCTAATAACACTAATAAACATGTTTCAAGTATGTGCCTAGATAACAGTGATATGGGATTGAAAATTAGCAATATTATGTCATCCTACTTTTAAAATTCATGAACTGTGCCTACAAAAGTTAATAAGACCAATTGATGGAGGTTTTTTAGTTGCTTTTCATATATATTTTGCCAAGACTATAGTTAAAATCCTTTTGAAATCTAGATACAAGCTCACAACCTAACTAATTCAGAACCTAATTTAGCACTACAGCTGTGTTTCTCAACCTTAGCGACTTTAGATATGTAGACTCCAATTGCCAGAATTCCCCAACCAGGATGTTGAAGTCCACATATCTTCACAAAATAACAGAGTTTGGAGATCTTCTTGTCCAATTACTTGCTCAAGCAGGAGACTCTAAACCAGGGGTGTCCAACCTTGGCAACTTTAAGACTTGTGGACTTCAACTCCCAGAATTCCTCAGCCAGCTTTGCTGAGGAATTCTGGGAGTTGAAGTCCACAAGTCTTAAAGTTGCCAAGGTTGGACAACCCTGCTCTAAACCATTCTACGCTGTCCAATCTCTTCTTAAAAGCCTCCAGTGATGGCGCATTTCCAACTTCTGGAGGCAAGTTGTTCCACCAGTTAATTGTTCTAACTGTCAGGAAATTTCTCCTTAGTTCTAAGTTGCTTCTCTCCTTGATTAGTTTCCACCCATTGTTTCTTGTCTTGCCTTCAAGTGCTTTGGAGAATAGGTTGACCCTCTCCTCTTTGTGGCAGCCCCACAAATATTGGAACAACTGCTATCATGCCACCCCTGCTCCTTATTTTCACTAGACTAGACATACCCAAGTCCTGTAACTGTTCTTCACATGTTTTGCCTCTAGGGCCTTAATTATCTTTGTTGCTCTTCTCTGCCCTCTTTACAGAGACTCAAAATCTTTTTTTTTTTTATAACACAGTGATCTTAAAGTTGGTGAGTTTGAAAAATACTTAATATAGAACATATTAATTTATAATTCAATTTTTTTTAACTGCCACTCATTATGAAGTCTTGGAGTTCCTATCTTCTCTTGCATTCATCCCATTCTATTACTAGTTAATGTTTCCCTACATTTCTCCTGTCAAGCAACTCGGGAGAACATTTAAAAAGTGTTAGGTAAAGCGGTGCAAACCTTGAAGAAACAGGCAGACAAAGAGTGAGCTCCGCAGTGGCCATTCCAGTTGGGGGAGAAGGTCTACCTCCCCACAAAATATCTGAGGTTAAAACTCCCTAGCAATGTTTTAACATTTTAACGTTCTCCCAAGTCGCTATCAGCTTGACATCTCTTCTATCTAGGCTGTGAAATTTCTGCCCTTAACAGAGCCCTGCCAAAATTTCTATAGATTTTAAACTATGATTAATTCAACAGAAGTATTGTGTTCATGTTAGATGCTTCTACAATTATAATTATTATCATATTGGGAGGAAGAAATTGCTAGGATTAGCCAATTGAAGAATATACAGTGATCAAAGTATCCATGGTTTGTGTGAAATGGTCATAAGGGATCAGGGATCCCTTTTTAGACCACATTTATTTTTTTTTTCCTTCTGGAAGATGCATTAATTTTTGGAAATGCTTATGCTTTTGAAAAATGCATTGTTAGTTTGGAAACTAACAAGACAATGGGAATGAATATTCTATACTTTTATTAGAAAGAGAGAGAAAGATGCACTCTTGAGGGACATCTAACCAACATTAATGATGCCAGCGTTTGAAGAGTCCATTCCATATTTCTATATTTGAACAAACTTTTTCCTCCCATTTGCAGGACATTTGGGCTAAATATGCTAATCCACATTCTTCATTTCTTCTATGTTCTTACTGTCAAGTAAACGGACTTAAACTTTAGCCATTTCATTATAATTAAGTAGCATGATGTGAATACCTTCATAAGAATAGTTCATACAATGGGAAAATGTATATTCTGGGGAGGGTTTTTTTTTTGTTCTTTACTTTTCTTCCTTTTTTATATAATCAAAGAAATTAAAAAGTATGTTTTCTCCTCCCAGCATTCTTAACTGAATCAGGACCCAAGGGGTCAACTCAACGCCATGGCAAAGGGAATGGGAAGAGATGTATGTCTCTTTTTCCCTTTCAAAGTTCCCTTTTGTTTTCTCTTTATTCCCTGCAAATTCTTTCATTAGGTCTCTGTCTCCCTGGCTGTCATTTGGTTGCTAACATACTAGCTTGACACCTTCAAACTAAAGTTCATTCCAAATATGTTTTTGTGAAGCAGTGCCAAAACAGGTAGATGCCTACTGATAGGAAGATATCCTTTTATTGTTCTCAAGATAGAATGTGATTCCTGGTTGAGCAAGACCTGGTGGCTGAGGGGGGTGGGGGAGGCATACATTCTTGTCTTGCTCTAAATCTCTCTTTGTTTGACAATATGTGCAAAGCACAGGTCACCTCTGCCTTGTGTACACCCGGACAAATTGCAAACCGTAATTGCGAGTTGCTATCCTGCTTGACTGCAAGAGCAGACAAGTGGACGTGCTGCTCTTTACTTGGGTCACTGGAAATGATGGATGCCACAAGTATGCTTAGATGAGTTTGTGTTGAAATCCAAGATGCTACCTGCCCAGGTAAATGTCACTCGGTATTCAACGGTTGCATTCAGCCCAAATCAACACACCTTTGGATTTCAAGACCACTAGCATTTCCAGGCATAAGATATCTCTAAACATAAATCAAGGGGTTTTTTTTTACTTTTTTCCCCCCCTCCTCTCTGGGTGTCCAAGTGTTTTCTCTTTAAAAACAAAATATAGTTACAACTCTTTTTTTTATTTTTAAAATAAACTTTATTAAACATTAAGAAATATATACATAATACAAAACATTTTGTTAAATACTAAACCAAAAAGATAAACATAACCAATAAACATAAAACATATACATTTCTAATTGCTTAGATGGTGTGTTATTATCAAACGATTTTCCAATACTTATTTCCTATATCTGGTAAATACTCTATCATAACCTCTTTATATTTTCCCTTCCCTATCTATTTACTCGCTGGTTTCTATCCTTTATCCAATTATATCAGTTTTTCCAAACTGTATAATATTTTGAGTCGTCCTTATCTTTTAACTTTTGGTTGAGTTTATCCATTTCCGCGCAGTCATAGATCTTCTGGATTATCACGTTATCTGTTGACATCTGATCACGTTTCCAACATTGTGCTAGTGCTATCCTTGCTGCTGTGATTATATGTAAAATTAAATATTTTATTTCTTTTGCAATTTCACCTTTTATTATCCCCCTCCCCCCAAAAAAAATATTCAGCCTTGAGTTCTAATTGAATGTTTGTGATTTCTCTTATCCATATTTGTATTTTTTCCCAATACTTTTTACTCTTTGGGCAAAGCCACCAAGCGTGGAAGAAGGTACCCCTTGTTTGTTTACATTTCCAACAGAGTGGGCTTAAATTTGGATACATATTGGCCAATCTTGAAGGTGCCAGATACCGCCGATAGCACATTTTATATTGGTTCTCTTTATAGACCACCGATTTTGTCAATTTATAGTTTTGCTTCCAAATTATAGTTACAATTCTTAAATGAGGCAGGGCGAGAACACAAAAGCATTTTGAATTTGGTAGTTCCATCTGAAGTGGAAACCTACTGCAAAATTCTGAAATGCAGTTATACATGAAAAACATATGTACTGGTAGTCCCCAACTTACCACAGTTCATTTAGTGACAGTTCAAAGTTACAGTGGCACTGAAAAAAAATTCACTTACGACGGTTTTTCACACTTACAATTAATTCTTGCAGCATCCCCAGGGTCACCTGATGAAAATGAAAATGCTTGGCAACTGACTCATAGTTATGACGGCCACAGCATCCCAAGGTCCCCTGATCATTTTTTGTGACCTTCTCATACCCAAAGTCAATGGGGAAATCAGATTCACTTAACAACCATGTTACTAACTTAACAACTGCAGTGATTCTCTTAACAAGTGTGGCAGCTGCAAGGTTGCAAAATGGAGCAAAATTCACTTTGCAAATGTATGGCTTAGCAACAGAAAAATTGGGCTCGATTGTGGTCGTAAGTCAAGGACTACCTGTAACGACTACTGATGTAAACCTAAGGCAGGCAGAGTTCTTTTAATAGCCAGATTTTAGGATAAAGTGGATTTTGTAACAAAACTGGCAACCAAATTTAGATACAATTCTTCTTTATCGATGTGCAGTGGTTGTACACCTCTTCCTTTCTCTCCCTCACCTACAAAGCAGAGATAATTTTATTTGTCGTTTGTTTACTTCGAGTTTTAATTTCTAAGGCTGTCAACTCTTCAGTGACTCTGGGTGGTTTGCAGGTTAAAACAGGTAATAACACTCAGTTGGGATAAGAGTAAAAATGCTGATATGGAAGGGAAGAATCACAACGAACAATGTGAACTCACAGGGTGGATTTACACAATGTCCTGGCTCAGCGCCTATGAGATGAGGCTTCAAGACTTTCTGAAAGAACAACAAGGTTGAGGCCTTGAAGGGAATGCATCTTGGTCCCATAGATGACTTTGTTGGATAGTTAGGAAACAAGCCATACAGCCTTGTTGAATCATTATGGGATGGGCAGAGACAATTGGAGAAAAGTGGTTCCATAAATATCTACATTTTATTTGACTTTTCATTCAGTTCAATTGCATGCAATCCTGGTTAAGTCCCTGTGGTTTTCTCGGCAAGGTTTTTCAGAATTGTTTTGCCATTGCCTCCATCCCAGGGCTAAGAGAAAGTGACTGGCCAGGGTTATGCAGCTGGCTTTGCAAGGCAGGACTAGAACTCCCAGAAACCTGACTTGCAATCCGATGCCTTAATCACTACACCAATTCAAAGGCGCTATGAACTTATTCCATGCTACCTATGCACAAGGATATGACATACTAACAGTCAAGTTGAATTGGCACCTGATAAGTCAATGGATTTCAAGGGAGAGCTAGATTTAGGTCTCTTGTGGCACAGGTGGTATTCAGCCAGTTCTTGCCAGTTCTGGAGAACCAGTAGCGGAAATTTTGAGTAGTTCGCAGAACCGGCAAATCCCACCTCTGACTGGCCCCACCCTTATCAATTTGCCTCCTGAGTCCCAGCTGATTGGTTGGGTCTTCTTTGGCTGCCCTGCACAGGAGAACGGAGCTGGAAAGCAGGTTAGTGGGGTGGGAAGGGAATGGGGATTTTACAGTATCCTTCCCCTGCCATGCCCACCAAGCCATGCCCACTAAGCCACACCACACTCACTAAGCCATGCCATGCCCATTAAGCCACGTCCACAGAACTGGTAATAAAAAAATGTGAATCCCACCACTGTTATGGGTGCATTATGATTCCAAACTGATGGTGCATTTGACCCCACCCTTGGGCTCAGCCTGGTCATCTCCTACATATACATTCATTCAAAGTATTTCAGAATAAAAATGTCACGAATGAAGGCAAATATACATATCCCAGGATAATGTTGCAGGATCCAATATGGGTCAGTCACCAGGATTAGTCAGTCCTGGGTCTTCTGAGCTTTCTGACTCACGCTGGAGCCCATTCCTCAGGGAACTTCTCTCTACTAGAATGTGGGAACAAACTGGAATGTGGGAACGTTCTTCTAGAGCAGGGGTCTGCAACCTTAAACACTCAAAGAGCCATTTGGACCCATTTCCCACAGAAAAGAAAACACTGGGAGCCAAAAATTTAATAATCGATGTGAATGGGTAGGCGTGGTCAACTCAACCCACCCACCCAGTCACCTCCTGCTCTGGAATATGGAGCGAGTCTCCATCCCCCTGCCATCACCCTTACCTTCTCAGCCCAGGTGAGGAGTGACGGGGAGGGGAGGGGCCAGCCAGTGGTGGGATCAGCCAACAGGGAGACACAGCAGAGGGCCAAAAGAGCTGCAGGTTGCAGACCGCTGTGCTAGAGAGAAGTTCCCCGAGGAACTTGAATCCAAAAGCTTGGAAGACTAAACCTCTGGTCCTGATGACCAGCCCAGATCAGATCCTGCAACATTATCCTGGGACCAGAGGTGGTCTTCAGCAGGTTCTGACCAGTTCTGGAGAACCGGTAGCGGAAATTTTGAGTAGTTTGGAGAATAAGAAAATACCACCTCTGACTGGAGATTTTACAGTATCCTTCCCCTGCCACGCCCACCAAGCCACACCCACAGAACCTCTAGTAAAAAAAATTGAATCCCACCACTGCCTGGGACATGTATATTTGCCTTCATTGGTGACATTTTTTTATTCTGAAATACTTTGAATGAATGTATATGTAGGAGATGACCAGGCTGAACCTGAAGTCGGGGTCAAATGCATTATCAGTTTGGAGTTATTACGCTCCCACAAGAGATCTAAATTTGGCTGCCTCCTTGAAGTCCACTCACTCTTATCAGGTGCCAGTGTAAAAATGTCACATTCATTTCATGGGGACTTAAATAAAATCATTCTGGAAGTTTCTGGAGTGCCTGGGGTGGGAAAGACATCAAACCATATAATCTGAGTTTACGTGGATTTTTGTTATTCTTCTTCACATTACTGAGTCTGCAAATAAGCTATAACAGCAACAGCAAATCTCTCATTGAATTTGTATCCTTCTAAATCTTTACAGCATGATCTGCACAACAACCTGGTTTCCCAACTGGCATGAAGGCTAAGAATTCTGGGAGTTTTTATCCCAGCAGAGCTTTGCCACAGTGTGCAAGAGACTGTTATATCTGAAAAATCATCTTAAATTGTTATCTCCAATATCCCAACTCAATCACTCAGAATATATTTCATCTCCCCTTTTTTTAAAACTGTCAGACTTTAAACCACTACCTCTGTGAAAATTGGGGGCCCCTACTCTTTTCTTTCTTCACTTTTTACTTTCTTAAATTATAATATTTCAAAGCTCCTTTGTGATATGATAGTTTTGTACCAAGAGCATTCTATCACAAAAACATAAAGGTCCAGGCATGGAAAAAGCCAGCGCTGGTCTCGTTCTAATTAATATCAAGAAAGGGTATCTATTTCTACCTGCTCTGGAAAAACATGTCATCTCTCTCTAATTTTAGCAACTTTACTGTCAATATTTCAATAAAGATGGACAAGGGTATCCAGAACAACATCAAACTCTTCAATAAATCGATACCAATCTCCCTGAACATGAAGATAACTGCAGATATGATTCATTTTACTCAAACCTTTAACATCCATTTTTATAGCCACTGAAAATGGCTGGAATTTTTAGTTACCAGTTTCTATCACCCTGTCTAAGGTATTTATCTGTCAGCAGTGTCTGTATAATTGATAAACTGGTGCCTGGCTCTTCTCTTTATGGGTCACTGGCAAAACAGAAAGTCCAGAGTGAAAAAGGAGATATTAGTTCCACACCTTCTTCTTCTATGTTGTGCCTATCCTTCATTATGTTTTTATAACTCTTGTCATTTGGAGCACCAAATGGACATAATATACGTTGATTGGTATTTAGAAATGAAAATAATGTAGAAACAGTTGGGAGGACACTTTATGTTTTGTATTGAAAATCAGAAATGTTTTCTTTAAGCTGTGAGAGCACGTATTCCTGTGAAAAATTAATACTTTTATATTTTAACTTTTACATTTCATTATTTTATTTATTTTAAATATATATTTTAAAGCAAGTCTGATACAGAATTTCATTCAACTTGGAAACCATTTATGGAATATAAGTTTACACATGGACTTGTACTACTTCCCTAAATTTGAATTTCACTTAATATAAGACTTTAATATATTAGCTTTTGTTTGATTGATTAAATAAATATAGAATTTAATACTAGAGAAATAAGCTCAACACATTCTGAATTACGATTCATGTTATACTGGCCATTTTAGCTACTTATTAAATATAGATATTTAATAATAATTTTGAAAACTCAAATTGATAAAATAAACTTTAATAGGTAGCAATGATCTAGTGTTTGAATATTTATCAAAATCTATACATATTATAAATCTTTTTTCTATTTTTTTTTCTCTTATACTTCCTCTTGGTAGTATTTTTTAAAATATCTGCAAATTAAATAAATAAATGCAGGAAAGATAAAAATAAAAACAAGTTAGGTAAAAGTAGCAAGTTGAAAGTTTTCTATTTAGGGAAAAAATGTAACAAAGAGGAAAAAAATAATCAATTGCCTTTTGTTTTTTTCTATTTGTGCTAAGAAATACTAGAAGGATTTGATCTGTACAAAGATATCATCTGCATCAATAATATAATCCATATTTCCCAGGCCAAGCAGAAGTGCCAAATCACTGAATAATTTAGAAAAATGATGGGATTGACTAATGAATGTATATCCGTAATTTTGGAAGAACTGTACATGGATTTGTTCATTCCTGCATAAGCTGTGAATTATTTTCCTATATCAAGAAATATGACAAGAGACTAGCACTTGGTAGAGTAGCAAAGAAGGCCTTGGGAAAAATATTCAGATGTTGCAACTTGTCTACCTACAAAGATTAGAAACATGTAGGCAGTGGTTCTCCACGTCATGATTTATGTGTGCAAAAATTGGGTGCAAGTAAAAGAAGTTAGAAAGAAATACAGGTAGTCCTTGACTTACGACCACAGTTGAGCCCAAAATTTCTATTGCTAAGAGGCATTTGTTAAGTGAGTTTGCCCCATTTTACTCCCTTTCTTGCCCCAGTTGTTAAGTGAATCTCTACAGTGGTTAGTAATATGGTTGTTAAGTGAATCTGGCTTCCCCATTGACTTTTCAGAGGATGACAAAAGGGGAGCCCAGAACAATGTAACTGTCATAAATCTGAATCAGATTTTGCCAAGCATGTGAATTTTGATCATGTGACCATGGGGATGCTGCAATGATTGTAAGGGTGAAAAATGGTCCCAAGTTACTTTTTTTAGTGACGCTATAACTTTGAATGGTCACTAAATGAATTGTTGTAAGTCGAGGACTACCTGCATACTTTCTTCTGAACGTTGATGATGGAGAACACTCTTGGCTAGCCAAGAAAACAAATAAATGGATCGTAAGACAAATCAGTCTAGAGTTCTCTCTCAAAGCATAGACCACCGGGTTCAAATTATCAAAAATATGGATGCATTACAGGTAATCCCTGACTTATGGCCACAGTTGAACCCAAAATTTCTGATACTAAGCAAGACAGTTGCTAAGTGAGTTTTGCCTCCTTTAACAACCTTGCATGCCACCGATGTCACGTGAATCACTGCAAGTTGTTAAGTTAGTAGCCATGTTTCCCTGAAAATAAGACCCTATCTTATATTTGTTTGCCACCAAAAAAAAGGCACCAGGTCTTCTTTTCTGTGGGGATGTCATCCACCGATTCACCTCCTTTGTGCACATCACCCCTGGCCTCCCTTTCGGTGTCAAAGGCCTTCAAGAACTTCTTCTCCTGTGGCCGGCTAGGCTTCCCTGAAGGCCTCTGCAGCCGATAACAGAGCTCTGGATCGATCTGGAGCCCTGTTATAGGCCGCAGAGGCCTTCAGGTGAACCTTGCTGGCCTTACCAGCTGCAGAAGAAATGGGTTGGCCAGGCAGGGGTCAGTGTATGCAAGGTCTGGTTGCAGCTGTCCGAAGGTAAGTAGTAGGGCGGCTCCATCACCCCCATCCTCATCCTAGCATAATTTTTACCCGTGCACCCTGGAGTATGTGGGGTCTTAATTAGGGCTTATTTGGGGGGTAGGGCTTATATTGGGCACACATGTAAAAAAAATCAAGCTAGAACTTACTTTTGGGTAGGTCATATTTTCAGAGGAAAACACAGTAACACGGTTGTTAAGTGAATCTAGCTTCCCCATTGACTTTGCTCATCACAAGGTCGCAAAAGGGGATCATGTGACCCCAGAACACTGCAATGAGCCAATTGCCAAGTGTCTGAATTTTGATCATGTGACCATGAGGATGCTGCAATGGTCGTCACGGTCATAAATCACCTTTTTCAGTGCTGTCCTAACTTTGAATGGTTACTAAATGAATGGTTGTAAGCAGACAACTATCTGTATGTGATGACCCAAATCTCTCAAGAAATTAATAATGCTGGAAGGTACAGTAAGTGATCACATCAGGAATAGACCTCAAAGGCCAAGTTAGAAGTAGGTCATCCTGTCTTGGCCTTCTGAATTTCATTTCTTTTTGAGGTAAAAATTTTTATAACTTCCTTTCAGCCATCCACCGTCATTTTTATTTTCATTTACTCATTAAGAAAATTCACGTGGCTGCCCAACAATGCCCAGTGATGATGTTTCCCATTTACGATCATTGTAGCATCCTCACGGTCGTGTGGCCAAAAGGCAGACTCGTGAAAACTGACTCATACTTGTGATGGTTGCAATATCCCGGGGTCATGCTATCTATCCCCCTTTTGTGACCTTCTGACAAGCAGAGTCAGTAGGAAAGCCAGATTTGCTTAACAACTGTCTTACTAACTTACTATCTGCAGGGATTCCCTTTGCAACTGTGGCAAGAAAGGTTGTAAAACAGGCTTTGTGACGACCCAGGGTGGGATGCAAAATAAACACAGTCACAAAAAACAGGTGAAGCCCCTTTTATTCCTTCACTTTGCTTCCAAGCTCCAAATATCCTTGACTGGAGACAAAAAACTCCCACACAAGCAGCTACAAAAAGGAGGAAGTGCCGTTTAAATTATAAAGAGTAAAAAACAACACAAACCGGGGCTTGAAGACATCCACAGATATCAGAACACACACTGGGAAGGATGGCAAACTCAGAGAAGAATCATAAACTAGAGATATTTCCATGCTTTGTTTCCAGCACTCGCCCGTACACATGTCTGACCTCTTATCCAGTTGTCACGGCTGCAGCCCATGAAGAGGATCAAGGCCCTCTCCTCCCCAGTAGACCATGTCTCTCCCTTATCCTCTCCTCCATGTGTGCCCTAGGGTGGAGAGGAGATGGGCCTGGGTCCTCCTCTGATTGCCCAGCCGGCCTCTGCCCTTCCCCAGCCTCCTCCATAACCTCCGGAGCCACACTTCCACTCCCTGTTGGCTGTTCTTCCTCTCCCTCAGAGTCAGTCTCCACCAGGGGCATGACAAGGAGGAAGCTCACTTAACCAATGTCTCACTTAGGAACAGAAATGTTGGAGTCATTTGTAAGTCGAGGTCCACCTGTAGATGGACCTCAGAAAGAATCCTGCAGAGTTTGACAACAGTGACCACCTGTTGAGGAATCCATTTTGTCGTAAATATGGACTTTGATACAGCCTTCTATAGCAAGAGAGCGGAGCCTAAAAGCTAAAATGAATTGTTAAAACGGCAGTTTCTCACATGTACACACATACCGTATTTATTCATTCCCAGGCAAAACTGAAAGTCAGAGGATAATGTTTAGATGGAACGAGATCATCACCTTAGGGCTAGTTTCCATGGCGTCACGACTTAGCTAAATCCTTGCAACACACACACACACACACACACACACACACACACACACACACAAAATAGATGGAAACATTCTCCTTAAAATTTTGATTATGTGTCCATGGGGCTGGAGGATTTGAAGATCTTGTCAACAGACAAAACAGAACAGCATTATCCTTTGTATACAGTTCCGCATGGGGAAAGACACAATTCTGCTTTCCACAAATAGGAAATGTTGTGAGACATGAAAGAAAAAATAAATTGTACCATGGGAAGAAAAGGATTTTAAATATCTTGACTGTGGTTAAACCCCATGAAAAAAAAATAACTATATATTTGGTGAACATGATAAGAGGTTTTGACTTTAGCCTTAGAAAAGGAAATATGTGTCTAAGAAACGAGGAGAAGGAATTGAGGTTAGCTGGATTGCCCCACTCCTGTGCTAGCAACATATTATTAGACAAAACACGGAAAATTTGGCACAGTGCACCCCAAAAGAATGGGATTTTTTATCACTGGGGCAGTTGTGAGTAATTGGCAGCTGCTCGCAAATTCTTTCTTTGAGATCCCAGAAATCAGGTTGTCAACTTGGGGATAACAAATTTAAAGATTTTTAAGATTTTAAAAATGAGTAAACTTTAGGTTTATCACACCAATGAAACCTGTCACCATTACAAAACCCACTCCAAATGTTTCCTCGGACATGAAAAAATGGTTGGCCTTCCCTTTTGGGTCTTCAGTCATCCATCAAAAAGTTGCTTAGCCCTGCAGTGTCTCACGATTGTAGAAAAATGCCCTCTGTGATCATCTCTATCCAAATGTGCTCAAATACTTTGGCCACCAAACAAGAAGACAGGACTTCTTATTTGTATTAGTGACGCTTTGTAAAGCCTTAGTAAGACCCCACCTGGAATGCTGCATCCAGTTTGGGTCACCACATTACAAAAAAGATATTGAGACTTTGGGAAAAATAAGTGCAAAGAAGAGCAACTAAGATGATTAAAGGCCTGAAGAACGGTTGCCGGATTTGGATTTGGCCAGTCTAGAGAAAAGAAGCACTTCTGGGGGACATGATAGCAGTATTCTAGTGTTTGAGGGGGACAATTTATTTTCGAAAGTGCCAGAGGGCAGGACAAGAAAAAAAATGGATGGAAACTAATCAAGGAGAGAAGAAGCAAACTGGAATTAAGGAGAAACTTCCTAACTGTGAGAGCAATTAACCAGGGGAACAGCTTGCCTCCAGAAGTTGTGGGTTCTTCATCGCTGGAGGTTTTTAAGAAGAGACTGGATAGTCACTTGTCTGAAATGGAATAGATTTCCTGCTTGAGCAGGGGGCTGGACTAGAAGACCTCCAAGGTCCCTTCCAGATTTATTCTGATTAATTGACTCATTGGAAAAGATCCTGATGTTGGAGAAGATTGAAGGCAAATGGAGAAGGAGACAGCAGACGGTTAGATAGTGCCTTTGAAGCAATGAACATGAATTTTGGCAAAATCTGGGAGATGGGAGAGGGCAGGGGGCTTTGGTGTGCTATGGTCCGTGGGTCATGAAGAGTCAGACAAAGTTAGCAGCTGAACAACCAACAACAAATCACCTGCTTCTGTAAAGAGACAGACCAAGCCCAATGTAGTTTTAATTTTAGTTTTAAAAGTAAACTAAATAAATGCTTCTTTCTGGAAGCCAAAAATCCTTCTTTCTGAGTGCCCAGTTCTAGGCCTGATTATTTTTACTCTGAAGTTTCCCCGAGCAAGACTGGAATAAAATTATATAAAATTTGAAACACTGACAGGAATTGTGGCCACCATTGTAATAATGAAACTCTGTGTTATCCATAATCCTCTTTCTCAACAAATCCCTGCTCTTTCTAAAGAGAGAAGGACTTCTTGGATGGGCAAGATTATTTATAAAGTTATTCCGGGTTAAGACAGAAAATGTATTGACAATAGGACATTAATCTTGGAAGCTTCCCATCCTGCAAAAGAAGAGGAAATTGTGTGTCAAAGGAGGTGCTTATCTTTCTTGAACCCTTCACTATAAGTAGTTAAAAATACCATTACTTTGAAGATGTCAGAGCCAGGGTTATTTTAAAAAAAGAGACAGATACTCTACCACACGGACATGTAAGTAGAGTTTTGATAGAAAGACAGATATAAGCTAGAATTTTCTAGAAAAATGTGGGCATACTTTGATGGCCTTGTGTCCTTTCCACCTATCAATTTTAATCAGCATTTCCTTCTTTCCAAACTAACAAATAGCCACAAAATGTTTTAACTACATTGGCTAGATGCACACAACATGTTTCAACACAATTAATCTAGTACAGAAAGTCCTCAGCTTAACAACTGTAATTGACCCCAGAATTACGGTCATAAGTTGTGGCAATCATTAAGCAGGTCACCACGTGACCATGCCCAAATTTTGCAAGCTCTTCTGCAAGTGGTGGTTAAAGTGTATGCTGTGATCATTAGGCTAACAACACAGGTGTTAAACAAACCTGTTTTACTCCAACGGGAATTTTTTTTCTAAAAAAAACAGCAAAAAAAACCCTACTGAAAATCATGGTCATGTGACCATTGCAGGTGGGGTGGGGCACATCAGAACTTCAAAATGGGGCTGTAAGTAGCTTTGGGGAGATCAGTCATAACTTTAGCAAGACCACATTTGGAATATTGCATCCAATTTTTCTCCTCACAATAGAAAAAAAGATACTGGGAGAGCGCAGAGAAGAGCAACAAAGATGATTAGAAGGCAAGATATATGATGAATGGTTACAGGAACTAACAGATAGAGGATAATCAGGGTTGGAAGGGACCTTGTAGGTCATCTAGTCCAACCCCCACCCCCACCCAAGCGGAAGACCTACATCATTTCTGACAAATGGCAGTCCAATCTCTTCTTGAAGGTCTCAAGTGAACCAAGAGAGAAGCAATTCGCCTTCAGAAGTTGTGGGTGCTCCAACACTGGAGGCTTTTAAGAAAAGAGGTGGATAGCCACTTGTCTGAAATGATATAGGATTTCCTGCTATATCATGGGCTCCAATGATAGAGCACCCAAATCTTCTGAAAGCAAGCTGTTTAATTGTCCTACTGTTGGGAAATTTCTCCTTAATTCTAGATTGCTTCTCTCCTTGATTACCTTCCATCCATTGTTTCCTGTCCTGCCCTCTGGTGCTTTGGAAAAATAAACTGACCCTCTTCTTTGTGGCAGCCCCTCAAATACTGGAATACTGCTATCATGGCACCCCAGGCCTTATTTTCTCCAACTAGCTATAGTAGAGAAACATATGAAGAATGGTTCTTGCAACCATTCTTCATATGTTTTAGTCTTCAGGCCTCTAATCATCTTGATTGCTATTCTCTGCACTTTTCCCAAAGTCACAATATCTTTTTTTGCAATGTGGTGACCAAAACTGGATGCTGTATCCCAGGTGTGAAAAACTAAGGTTTTTTTATAAAGCAGTAATGACAGACCATATTCTAGAGCTGTCCACAGGGTTTAAAAAAATGTGTTTTTTATGTGTTTCAACCATAAATATCAGATATCCTTGACATTCTTGTTAGCAGCAGAGAGTAGTAGCAACTAGCTGGTTAATGACAGGTTCCATCTACACATATTATGGGCAGAGGGGGGGGGGGAAACAATTTTTAAAGTGCCAGCTCAGCACTGAATAGTAAAAGAATAGAGCCTCTTTTGAGGTTAAACCAGCTGACTCCATGAAGGGCTAAAAGGTCCACAAGCAATAAAATATTCATCATTGACAGTTTTGTGAAGAAGGGTTGAGCGGACTTCCCAGGGGATATCGTCTGGTGCTCAGAGTCTCACCTTCTGGATGGATCCCCTACTCTCACTTCCTTCCTCATTAGGTGGGTGTCAGGATATAAGAAAGCAATGGGTCAGAAGGTTCTATCTCAAGTAATTAGACAGTTAGCCTCTTTTATCTAACTGTACCTTGTTAAAGTATATCAGTATCAGCCAGGTTAATTGGAACTTTAATACATAATTGATGTTAATTTATGGCCCTTTTTGTTCCAGATGCTTAGGCAGGCCCTCAAGTCAGGATACAGTTTTCTTGTTATGAATTATATACCGAAAAGTAATATCGCCTGGAGAGGAGGGCAGAATTATCCACAACTTCTAAGAGTCAGCATGTCTCAGAGAGATTGGCACATCCATTGTCGCTCTTCGAAATCTGTGTTTTTGCTTTTAGGACTGTTCATTGATATTCATTACAAGAAGTCTCCCACCCAAATATGCGCACTGAACATGTTCAGCGCAGAAACTTCGTTGTGTGTTCTTTCTGTCTCTTAAATGCGAAATTGTACGTAGAATTGAATTCCAAGAAAGAAATAGATTATAAAGTTACTTATACTTCCATGTCCCAAGGAAACTCTGCTAAAAGTACATAAATATTCTTGCAAAAAAAAAAGCAACCCCCAACAATGAAAGAAACCCACCCAACTCATAGCTGTTACAAGAATTGCAAATGACTTTGTCAGCTCGCTCGGCCATTTCATTCTCTATTTTACTCCCTAAAAATCTCATTTTCTCTGTCTGCATATTTTAGCCATACTTGATTTTTAAAACAAGTATTTTGATTTTTTTTTAAAACTCTTAAGATTTCTCACCACTTCAGCGACCCTTCAAGCAATTACTTGAACATCTTTCTTATGCCATATTTATGTTTAAATATTTATACAAAGCTTCTTGATCTTGATCAGAAGAAAAAGGGCTGCCAAAGTACAAAACTGAGTAGCAGATTCACACAACAGATTAAACCACAATAAACAAGCAAATAAATAAGGTTACAATTTTCCAAGTTTAACATGTGGTGAGCAGCCTGCTCTTCACTTTTAAGAATGGTGTCTGAATTGAGATGATGCAGTTCCCAACAGAGATAACTTTCCATGGGAATCTAATTCCAGTAGAAATCAAAATAAAAGAGGAATATGGGAGACAGACCTGCCTCATTGTGATATCATTGTAGGAATAATTTGAAGATAACCAAGGAAACACAAGTGAATAACATTTTGAAAGAAAAAAAATCCTTTTTCCCTTTTTTTAGTCCATTACTAAAAAGTACCAAAACAATCCAAATGTGATCTAAGCAATCATCACCTATATGGTTTATTTGGAATAATCTCTATGGGTATACTTCAATATATATCCAATGCAAATCATGAACATGATTTCCATGGAGCATAGAACAACAGAAGAGTACAGAATGACAGAGTTGGGACCTTGAAGGTCTTCTAGTCTAACCTATTTTAGACAAATAGCTGTCCAATCTCTTCTTAAAAATCTCCAGTTATGGAACACCCACAACTTCTGCTGTTCCACTGATTAATTGTTCGAAATGTCAGGAAATTCCTTCTTATTTCTAGGTTGCTTCTCTTCTTGATTACTTTCCACCCATTGCTTCTTGTCCTGTGTTCTAACCCAAATCCTTTTCCAATAAGACAAACAATAACCAAAGGGAACAGAAACCTTTTAATGAGTCTTACGAATCCCCAGTTAAAAGGCCGCTGCAAACTAATTAACTTTGATAAGCACAAACCTCACCAAAACTGTACGAGACTGCAGATAAGAAATATTTCACAATACAAGAGTCTTCAAATACCAACTTAAGATACTGTAATGTCCACAAGGCTGAGTTTCAAAACATCTTTGCTTCCTGCAAAGAACGTTAGCTTCATAGCTGCCTTTTATCTTCTTGAAGGAGGGGCCATTACCTTGCAGCCTTACTCCCAAGTCTCCCGTGCTGCTGCAGCTGCTCTTTCCTGTGAGCAGTCCTGCGCGCACGCACACTTGGCACAGGCTCCTTGGGAACCTCCTCATTGCTGTTGCCAGCCCCCACAATCTCTGAAGGTAGCAGTCTACTCCCTAATGGTCCTGGCCCCTCATCTGAGTCCTAGCTCCCCTCAACCATCCGCACCTGCTGCTGGCTAACTACAACATCCTGCCTTCAGGTGCTTTAGAGAATAGTTGACCCCCTCTTCTGGGTGGCAGCCCCTTAGATATCGCAACACTACTACCATGCAATTATAGCATGCAATTAAATGAATAGTTGCTGTCATCCTCATTTGTAAAAATAGTAAGAAACTGGATGAATATATCCAGTCTCTAAATAAGATTTTGGAAATGGGTGAAGTGTTACAGAGGGTATTTTAGTTCTGAAGCAACTGTTTGGGTCAGAACTGAAGCAAAGAATACCACACAGTCATGGTTTAGGGTAGGTCTAATAAATTTTAAAGCCACCAAACAACAAACCAATCTATTTTCTCCTGCCTGTTTTCTCAAAACTATAATCCATATTAGTAAAGAGTAAAGGAGTCCCTGCAGATTTTACTCCATTAATCATTGTTGGCTTTAGGTGGCAGATCTCATCTTCATTTCAAGGCTACTGAGCCAGAGCTGTCCAAAGACATTTCTGCGGTATGTAGCCAGCATGATGTCACAGAATGCTGTTACCATCCCACCGAAGTGGTACTTATTTATCTACTCACATTTTCATGCTTTCGAACTGGTTGGCAGGAGCTGAGGCAAGGATGGGAGCTCACCCCATTGCATGGGAGCTTGGATCTCAAACCTGGCCTGCCGACTTTCCAGCCAACAAGCCCAGCATCTTAACCGCTGAACCACCCATAGTCCATATTAGAAGCGTAGCAAATTTGATTGACATGTAAAATCTACTTTACCTACAATAATGCAACCCCGTAAGCTGTTACCATTGGACACCTGAACATAACAGCTTGGGAGATTTTTGTTGTTTTTTTTCTTGAGGTGCTCCACTAGGGAGAAGGACCAGTTATGCAATTTCTAATCCTTCCTCTTCTAACATCTCCTTTAATTTGTACCTTGGCTTGCTTTCTTCCTGGAGAACCAGATTTGACAGAACATGATAACATGCCTGTAGGTCATGCTGGAACAGGACAAAACACGATATGTTGCGTTTCCTTTGAACTTCGTGCAGATCAGGTATCAGCCAAAAGGAGGTCATTTTAATTATCAGATGATTAATTAATTAGACAGTAATTGTCTGACACACGAATCCAAAGATTATGTAGCACTCAACACGGATGTCTAAAATAGAAGAGAGGATTGGAAGTAGCTGGCTTTTCTGTTTAAAAATTCTTTCCTTTTTCGCCAGAACAAACAACAATATTTATTCCAGGGTATGCAAGAGAGGTCACTTTTAAGTCTTCAAAAAATGTCTTTCTTACTTATCCAAAGGCAGGTCTCAGTATTCCGAATTGAACTGAGGATGATTGATCCTTCAGAAAAGTTTGTGTTTTCAGGCAACCGAGAACGGAATAATGGAGAGGAAGGGGAAATTTATTTGTTTGTTTTGAAAGACCAGAACTGAACAAAGTTCTGTTAAACTCAGGAGATCTCTGGCTAAAGCTTTGAAAAACTTTGAGAAACCACTCCAAGTTGCCTCCTCAACATCCCAGTTGCTAGGGGAAACCAAAAACTCACTTCTCAGCGGTAACAATGAAAAACACTCACTATTTAAACAGGGGTATCTTTTAATGATCTCTCCTAATCTTGCTGCAGACATTAGTCACAGCCACTGTGATCATTTGCAAGGTTTTATGTGTTGCACAGCAAACAGAAACATTTTTAGTTGTGGATAACGAATGTAAAAGTGGGGCCATTTTATTATCATCAGGAAGGAGCGGCTAAGAAGAAGCTACCGTTGGTGGTGGTCTAGGGGACTTTGGATATATTCTGAATGCAGTTGTTTCTCTTGCCTGTGGATGGAATTTGGTTTATTACCAGAGGGGGCAGATTGTATGTTTGCATCTCAATTCCTATAAGGATGCCTGCGTGTTTTGCAATAGTGCTGGAGGAGGGTATGTGTTGATGGTGGGCCCTAAGAGGTGGTTGTAGAAGCAGGCAGTAATATCTCAGTGGTTATGTCTCCATGAGGGAGAGAAAAGGGAAAGGAAGAGGAAGGAGGAGAAGGAGGAAGAGGAGGAGGGGAAGAGGGGAGAAGTAGAGGGAGAGGAAGAGAAGGAGGGGAAGAAGGAGGCGGAAGAGAAGGATGGGGAGAGGGGAGGAGAAGGAGAGGGAAAGGAAGAGGGAGAGGAAGAAGGGGAAGGAGAAGAAGGAGGAAAAGGGGGAGCGGAGAGGGGAGGAGAAAGAAAGGGAAAGGGAGGGGAAGGAGGGGAAGGGGGAGGAGGGGAGCAGACGGAGCAGGAAAGGGAGAGGGAGGAGGAGGAGGAGAGAAGTTGGGAGATTGGGGAAGGCTGCCTGTGAGGAAGGTGGCTTAATGCCTCAGATTGATCCCATGTGCAAGGTCCCAAGGGCCATTCACCTGTGCCCAGTTATTTAGTGGCCCCAAACTCTGGCTATTGCTACAAATGCTACATCCGCTTATGATAAGGGCTCCCTCAATCATGATTTAAGAGTGGAAGAGAGGGCTAATCTGGTATGAGAGGAGGGACTCTCTTCTTGGAGATGTGAACTTTTAGGAAGGTAGAATCAGACGCAACTCCAGGGGAGGGACAGGCCTATTCTAAGCATCTAATCAAGCAATAAATTGACTGTGCAAGTTCAGGGGAGTTCTCTTGACAGCTAAGAGGGAGGAGTTTGAACCTGTTTGTCCAGCAGAACCAGACAGGATCATTGGGATTGTTGGCTTTGTTTTAGAGCAATGTTCTTTCTGGTTGGTGAAGATTTCCTGGGAGACGGCATGTAGCTGCATCCGAGAAGGAGTGAATTCATGCATGGGTAAGGGGATGATCCTGCCTTTATTGAACAGACTGATGGTCCACTGATGATCAGAACTGAAGAAGCTTCTTGGATGAAAAGCGACATGTGTTCAAAGAAAAAGACTCAGAAAATCCAGTTGCTTTTTGGAAAAGCACCTTTTGGACAACCATGACTTGGATGATTGAGAATCTCCATCGACTTTTAACAGCCTACTTCCGTGATGGCAAACCTATGCCATGCGTGCCGGAAGTGGCCTGCAGAGCCATCCCTCCGGGCACACCAGCTGTCACCTGTTGCTCTTTCGGGTTCCGGCACACTCATGAGCACCGGCCACCTAGTCTGCATGTGCACGGGAGTGCTGGAAACTGGAAGATCAGCTCGCCGGAGCACATGCACGCACCAGCCAGCTGGTCTTCGTGCACATGGGAGCGCCTGAAACCGGAAGAGCAGCTCTCCAGAACGCATGCATGCACCAGCCAACTGGACTTTGAATGTGCATGCATGTTAGAAACTGGAAGACCAGAGGGCCGGTGTGCATGCGTGCACTGGGAAGCTAAGCTTCCGGTTTCCAGCACTCCCGCAGGTGTGCGTCAGGGAGCTGCTCTTCTGGTTTCTGTCACGCGCACGCATGCTCCCATTTTGGTGCCAAAAGATTAGCCACCACTGGTCTCCTTCTTGTTTAAAAGTCAGTAGTTGGATTCAAAAAAAAAAATACTATTGGTTCTGTGGGTGTGGCTTGGTGGGTGTGGCTTGGTGGGCGTGGCAGGGGAAGGATACTGTAAAATCTCCATTCTCTCCCCACCCCACTAACCTGCTTTCCAGCTCCATTCTCCTGTGCAGGGCAATAAAAGAAGACCCAGCCAATCAGCTGGGACTGGGAGGCGTAAAATAGATGGGATTGGCAGGGCCAGTCAGAGGTGGTATTTGCTGGTTCTCCAAACCACTCAAAATTTCCACTATCGGTTCTCTAGAATTGGTCAGAACTTGCTGAATACCACCTCTGTTAGAACTCATCCCCTGGGCCTAATATTGCTGGACAATTTTTATCCTTCTTCAAATACAAACAAAAATCCATCAGAAATTTGATTGCATTGTGAAGGCCTTTTTCACCATATCCTGTGGGCACACCTGGTGAACTGGCTAAAGGACAACAAATGTTTATAGAAGCTCAGCTTTAAAGGAAAGTCATTATTTGTCTCCAATGATGAGCATTTTTAACCAAAAGAATACAGGTTATCCTCAACTTACAACCATTGGTTTGGTGCCCATTCAAAGTTACGACAGCATTGCAAAAAGTGATCTAGAATCGATCCTTGCAGTTTCAACCATCGCAACATCTACTTCATGGTCAGGTGATCAAAATTCAGGTGATTGGCAACCAGCAACTATTTATGACTGGATCGTGCGATCCCCATTTGTGACCTACCCAACCAACTTCCAACAAGCAAAGTCAATGGAGGAAGCCAGATTCACTTAATGACCTCATGATTCACTTAACAACCACAGCAATTTGCTTTAGCAGCTGTAGCAAAAAAAGATTGTTAAATCATGCATGAGTCACTTAACCACTGCCTTGCCTAGGAACAGAAAGTCTGGTCCTAATTATGATCGTAAGTCGAGGACTATCTGAATGGCAGCAACAGAGTGTTCTCATTTTTTTCAAAGAATCTTAGAATAGAATAACAGAGTTGGAAGGGGCCTTGGAGTTCTTCTAATCCAGGGGTCACCAATCTTTTGGACTTCAAGGACCACCAAACTCATAATTTTAAATCCCGCAGACCAGAGTCCCTGGGAAAATCCCCCCAAAAAGTCTGCAGGAAAATTCCCCACCCTGTGTTCCTACTGAACGATTGTTCTTTATTTGGGATTGCAGGATACCTTCTCCAACTCCGTTCTTGTGGGGAGGAGAGAGAGAGAGAGAGACTTTTGGCTTCATGCAAGGAAAGCAGCAGAAGCAGCAGAAGTCTTTCTTTCTCTCCTCCAAACTCCTCCAGAAACGAGTTTTTTATGAGACTTGTCATGCCGGTGCAGCCCCTTGGAGCAAGATGCCTTGCAGGGTCCCAAAGACTCATTTCCGGCAGAGTTTAGGGGAGAGAAAAACTTTTGCTGCTTTCCTTGCGTGCAGCCAAAAGCAGAAGAAGAAAGAGGCGGAAAGAAGCAGCCCGGTGGCCAGGCAAAGCGTGTGGGGCATGTGGGGCAAGTTCCCCCCCCCCGCCCTTTCTCCCCCTCCCCTCACTACCTTGTGTTGTTCACAATGCAAGTGACGCAAACCTTGTGTTCCCGCGGGCCATGTGGGCAGCACAGCCTTGTGTTCCTGTGCAGCTTGGATTAATTGCTTTGGGGGGGGGTGTGCTTTGGGGATGACATTTCTCTGCGGACCACCAACATTTTCTCGCAGACCACCAGTGGTCCTGGCCCACTGGTTGGCGACCACTGTTCTAGTCCAACCGCCTGCTTAGGTATAATCATAAAATTTCTTGACAGCCAATGCAGGAATGCACCAATGCACATACCTCGTGCAAATTTTTTTTTAAAAAAAATGCACAACTGCAGGGCAAAAGAACAAAAAAACCAAGACAGAAAAATGAGATTATCTCTAGTTCTCAAATGTAAGCAACTCAGTAAAATCTATAAATATGTCAGTCCTACAAGTTTTGATCCCAATCAGTACACGCCAATCACACAACGGATGCCCCAGGATTTACAGTTTCTCTAGTTTTCTGATTTGCACACTCCTCGCTCTTCCCTCATGATCTGATTAAGTATGTTGTGTGAAAATGGCCTTACAACCTCTTAGATTTCTGCGTGCTTCGTGATTATTTTTAAAAAGTATGCAAAAGAAGTATAGTCCCCATTAGCAAAAAGATCTGCATTGATCTGCATCTCTAATTACATCTAAGAGCCATTGAAGATGAGCAAACATTGATACATAAAAGATGCCCCATCTGTGTTCCCATGCTTTTAATTCTTTGTAAATAGTGAATTTTTTTATGTATCCATTATATATTTCATCTCTACCAGTATCTAGTGTTCTTTTGTGATAAAACCAAAAGCAACAACACAAACATCTTGAAGATTACCTTGTCAGATCTGCAAGCCTTTTAAAATCGATATGGGTACAATAAAATTACAGGTCTACAGTCTAACCATGGAGGAAAGAGTTACACTTCTTCTCCCAATGCCAAATTTACCTGGTTCTCTTGGACGCTCAAAAGCTTTTCATTTTGCAAAAGAACAGACATAAAGAAAGCCAGAGAGCCAGAAGACTTACAGATTAGGAACTTTTTATTTATTTATTTGATTTGTCAATTGCTTACAAGATAATAGGTATAAGTATAAACATAGTTATGAATACATGGATACGTATAAGAAAAAAGAAAGAAACATAGGACAGGGACGGTAGGCACGTTGGTGCGCTTATACACGCCCCCTACAGGCCTCTTAGGAATCTTCTCCACCTCTAGTCATATGGGACTTCTGATCCCATCAATCAGGCTCGGGAGCCTCCGAAGGTCAAAATCTGTAAGATGGTGGCTGTGGCACTCACGATTTGAGTTCCAGCTTCTTTGTTGATGTATACAGCAGGGGTGGGCTGCTGGGGGTTCACAAGGGTTCGGGAGAGCCCCTAACCAAGATTCTGTGCAGTTCAGAGAACCCCCAAATCCCACTCCTCGCTGGCCCCTCCCTGCCCCCTCCACCCCTCCCAGGAGTCCCCACGTGGCCTGTTTCGGATGCAGGTAAGTGCAAAGGCGTGCACGGATGCTCGGGGAGGGTGAAAAACAGGCCTCCCGGAAGTTCAGGAAGGCCAGAAATGGGCCCGTTTCCAGCTTCCGGAGAGCCTCCAGAGACCCAGGGAGCAGAGCCGGTATTCAGCAGGTTCTAACCAGTTCTGGAGAACCGGTAGCGGAAATTTTGAGTAGTTCGGAGACCTGGCAAATGCCAACTCTGACTGGAGATTTTACAGTATCCTTCCCCTGCCACGCCCACCAAGCCCCGCCCACAGAACCAGTAGTTAAAAGAAATTGAATCCCACCACTGTCGGGGAGGCTGTTTTCACCGTCATGGAGGCTCGAGGAAAGCCTACGGAGCCCGGGGAGGGCAAAAACGCCCTCCCACCATGGTGCAGGAGGCCGACTAGGCCACACCCACCATGGCCATGCCCATCCAGCAACCGGGCAGAGACCCCTTGCTCAAATTTTTGAAACCCACCCCTGTGTATGGCATCTGTTAAAGGGGCAGACTTCAGTCTCAATGCCGCCTCTGCCATCTTGCAGGTATTACCTGATACACACATGCAGGTAGTCCTTCACTCACAACCACTATTGAGCCCAAGATTTCTGTTGCTAAGTGAGACATTTGTTAAGTGAAGTTTTGTCCCATTTTACGACCTTTGTTGTCACAGTGGTTAAGTGAATCGTTGCCGTTCTCAAGTTAGTAACATGGCTGTTAAACGAAGCTGGCTTCCCCATTGACTTTGCTTGTCAGGAGGTCATAAAAGGGGGATCACATGACCCCACCGGGACACTGCAACCGTCATAATTACGAGCCAGTTGCCAAGTATCTGAATTTTGATCATGTGACCACGGGAATGCTGCAATGGCTGTAAGGGTGAAAAACAGTCCTAGTCACTTTTGTCGATGCTGTTGTAACTTTGAATGGCCATTAAATGAACTGTTGTAAGGCTGAGACTACCTGCACTTGCAGATTTTCCAAATTACCTGGGGATTCAGTAATTCAGTACATCCAGATGAGGAACAATGTTTTAGAACATGTTTCACATAGCTGGACCTCTAAAGAAACAAAGAGATCTCTGATGAGTCTCTGTGGCGCAGTGGTTAGAGTGCAGTACTGCAAGCTGCTTCTGCTGACTGCTGGCTTCCTGGAATTTGGCAGTTCAAATCTCACCGGCTCAAGGTTGACTCAGCCTTCCATCCTTCCAAGTTGGGTAAAATGAGGACCCAGCTTGTTGGGGGCAATAGGATGACTCTGTAAAATGGCTTAGAGAGGGCTGTAAAGCACTGTGAAGCGGTATATAAATCTAAGTGCTATTGCTATCCCCCACAGAATCTTGCCTAAAGACTAACATCAGTTGCATTTATTTTCTATTTCTATTGAGTTTTGTTTTCTATTTTCCCTCATTTCTTTCTTCAAGTTATATTCCAGCTCTCACTCAAATACTGAAGGTACTTAATCAGGGACTTCCCTTCATTTTACCCCCACAACAACCATCTGAGAGGTTGGCTGGACAGGTTTAAAATCAACCAACATGTTTCCATGACTGATTTGGATCTGAACTGGGGATTTTCTAATGCCTTAACCATCCCATCACTCTTAAGTGTCGTGTCATTAGAGAAACGGAATATCCAAGTAGTATTCACAAATGGATGGAAAATGTACTTAGAATTCATATTTAACATTTGCCTTGATATCAAAAACACAGCTGCTTGCTAGCAATTGTAGTTTTCCGAAAATCAAAGCTTAATTGATATCTTTACTGGAGAAGCGAAATATCCTAATGGTTTACTATTCCTCCTTCTTTCTGCCACCTTATCTTGCATTAAGCCCCCTTGGGATTCAATGCTACCATCTAGTGGGTATTTTAATGTATTGGCTTTTCCAAAGTCCTCACGACAATAATGAGCTAAAAATGTTCCAGTCTTTTCAACGTGATAGTATAGTATGTGGGGACTATACATACAGGGCTACAGGGCAGTGTGTACTCTAAAAGATCAGTTTTTGTTAACTAATTGTGTGAGGTAAAATTGGGGTGAAGGCTTATGAAAATTGAACACTTATGGTCACCCCTTATCATGGCTAAAGTTAAATTTGGACTTTGGATTTCAACGTTTAGTGCTAAAATTTCACAAATTAAATAGCGATAGCACTTAGACTTATATACCACTTCACAGTGCTTTACAGTCCTCTCTAAGCGGTTTACAGAGGCAGCATATTGTTCCCCACAATTTTGGGTCTCATTTTTATCCACCTTGGAAGGATGGAAGGCTGAGTCAACCTTGAGCCTGATGGGATTTGAACTGCCAAATTGCAGGCAGCCGACAGTCAGCAGAAGTAGCCTGCAGTACTGCACTCTAACCACTGCACCACCGAGGCTCACATACCTAGATCCTTACAAACGAATTGTTTTCCTGGAGAATCTTAACTGCTTCATCTTGTCCTAGTTAACCATAATTTTATTTCTCAGTACTTTTTTATTCATATTTGTATTTCAGCTGATCATCTTTTTTACCTTTTCAGAATACAGAATCTTTAAGTTTTCGTTCTGTCTTGTTTTTTAACTGTTGATTTAGTCATTATACAGTATATTTTTTCCATTGTTATTAATAATTGTTCTCTTTTGCGGACTCTCCCCACAAAAGGAAGAGAATAAACTGAAATTTAAAAATGAGATCAAACTCAATGCCCTGGTCACTTCAGCTGTTCTTGGCAACCATATGAAAACAGTTTTTTCATTGCTTTTTGCTAAGACTTTTTTTCAACTTCCTGGGAGGTTTCAGATTTCTTGATGCCTTCCCATGTAGGTATTAAATCATGCCCACCTTTCCTTAGCTCTCTCAGGATCAACCAAAGTCAGCTATGTGCTATAACTGGGAATAAACTTTTAATTAATTTTGTACATGTACATCTGTCTCTAGGTTCAAACGTTGAACAAAGCAATACAAATGCTTGTTTCAAATGATTAAAGAGTTGTGGGATCCCAAACCACAAAACCTTGCTAAGACCACACTTGGAATATTGCATCCAGTTTGGGTCATCATGATATAAAAAAGATGCTGAGGTTCTAAAAAGAGCGAAGAGAAGAGCAGCAAAGATGATTGGGGGACTGGAGGCTAAAACATATGAAGAACAGTTGGGGGAATTGGATATGTCTAGTCTAATGAAAAGAAAGACCAGGCGTAACATGATAGCAGTATTATAATATTTGAGAACTCAAAAGCCTCCACTCATGGCGCACCTGCAACTTCTGGAGCCAAGCTGTTCCATGGTTTAATTGTTCTAACTGTCAGGAAATTTGTTTTATTTCCAGGTTGCTTCTCTCCTTGTTTAATTTCCATCCATTGTTTCTTGTCCTGCCTTCAGGTGCTTTGGAGAATAGGTTGACCCCCTCATCTTTGTGGCAAACCCTCAAATATTGAAAACCTGCTATCATGTCACCCCGTGTCCTCCTCGTCATTAAATTAGACATGCCCAATTCCTGCAGCCATTCTTGATATGCTTTAGACTCCAGTCCCTTAATCATTTTTGTTGTTCTTCTCTGCACTCTTTATAGAGTCTCAATATTCTTTTTATATTGTGGCAACCAAAGCTGGATGCAGTATTCCAAGTATGGTCTTATCAAGGCATTATAAAGTGGTAATAACAGTGTGCTGTGATCATTTTAATTACAAGGAGATATTCAACCTGGAAATAAGGAGAAATTTTCTGACAGTGAGTGCAATCAACCAATGGAACAGAAGTTGCTTTCAGAAGTTGTGGGAGTGCCATCACTGGAAGCTTCAAAGAAGAGACTGGACTGCCATCTGTCAGAAATAATGTAGGGTCTCCTGCTTCAGCTGGATGGACTATATGACCTAAAGGCCCCTTCCAATTCTGTTAATCTGATTATGTGCCACATTGTCAGCTCTAGGAACCATGGAGTCCATAGACTCATAAGTTTTATAAGATCATTGACTGAGGTGCCTACCACTTATGGTAGAACCTTCTCCAGGGATGATCTGTCCCCAGTTGGTCCTTTAAGTCTTCCATGGTGCACCCTTTGCTCCTATAATTTAGTCCACTGGGTCTAGAACAACTCGCCACTGGACAATTTAACATTGTATTAATTGTTTCATTCAATTACTTTTATTATTGGTGTCCCTATTATCATCAAAATTATTGTAACTCTTGTATTTCCGGATTGACTTTCTTTGTTTTACCATATTATTATTATTGGCCACACTTCCATTGGAATTATTTTAACTTATGTTGAATTATCCTGCACTGAGTTGTCCCAAGGTAAGTTGTCCATGGAAAGTTGGGTGTGGAAAGTAGGCGGTGACGAGTTGGCCCATTCCCTTTCTTGGTGCTAGCTGTCCTCTTCTTCTTTTGTTCTATCTATCTCAGCATTATGGACTTCTCAAGACAGCTGGTCCTTCATACGATGTTTCCAAAAGAGTCTGGTCCTTTGTGTCCCAAGTGAGAGCTCTGGATTGCTTTGTTGTATTATTCATTTGTTTTTCTTGAATGTCCATGATATTCTCAAGACTCTTTCCTGACACCAGGGTTCAAAAACATCCATGTTCTTTCTGTGCTGCTGCTTCAAATGTGTTGAGTATGCACTTCAATAGAGAATCATGGGAATGCTGCCTCCATAAAAGCTCTTTTATTTCAGATTAGTTGTCCTTACTTGTCCAAAACCTGGATCCATTCAATGATGTAGCAGCGGAAGGGAGTCAAACAGACAATATGTGGCCGCAACATTACAATGGAATTGGGTAATACTGTCTTATCTGTTTTGACACCCTCCCTCCTTTGAGATAGGTTTCTATGGATCTGGCGTTGACTTCAATAGGTTTTGCCCAACATCTTATCTTGGCCACCATTAATCTGTTGTCTCTCTCTTACAAGAACGTCATCACTATTTTATCATCCTTTCTCACAACATTTCTTTATTTGGCTCATTCATCCCCGCTGCGATTGCAAGGCTGTCGGTGGTTTACAACATGCATAAGCAGACAAGTCTGAAATAAATCACTCCCAGTAGAACTAAAGCTTACATATTTGTGTATTTATTCGATTTCTACAGCCACCCATCCTCTAATAAGTGACTCTGGGTGGAGATTATGAAACCGTAGGATCATAAATTTTACCATCATAATTATGAAACCATGGAATCATAAATTTTATAACCATAATTATAAAATCATAGAATCATAAATTTTATCATCATAATTATGAAGCCATAGACTCATAAATTTTATAAGATCATTGACTGAGGTGCCTATCACTCGTGGTAGAACCTCTAGATCGAATTGGTTTTCTGGAAAGCCAGACCACTGGCAGACAACAGCATAACTTCTGCAGCTGTGAGGCTGATCCACAAGAGAGCAGCTACTGCTGAAAAGAACCTTCTGAGAACCTTCACTTCCATCTACCCTGACCTTGCACCTCATAATATCCTCTTGAGGCATTCATCAACCAGTAGGGAAATCATTTTCCATTGCTTTCTTCAAGGATGTTTTTCTTTTAACTTCCAAATCCAATTGCTTTTCCAAATGGATGGACATATTTGGGTTGTCCCAATGGTTATCTTCTCCTATTTACCTCTCATTTCGATTCAACTAAATCTATAGTTCAGTTTTCACTTCTCACGGCAAGGTTCTTCAAACTTGACAGCTTTAAGACTTGAGGACTTCAACTCCCAGAATTCCTCCTCCAGTCATGTTAGCTCAGGAATTCTGGGAGTTGAAGTCCACAAACGTGCCAAGTTTGGAGACCTCTATTTTACAGAATAGAACAGAATAATATAATTGGAAGGGACCTTGGAGGTCTTCTAGTCCAACTCCCTGCTCAAGCAGGAGACCCTATACCATTCCAGACAAATGGTCATCCAATCTCTTCCTGAAAATTTCCAATGATGGAGCACCCATAACTTCTGAAGGTCAGCCATTCCATTGATTAATTGCTCTCACCGTTAGGAAATTTCTCCTTAGTTCTAGAGCATAGCTGGCTGAGGAATTCTGGGAGTTGGAGCCCATGTTGGTGCTTTGGAAAATAGGTTGACCCTGCCCCCACCCCCACCCTCTTCTTTGTGGCAGCCCTTCAAATATTGGAAGACTCCTACCATGTCTCCCCTGGTCCTTCTTTTCACCAGACCAGACATACTCAATTCCTGCAATCATTCTTCACGCTCTAATCATGCTGGTTGCTCTAAAGTCTGCATTCACACAATATGCTTAATTATTTCGTGTAAAGATGCACACTAAATAGTCAAATTGGATTAGTGTTAAAAATGGTTTTGTTTTGTTTTATGACTTAACCTGTTGTATAAAGCCAGCCTCTTTGATTACTTTATGGCTCTATCTATTGAGCAAGTGAATTAATTCAAGAAGCGGGTTAAGTATGTTGCCTATAATTTATAATAAATTGGGCAGCAGACAACTTTGTGCAATCAATCAATCAACTAAGTTATACACTCAGTTCTTTTCTTTCTTCCCATCCAGCTCTCGAGGGGAAAAGATCCAGCTACAACCCTGAGCATTTTGAAAGCTAAAGTTAGTGAAATTATAAATTAAACTTGTTGTTACACTTTTTTTTACCTTTAAATACTTGGCCTTCTTTCTCACTTTCCTGTGCTTTATTGTGCAAGTATCCTTCAAAAATAAGACGTAAAATTACTTGCACTCAGAAACAACTAATTAATCCCATTTACATAGCAGCCAGACTGTATAAGAGTTGCTTCTTTCCTTCCCTGTTTTGATATCTTGTCTACTTCAATGGGTAGATGGAAAACTGTGTTCCTGAGTCTGGAGCTCCCCTTAGTGGCTACAGCTATATTATAGATATTTTTCTCAAGCTAGTCTAAAACTCAAGGAAGAACAATAAGTAGTGCTCGACTTACAACAATTTGTAAGAATACAGAATATAGAATACAGAATTCTTTATTGGCCAAGTGTGATTGGACACACAAGGAATTTGTCTTGGTGCGAATGCTCTCAGTATACATAAAAGAAAAGATACATTCGTCAACAGTCAAGAGTCATAAGGTACAACACTTAATGGTAGTCACAGGGTACAATAAGCAATCAAATCATGCTAGGAAACAGTCAGTATAAATTGTAAAGATACAAGTGACAAAGTTACAGTCACACAGTCACAAGTGGGAGGGGATGGACGATAAGGAGTGATGAGAAGATTAATAGTAATAGTAATGCAGACTTTGTGAATAGTTGGACAGTGTTGAGGAAATTATTTGTTGAGGAGAGTGATGGCGTTGTTTGTGTCTAGTTGTTCTGGTGTGCAATGCTCTATAACGTCATTTTGAGGGAAGGAGTTGAAACAAGTTTATGTCCGAGATGTGAGGGGTCTGCAAATATTTTCACAGCCCTCTTTTTGACTCATGCAGTATACAGGTCCTCGATGGAAGGCAGGTTGGTAGTAATTGTTTTTTCTGCAGTCCTAATTACTCTCTGGAGTCTGTGTCTGTCTTGTTTAGTGATGGTTTGAAGCTAAGATGACACTGAAAAAAGTGACCTGTGACCGTTTTTCACACTTATGACCATTCCAGCATCTCCATGATTTTGGGATCAAAAAATCAAAAACTTGGCAACTAGCATGTATTTATGACAGATGCAGTGTCCTGAGATCATGCGATTCTCTTTTGTGACCTTTTGACAAGCAAAATCAATGGGGAAGTCAGATTCACTTAACAACTGTGTTATACTAACTCAGGGGGTCTGCGACCTTAAACACTCAAAGAGCCATTTGGACCTGTTTCCCACAGAAAAGTAAACACTGGAGCCTCAAAACCTGGGCGGGCATGGCCAACTCAATGTCACTCCCACCCAGTCACATGAACCCACCCACCCACACACCCCACCATGCCTACCCAGGTTTTGTGGCTCCTGGTATTTTCTGTAGGAAATGGGCAGGAATGGGACTCTACCAGTTCACACCTATTCGCTAGAACCGGTTGTTAACATTCTAAACAGTCAGAGAACCGGTTGTTAGAAGAAATTACTGGCCTAATCCTGTAAGGAAGGCAGGAAGGAAACATTCTGGTGTTGCTTACAGAAACTGCCTCTCCGTTAACCCTTATTGCATTCTTGGCAGGACTAGACTTCCTGTCTCAGGAACATCTCTGGAGTTTTTGTCCTCTCCTTTGCTGGTATTTTGCTTGTTTGGAATGACCATTCAAAGTTACAATGGCACTGAAAAAAGTGACTTATGACCATTTTTCACACTTAGGACTGTTGCAGCATCTCCACAGTCATGAGAGGCCAGGCAAGGAGATGCGTGCCTTGATGTGAGTGATATTGAGTTGGCCACACCCAGCCAATAACATGACCACCAAGCCAAGCCCACAGAACCGGTTGTTAAAAATTTGAATCCCACCCCTGGAAATGGGTCTCTGTTGAGGTAATTCCCCGTTAGGGAATGAGAATGAGACGTATTTGAGATAAGTGTTTGAATAATACACACACAGAACACAGATACACTGTACAGTAAATGTAGGTTTTTACTTCCAGAAAGGTTTAAGCAAAGTCCAAAATAAGCAATCCAAAGTCATTCACAAGTTAAATCAGTCAGTGTTCAATCCAGGGATAATCCAAATATCAAAGTCCAGTGTCAAAAAACAGTTTGGTAACAAACTTACATCAAATCCAGAAATAGCAGTCAATTAGGAAAAATGGAAGAACGGCAATACTTTCCAACAGAAGGAAACAGAGATAAACTCACGCTCTCTTCTGAGACTCAGACTAAGACAAACCAGGTTTCTGGCTCCACCTTATGGCCGTTTGAGAAACCACACCTAATTACAGTTTTGCATTTTCTTAAAGATACAGTTTTAAAATGTTTATCCTGGTTTATATATTTCTAACCCAAATACCTGTTAGGTGACTTATATTCCGAACAGTCTCTCTCTCTCTCTCTCTCTCTCTCCCTCCCTCCCTCCCTCCCTCCCATTTCTATTTTTTGTGTTTTACCTTCTCAGGCCAGGGAAGGGTGAGGGGCAGGGCCAACCAGTGGTGGGATCACCTAACAGGGAGCCACAGCAGTGGGCCCAAAGACCCGCATGCAACGCTAGAGCCGCGGGTTGCTGACACCAGTATTCACTTAACAACCTCAGCGATTCACTTAACAATTGTGGCAGGAAAAGTCATAAAATGGGGTGAAATTAACAAGCGTCTCACTTAGAAACAGAAATCCTGGGCTCAGCTGTGGTCGTAACTCAAAGACGACCTGTACAATGAGGAAAGCCTAAGGAAGCTTCAGCCGCTTCTTAATCCCTTTGCCTTTCATCACACTGAGGCAGAAAGTTAGATTTTTAAATAATTCCAGATCATTAGCTGAACAGCAGGTAATTGAAATAATGATTGGACTGCCATTTCTCATTATGCTTCAATTACATCATCGATGCTTTTAAATTAAAAAAAAAAACACAGTTGTTTCAAAATGGTATTAAAATGCATATAAAATGTTTTGGATTCTTCTGTCCAGCATGTAGGTAATTCTCTGAAATCAAAATAGAACAGGCCTAAATTTAATATGGGTCAGACATAGATGAAAGGAAGATTGAGTTCCAAAATTTATTTACTTGGTTTTTTTGTTTTTTTGTTTGTTTATTTATTTAGTCAAACGCTTACAATATAATAGAAATAAGAATAAACAGAAGTTTAAATACATGAAATAGGAACTAATAATCGGGGACAATAGGACAGGGATGGTAGGAACAATTGGGCACTTATGCACGCCCCTTACATACCTCTTAGGAATGGGGTGAGGTGAATAGAGGTTAGTTTGAGGGTAAAGGAGTGAGGGGTTTGAGCAGGTGACAACAGAATCAGGTAGTGAGTTCCAGTCATTGACCACTTTGTTGTTGAAGTCGTACTTCCTTCAACCAAGTTTGGAGTCGTTTACATTAAGTTTATTTCTGTTGTGTGCTCTTGTGTTGTTATGGTTAAAACTGAAATATTCATTAACTGGTAAGACATTGTAACATATGATCTTATGTACTATGCTTCAATCCAATCTTAGCCAGCATAGTTCAAGGTTGTCTAAACCTAGATTCTCAAGTCTGGTGGCGTAGGGTATTCTATTGCGAACAGAGGAGTGTTGTGCTCTTCTTGTAAAATACTTCTGGACTCATTCAATTGTATTAAAGTCTGATATATGGTGCGGATTCCAGACAGCAGAGCTGTATTCAAGGATTGGTCTAGCAAAAGTTTTGTATGCCCTAGTTTGCAAATCAGTATTACCAGAGGAGAAGCTTTGTAAGATTAGATTTACAACTCTTAAAGCCTTTTTGGCAATGCTGTTGCAATGAGCTCTGGCGCTCAGGTCATCCGATATGAGAACTCCAAGGACCTTGACAGAGTGAGGGCCATTGTTGATGGCCACATCCAGCTAGAAGCTTGTAATAGCAATAGCACTTAGACTTATATACCGCTTTATAGTGCTTTACAGCCCTCTCTAGGCAGTTTTACAGAGTCAGCCTATTGCCCCCAACAATATGGGTCCTCATTTTATCCACCTCAGAAGGATGGAAGGCTGAGTCAACCTTGAGCCTGATGGGATTTGAACTGCCAAATTGCAGGCAGCTTCCTGAACCAGGGGGCTTCTCATTTCAAGTGTCAATATGACAGGTTCTATTACAGGAACAAAGAGAAGAGCTGGATGAGAGGCTGTAAAGCAGGCATGTCCAACCTTGGCCACTTTAAAACCTGTGAACTTCAATTCCCAAAATGGCTGGCTGTGGAATTCTGGGAGTTGAAGTCCACAGGTCTTAAAGTGGCCATGGTTGGACACGCCTGCTGTAAAGTCTCCAGTCAAAGACCACCCTTGTGAAGAACATCTTAGGATGTCACTTCAACCAACAAACCTATTGTAGTACTGACCTGCTCCTGCCATATATGATCAATAATAAGAGCTGTGACAGAGCAGTGGTTAGAATGCAGTATTGCAAGCTGACTCTGCTCACTGACAGCAGTTCGATCCTGACTGGATCGAGGTTGATTTAGCCTTCCATCCTTCCAAGGTCTGTAAAATGAGGAACCAGATTGTTGGGGGCAATAGGCTGACTTTGTACACAACTTAGGGAGTCCTATAAAGCACCATGAAACGGTATATAAATCTAAGTGTTATTGCTATAGTATCATCTGATTGGTTTACTGCACTTAATATTGCAACATTTTACATAAAGTGCTTAAAATAACCCAGAAAATGATAGAAACAGAGTATTTAATGCTACATTTATTAACGGCAGCAAGAATACTGTAACTTATGCACAGAATTGGAAAAATGATAGTATGCCATCAGAGGAAAATGTGATAAGAAAAATACTAGAGTGTGCCGAGATGAATAAGATGACCATGGAGATAAAGGAAAGAGAGGAAACGGATTATTATTTGATGTGGAATGTACTGTATGATTGGCTAAATAATAGATATAGAGTTGAATAGAGAAGAAGACAATAAGAGAATAAGGTAAAAGATATAGTGGACAAAGATAGATTAAGCAACATAGACAAGTGTATAGATTTATGTAAAAGTATGTATACCGTCATGAAAGTGTTGTAATGAGTGGAAATGATGTTGTATATAACAAAAATTGTTCAATAAAAGTTATTTAAAAAGAAAGAAAGACAATGATAGAAACGTCGTGCGTTACTTTCAAGCTCAAAGTAGCCCATCCAAATAAAAACCCCACTCTGAAAAAATTGGGTCTCCCTGTGTCTCTAAGGTGCTTTGTTTTTAAGGGATGAAGAAGAGATGATATGATGTCATCAACATCGCTACTTCTGACAAACTGTTCATGAGCATTGAAATTGCATTTTTCACAGGGGATGTTAAGAGGTGCATGATTAATGGGGGCTGTGGGAGGTGTGCTCACAAATCCAGTTATCAGATAATGGGATTAACCGGGCAAGCTGTAAATGCATTTCTGAATCTACATATTCAGTTCCAAGTCCAATCTTGTTATTGCATAACAAATAAAAACGCTGGGCAAGCATTTTAAAGAGCCTCCATCGTAATTTAGATTTTTAGCAATAGCAGCAGTGAGAGATTAAGGACAGGAAAAAAAGAGAGTACTTCCCTGCTCCACGTTGTATGCAGAAGGCAAGCTGGCCCATTGTGTCTCATTTATTTGCATGTGATAATGGCGGGCGGGGCTCTAAATCAAAATGGCGATGGCTCAGCAGTTAAAGATGAAGGCCTGGGTTCAAGACCAGAGGTGGTATATAGCCAGTTCGCACCGGTTCTAGCATACTGGTAGCGGAAATTTTGAGTAGTTCGGAGAACTGGCAAATACCTCCTCTGGCTAGCCCCGCCCACCCACCTTTCTTTGTCCTATATTCCCTTGTTGTTTAGCTCAGCTGATGCACGTGGCAGAGTCGATTGCCGCACCTCAGCTGAGCTAAAAAGACAGCTCACCTCACTAGCGCTGAAAGTTGGCGGTTTTTGAGTGCTTCGCATGCTCTCATAGAACCGGTAGGGAAAAAATTGGAATTCCACCCCTGTTCAAGACCCAAATGCTACACAGCAAGGTGATGTCAGGATTCTGGCACTTAACCCCATTTAAATCATGAGCCTTGAGCCAAACTTCAAAAGGAAAGTATACGTTTAATGAATAAAATTGAACAGAAATAAAGGAAGAAACAGTGAGAAGTTGGAAAAGAGTAATAAGATATGAAGTTGAATATATAAGATGCATATTAAATTGTGTGTGGAAACGTGATAATTTAGAACTATGTTGTACTTAAATGGGATGTCTTATTTGTTTTGTTAAGCAGTTTTTAGAAAAGATATTCTATGTTCTTATGTTTTATGTTTTGTTTGTCTGTGTATTCTCTTAGAAAATTAATAAAATTTGTTACAAAAAAAAAAAAGGATTTATTGGGAGTTAAAAGGTCCGGCATTGCCTGGGTGTAGCCGACTCCGAGACACATCATTCATTGTCACCCTTGACCCTAGTTTTCCCCATAATTCATATTCTCCAATGGGACACATCCATAGCCAAGAGTCATCAATCATGTTCTCCAGTTAGAATTTTGTGTGGCAGAAACTTCGGTCACTTAGTTGCTATCTTTGAAAACATTTATGGAATGCAGCTTCGGTTTGCAAGCTGCTGCACTGCTCCCCCCTCCCTTTCTGTTGGCAACTCTAAAAAGACCATAGAAATATTTTATGAGTTGACAGGTGAGCTCCCATTATTTTCCCCAGCTCCTGTCCACCTGGCAATCTGAAAGCATGCAAATGAGAATAGATAAATAGGTACCACTTCGATGGGAAGGTGCACCTCAGCATGTAGTCATGATGGCCACATGACCACGGAAGCATCAACACTGGACCCCTCAGCTAAGAATCAGAGGTGAGCCTCTAGAACAGGGGTGTCAAACTCAATTTCATTAAGGGCAACATCAGGGCAGGGGACCAGGGGGCATGGCTGGGTGGGTGAGTGGGTGTGGCCAACTGGGTGGGTGTGGCTAGTTTGACACCACTCCCCAAACTGCTGGCATGTTTCCTCTTCGCATTGGGTAGACCAGACCAAAACCAAGCTGTCCTGGTCTGGCATGTTTCCTCTTCACATTAGGTAGACCAGGATGGCCCCACAGGTCAGGTCCAACCATATAGCAGGCCAGATCCAGCTCGCAGGCCTTGAGTTTGACATCCCCTGCTCTTGAGTCAGATGCAATTAGAGAGGGGAAATCTTTAACTTTACCTTTAGGTGTCTAAAGAATAGAAACAAATCACAAAAACCAACTGGAGAAGGGCCTGCTTGTCTCAGGCCCCCATGGTAATAAAGAACCAATTCATTTGGTGTCTCTTAGATTCTCATCATTACAGACCAATCAAGTTTGGTTTATTGGCAGTGGTGGGATTCAAAACTTTATATTACTGGTTCTGTGGTGGGTGTGGCTAGGTGGGAATGACCATGTGACTGGATGGGTGTGGCTTTTTTTTTTTTGCAGTCACCCTCCACCTGTTTTGGGGGGCCTTCTGGGCTTCGGGCAAGCCTCCTGGGGAGCAATTTTGCTCCCAGAAGCTCCCCTGGGGCTCAGGAAGGCAAAAAATGGAGAGGTGGGCTGTGCGGTAAGACGAGCAAGGGGGATTCCAGCACAGCTGATCATATGAACAGCTGATTGTCAGGAGGAGGGAAAAAAGAAATACCTTAATAATAATACCCAACTGACGCTCACCCCCTCATTAGGGGTGAGTGTCAGGCGGGTGGGGTGAGTGAGCATCGGGCAGGAGGGGCAAACGAGCCAGCCAAAACTTACTCCTGGTTCAGTGACCCATGCCAAATCCTTGCTACCGGTTTGCGTGAACCAGTGCGAACCAGCTGAATACCACCACTGTTTATTGGGTATCAGAACTTTCACTGAAGATATGCACGAAAATCTATAGGTATATTTAGATGCCCTTTTCCTTTATTTGGTAGGTGAACTTGCTTGTCATTTAGCCTCCTATCCTGCATGTTATAAATAATTTCCCCATGTGTGATATAGCATAACATCTGTTCAGTATTTTCATGGATGTCTGCATGTTTGCAAATAGAGATTTATTTGGCTAGATGGGATCCTGGAAGGCTTTTTAAGGTCTCTGAGGAATATGGAGATAGACTTGAAAAAGGGATTCAAGGACCATTAGATAAACATCAGTTTCATCTCAATAGACATGAAGGGGATGAGGAAAAAACACAAGATAGCCCCAACAAGACTAACTTTCTTTACCAATAAAGGAGAATGTTTGTAACTCAGGAAATGTGGGGTCCTTGGTGTTCTCTGAACTTGATTGTTTTCTTGCAGATGTTTCATTACCCAAACTAGGTAGCATCATTCTTCACACCTGCAAGAAAGCCACCAAGATACTCCTGACTTTTTTAGACTATCCAGAGAGAGAATCTCTGTCATGCATTCAATATTCTGTTATTATCTATAAAACTACCAAAATTCTCACATCTGTAACCATTAACTGGGTGAAAAAGTGTAAATTAGGTCAAAGTGTTTTCAGTAAAGTTACCTCAAATGGGCTAACTTAAAGAACATATCCAAAATCTGAGACCCACATGGAATCAAAATTTGGTAAATTCTAAAAAACACATTTTATTACATACAAATGATCCCAACTCATTTGATGACGGGATACAAAAGGTCATAAAACATTTCCTTGGGGTCAACATTCAAAGTTTGACCCAGCTATATAGTTCAACATGGGCTACTTTCAAGGCAGATGCATCTCTGAATGTCCCTCTGAATTTTTAAGAACTTTCAAGTAAATTGGAAGCTGAAGACAGAATGGGATAACTCGCTGTGGCCAACTTACTGCAGCCAACTCTCCATGGCCAACTCACAGCAGGGCAACTTGCCACGACCAACTCATCATGGGACAACTTGCTGCAAGACCTTTCAACAATTCAATTTGTGCATTTAAAATAATTAATAAAATATTTTAATTTTTTTACATTCACTTTGTCCCTCCTTTTGCATTCTTTCTTTTAACAATTCTATTCCACCATTTCTTTGATATTAGCATAACTCTTGTCCTGCAGAGAGTTGTCCTGTGGAGAGTTGGCTGTAGTGAGTTGTCATGCAGTGAGTTGGCCACAGGAAGTTGGCCAAGGCAAGTTGTCCCGCAGTGAGTTGGCTGTGGTGAATTGGCCACACCGAATTGTCCTACACCCATTAGAAAGTCCGCCATTGTTGAAAGCATTAAGAAATCTGGTAAGGAAATACCTCAGAAAGGAGATCCAACAAGTCAACTGGTTGCCTGGCAACCTATAACAATAAAGTGGAGTTCTAATACTGTAATATGGTGTCTGATCTTGATGTGACCTACTTCAAATTGCTGGTATTGAAATTATTAGGCAGAGTATTCCCTTTTTTTTCCCATGCCCACTCTCTTCTTCAGGAATTCTTTTCATTCAGTTCATACTTCTCCAACAGTGGAGACATATTATGAAGAGCATAATACAACCAGCAACGGGTTTAGGGATCATTCTAAATCAGGTTCTTTCTCTAAAGCAGACATTGATTGACTGATTATGTGACATCAATGGTACATTCATTTTTGACCACAAAGTTAAATTTACTTACGGTGCTTTTATCTCATTTCAACCACGGGACTCTAAACTTCATTCTTAGCAGGAATTCCACAGCACTGGATAGTATATTACAGATAATCCTTGACTTAAGATGGCAGTTGGGATGGAATTGTCATTGGTAAGCAATGTAGCCATAAAAACAGCTTGGTCTAATGGTTAAAAACAACAGGCATAGAAAGTGGGAGACTGTGAGTTCTAGTCCTGTCTTAGGCGAGAAAAAGGGCTGGGTGACTTTGCACCAATCGCCAGGAGACTGTGAGTTCTAGTCCCATTTTAGACATGAGAGCCGGCCGTGTGACTTTGGGCCAATCACTCTCTCTCAGCCCAACCCACCTCACAAGGCTGTTGCTGTAGAGAAAAATGTGAGGAGAAGGAAGCATCATGTATGTTTGCTGCCTTGAGTTACTTATCAAGAAATAAAGGCAAAACAAAAAATGTAATAAATAAATGAAGCGCAATGTCATATGACTGCATTGCTTAGCAAAGAAGTCCCAGTTGCCATAAACCAAGGTTGTTAAGTAGGAAGTGGAGGGAGTCCCAAGTAAGAAGCGTGGGGGGGTTGGAAGGTTGCCAAAGGATGGGTTGGGAAGGTCTGGCGCACGAATTGGAGGAGAGAATGCATTAGCGCATTGCAAACTGCATGAATTCAGAAGGGTCAGAGCAAAAGAGTTCAGGATGAGTGCAAGCACAAGAAGATGGGAGGAGGGCATTCATGGTGTGTGTTTGTTCATGTGTGTGTGTGCCTGTGAGTGCGAGGAGACCTAGGAAGGAGGGCACTAGTAATTGTGGGCATGCGTGCCAAAAAATTAAACTCTATATACCACCATGTAGTAGTACTTTGCCAATTAGTCTGGGCTTGGAAGATAAACAGAATTGTGCTTATTAATAAATGGGTGATGTCCTCTTATTGATGTCCAGACTACTGGCCAACTTAATCCTTGATTTAATTCTTCTACTTTCTACCTGAATTTTGCAAATGTCCAAAGGAGAAGCTAGGGAAATCCATATCAATCTTCTATATATTTCAAAGCCCTGTATCAGGTGACTATCTCTGCTGCCTTACCTGCTGTAGACCTAGGAGATATGGGGATCCCCATGCTGGCTTGGGAATTTTGGGAACTGAAGTCCACAAGTCTTAAAATTGCCAAATTTGGAGAGCCCCGATCTAAATAAATCAGGAACAGTTCAGGACCTTGGATAGCAGATTTCCTTGGCTGGAATTTATTTTCCCTATAAGGAACCAAGTTCAGGATTTTCTACATACAACCAGGCCATTCAGAAGCTCATTGGGGGCTACTATCTCTTAACTCCAACTCTAATGGCTGTTAGCACTGATTCTTAAAGAGACCTTGTCTGTTTCTGAAATCTTAACTATAGACGTTATGAAAAAAAACCAAAATTGGTATTTTTCAGACTTTAATGCAGACAGTCGATACAAGAATAAAGCTACAGTAGAACAGATATGATTCATAATAATGTGTCATTTTTGTACTAATCTGTGAAAACCCCAACCACTTATCAGAATATCCTCCTGCTTCCAAATTTGCTTAATTTAGTCATGTTGGCAGAGCAAACAGAATGACTGAGAAGAAGGGAGAGGAGTTTGTGATGAAATCAGTGGATATTCTTTGTCCAGCTATGAAACCATTTTACCAAAAACATTGAAATTCAGATTTTTCTCCATTCATCATTCCTGAAAATATCAACCAAAGCCCCCCTGAAATTCTTTGGAGAATTTATCGATAATGACATAGCAAAAAATTAAGAAAGCAGGAAGTATCTTGATGCAACATAATATTACTAATTTCCAGTTGTCCATATTTGACCTGAAAATCAAGACCTTTTTTCATCCATCTTCCTCCCATTTTTCCTGATATGTCAAATTGCCACACGAAATGAAGGAATCTCCAATGGTCTCCCAGACAAAAATTAGGGATAGAAAGGCTAAAATTCCAGAAACTGGGTGTTGCTCATGATAAGAGTGTCAGAGTACCAGGAAAACTGCCACTCTAACAGATAACTCCAAGGCAGACATCCTCTCCAAAGTTCTTTTTATTAGAGTAGTAAACTGGCACATCTGGAAAATCCCAAATATTAAAGTTCCGGGTTTCCTTGCAATAAGTTTAAAAAAATGACAAATCCACCCCCTGCACCCATCGTTGCATCACATGCCTCAATCACCATCTGTCCCAATTTGAGACGTCCTCCCAGCCAGGTGCAGAAATAACATGACCTTGACTTAAAAGAAGAATGCTATTAGGTCTAACTACATATACTCCAAGAAATTCCCCCCTCCCATTTTCCCAGGCTCAAGAATGTGGTCGTGTGGAAGCGTCTGGTGCTGATATGGCTTCCAAAGCCAACAAAGAGATCATGGAACCAGGGGTGGGATTCAACTGGTTCAGACCAGTTTGGGTGAATTGGTAATTCCGGAGATTAGTTGGCCATGCCCGCCCACCCCTGCCCTAACCTGTCCTTTATTTCCGTGTTTTGCAGCCTAGCTGATTCATGCGGCATGGCAGATTGCTGCGCCTCAGCTGTTTCACTCCTCAGGGCTGCAGCAGAGGTTAAGTTTTAGAGCGGAAAATGGGTGGTTTTCAAATGCTGCACATATGCTCATGAAAGCAGTTGTTACGCTGGTTGAATCCCACCCCTGCATGGAATCTCATAGAACTGAAGCGTGGATATAAACAAAATTCAGAGGTGTATGTGCACTATTTATTTCCCAATCAGCAAGGACTGTTTAAAGATGTTGTCAGGGCTCTGACAATACGCCCCCATTTGTCTCTAGCCGCATCTCTCAGAGTTTTAAAAAAATCATTTATTAGGAGAGAACATGTCAGCGTGACCTGGGTGCAGCCAACGCTGAGACACATCATTCATCTCACCCTTGATCCTGGTCTTCTCCCACCCCCTGGATGTATATTCTCCAATGGGACACATCCATTAGCCAAGAGTCTTCAATCATGCTCTCCAGTAATAATCTTGTGCGCCAGAATCTTCGGCGACATAGCAATTATCTAAGGTATGCATTACTCGCCCCCATTCCCTGTCTGCTGACAATTCTAAAAGACAAGAGAAATATTTTTGAGTTGACAGATGTCTTGTTAAAACCTGAAAGTTCTCCCTATATCTTCTCAATCTAGCTCTATCCAGAAATGTTACACCTCAACGCTGCATCCAACAATTATGAGTATTGAAGTCCTCAGATTTGGAAGACATCCAACTGGGAAAGAAGATCACTATAGTTAAAAAAAAAAAAAAGATGTTGAGATCCTAGAAAGTGTGCAAAGAAAAGCCAACAAAGATGATAAAGGGTCTGGAGGCTAAACCGTACGATGAACAACTAGGGGTGATAGGACAGCAGACTTCCAGTACTTAAGGGACTGTCCCAGTGGAGATGGGAGATGACCTGAGGGCAGGACAAGAAGTAATAGATGGAAGATCATTAAAGAGAGATTCAACCTAGAACTAAGGGGAAAAAAATCCTGACAGTGAGAACAATTAATCAGTGGAATGGGTTACTTCTGGAAGTTGTGGGTTCTCCATCACTGGATGTTTCCAAGGAGAGGCTGGATGAAATGGTATGGGGTCTCTTGCTTGAGCAGGGGTTAGACTAGAAGACCTCCAAGATCCCTATTCTATCCTCTATAATTACTGACTGAGTGTATAAAGGCAGATAGATAACTCCACAAAGCATCCATACGAAGTCTTTTTATTGGTCCATCAGGCAGCCTGAAAATAATTCACAGTTATGACGAGATTCTTCTCAATGTCCAATTTTTTTTCATATCTGTCTTTCTGGGTAAAAAGATGGTTATCTCTTATCCCTTTCATCCCATTTCGTAGAAGCAGGGTCAGAGATGCTAGCACGAAGCTGGGTTTAGGCAAGAGTGAAGAAACCTCCCCCAGCCCACCAAGGGTCAATTCAATGACCAATCAGGATTACAGATGTGGCCACACGATGTGAACTACATTTCCCAGGATACCTTAACTACGTTTACCATGATGCATTCCCTTAAGGGAACAGCTCCCAATTCCTAACTAGCTATACCAATTTCCATTCACTATAACTAGCTGGATAGCACAATCCCTTCCAACTCTGCTATTCTATGTTCCGTCATATTTTGTACAAGGGATTGCATGGCTTGTGGGAGATTGCCACAAGGTGGCACTGTTATATTAGCCTTTACCTGAAGAGAACTGCAAGAAGCCAAAAATATATATATATATTATGGTGTCAGATGCAATATGTGTTAGAAGATGCAGTAAATCAGGGCAGCCCCATTCCCATTTAGGGCACAGCTGGGAAGAAGCTGCCTGCTTTCGGAGCTCCCTACTGTGAAGATTATTTCAACAGGCCCATCCACTAGACATGAATTAATGGTTTTGCTGGGTGGAAGGAAAAAGTGTATTCATCTCCATATGAGAATTGAAAAAACTGAGCAGAAAGAAACTGGGAGATTTAAAACTAGGCAGACATTAGTTTCTCAACCTTGGCAACTTTAAGATAAATGGGCTTCCCCTCCCAAAATTCCTCAACTAAAACCCACAGTCTCCTGGTGATTGGTCCAAAGTCACCCAGTTGGCGTTTATGCCTAAGGTAGGACTAGAACTCACAGATTCCTAGTTTCTGGATCTGCGCCTTAACCACTAGACGGAACTATTATCCTATGAATATGACACAGTGCATTACTCAGCATACTTCTGTAGCTTCCTGGCTTCTCAGCGGACTTTTCGTGACGTCTAAGGAGTGCAAGATTAACTTCAGTCTTCCTATCCAATATAATTAAGTCCACTATCCTACTCTATTTTTAGCCTGGCCTGACCTAGCTTATTGTTGGACATTGCATTGATAAAAGTAACTTAATCAGATGTGGAATTGTACGGTTGGAAGTTAAAACCCATCCCTCTCCTAGGAAAATGAAATATTTTAGGATATATTTAAAAGGCAGAATATTTCCCCTAAAAGAGAAGTAGAAACTCAGAGAGGCAGAAACTCAGCCCCCAACCTTTGTTAAGGTCTGGGCTAGTCTATTCTACATAACAAAGATCTACCTCCTTCAGACAGAGCCATTGGATTGCCCTTCATTGCACCACCCACCAAGTTTCAACCAAACGTAGCACACAGACAGCCTACAAAGCTAGCTATGACCTCTGACAGCAACCAATCAGGATACTTTTCCTGCGACCCAGGAAGTTCAAAGCCAGAGAGGGTATGAAACCCGGGGACTCTCAGCATCTCTTCTCTTTTTCTTCGCCCAAGAGCTCCAAGGCATGTGATCCTATCCACCATGAAACCAGTAGTGGGATTCAATTTCTTTTACTACCGGTTCTGTGGGTATGGCTTGATGGACGTGGCAGGGGAAGGATACTATAAAATCTCCATTGAGAGGTAGTATTTGCCAGTTCTCCCAACTACTCAAAATTTCTACTACCGGTTCTCCAGGACCAGTCAAAACCTGCTGAATACCACCTCTGCATTAAACCATCTTTTCAAACACCCTCCATGTTTCCAGTGTCTTTTTTCCCGCTTGGAACTGAACCCAGAAGGATATTTCTTCCAACAGTACAATGGAATTGCTACGTAGTAATATCACAGCCAGTTCTGTGTTGCTCCACCAGTTTGAAACCAATGCAAGAACCTTCAGACTTTCTTCTGTCCAGTAAACTCACTTCTCTTGTCACTTTGGGCTGTTTTCTGAATTCTGGTATTGCGATCTAGAGCAGGCTGGAGATGTTAGATTACAGGGCTCTTCAAACTTGACAGCTTTAAGACTTGTGGACTTCAACTCCCAGAGTTCCTCCTCCAGTCATGTTAGCTCAGGAATTCTGGGAGTTGAAGTCCACAAGTCTTAAACTTGCCGAGTTTGAAGACCCTTGGGTTAGAACAATTTTTCTCAACTCTGGCTGCCTGATGATGTTTGGATTTTGGATTTCAACCCAGTCAGCCAGTAGTAGATGTAGATGCCAGATGAGGAAGTTGCCTATAGTACAGGTAATCCTCAATTTACAACTGTTGGTTTGGTGATCACTCAAAGTTACAGCAGCACTGAAAAAAGTGACTTATAGTTTTTCACACTTATGACCATTGCAACATCCCCACAGTCACGTGGTCAAAATTCAAACACACATATTTACGACAGTTACCCTGTCTTGGGGGGAAACAAGATTCACTTAACAATTGTGTTACTAAGTTAACAACTGCAGTGATTCACTTAGCAACTGTGGCAGGAGAGATCACTTAACAATATCTCACTTAGCAATAGAAATTTGGGGCCCCGTTATGGTTGTAAGTCAAGGACTACCTGTATTCATAGTTTCTGCTTCCCCAGTGGATCTGGTTCTCAAATGCCGTATCTTTTTTCTATATCTTTATTGTTCTTCAAACTCCATTTTTTGATCTGCAAAAACATTGGTTTTATCCAGTTTAATCTTTCAGACAATTGCATATAGGTAAACCAGCGGCAAGTATTGTTCTGACCCAGGCTTCGTCAAACGTACTTAAACACAAACTTGTTTTAAAAGCAAAACCTATTTTAATGCAATGCTGGGAATTACTTCCGTTCACAGCCAGAACTAACCTTAAGCAGTTCCCCGAGATAAGCACATGCCTGTCAGTGCTGTGGAATGCTGCCAAAAAAAGAAGTATCCAAATTAACTATAACAGAAACCAACCAAAGTACCAGAAAAAAAACGACCATAATACACAGAGCTTCAAAGAGGACTCGGAATCTATTAAACTGCTTTGCTTCCTGCAAAGGTTTCGTCATTGAGGTCTGACTTTTATCCCTTATGGGAGGGGCAATCACCTCCCAGCCTTACTCCTGAGTTGCCACTTCTGCTCCTGCTGCTCTCGCCTTCTAGCAGCTCTGTGCATACGCACACTGGGAACGGGCTTCCCTGGGTCCTCTGCTTCGCTGCTGCCAGACTCCAAAGGATTCGAAGGCAGCATCCCATTCCCAGATGGTCCTGACCTCATCCCTGCCATGGACACAGGACCTTTGTCCAAGTTCTCTCCAGACTCCCTGACTGGTTTCCTTTCTTTCCTCACTGTCCGATACTGCCGCTGGCTATACCGGCTGCCGGCGAACCACAAGTATAAACCTTCCTTTTTGCAGGTTTTTTTTTTCTCATTTTGAGTCTAAACTCCACATCATCACAAACCACCAAATCAGAATATATATATATCATACCATTCATGGTAGTTTGGCAATCCTTTCCCTTATAAAAATGGCTTTTGAGGTGACACCCATAAAAGCAATTTAGGAAACAATCTTGTTTTATAACTATTCCAAACTCTCAGTATGGCACGTTTGCAAAACAATTCTTCAACGCTACATTAACTTTTGATTTCTCATACCATAAGTAACCGTACCACCCAAATCTGAATTCATGACCTTCTAACTCCAATAGCCTTTTAGTTGTTATTGTTTTTAAGTTATCCATTCTTTTATCCAAATCAAACAACATACCTCAAAGTATCATTTTAGGCTGGGCAGGGCTAACCCTTCCCACTCTTTTCATAGCATCTTGAAGCAATTTATATTTAATTCTGGGGAGGGGTGTTTCTCCTTGCCATACAAACGTAGAAATATCCATTTGCCATTGTTTAAAAAGTAAAGCAGTTTTCATATTTGGTACAATGTAAAATAAAAACAACATCTATAGTATATTTATTTATTAGTTTGTAAAATTTATTAGCTGCCCATCTTATCATATGGTAACTCTGGACAGCTTACAATATTAAAGATAAAAGTGTATAAAACCTAATGATATGAATAAAGGTAAAGGTTCCCCTCGCGCATACGTGCTAGTCGTTTCTGGCTCTAGGGGACAGTGCTCATCGATGTTACAAAGCCAAAGAGCCAGTGCTATCCAAAGACGTCACCGTGGTCATGTGCCCGGCATGGCTAAACACCAAAGGTGTATGGAATGCTGTTACCTTCCCACCAAAATGGTCCCTATTTTTCTACTTGCATTTTTTACATGCTTTCAAACTTCTAGGTTGGCAGAAACTGGGACAAGTAACAGGATCTCACTCCATTACTCAGTGCTAGGGATTCGAAACGCCGACCTTTCGTCTTAACCACTGAGCCACCACGTCCCTCTCAATGATATGAATACAATACTATAAAAGAAATCCACTTAGCTAAAAAGATGGGGAGGAAGGGACTATGATGAGAAGAGGAAAGGGCAGATTTGCCATAGGCAGGAGGGGGGAAAACTGATGGAGCAGTATGGCAGCCACAACCAGATGCACATTCCACACATACTTTCTTCAAGGCTGTATCCCAGGCTACCGGAACCAACCTGAGAGGCTGATCCCCACAGCCCGTGAAAGTGCTCCATTGGAGAATGTGATTTATGACACACCCTATGTGATGACCCAGGGTGGGATACAAAACAAACACAGTCACAGAAAACAGGTGAAGCCCTTTTTAATTCCTTCACTTTGCTTCCAAGCTCCAAATATTCTTGACAGAAGTCAAAAAACTCCCACACAAACAGATACAAGAAGGAGGAAAAAAGCAACACCAACCAGGCAAGATAAGGGCTGGAGGATGTCCACAGATAACACACACTGGGAAGGACACCAAATGCAGAGAGGAACCATAAACTAGAGATATTTCCACGCTTTGTTTCCAGCGCTCGCCCGTACGCATGTCTGACCTCTTATTCAGCTGTCACAGCTGCAGCCCATGAAGAGGATCAAGGCCCTCTCCTCCGGAGTAGACTGTGTCTGTCTCTTATCCTCTCCTTCATGCGTGCCCTAGGATGAAGAGGGGATGGGCCTGGGTTCTCGTCTGTCTGCCCTTCCCCAGCCTCCTCCTCACCCTCCAGAGCCACACTTCCACTCCCTTTCGGCGGTTCCTCCTCTCCCTCAGTATCAGTCTCCACTAGGGGCATGACACCCTGGGGGGGGAGGGGGGAACAGGGTCATGGGTGGGCTGTAAATTATGAGAGGCAGAGCTGAATTCATTTGGTTATGTGCCGACATGTTGCTTCTAATAAATAACTTGATTTCTTTTGAAACTTGGCCCGAGGCTCATGGTTTAACTAGGGCAGGGGTGTCAAACTCGTGATGACACAGTGTCATCACGTGACATATCACAACTCTTTCCCCTTGCGGGCCGCAAGCTTGACACCTGTGAACTAGGGCATCCGTCGGAACCCTTACACCCAGTTCCTACCACAGTTGTTAAATGAATCACTGCAGTTGTTAAGTTAGCAACACGGTTATTAGATCTGGCTTCCCCCTTGACTTCACTTGTCAGAAGTTTGCAAAAGGGGATCAGAACAGTGGGTCCCATTTCAGAGGGTAGCTACGTGAACTTTCTTTTGACCCATTTATTGTCTCTAAATAAGGAGAGGGCGTTTTTACTATATTTGCTGGGATCTGAAGAAGCTGCTCAAACAACCTCATCAGCAAAAATCACAACATTATCATTTTACACAGTTAATGGGCGTCTAAGAGAAAACCCAAAATATTGAGGTAACTCTCAATATTTTAACAAGAGCAGTCAGAGTTAGGAGAACAGAGAAGGAAAAAGTTTGGACTTTAATGACAAAGTTCACTTTCCATTTAATTTTTTAAAAATCCAATTTATGTCTGCCTTGTCCATGTGTGTGTGTGTGTTTGTATATGTGTGTTTCTTTCTCCCACCATCTCCATTTCTTCCTCTGCACTCAATTAAGGATAAAGGCCTGAAAACTGCAAATAGTTTGGGCCTCTGAAAGGATTTGATTTTAACTTATTAGTTTTCCTTCATGAGATGAAAATGCAATAAATTTGATGCTATCCATAGAATGACCCAGCTTTGGGCAGTTGCACATCATCATCCCCAATGAATACGGGAGCAAAATGAACCACAAAATTTCTGGAACTGAACACAAAACAATCTCGACTCCCCTTCAGAGTGTATAACCTCTTTTCTTTGGCGTCATAAAGAGAAAGCCCAGGTACACACAAAAATGTGTGTAACAATGTGTGACACAAGCTTTTTCCTTATATTTGTCATCCTGACAGATGTTTCGGAACAAAGGAAGTTATAAAACTCTCCTGTATAGAGACCATATAAGAAAAAAGTGACAAGAGGTAAACTTGAGTCTAAACAAGTGTGTGTGTGTGTGTGTCTCCCTTCGCTCACGTGTGTGTCACACACCTATATATGCAAGCAGTATGTTTCCTTTTAAGACTGATGGATAAATGCCATGAAAGCTTTTCAAAGATATGATTACTGCAGCAAGATTATTATATGCACTGACACGATCCGCTATGTAAACATGGATGGTAAAATTGACAGATCTTGCTGAGATGGATAAACTAAAGGAAAGAAATCATCTACATTTATTGCTGACTGGAAACCTCCTGTAGACTTTTTGCATAAAAATGGAGAAAAATGAACTTGTGATTTATGGCTTTGATGATTAAACAGGGTAGATTATAAAAACTAAGAGTATTATGATATAACCTTAGAAAAGTTAACATATAATTGAATTTATAACTACAGAGAAGAAAATCAGAAATCACTTTCTTGCCTTTTTCTCTTTTCTCTTTACCGTTTTTTTCTTTCCTTTCACTTTTTGCTTTCTTTTTAAGTACTTTTTTTTCCTTTTCCTTTCTTGTTTTTAATTGGTTTCTGTTAGTTTTTATCTTTCTTTTTAGAGGGGTGTGTATGTATATGTGTGTGTGCATGTGTGTGTGAAATTATAAGAAACCATTCTTGTGCCTTGACACATTTGTCTGTATTTATTTACAATTTGTACAATCCATATACATTTATATTTTCTCTCATCATCTCGTTTTTGATTCCCAAAAGAAAAGGAAGTCAAACAGTATATTCATTTAATTTCTATTAGGAAATTCAAGCAATTTCTTTTCTTTTTTGTTAGAAGTAGTGATATCTATTACCAACTAGCATCTTTTGAGTTTCCCTGCCAGCATCAAAGCAATCAGGGTGGACAGGAAATCTAATTCTGAAATTTTGAAAAGCTAGGCAAGCTTTTCAAAGCTATGTTTGTAAGCTGAATTTCACTTTGCTGACAATTTACCATTGGATAAATTCTGGGTTTTATTGGAGATATTTTTACCTCAAAAAAACTCAGTTCTAATTTTTCAGGAATGTCTTGAATATAACAAGGTAAGGGCCACATTACTGGAGCAGTGTTGTCCAAGATCTTTTCATCTATTCATATAATAAAGCTTTTAAGGCAAATATTTTGATCATTGGTAACTTGGAGCAAAGTAATTTGAATCAAAGCATGGCTAGTCTAGTGAAGAGAAGGATCAGGGGAGACAGGATTCTAATATTTGAGGGGCTGCCACAGAGAGGAAGGAGTCAAGCTATTTTCAAAAGCACCTGAAGGCCAGATAAGGAGCAATAGATGGAAACTAATCAATGGATGGAAACCAACCTAGAAATAAGGAGAAATTCTCTGGCAGTGAGAACAATCAACCAATGGAACAGCTTGCCTTCAGAAGTTGTAGCTGCCCCATCCCTGGAGGCTTTCAAGAAGAGATTGGACTGCCATTTGTCAGAAATGGTACATGGTTTTCTGTCTGAGCAGAGGGTTGGATTAGATGATCTCCAAGGCCCCTTTCCAACTCTGTTGTTCTATTTATTCTGCTTGAGGAGCATTTGCACAGAATGGAAAGGAGAGGGTAAAAAGTGAAGATGGAAGCCATGAAAACACGAAGCTGCCCCCTTCTTATGTGTATCACATAGTCATAGCCACCATCTTCACCTTTTTACACAAACAGACACCTTGCTTGGAACCACAATATCTGAAGAAATCCCCATCCTTATATATTTCGACTTGAACCTTAAGCTTGCCTACACTAGTTGAGGTCCAGCCAGACATGTGGTGTCCATCCAGTTCTGAGACGCCTTGCTTTGAATTCCTATTTAGCTTTTTGACATTGATCCAAACATGGTTATTATTTGAATGAGGAACCCCAAGGAAGCTTCAGTCTTACAGGCTACAGTGAAAAAAGCTGCATGAAAACTACGTGGACAAGAAGGTTGACATGAAGGGGACTTGAAGGAACATTGCTTGGTGTTGTCCTAGTTGAGGCTATTTCAGGGAACCTATCAGGAAGCCAGCACCTCAGAGACTGAGCAAGCAAGCAAACAAGAGGGTGCAGCTAAAGACAGAGAAGAGGAACTGCTGAAAGGAGAAGAAAGAGAATGGATGAATGCTTGAATGCTTCTCTTAATCTCCCACACATTTCCCTTGTCTGTTAGTTGGTCAGATTTTTGTAGAGAACTTAAGCTTGCAATCGTTATACCCATTTGAACTGCCTGAATCTCCCGATTTGCTTCTTGACATGGTATTTAGCATGGGGGAAATGGGGAAGAGGCTGTTGACTGGCTCCATGTAAGTGAAAGTTCGAAATATCTCATTAAACATAAATTCAGCTCAGGGAATACATTACGACAATATTAGTTTCCTGTTCTATTCATTGAAAAAAAAAAAAATTCTGGCTATCCTCCAATGAACTGAGTTGCTCAGCAATAAAAGCAAATCGTTTTTCAAGGCCTCCCAAATGTTCAAATCAATATCATTTTTTTCGAGATCTTTTTAAACAATTGCATTCCGAATTCAGACGATGGATAAGTAAAAGCTACAAATGATAAGCATTTACAGAAAACCGAGCTTTAGATTTATCATGTATTATAAGAAATAATACATGATTATTTCTTCTTCAGTAGTTTGAATTGGGACGGTCAGCTTCTGTGGGTTTAGATGCTACTTGTAATCCTCAACTTACAACCCCAACTGAGCCCCAAATATATGTTGCTAAGCGAGACTCTTGTTAAGTGAGTTTTGCCCCATTTTACAACTTTTCTTGGCACGGTTGTTAAGTGGATCAATGCAGTTGTTAAATCAAGTAACCCGGTTGTTAAGTGAATCTGGCTTCCCCATTGACTTTGCTTGTCAGAAGGTCACTGAAGGGGTTCACATGACCCTGGGACATGCAACCGTCATAAATATGAGTCAGTTGCCAAGCATCCAAATTTTGACCACGTGGCTATGGGGATGTAATGGTCGTAAGTGTGAAAAATGGGCATGTCACTTTTTTCCAGTGCTGTTGTAACTTCGAACAGTCACTAAATCATCACCTTTTAACGACCCCATAATCCCCTGCAGGGTGGAGTCTGAGCAACTGAATGGAGCTAGCAGAGTGTTACTGGCCAGATGCCCTTCCTGTTGCCAATGTGGAGTTTTGTTCAGCAGACATATTCCCATTGTGAATATAAGAGAGAGAGAGAGAGAAAATACGTGCCTCTACCTAGGATTGAACTCAGCCTCCTGAATGTGAGGGAGAGAGCTCCGCCTCTAGGCCACCACTCCTTTAAAATGTCACTAAATGAACCGCTGTAAGTCAAAGACTGCCTGTGCTGGTTGTTGTCTTTAAAGGAATACTATGCCCAATTCTGCCCTTCGGTTTCCTAGAAGTTGGCTTCACTTGCTGTGAAGCAACCTAAGGTTGACCTTGAGAATGGGGAAAGCAGGAAGGAATAAGGTGATAAAGGGGCACTTTGGTGAAAAAAATAGTCTTGTTCTAAAAACAAGGGAAGTGTGAGGGAAAAAGATTCAAAATAATCACACCTTGAATTTTTGGAGCAGAGAGAAACTTGGACAAGCTTTTACATTTCTGTTATTCTACTCTAATGAAGAGCAGTCCTGGGAATTGTCATGTCTGTTTCTTGACCTGAGCTTTCTTGAAGGGCACCTGACACCTGCCAAAGACCTTTCTGTTTTTCTCCTTAATTCTCAAAGTACATTTCTTCAGAGCATTATAGCAATGGAAAGGCGGTGAGAATTCTTTTCCCCTGTCAAAACCCATGGCTTTTTTTTTTCCTTCTCTTCTCCTCTGGCACCTCCTTCATTGATTATGACCTCTGTTCCTGAGGGACTATCAGCCAACAGGAGAAGCACTTTCATAATGTCTTTGCTTCAGCCTGATGTTGGAAAGTCCTGAATAGACACTTGAAAGAACACAACATTTAGACCAAAAACTCTCTGCCGTGTCTTTGAAAATTTTAGCAAAACGTTATACGGAAGCCACTTCATTTACCTTAAACTGAGCATAGAACATGGAATTCTTGCAGAACACTAACAGAAAATGATTTGCAGGACAGAATTAAGCTTAGATTTTGGACATCCACTGGGGGAAATCTTGCTAGGCCACAAGATCCGCTTGGGTGGCCCCCGTGGCTAAGCAAGCTAGGCGAGTGCAGGAGGGAACCTTGCTTATTCACCTAAGGGAGATCATGGTGGAAGGCAGGCAGCAATGGCGGGTGGGCGAAGGCAGACTGTCGGCAGCGATGGCACATGTTTGAGATAAGGAGGGCAGGGGTGGGCGGGGTTAGAATGCAGTCAGTTTGTCACACATGCGTGCAATGTTGCGCATGCGCAATAAAGACTGACTGGGCAGCTAGCGGAGAAGCAGGCAGAGAGGTGTGGGGCCAGCCAGGGGCCCATTTTACCGGTTGTCCGAACTACCGGGAACGGTAACATCCGGTTCTACCGAACTGGTCCAAACCGGTAGAATCCCACCCCTGATCCAAGGGATAATCTGTATAAGATGATTTTATGAATCTGTCCTCCATTTCCAAAAAACGTCCAAGATCCTCTTGGTTAGGACAAGCAGAAGCCAAGAAATAGAATAACAGGATAACATAGTTGGAAGGGACCTTAGAGATCTTCTAGTCTAACCTCCTGCTCAAGCAGGAAACTCTACACCATTTCAGAGAAATAGTTGTCCAATCTTTTCTTAAAAACCTGCAGTGTTGAAGCACCCACAATTTCTGGAAGCAAGCAGTTCCACTGATTAATTGTTCTAACTGTCAGGAAATTCCTCCTTAGTTCTAGGTTGCTTCTCTCCTTGATTAGTTTCCATTCATTGCTTCTTGTCTTACCTTAAGATGCTTTGGAGAATAGTTTGAACTCGTCTTCTTTGGGGCAGCCCCTGAGATATTGGAACACTGCTAGCATGTCACTCCCTTAGTCTTCCTATTCATTAAACTAGACACACTCAGTTCCTGCAACCGTCCTTTATATGTTTTAGCCTCCAGTCCCCTAATCATCTTCGTTGCTTTTCTCAACACTCTTTCTAGAATCTCAACATCTTTTATATATCGTGGCAACCCAAATATGTTGCAAACTAACATTTGTTAGAATCAGTGAAAACCTTAGGGAAAAAAATTGCTGTGACGTATCTTGGAATACATAGATAAAATATTTGCCATGGTTTTTCCTGTGACACTCTGTGGAAGCTGAAGTTGGACTTTGAAAAGCATGGGTAGAAAGAATATAGATGTAGAGCTTTGCTATTGGAAAATGCAATGGCTGCAGATGCAGTCTCACTGTAAAATTTGTAGCAATCAGAGCATTTGAGGTCAGACAATTCATTAAATATAACTATGCATTTTGGCAGATCTCACAGTTACACCCAAAATTAAAGGAGGAGTTACACTGAAATAGGAAACATCTGTGCAATGTCTTCAAAAATGTGTGGTTGAAATCAACCATTTGTAACATTTTAGTTTTTATAAGCAAAAGTCACACTTCTTCTCAAGTCCCCAAATATCTGAAAAACTCTTATCTTATTTCCTCCATATTTTCCCATTGTTCTCCTTCTATCAGCCTGCAATTCAAAAAGGTGATTATTCCTTAAAACATTTACTTATGTAGTCGTTTGGAAATTTATTTGCTGCCCATCTTGTATGTATTTTTTTTTAAAAAAGCATTGATCTATTATGTTTTGAAACAGATTTGTGTGTGTGTGTTTGGTACACACACACACACACACACACACACACATATAGGGGTGGGTTTCAATAATTGCAGCAATGGGTTCGCTGCCTGGTTGCTGGGTGGGCGTGGCTACAGTGGGCGTGGCCTAGTCGGCCTCCTGCACCATAGTGAGGGGACTGTTTTCATCTTCCCCAGGCACCAGAGACTTTCCTTGAGCCTCCGGGAGGGCGAAAACAGCCTCCCCTGGGCTCCAGAGGCCCTCTGGATGCTAGAAACAGGTCCATATTTGGACTTTGGAACTTCCAGGAGACCCGTTTTTCACCTTCCTCAGGTTCCGAAGGCTTTCCTCGAGCCTTTGGGATGGCGAAAATGGCCTCCTCCTGGCTCCAGAGGTCCTCTAGAGGCCGGAAATGGGCCCATTTTTAGCTTTTCTGAACTTCCGGGTGGCCCGTTTTCCCCCTCCCTGAGCCTCCACGCAGGCCCTGCACTTACCTCGCATCCAAAATGGGTCACATGGAGACTCCTGGGAGGGGCAGGGAGGGACAGGGTGGGAGTGGCCAGCCAGGGATGGTATTTGGTATATAATATATTATTATATATATATATATATATTATATATATATATATATATATATATATATATATATATATATATATATATATATATATATATATATATATATATATATATATATATATATATAATGGATATTTGGTTATTTGGGTTTTCTCCCACGTAAAATTGGAAGTATCTAGGCAACATTTCGATGAAGTCTCATTCGTCATCTTCAGGCTTGTGTCTTCGGTTTTGTGCTTCTCGGAGTAATGTGAGCTTGCAGCTGCTTCTTCCTTTTAACTGCTAGTGGGGGTGTGACTTGATTGGGTGGGGGCTTGGCTGTGTTCTGATTGGCTGGGGGTGTATTCCCATTGGTTGGGGGGTTGGCTGTGTTCTGATTGGTTGGAGGGTTGGCTGTGTTCTGATTGGCTGGGGGTGTGTTCTGTTCAGGTGGGGGCTGGTTGTGCTCGGGTTAGTCTTAGTTGTTGGGGGATTTCAGCTGGTGAGCTGTGATCCTGTTGTTTAGCTTCACGTTCATGGTCGTGACACATCTTCATGGTGGGCGTCAGTTTGCTTCATGTATGGGTCGGAGGGGTTTGAAGAGGGTAGTGATGCAGCTGCGGTACGGCTTCTGGCCCGTGGTTGTGTCTCATCTTCTGTGTGGGTATGAGTCTGCTTTCTACGTGGAAGTGTGGTGGTAGCATCTTGTGTGGCCACAAGATGAATGAAAACAACAATTGAATGAAAAACTGCTGGTGACCTTCTACCACTGCACCATAGAGAGTATCTTAACTTACTGTACCTCTGTATGGTTTGCCAATTGCACAGTGGCAGATAAGAAAGCACTCCAGAGGGTTAACATCATTGCCCAGAAGTTCATTGGTTGCCCTCTCCCCTCTTCGGAAGAGCTTTATAGCTCCCGCTGCCTTAAGAAAGTTCAAAACATTCTCAAAGATCCATCTCATCCTGGGAACCCTTTTTTTGAACTATTACCATCTGGCAGATGGTACAGAATAATAAAAACAAGGACACGGGAGAAGGCTCTGTCCTGTCCAGAAGACAGCTGGGCTTTTCTCAATGGGAAAATCTTAAAGGGAAGTTTTGTTTCTAATCTAAATAACTGGGTGATTCAGAGCAGGTGAGGCAATCCTACAGATTGTTATGTTATGACAGCTTCAGCAGTCAACAGAAACAATTGTGCCTAGCAGATGAAAGGCAACCATAGCAAATGTCCTGGGACAAGAATTGTAGGGTCCATGAATCTTGTCCTGATTAACAGTGTAGCATCAATTTTGGCAACAACGCTATCTTGCATCTTTAATGATCAACCGTTTTCCAATAAGGTCATAGAAGGTCACTTTTCTTTACCATGGCAAATTCTGATGCTCTTTTCCACTGCCATCTGAGGAAGACACTTTTTAAGCACTGCAGTTGTCACCTTCGGTTAAAACTCAGCAAAGATTTCAGAGCTGCTACTGTTTTCCCTATGGGAAAATTAAAGTTATTCAGAAATCCTGCCAGGACGTCGTTTTACATCTCCTTGGACAGGTTCCAGAATAGGAATAGTTTGTGTTAAGCAAGAGGATCTGCTGCTTGATAGACAAAAATCACAAGATAAGAGGATGGTGAATAGAAAAGTAGGGTGGACAATCCACAGCCTGCATGTGCACTTAGTCTGGCTTTGGAATTCAGTATCCCCCACTACAAAAAGGAGGTTGAAAAATCCATCCCAATCCTACTGGAGACAGTACCATTCAGAGACCAAAGCTGACCTTACAGAACATAGAATCATAGAGTTGGAAGGGACCTCAGAGGTCTTCTAGAACTGGTCAAGCAGGAGACCCTGTACCATTTCAGACATATGGTTGTCCAGTTTTTTGATGGTTAAACAGTATATAGTTAGTTTGGGAATGAGAGCTGTCCCCTTAAGGGAAATGTAGTTAATGCTTCATGGGAGATGTAGTTCATGCCATGTAGTCACATCTATAATCCTGATTGGTCACTGAATTGACCTCTGGTTGGGTTGAGGGGAGTTTCATTCATTCTTGATTGGACCCTAGCAAGGTGCTAGAGTCTTCCCTTTGCTGTATCGTTATGGGATGAAGATAACTATCTTTTCACACTATGAAGACAACAATGCAAAGATTGGACATTAGATGAATCTCAATGTAACTGTGAGTTATATCTTGAGGATGCCTGTTATAATCCAATAAAGAAACTTTGTATGGAAGCCTTTGTAGTGTTTAACTCCTTATCTCAGGTATTTTGAAAAGATAAATATTGCCTGAGACAAGTTCCTTGAAAACCGCCAGTGATGGAGCACCTACAACTTCTGAAGGCAAGCCATTCCATTGATTGATTGCTATCCCCATTAGGAAATTTCTCCTTAGTTCTAGGTTGCTTCTTTCTTTGGTTAATGTCCACCAATTGTTTCTTGTCTTGATTTCTTGAGCTTTGGAAAATAGTTTGACCTTCTCATCTTTGCAGGACATACAAAGTTCTTTGTATGTCAAAGAACTACCTATCTATGTAGAGGCATCATTGGACCAGCCCATGTTGCATATTCCTCTTGGGGGAAAGTTAAATTAGCTTCCACTAATTGGTTCTTGAGAATCTGAGGCCCTAGGGAAGCCACTGGAAAGAAGCAGACCCAGAGGCGCACTGGTGGACAGTTTTGGAAATATGGCTATTTCCCCAAAGACAGGGAAATGGTTAGCTCTGCACAAAACAGATTCTTCTTCAGAACAAAATAGCCAAAGCTAGGGAGCTTGGGCAGTTATTCAGGAAAGGCTTAGGACATAAAATAAGGCAAGGGTCTTCAAACTTGGCAAGTTTAAGACTTGTGGACTTCAACTCCCAGAATTCCTGAGCTAACATGACTGGAGGAGGAATTCTGGGAGTTGAAGTCCACAAGTCTGAAAGCTGTCAGGTTTGAAGGCCCCTGAAATAAGGTGTTCTATTGGGTGAAGCAATCGCAGGGATGATCTCCAGTTGACTAGAGAATGAAGGCTGTTGCCTAAAATGGGGGAAATCCTGCACAAAGACCCAGCAGGTTTTCTGAACAGAATAACAGAGAGTTGGAAGGGACCTTGGAGTTCTTCTAATCCAGTGTCAGCAAGAGACCCTATACCATTCCAGACAAAACACTGTCCAAACTCTTCTTTAAAAATTCTAGTGTTGGAGCATCCACAACTTCTAGAGGCAACTCATTCCACTGATTAATTGTCCTCACTGACAGGAAATTTCTCCTTAGTTCTAGGTTGCTTCTCTCCTTGATTAGTTTCCATCTATTGGTTCCTGTTCTGCCTTCAGGTGCTTTGGAGAATAGCTTGGCCCTTCTTTTCTTTGTGACAGCCAAGATACTGGAACACTGCTATCATGTCACCCCTAGTCCTTCTCTTCATTAGAGCAAACACACGCAATTCTGCAACAATTCTCAACCATTTCTTACTCTGTGGCATAAAGAAGTCTGCAAGCAGAGACCCCAACAGTGAAAAGTGTGATTGTGGTTCCCAGAGACCAAAGGAGTTGTTAACAAATTCTAATTTGACACAATGGAACAAGACAATCATATTGACTCTTTGAGATGGACTTGTGCATTGCTTTAGTTCCAGTTCCGAGAAAGTGGTTTAGAATACATGGGAGCGCAAACATAGCGTCCCTCTTCAGTTTTTTAAAGCAGCTGCATCTTTTCTCAGAATGATGTGACAGCCAGAGCAGGCAACACCATAATCCCAGAAAAAAGACACTTGTGCTTTAAAGATTCAGAAATACATTTCTTGCAAGCTACCAATCTCTCCAAAGCACTTTTTGAAAGTACTTCCAAAATGTTACACACATTAATTGAAATAGTTTTTCATTCCATGTAAAACTTAACTTTTGGTCCCAGCTAGACAATTCCTTTTGGGAATATGGACCGCACCACCTCAGCTGAAAACCAAAGGTGACTCCTCAGCTAGAAAACAAATTGGATACCCGTGATATAGATTGTCTTTTAGCCTACAAACTACAGTGTACTTTGCAAAAGGACAGGCAATAAGTATTGGCATTAAGTATGTGTGCACTGTGTGCATAGACATGTGCACAAGTGTCTTGGCATTTATTAATGCAGAATGGGCTGTGTCTTTTGGTTTGCATAATCTATCATCCCTATCCCCAAGATACAAATCAAGCTGACAAATGCAAATTCCCAAGGCAATTGACAAAGGCAAGGTAGTTTTTTAGTGTCAGAGCTGGTAGTTCTAAAAAAAATAGAGGGAGAAAGGGAAATACCCAGAGAGAGAGTAAGGTTAACACAGCATGGACAATTAAGTGACATTTGTCCCTTCCAGCTCTGTTACTCTGTTAAGTGCATCTGATTTCTCACCCCTTTCCAGGGATGTAATATTAATCAAACCATATTATATTGAAACACACAAGGGCTAAACAATCAGGGCTATGTTCACACCACACATTAGACCAGATCAGGTGATGGCAGGAAGAGCTTTCAGTTCATAATATGCTATGCTTGGTTGCTGCTAATCTAGGATAGATTGCGTATGGTTTGGAGCAGGATATCTCAATCTTGACCACAGTAAGACGTGTGGACTTCAATTCCCAGTATGCTCTCTGGGGATTTCTGAAAACTGAAATTGAACATCTTCAGTTCTGGGAAACCCTGGTTTAGAGAACAGCACAAAACCAGCCCATCTGACTCATTGATGGTTCAGAATGGGAGTTTATTACCAAATGACATGTGTTGTGTGATCAAAGCCTGCAAGAAACCAAAACAACTCACACACACTGAATCAGATTGTACTGTATAATAGTCTGATTTCATAAAGAATAGCATTTCATAATGCCGTAGATTACAGTTGTGAGTCTTAAAATTGTCCCAAGCCATTTTCCTTTGCTGTGGCACTATCCTGAAGAGAAGAAAACATCTTAGTTGTGGACTGAATTGCAACCAAGATTAATAAGTCGTCACAACTCTTGGTGAGGCTGCAATGAAGTTACGTATCCTTTATGACAGTGGCAGTTCATTTAGAAGAGCCAGGCACATTTGGTCATTTGCTTAATCCACAATGTTCTTTAACCTTTATTTAAAACAGGGGTGTCCAACCTTTCACCTTCCCTGGGCCACATTAGAAGATGAAAATTTGGTTTGGGCCGCACATAAAATAAAATAACAGTAACGATACCTGATCATCCAAAAAACCCGTAGAAAACATAGTTAACATATTAAATTTATTTGGAAATGAAGTTAGTGAGATGTTTTTATTATTTATTATTTATTAAAAATTATTTATTTTTTATCACGTTTTTTTTATCACGGTTTATTTTCTGGCCAAATTTTGCGGGGGGGGGGAAGAAAGCTTGCCCGCCTCGCGCCTACCTCTCTTCTTGCAAATGGCCCGGCTGGATGAGGCAGGACTGGAAGGCAGAAGCAGCAGCAGCGGCGGGGGCAGAAGCGGCGGCAGCAACAGCAGGAGGTGGCGCTCTGACGGCGCCCGCCTTTTCTGTTGCTGCTTGGCCTGGCGCTCGCCTCGCCCTGCCTCGCGCCTGCCTCTCCTCCTCCTCCTCACTGGCTCTGGCACGAAGGTTGGGGTGGGCACTGGGCCGCATTATGAGGCGACCTGGGCCGCAGGCCGCGGGTTGGACAAGCCTGATTTAAAACAAGAAAATACTTTGTTGAATAATATTCCATGATTAGGACACTGGATGCTTGGATTCATTCCATGAATAAGATGGAAGAAGGCAATAAGAGAAAAGCAGGTGGAATTATTTGATGAGACTGGCACAACTACTTTTGACCTACAGGAGGTCATAGCAGATAATAAGTAGCATTAGCAGCTGAGGCTGGCAGTTGGCAAGTGAAAGAGTTAGATCTATTAACAGATAAAGATAAACCTCCACAGATAAATCTCCAAGTGGCCTCAATGACTCTCAAAAAGAGTGTTAATGACCAGATGACTGCAAGGAATATATACACTTCCATTCTCCACCATTCAGTCAGAACTGAAGAAGCTTCTTGGATAAGAAGTGAAATGTCTTCAAGGAAAAATAAAGAAAGTCCAATTGCCTCTTGAAAAAGCACCTTTGGGACAACCATGACCTGGATGACTGAAAATCTCCATAGGCAGAGTTAGATATAGTTAGTACTTGGACGAGATGCTATTACAGGATACCAGCATTATAAATTAGGCTCGGAAATTGTGGTGGGGAGAACCTTACGAAGGATGATAATGACAAATAACTCCATTTTGCTGCCAAAAAACCTGTAACAACTGAGCTTGACTGTGGTAGACTCGCTTTTTAAATTTTTAGCATGGGCATTAATAGAAGTTAATTGAAGCAATTGCTATACTCAGAATATTGAGAATGTATATGTTATGTCCAGAAGTGATATTCAGCAAGCTCTGACCAGTTCTGAAGAACCGGTAGTGGTAATTTTGAGTAGTTCAGAGAACCGGCAAATCCCACCTCTGACTGGCCCCGCCCCCATCTGTTCTCTGCCTCCCATTGAGTCCCAGCTGATTGGCTGGGTCTTCTTTTGTTGCCCTGCACAGGAGAATGGAGCTGGAAAGCAGGTTAGTGGGTTGGAGAGGGAATGAGGATTTGGTAGTAACCTTCCCCTAGGAGTGGGGAGGGAATGGAGATTTTGTAGTATCCTTCCAATGCCAAGCCCACCAAGCCACACCCACACCCACAGAACTGGTAGTAAAAAAATTGGAATCCCACCACTGGTTATGTCCTTATCTGTGCTGATTCACTTCAGTGAAATGCTAGCCTGCAGTTCTATACTTAGATGTGAATCTACATATGTGAACATATTTAATATTTCTAATTCCTAATAACCACCTTAAGAATTCCATTTAAGATGGGGTTATAATTTATCCTCCCTCCTATGATGCAGGAATTGGTGCAATACAACAAATTACACAAAATAGACTTGTTAGCCTGGGTTATTATGCAAATCCAAAATTGCCTAATGTTGCACAGTCCTGGGTAGTATTAAAAGACTCGAGATGACTTTCACCCAGCTCACTGGCACCTAAGAGGAAAGAGAAGCAATATATTTCAGACAAAATATTCTATCATGTATAAGAAAAGCATAAAATGATCTATGGGCATGGTGGAAGTATGGACTTGTTAAGGCTAAGTGAACACAAAGGCCTGGAGAAGTATACTGTTGGTAAAGGCAGATTTTAGATTCATTGCCTTTTATTATCTCATGCCTTTAATTACTTTGGCTTGCAGTTTTTTTACTCCCTTGGCACACTTACATAATAATAACAGTAGTATTTAGATTTATATTCCGTTTCACAGTGCTTTATAGCCCTCTCTCAGCAGTTTATAGAGTCAGGGCAATATGCCCCTGACAATCTGGATCCTCATTTTACCCACCTCGGAAGCATGGAAGGCTGAGTCAACCTTGAGCCGGTCAGGATCGAACTCCTAGCAGAGGGCAGAGTTTTCCTGCAATACTGCATTCTAACCACCGCGCTACCAAGTTCCTTTCCGGTAAATGAAAGGAACTTGAAAAGGGCCTATCCCCCAACCTTGGAAAAATATTCTTCTGAACTTGCATCGAAGGAGTGGTCAGACTTTGAAAATGGGGTGGGGTGGGAGATTTTCTGAAACGCTCAGAATGATCTATTTCCCAAACTCCAGCATACTTGAAATGTCTCTTTCCAAAGTTCAAATATTTTGCACGTTTGTTCTTCTTAAACACCCTTAATTCTTGTCTTGCCTTGTAGCTTTCTTATGGAGAACAGCATATAGCAAAAGATGCCAGAGAAATTTTAATGTGTAGCCTTTGGTGAAATTTGTCAAACTCTGTGATTTTCTACACAAAGAAGGGTTTTTTTTTTTCCTAAAAATTTGAACCTCTATGCAGAAAGACAGCTGAGCAATGAATCCCAGATGTTGGAGATGAAAAGGTCACTGTCTTCCCAAATTCCTTGAAATATCTGACAGGTTGCTGTGGGGGGCCTCGCTAGCAAGAGGTGTCTTTTTTTTAATTTAACTATATTGCAGAGTTACGAACCCTATCAAGACTGGGGTGTCATTAATCTGAATTACTCTCCTTTGGCATGAAAACCTCAGAGCACATGAAGTCCTAGATAAAACTTATATTTGTTGAAATTAAAAGCCAGTTCGCAGCAACCTGATGGCACACAAACGAATTAATAAGAGGTTAATAGTACAAGATGGTGGGGCTCTCAGCTAATAAGAATCAATCATCACACCATAATTACAAACAGCCGCTTTTTAATTAAGGGTGATGCACAGAGCTATCACCAAACCATAAAGTAACTATTATTCTTTCTAGGAGTGGTTTGTCCTTCTATTAGCAGAATAGTTTGTACTCAATTGGAAAGGAAAACTATTTCTCCCATACAGGTAGTCTTTGACTTACAGACATTCATTTAGTGACCATTTGAAGTTGCAACGGCACTGGAAAGAGTGACTTATGACTGTTTTTCATACTTATGATGGTTGCATCGTTCCCATGGCCATGGGATCAAAATTTGGATGTTTGGCAACTGCTTCTTATTAATGATGTCTTGTTCTGACCCAGGCTTCCTAAACCATAATTACGCACACATTTATTTTAAAATAAGACGTAGTTTATTGCAACGCTGGGAATTGTTTTCATTCCCAGCCAGAATTAATCTCAAACAGTCCCCCGAGATAAGCACCCACCTTTCTTTTCTGTGAAGTGCTGCCAAAAACAAAAGTGTCAAATGAACTAGAAAAAAAACCAACTGAGGTATGAAAAGAACCCACCTGAAGTACAAAGAGCTTCAAGAATATATCTGAACTGATCGCACTACTTTGCTTCCTGCAAAGGTTTCATCATCTTGGCCTGACCTCTATACCTTATGGAAGGGGCAATCACCTCCCAGCCTTATTCCTGAGTCGCCCCTTTTGTTTCCAGCAGCTCTGCGCACACGTACACTGGGAACAGGCTCCCCTGGGTCCTCTACCTCGCTTCTGCCAGACTCCGAAGGCTCCAAAAGCAGCACCCCACTCCCAGATGGTCCTGGCCCCATCTCTGCATTGGACACAGGACCCTCATCCGAGTCCTCTCCAGACTCCCTGACTGGTCTCTTTTCTTCCCCACTGTCCAATTCCACTGCTATCTGCACTGACTGCCGGTGAACCACAACACACCTTTTGTGATAAGCAAAGTCAATGGGGAAGCCAAGATTCACTTAACAACCATGTTACTGTTGGAAGAAATATCCTTCTGGCTTCAATTCCAAGTGGGGGAAAAGACAATGGATTCATGGAGGCTGCTTGGAAAGAAGGTTTATTGATGAACAGGACTACATGGCTTGGAGATCCTGGGCGAAAAAGGGAAGAGATGCTGAGAGTGCCTGGGTTGTATGCCCTCCCTGGGCTTTGAACTTCCTGGGACACAGGAAGCATATCTGGATTGGTTGCTGTCAGAGGTCAAAGCTAGCTTTGTAGGTTGTCTGTGTGCTAAGTTTGGTTGAAATTTGGGGGGGGGGGCGGGGGTGCAATGAAGGGCAATTGAATGAAGGAGGTAGATCTTTGTTATGTAGAATAGACTGCCCCAGGCCTTAATGGCCCATTAACAAAGTGGGGGGGGCTGAGTTTCTCCCTTTCTGAGTTTCTACTTCTTTTTTAGGTGGAATATTCTGCCCTTTTAATATATCCTAAAATATTTCATTTTTCTAGGGGAGGGATGGGTTTTAAGTAACTTCCTACATTACTAACTTAATGACTGCAGTGATTCACTTAACAACTGGGACACAAAAAGTTATAAAATGAGGCAAAATTCACTTAACAACGGTCCTGTTATTAAGCGAGTTTTGGACTCCATTGTGGTCATAAATCAAGGACTATTTCTAATTTTACCTTTCTTTTTAAAAGCTATAATACAGAGAAGTATCTGCAGAAAGTTTAGTAAAAATTTTGTCCTGTTCAGTAAACATATACAAGGCATTGCTATCACTGTATATTTATTTGGCAAAGCTAGGCAAGTGACTGCCTGGATAGGAAACTGACTTTGATTCTTCCGATTTCCTTCGTAGGAAATTACTGTCAAACTTTGAATTATGATTGATTTTATATTATGTTTTAGGGATATAATTGCTACCTAGAGAAGAATCTTGAAAATAAAAGCAGTCTGAGACAGAAACCAATTGTCTGGAGCAACGTTTATTAACCCAGGCAATTCTAAGACGTGTGGACTTCAATTCCTTAAATTGAAGGCTGGGCAATTCTGGGAGTTGAAGTCTACATATCTTAAAATTTCCAAGGCTGAAAAACACTGGTCTAGAGAGTTGGCTGGTGTGGGTCCTTCCAACTGAAGATCTTCAATCAATAGCTGGATAGCCTTCCCTTGAAAATGTTTTTATACTGGAGTTCCTGCACCAAACAGGACTAATTAACCATCTTCTGATTCTATGATTCCAAGAACTGCAGATAAATCAATACTATATTTTAATGGAAGTCCCCTTTCCATGGTCTTTTATTGAAAGTTACATAAGCGCAGAGGTAGTATTCAGCCAGTTCTGACAGGTTCTGGAGAACCGGTAGAGGAAATTTGGAATAGTTCAGAGAACCGGTAAATCCCACCTCTGATTGGCCCCACTCCCATCTATTTGCTGCTTCCCGAGTCCCAGCTAATCAGCTGGGTCTTCTTTTGTTGCCCTGCACAGGAGAACAGAGCTGGAAAGCAGGTTAGTGGGGTGGAGAGGGAATGGGGATTTGGTAGTAACCTTCCCCTAGGAGTGGGGAGGGAATGGAGATTTTGCAATATCCCTTCCCCTGCCATGCCCAACAAGCCACATCAACACCCACAGAACTGGTAGTAAAAAAATTTGAATCCCACCACTGGTTATGTCCTAATCTGTGCTGATTCACTTCAGTGAAATGCTAGCCTGCAGTTCTATACTTAGATGTGAATCTACATATGTGAACATATTTAATATTTCTAATTCCTAATAACCACCTTAAGAATTTCATTTAAGATGGGGTTATAACTGATTGACCCCGCTCCCATCTATTTGCTGCTTCCCGAGTCCCAGCTGATTGGCTGGATCTTCTTTTGTTGCCCTGCACAGGAGAACAGAGCTGGAAAGCAGGTTAGTGGGGTGGGGAAGGAATGGGGATTTTACAGAATCCTTCCCCTGGAGTGGGGTGGAAATGGAGATTTTACAGTGTCCTTCCTCTGCCACTCCCACCAAGCCATGCCACACCCAACAAGCCCCGCCATGCCCACCAAGCCACACCTACAGAACCAGTAGTAAAAAAATTGAATACCACCACCGCATAAGCGGAATATCCTTCAGATGAATTAAAATGCTATGCAAATACAAACCATGAGGCACGAGTGGACGGACATGCCATCGAAAGTCAGGATTACTCATCATCTGTCACACGGGTAAGAAGAATTTGCTCTTAGTTTCTTCTCTGATGACTTATCTTAACATTTTCTCTACCCTTTCTCCATAGTGTGCCTGTTCCATGCTGCCAAAGACTCTGTTCAAACTCCTATAAAGCAATTTAGGGTCAACCTGAACATGTTCTCATCATAATCACTGATCACCCTAGAAAGCTGAAATCCACAATGCTCCTTCCAGCCATTCAGTTCCAAAGTCCGGATCACTACAAGGGTATAAAGATCTTGAAGGAGAGGAAACAAGCGTGTGTCCCATTGGTGCCGAAGAAAAATATCCCATCCCCCAACGAGTTAGGTTGAAACTTGCCTTTTTACAATGTTTGCCAAATGTAAGCAGTGAGTAAATTAGTACACTGGAATCACAGAGAGACACTCTTAGTTTAGAAGTAATAGAGGAAATCATGTGGAAAGTCCTCTTAGTGATTATTACCACATGTCACTAAGTTACTTCCCTGGAAGTAACAAGAACTAGATTACTTGTAACTACTTTTCATTCATAAACCTGATTTATATGAAACATGAGCACATTGTTTTAGTTTTGCCCTAGCAATTGAGTATACTCAGATCCTGTTGCTTATAAACTATGGTTTCTTGCTTTATATGTAGTACATGATAGTGATGATGATGTTATCCATTCAGTCGTGTTTGACTTTTGGCAACTCTATGGGCCAGGTCTTGCCTGCATCTTCCTATCTTCCACTACTTCCACCATCAAAGCTGACAAGTCAATGTTCTATGCTCTGGCTGGTGTCAGCTTTGATGGTGTCCAGCCACCGTGTTCTTTGAAGGCCTGGTTTCCTTTTAACGCTAACTCTTCCAAACATAATTGCTTTCTGCAGTGAATTCTCTTGCATGACATGGCCAAAATAAGCGAGACACAGTTTTGTGAAGGGGGGGTTTCCTTTCCAGTGACATATTTTATTGTCTTATCCTTGTTCTCATTTTTGTTTGACAAATTCCAATCAATCAATCAATATCTGGTGTTATATACTTGTTGGTATCCAAATAAGGAGAGTTCTCCAGCCTTCCCCATCGACTTTGCTTGTCAGAAGATCGCAAGGGACACTGCAGCCAGATTCACTTAGCAACCATGTTACTAATTTAAAAACAGCAGTGATTCACTTAACTGATGTGACAAGAAAAGTTGTAAGATGGGGCAAAACTCACTTAACAAATTTCTCACTTAGCCACATGAATTCTGGGCTCAATTGTGGTCGTAAGTCAAGCACTACCTGTAGTTCATGGATAACTCTGAAATTTGGAAATCTGACTGGAAATGGGAATGCTTTACTATGATCCTTGCACAGCTTTGATCTTTTGATATGAAGTTTTTGATAGAGAGGAAAAACAAGAGACCAGGAAGCACGGCTAGAGAGTTGTGTTTTCTTTGGCGGTTTAGTTGTTGCAGTGTAAATGCTAAGCCTTGTGACAGGAAATCAGCTGGTTATTTTTCTATGTACTGTAAATGATGCTATTGTACCAGTAATTAGATATCTGGGGACAAGGATGCCTTAATATCAATTGATATCCCTTGAGTAAATGTTTTCACTCACTGCTGATCATGCATCACAGGTTTTCTCTGGCATGTATTTAGATATAAGGGAGCCTGTGCTATGTCAGGCTTATACTTAAGAGCACAAAGAGTTATGTTTCCTTGCTGAATTAAAAAAGTATTTTGGGAAATTTCCAGTTTAGGTTAAGGTTAGCACACTCTGAGTCAATCTATATTTCCCAATTAGAGCGTGTACATACACCACTCAGTTCAACGAGCAAAAATATATCTTGATGTTTATTTCTTTTTTATATATTTTTTATTATTAAACCTAAACATTCAATGTCTACATAAGCAGTGTGTTTCTTGTCTGGGTACAGTTAATTTTGAGACATAGTAATAATAATAATATTCATAATTTTAATAATAATCAAATAATAATAATAATATTAATAGTACTTGCTTATCTATTTTAATGAATCTTCTATACAATTAAGCATTCTTTTAGGCTTTTAAATTTCTAACTTCTGTTTCTGCTAGTTAGCCATTGATAAAACAAATCCCATATTAAAATGATCTTTATGGTTATTTGTTAAACTTCAGCAAAGATCAGAAAAAGTTACTGTAAGTAGCAAACAGGATAAAAGACAAACAAAACAAAACCCACAAGGAAAACAACAGGAAACAGTTTATATCAGACCCAAAGTTGCTTTATCAAGAGGCAACTGGACTTTCTGGCTTTTCTTTGAAGATGTTTTGCTCCTCATCCAAGAAGCTTCTTCAACTCAGCTTCAGAGCAAAAGAAACTTCTTGGATGAGAAGTGAAACATCTTCAAAGAAAAAAATGAGAAAGCCAAGTTGCCTCTTGAAAAAGCACCTTTGGGACAACCGTGACCTGGATGAACTGAGAATCTCCCTAGACATTCATATTAGAGTTTGCAATCTTGGCAATTTTTAAAATTTGTGGACTGGCTTTAAGATAGGCTTGCTGGGGAATTCTGGGAATTAAAGTTGTCAAGGTTGCATACTCCTGGTTTATACGATTTATCCATGTATTCATAGCAAAAGGCACAGAACTGCCAGAGCTACTGGATAGAACACTTTAGTAATGATTTAGTACGGTGGGCTCTGAAGAATCAGAATAGAAAGGGTGTTGATGCTTTTCAGCTTTGATATTAGAGAAGATTCCTGAGAATGCCTAAATAATCAAAAATTGGACCACATTCGATGATCCATTTTGGATGATTGAACATTTGATCATGTTGAACAAATTGGATCAAATCTTCCAAAGTTCTTGCATGTGGCCACAAATGACCAGGCTCAGATTATCATTATTTTGGACACATTATGCATTGAGAAATCAAATACCAAAAGAGGACACAAAAGAGGACAAGGTTGTTAGGAATATAAGTCACCTAACAGGTATTTGGGTTTGAAATAGATAAACCAGGATAGACTTTTTAATACTGTATCTTTAAGAAAATGCAAAAACTGTAATTGGGTGTGGTTTCTCAAACGGCCATAAGATGGAGCCAGAAACCTGGGTTGTCTTAGTCTTAGTCTCAGAAGTCTCAGCGAGTCTCTGTTTCTTTCTGTTGGAGAGTATTGCCATTCCTTCATTTTTCCTAATTGACTGCTATTCTTGGATTTGATGTAAGTCTGTTACTGAACTGTTTTTGACACTGGACTTTGTTATTGGATTATCCCTGGACTAAAAACTGACTGATCTTTCCTGTGAATGACTTTGGACTGCCTATTTTTGAACTTTGCTTTAAACCTTTCTGGAAGTAAAAACCTACATTTAATGTACAGTGTATCTGTGTGCTGTATGTGTATTATTCAAACACTACTCTCAAAACGTCTCCCTGTATGCGCTCATTCTCCTAACAGGAAATTACCTCAACAAAGGTGGATGGATTCAACTACATCAATGATAGATGCACCTTTGGAAAATCTGAAGGGTCCAGTTGAGACAGATCTTCTTGGAGGAAAAAATATCTATCTAGCCACTATGAGTTGATACAGACTTGGGAGCACATAATCAATAAATCAATTAGCATGGACAGTCCCAAAAGGAATGATCTTTGATTATTCCAGCCTTTGAGAAACATAATAGCAACAGGATAGAGGTAGAAAATAGGACACCAGGTCAACCCTCCTATATTCTGCACCAGAAAGGAAAAAAATGCAGTGGATTAAATGGAGATGATATATCCATCAACATGGACCTGGCTAACCAACTTCGCAGAGTTGCTTTTGCTAAGATAAAATGAAGGAAGACCTCCTGTGTTCACTGCCACTTTGAAGCTCTTCATAATATCCCCTAGCCATTGTTCAAGTATTAAAAGGCTGTTGTTCTTATTGTTCTTTTGGCTCCAAAATGGCTAGACGATGCCATTACGTCTGTTTCGGGAAAGTGAAAATGGGATAGAAATATAATAACAAAAATATAGATATTTTGGATGGAGGGCTAACAGCTAGGCTTAAAGGTTAATCCATATAGAGTGACACTACCATCTATTTTGTTTGCTAATGTGCTCCTTAAAGCCTAAAATGGATTACTTGAAGCTAGGGTTAATAACAAACCAGAGGTGAGAAACTGCTGTGCCATCACTGCAACAGAAACTTGGTTTAAAGGATTCTTCCCTGGATAGCACTGTTTGCTTGGGTGGACTTTCAACATTTTGGCTTACATTTTCTTTTGAGAGCGGGCATCAGAATGTCGTTTTTCAATCTGTGCCAGTGCGTTCAGAGACAAAAATGACAATAAAGGTTATCTTATCTTTGTCATCTTTATATTAATCTTGAACTTCTATCTTGAACATCTTAATCAATTTGTTTGTATATAATGTCAGTCATCTCAATGATGCAGTGACTCTGGGAAGCTTGAACTATGATAAAAAATAAAAAAAGTCACAGAAGACAATTGAAGTTAGAGAAATTAAATTTAAAAAAGATAAAAAAACAAGACAACAGGAGACCTGGAAGTGGGGAGCTTCTCTCCCGGGTCAACCAGTCCCAACATATAAGGCCCCTATTGCCCACCCACCCCCCAAAAAATTTCTAGATTCTTCCAAAAGGCCAGGCTTAGGGTGACAGATCTCACAGGAGAATATTCCAGAATAATGATTCTAATATTCAATATAACAATTGAAAACATTATGGAACAAGTCCATAGATTTAATGCAGATAGTCCTCAACTTATGGCCACAATGGAGCCTGAAATTTATGTTGCTAAGCGAGAAACGTGTTAAGTGAGTTTTGTCCCATTTTATGACCGTTCTTACCCACATTTGTTAAGCGAATCACTGCAGTTGTTAAGCTAGTAACATGGTTCTTAAGTGAATCTTGTTCCTTCATTCACTTTGCATGTCAGAAAGTTGCAAAAGCGGATTGCGTGACTCCAGGACACTGCATCTGTCATAAATGTGAGTTGGTTACCAAGGATCTGAATTTTGATCATGTGATCATGGGAAGCACACACAGTGGCTGTAAGTGTGAAAAATGGTCATAAGTCACTTTTTCCACTGCCATTGTAACTTTGAACGGTCACTAAAGGAACTATTATAAGCTGAGGACTACCTGTATAACAAGATTTAGAGGCAAAAAACAGTCTATGGGGAAAAAAATATAACCAAAACTTGGCTGGCAAAAGAAATACAGGTAGTCCTCGACTTACAAACACAATTGAGCCCCACATTTCTGTTGATGAGACAATTTTTCAGTGAGTTTTGCTCCTTTTTAATGACCCTTCTTTGCCACGGTTATGTGTATTACTGCAGTTGTTTGGTTAGTAATTCTGAACAACTTTTTCAGTTTGTGAGTGTATCTAGCTTTCCCATTGACTTTGCTTGTCAGAAGGTTGCATGACCCTCATAAAGACAGGCCAGTTACCAAGTGGCCAAATTTTGATCATGTGACCATGGGGAATGCTGCAACGGTCGTAAGTGTGAAAAATGGTCATAAGTCACTTTTTTCACTGCCATTGTAATTTCTGTCACTAAATAAATGATTGTAAGTAGAGGACTACCTGTATATATTGACAGAATGCTATAAACAATGCTTGATATTTTCCCCCACTTATGCTGCTTTCTTTATACCAGTAGCTAAAAACAAAACTGCTAGTTATGTCATTATCTGTTTCTTACATCCATTTGGATACAGATGGCAATTACTTGGGCTACAGTACAGCTTATATTATGTCTGGGAAGGGCTTTAACTGCATATTATGCCACCAAAATCATTTTCACTGGAAAAATAAGATGTCATATTGCCGGACGATATAAGGAAAGTTGGTCAGCCAGTCTGTTCAGCTGTTACCTATCTCATTTGTAAGCTGTAAGTAACTTTGTAAGTAAATCTATAGCTAATTTAACAAATATTTGCACTTTGCTTTGGAAGGCAGATAGTTTAACTATTTGAAATATGCAGACATACACGTATTTTCTCTCTGGTGTCAAGGATATCGCACTTCAGATTGTTGTTAAAGACAATAGTTGGGTTTTTAAAACCACACGATGTGTATTTTCCAAATTTGACAATTTTAAGATGTATGATGCTTCAACTCGCAGAATCCTCCAGCCAGGCCAACAATATGAAGTTTCTGACCCCAGAAATAAAAAAACAATCCCATGGAAAGTTGCCTTCAGTCTGCAAATGCAAGAAAATGAGTTTAGAATCGGGAGCCAAGCAAGTTGCGTGGATGAAGCCCATAAAGACTTCCAAACCCCAGAGATTTCTTCACCCCTCCACCCACCACTGTGAGCACTGCAGCTCTGCACCGCTGGAGGCACCAGGTTGGGGACAGGAGGTTGTCCCGAAGGTGCTTTTAGCACTTGGAGATTTATCTGTGTCTTCGGGGTCATCTGGGTAGCGCTCTTGGTTCCTGTAGTCTGCTATCTTTTTCTCTGGAAATCCATTCTTACTCCCACACCGTTCAAAAGGTATTCATCCCAAATTGCACAGCTGAAAGTCTGTAGAGATTCTCAGTCATCCAGGTCATCCTTGTCCCCAAAATGCTTTGTTGTGAAGGCAACTGGACCTTCTTGTTTTTCTTTGAAGACATTTCACTTCTCATCCAAGAAGCTTCCTCAGCTCTGACAGGGCAGTGGGGAATGGAAGGATTTATATTCCTTGCAAGCCGCTGGGTCCTTTGCATTTTTTTCAGAGGGCATCCTGTTTTAGCTATATAATTTGGGATAAACACCCCTTGAATGATGTGGAATGGATTTCCAGAGGAAAAATGGCAGGCTGTAGGAACCGGGAGCCCCACTCAGGGGAAGCCTCCAAGTGTTTCAACGACCCTCTAAAAGGATGCAAATGACCAGCAGTCTGCAAGGAATATAAATCCTTCCATTCCTCACTCTCCTGTCAAAGCTGAAGAAGCTTCTTGGATGAGAAGGGAAACGGCTTCAAAAGGAAAACAAAAAAACCATGAAAGTCCAGTTGCCTCCTGAAAAAGCACCTTTGGGACAACCATGACCTGGATGACTAAGAATCTCTACAGACTTCTAAGGAGGAAGTAGTATTTCCTTAGCACACAACTTTAAGCCTGGGGAATTCTGGGAGTTGAAGTCCTCCAGGCTTAAAGTAGCCAAGGTTGGAGACCCCTGCCTTAGCAGGACCTCCCCCCACCCCACTCAATTACTTCAATAACCAGAGGGAAAGAGAAGCGCGGAAAGCGAGCAATCCTCTCCCCTCAGACGGGGCCGCCTTAAAGTGAAGCTCCACCCCGAAAGATTGTCCCACTTCCGCTCCCCCCCAACATCCCCCCCCCCCGCTTCGCAAAGGGAAAAACAAACAAACCGCGAAGCCTTTACGGGCTCCTCACAAAGACTCTTCCCGCTTTGCCACGTGCCACTCTCCTCCTCTCTCTCCCCCCTCCCTCTTTTCTCACATCTCGGCCACCCCTCGCCGGCTCCTCCCACCCAGGCGCGGGACGCTTCCCATTGGCGGGTTGTAGCTCCCCCTTCTATTTCCCCTCCCCCCCTCTCCCGTTATCCTCCCCCCCCGGCCCTTCCGTCACTTCCTGGAGCTCAGAGGCACGCGGGAGTGGGCGGGAGGGGAGGAAAGGGGGCGGGGGAGGGAAGGAGGGAGGGGAAAAGGGGCGGGCCCTCGGTGACAGGCCGGGGTCTGAGGAGAGGCGCTCGGCTCGGCTTGCATGATGGCGGGAGCCTGTCGTCCGCTCCGAGGTTTCTTGTGGCGGCGGCGTCCGCTGCAGTTGCCGCTAGCGGACGGGCTTCCGCTTCGCCGCTAAAAAAAGGAAGCACCTCGGTCTCCCGCGCGGATGGGGAGCGGCGGTTGCGAAAGAGGGCGGCGGCCTCCTCCTCCTCCTCCTCCTCTTCTTCCTCCTCCTCAGCAACAGCAGGAGCAGCGCCGGTCTTTCTGACGGGGCCGTCTTTCTTTCTCGGATCGTGAGGTAAAGGAAAGTTGCCCGCCACCGCCGGCTGGGAGCCACCGACCCGCCCGCCGGACGAGGGGATGTTGCGCTGGATCCGGCAACAGCTGGTAAGGTGGAGCGGGGAATCTGAGGCGGCCTTCCAGGAGCCCAGAGGGGTCTGCTGGTTGTGGGTTGTTTGGTTTAAAAAGGTCCCTTCGCTCTTCTTCAACTTTCTCCCGCCCCACCCCGTCTATCTAGAGGATGCCTCGGCTCTCTGAGGGAACCCCACGAGGGTTTCGTTTCCCCCGGGGCAGTTTTGGACTCCCGCGCTTTCCTTCTCAGCAGCTGCTCGGCCCCGCAAGTGTCCAAAAAAATAAAAAATAAAACCCTGAAGACGAGTTAAGAAGCCCGTAGCGGACTTCGCTTCTCTCTCTTTAAATTTTTCTTTGATTCATTTATTTATTTCTCCCCGACCCACGTGGCCCGGCTCAGCAAAGAAGAGCTGCCTTGGCTTCCCCCAACCCCCTCAAAAAAAGCCCCCTCGTGTCAGGAAGTTTTGGTGCTCTTTTGGCCGGGATATTTGCAATCTCCTCTTTCTGTTGTACCTACCATGTACAAGGTGTAGTAGTCCTCAACTTACAACAGTTCGTTTAGCGACCATCCGAACTTGGAATGGCACTGGTGGGGGACAAAAAATGGACTTTTGACCGTTTTTTTTTTTTTTTTTGTTTCAACCCGGATGACTGTGGCATCATATTGCCGGGATTGCACATGAGCCACATTTGGATGCTTGGCAACTGACTCGTATTTATGACCTTTGCAGTGTGTGGGGGGGGTGGGGGTGATTCCCTTCTGCAACCTCCTGACGAGCAAAGTCAATGAGGAAATTCCAGAGTCACTTAACAACCGTGTTACTAATCAACAACTTGGCAGCTGTGGCAAGAAAGGTTGTAAAATGAGGCCAAACTCACTTAACAACTGTCTCGGCAACAGAAATGTTGGGCTCGATTGTGGTTGTAAGTTGAGGACTACCTGTAATCCCTTCGCTTCAATACAAACTTTTTTTGTTTTGTTTTTGGGTACTGTTTAGAGGTGGCAGGTGACTGAAAGAGGTTTGTGCTGATAATTACCAGAAAGTTAAGTTGGGAGCAGCTGGGTTTCTGGGAGGAGAAGGAAGTTGCCAAGCTGTGGCCAGCTGAGACCTTTGCCTTCTTCAAGGTGTTTTTTTTCCAAAGTGCAAGTGGGTTTGCAGTGCCATAGTCTCAGAATGGGTCCTCTTCATTTTGCCACTTCTTTCATTGAGGTTAGCACTACAGCTGTGATTTCTGGGCTTTGTTGTGGTTTCTTCCCCCACCCCAAAAAAACACATTAGAATTAAAATTAAGATCTGTTGTAGCCCTGTGCCTGTGATAATTAATGATGGTGATTTACTTTAAAATCCTGAATGGTGTCTTTTCTAGGCATAGCAGAGCTACGATTTGTTATGAAGCAGCACATATTTATTTTTTTTTTAATAAAAATGGGCAGATCTGCCGGGAAAAATACAATCATTTCCTCTTGGCTGTTACTTTCTAAAGAGGCAGAATGTTATTTGCTTTATCTCTGGCTTTAACTCCCAGCTCCATCTCACTTCCTAATGCTTAGAAAACATTTAGACAAATAAGATGTGATTCAAAATTCAACCACATCCTTCCTGCGTTTTAGAACAAATGTTAATAAAACCATTTGGGGCAAGTTTTTTTCAGGTATGTGCACATCCTGGTAACAGTATTATAACACAAAATACAGTAAATGAGAGCATAAATCTGGACCTCAGGGTAAAAGTAAATATTCCTTGATGTTGATTGTCTTTTCCCCCAAGACCATCTTGTGTCTGTGAAATCAAAATTATTTGCCAGCTAATGGGGAAAAACATTAAAATCCCCTCAAGCATTCATAAACGGCAGTGAAAGCAAATATATCTATTTTTATTGTTAATATAGTAAATATCAAATATAACCAATATAAACCAAAGCTCTTGGGGGGGGGGAGCATCTTCAGTATTTTTTTAAAAGTGGGAAGAAGTCCTGAGAGGAAAAAAGTTTAAGAAGTGCTCTCTTAGATCATCCATAAAAAGAGCAATACAATTTAATAATGCATCAGAAAAGTATAAACTACCACAACAAAATGAAGAAAAATGCTTCAAATAACTTGAGATCCATCTAATCAGTTTTAATAGCTTGTTCATTGTGAACTGATTACATTTATAACAGTATAATATGTGGTTTGGCTTTCATAGCAGGATTAAACCTCCTTATATAACCTGCTCAGAGAAGGCTCATTATAGATAAATGAAAAATATAATACACCTCTAAATGGCATTTAATGATTCAACATCTCCTGGAATATCATTAGCAATAATTCAAAAGTCCTTTTCACAAATTGGCTCTAGAGTATTTCATTTGAAATGCAGCTAGCATTAATTTTCTTGACAGCATATATTGCTTTGATATTGAAGCAAACTGGTTTTGGTATAATACGGTTTATTATACCTAGGGGGCAAAGGCTTTCTTTCCCCATGAGGCTTGGTAATTCACTTCATACATTGTAGGAGGCAGCCTTAGATTAAATTGTTTTCACTGTTTGCTTAGAGCTGAGTAATGGTTGTGATTATTTGTATTTTGTCTTCTATATATGCTAATTACATTTGCTGATAGGATTTAACACTTGATAGCTCCCTAATACAATAATCCGAAAGTTTCCCAGAAGGGTCAGACAAAAATGACAAAATAAGAAATGTGCTGGGTGTACAGCTTCCTCAGTCTGATGCTCTCTAGATGAGTACAAGATCCTGAATTTGCAGCTAGCTGAGTGGTCTGAACATTTGTAGTCCCATCATTTTTAAAGAGGACCTGGTTGAGGAAGGCTGTTCAGTGTAATCTTAGGTGTTTGCTATATCTCTGCATTATTCACTGGGGTTTTGTTTTGTTTTTCTCATTAGTTGTGATCAGAACAATAATTCGTGAGATCATGTAATTTTTATAAAGTGCATTTTTTACTCTTTATAATGTACTCTAGGAAAGAGAATACCCTATTTTGATTACCAAAAAATAGACATATACATTCTTCCTGCATTTTTGTATGCTGTTAGATATATTTAGCACTCTTTGTAGACTGTTTATGTCTCATTAATGAAAAAATTGTTCTAGAAGGGACTATTAACCTATATAATTATTTTTTTAAAAAAATGTTATACATTAGCCTAAGTATTATTTGTATGTGCTAATTTATTAGTCATCTATACAAAATTTTCAGTGTATGCGAAGGTAATGGACTTATGGTAAGGATTCATTGTGAACTAGACATCTCTGAGGAAATGGAGATGGCATTGCAATGAGATCAGCTAGACAGCATTTTCTGGACAGCAAAACCTCTCCAGATAAGGGAGAGATCATGAGATCATCCATTTGTATTCCAGATAGCTGCTCCTTGTAAGTCAACTGTGGAAGCAGTTGGCTCATGAAGGAAATAATCTAGGGACTCACCACACTCACAAGCACAATGTAGCCTTATGGACACTAAGTTCTGCCAAATCTAAGTCTTAAAATCACTTTTGGAAATTGATTTTTATCTGCTTTTCAACTATTAATCTTTCAATTGACAGGTCTGATTACATGCATTGGGTGAGTTCTCTTTAATCAATAGCAAAAAAATATATATTCTAAAAAGAAGTTTGACATTGGAAAATGTTTTTGGAATAAGTTGCATAAGAGATTGGAATATTGATTTTTGAAAGTTTTAAATAGACAAGGGTCCATATATATTTGAAATAAAGATTTTGAAATTGATTGTGGAATCCTTTCCTGTGGGAAAATGCCATTTTACATTCTTTAAAGAAAACATGATAGAATTAGAATTTGAACATTGGACATTAGAGGCAATTAAAGATTATAATTAAAGGAGGAGAATATTTACATTTGACTTATTTACACAGAATGGAGCAAAATAACACTGAACATATGTGAAATTATTTGCAACAGCAGTTCCAGGAGTTCATCTTAGAATTATTTGCCATTATAGAAAGATGGCTTTTAAGAGATGTTGTGGAATAGGAACAAGTTTTGCCGGACAGGGCTGAGACTGATCTGAAAGTGGATTTGAACATGCCAGGCTGCAAGACTAACATGGAAAAAGATGTTACCCTGGTTTTACAAATGAAACCAGCTGATGTCTTAATAACTGAAAGGAATGTACAAGTTGCAAACCATAAAACTTTTTATAGTAGATTTACAAAAGAGATCTGTTAAAGGTCTGAAGGATTTAGTGAGAAGGGACAAAGAAAAAAATGGAAACAAACTCCAGAATATTATTTGAAGGGATTATGGATCAAAATTGTAAAAAGTAAAAGAAGGAATATAAAGTAGATTTATCTGATCAAGATTAAAGCAGTTATATTGTTATTTCTGGCTTCCTTTAGTGGACTTTTGCTGATTAGGACTGAATGATGAGGTTATAAGAATCGGTTTATAGGTAAAAATGAGATATAGGATGAAGAGATTTTTGGTTGTGTTGTAAGAGAAAGTCATACGTTAAAATTCTTTTATAGCTGTGACAAAAGAAGTACTTATATATTTTCTTTTCATTGCTATATTTTTTTATTCCATCTCTATGTTTTTCACTATTAATTTTTTTGGAGTTTATACTAGTTTTTATATGCCTCTCATCTTTAATAAAATTATTTTTAGAAAAGGAAGTATAAGATAGGTGTATTTACCCTATGCAGGGTATTCTTTTTTTGAAGCAATGTCACCATTGCATTGAAAAAAAAATTTCAAGGGCTGGTTCATCTTTGATCTCTTTTTTTTAATAGTAGGCAGGGTATCTTGCTGTAGTTCTAGTATAATCACTATGAATCGAAATTAAATTTACAACAATTAGTATAACATGTTTGAGTTGATAGCTGATGGGACTTTACTCCCATCTACGTGTAAACCAAGAGAGCAATCCTGCTTAAGTTTTTTTTTAACAAGATTAGCTAAGGTCAGCCAGGTGCTAGCTTCTACTTAAAGCAAGTAAACCTTTTATTTCTAGCAAATCCTAGCCATGTTTGGAGACCAAACACTAAATGGCAAATATTGTAGTTTGTTACAACTGAATGGAAAGATATGTTAGCAAGTATTCTAGAAATATCAGGCCAATATGATATCTCACTGCAGCCACTGTGCCACTGCGCACACCCCACCCCAACCTATAGTTCTGGCACTAGTACTGTTTCAATCTTGTGTTTAATTTCAGGTCCTGTGAATCTGCCAGAGAGAGAGGCTGTCTCAAAATAAAAGTATCAGTACTGTACATTCTCAAGCTCTGCCTTCTTTATGTTTTGCTGCTAGGTTGCTGTTGTATTATATATTTATATCTTGTATGTTTATCGTTATATCATTGTGGGGAGGTTATTTTTGTTTCTCATGCTGTACACCACTCTGTTTGAATTGGGTGCCCTTATAAATCTTGTTAATAAATCCTTCAACATTTTTTGTCAGCACAATATAGCTCTATCTGGATTTTGCACAGTGGATTAAATCCAAGATTTAACAAATAAGAGTTGCCAAGAATATGGAAGTTTTGTATTTTCTATAATGAGAAATTGAATGAATAGGAACAGGAAAAAACTAATGATTTTATTATTAAATTTTATGCTGCCCATTTCACTGCCAAGTGACTTTTATTCTTTAAACTAATTTTTGTTTCCTCACTAGCAAATTCAGGTGGACCAAACTCAAAACTTGTTTATTCCTTTTCACCTATGTCCAAACCTGTTTATTTTGTTTAGAATTTTTGCTTGATCTTATTGCCGATATCATTTTCTCTGTATACAAATCATTTTTCTGCCACCCATATTTTTGCAGCAGTCATTCTTACATATATTACATGCATTTCTTTCCACTTGTCATTCTAGTAAGTATACTTTTCCATGTTTCCCATTTGCGTAACTATGAACACTTGTGTGGTAACATGATTCTTTTCTCTTTCTTCTAGATAACTTTTACTTCCACTTTCCATATATCCATTTAACATCCATGCTGTTCTCAGATTAATGTATTAATACTTCCTCAAATGGGAATAGTATTTACTTTTCATCCAGTTTTTCTGCTTTTACTCTCATTTCTTTAATTTAATTTAATTTCTTTTTCTTCCATATCCACATTCATTGAAGAGTCACTCCTGACTGTACTAAACAATTATTTGTCAGGACTCATCATTTTTGTAATCTTTAATTCTAACAATGTGTCCTTACAAATAGTGAAAAAATTATGTTTTCCTTGTTTAAATACAAATAAACCATATTTGAAATAGATTTCTCTTTCAACGGATAGTCAACACGTTCATTCATGCTTGTTCCTGTAAATGGCCAAATAACTTTTTATTTTGTTTTCACTAATTCATACATGTCACCTAATTTTTCCACAAATCTACCTGTAGTTCTTCCATTTTCACCATTCATTGGACTGTAACAGCAATTTGCAACTGCTTATTTTTATATATAACTGCAAAAATCTAGGTGCTACCAAATGATATTTTTGTGATAAACATTTTAATCTTTTCCTATTAACTATTCACTTAGAGCCCAAGTCACCTCACAGGGTTATTGTGGTGGGGAAAAGAGTGGAGGAAGGAGTATTAGCTATATTCACTGCTTTGGGTTATTTATTAAAAATAATGAAGACAGAGCAAAAATAAATAGATAAAATAGATAGGTCCAGAGTTATTGATCTTTGTTGGCTGTCATGAATTTGATCAATAGATGTTTTCATCTATTCTTTATTAAGATTGAGAAGATGTAAGTCACAGTCATGCCACATTCAGCATTCCCTGCTATCAGTGGAACAAAGATAAGCTTTGATTTAATCTTTCAGAGCACATTGTGACTAGTTTCTTTTCAAATAAGAATATTCTGTTACAATATCCAAATACAATAACAAAGACACTCAATTGAAATTACAAGATCTGCTTAGCTATAATTCAGGTAGAAGGCAAAATTTTTAGGCAGTAAGATTAATAAGATGAGAAGTAGAACTATAATTAGTGTAAATATGTTTATTGTGGATTAGATATTGAACTGTTCTTTCTTCTTGTTACTATTTATCTCTAGTGTTTGCTTATGTTTAGTGCATGTGTATGTCAATAACATCCTTGGCTCTGACAGAATTCCTTACCTCCTTAGTGTGTTTTCAATGCTAAACTTGTTATTTAATTGTTAATATATACAATAAATAACTTTTATCATTGTTGTAGGATATTGATTCTGAATAGATAAGTAGTCTAACGTGGCTTATACCTCCAATGTTATAGAAAAGTGCAGTAGTAGCAGGATAATCTTCCCATTTTTCCCTCTGGAGCAAAGCACCAACCCTGGGTGATGGGGAGGATGGCATTGATTTCTGAATGAGATCTCATTTGGTCTAGTGCAGGGTTGCCAAACTCTCATCATCACGGTGGCATCATGTGATGTATCGGGACTTTTTCCCCCTTCGCTAAACCAGGTGGGGGTGTGGCCAGAATGTGACGCATCTGGGCCGCAAGTTTGACAGTCCTAGTCTAGTGTTAAGGCACCAGGCTAGAAACTGGGAGACTGTGAGTTCTAGTCCTGCCTTAGGCATGAAAGCTGGGTGACTTTATGACACACTCTCAGTCCAACCCACCTTATAGAATTGTTGATTGTGGGGAAAATAGGAGGAAAGAGTGTATTAGATATATTCATCACCTTGAGTTACTTGTAAAGTAATAAAAGTGGTATAAAAATCTAATAAATAAATGAAACGTGTGGTGACAATCTTAAGATTGATTCACCCATTCCCCAATGTGGGAAGTTGCAATAGTACAGGGGTGTCAAACTCACATTGTCACGGTGCATCACGTGACGTATCAGGACTTTTCCCCCCGTTGCTAAACTGGGCGTGGGTATGGCCAGTGTGTGATGCATCCGGCCCGTGGACAGGGAATTTGATAGCCCTGCAGTAGTACAATTTGGGAGGGGGAGGAGTTAATAATCCCTTTTTGAGAGTGCCAGAAAGCCAACCAATGACATCCCTGTGTGTGTGTGTATGTGTGTGTGTGTGTGTGTGTGCAGGCCTGTGCTTTATTACAGTATAATATCACTGCCACATGATCATACAAGTCTCCCTCCGAAAAAAACTGATTAAAGCATTTTTCCTATCTGTATTGGGCCAAAATTGCAACCTATGCCGTAATCTGAAGTAAAATAACAAAAAGCAAATGCATCCCCCAATCTATTCTTCCCTTCTCAATTTGAAATGCCAACTGTTACATTAAATAATCCTAATATTCTCCAGAGCAGAATACATACCTTTAATTGAATTAAAAGTTATTCTTTTTAATGCAATGCATAAGACCAGCCTGAAGGGATTTATGAGCTAATATTGTAATGGAGTCATAAAATAAACATGAAAGATAATTGGAGAAGAGACCTGATATGATTTCATGCATTTCTGCTCCTAAAACATTAATAGGCTGGGAAGAAGGAAGTTAGATTGTTTCAAAATCCAGTGGTAGAAAGTTTGTATTTTTTCATGTTTTGTTCTTAATAGATTGAGCTAGGATGGTCAGCAATATCTGGATGAGCACAAGTTTTATATTAAGCATGTTATAATCTATATAATATTATATAATCCATTTTTACAATAATAGGGTTCACACAACAGACTAAGCCAGAATCTATATGTAAACCAGCTTCTACATTGCCACTGAGTTCCCCTGGAATGCTAGTATGCGTACTGTTCAGATTCTTAGTTCCAAATGCAATCTTATCTTATTTAAGCACAAATAAGAAACATTAAGTCATACAGTACTTCACCTTTCCTCCTTGGAAGGAAGAATGCTACTTTGTACCATTGAGAGGTTACTGAGAGAGATAAGGAGGGCTGTGTAATTGAAATCATGTGCTGCTTATCAGTAGTGAAGGAGCCAGTTTATTCCACTACCTCCTATGTGAGAGTTTCATAATGTGCCATAGGAACAGAAAAAAATCCTACAGGTTATATTGAAGCTGTTGGTAAGTCAACTTCCTGATACAATATTATTAAGACTACTAAAACAGGTTTGAAATGTATCATCATCCTGCCTTCCTCTACAAAGTTCAGTTAACAGAGTTTGGATTGTCCTGTTTTTCTTCAATATAGAAAAACAACATGGATATGATCAGGTTATTGGCAGAGTTGAGCTCAACTGGAGGGAAACTTTATTTGATCCCTGTAGAATAGTTTGAGAGCAATTGCCCAAGGCAATTTTGTTAGCTTTATAGTCTAAGCTTTGAAATACTAAAATTCAGACACTTACAGAATTGCTTGTATGTTTGCCTTGGGAACCCCTGCCCCCCACAAATTTACTTTATACATTACTTGAGATATACATATATAGATGTATATACCCAATGATTCAGATAACAGTTCGTCCGGATTCCTGGAATTCTCAGTTTAACGCCTTTTATTGGCATGCTGCAGCTTGGCTCTTTTACGGATGGGAGTGCTTAAACAAACTATTAGTGGCTTCTATATTTAAATAGAAGAATTTGACTTGTTGCTTTGCAAACAATCATAGAGTGGGTTCACAGAATAATTTTAATTTTAATTACCTTGTTTATTGATGAACTGATTTCAATTTTATTGTTGTGTAGCATAAACCCATCTTTTTGTGATGGTAGCATGAACCCATCTAGTCACCTTTTATAGTTCAAACCATAGGAACTCAGCCATTTTTTAAAAACCAGTAAGAAAATATGGCTATATGGCTAATGATTCTGGCCACTTTGAACTGTAACATGCAAACAGAGTTTGTTTTCCCTCCAGTTGTTTTATGTTCACCAAAAGACTAGGAGGGCTTTTGGAGACAAGAGCATTCTCATATCAGAATCTGCAATCAATTTCCATATTTCCTATGTTCCTAATTTCAGTAGTTACTCCTTAGATGTTTTCTTCTGAAAAAAAATATGAATGGGAAGGTTTAGTATTTCATCTTTTGCACAGGCTTGAGGCTTTCTTTTCTAGAAGCTGAACAATAAAGTGAAACCTGTCACCAAAGCAATAGATCTCTTTGTCATACACAGAAGATTAATGCTGATGGGGGGCGGGGAGTCATAAGCAAGATAAGCTTATCTTAAGATAAACAAGCAAGATAAGACGTACATTTAAGCCACCTGAAAACTGTAAAAGTGAGCGCAAAGAAGCAAAACTGGTTTTCTGTCTTACTGCATTTGCTGCATTCCTTTAATAAGTTAATAGACAAGTGATGTTCAGTAAACAAATGGCTAGTTTGGACTCTTAGTCAGTCACTGATGGATAATAAAGTGAAAATACCCACCTCCATATTTATTAGCAAACTTCATACAGCAACTTTCATTTCTTCAAAATAATACAGTACAAAGTGTTCATTGAGCAATAATGTGTTACGACTATTATAAAGTGCACTCGTGAGAAGCAATTTGTATAATCTAGGAACATAATTCAAATATTTGTTTTAAAGTCCATAAAACTGCATTTCTTGGATAACAAAAGAAAAATTCACTTGTTTGCACCTGACGGCAGACTAACATACAATTTATTTGATACAAAAATGTGTATGGTTCAGGCCATAGTTTCTCATATAAATGGGTGTGGATAACAGATCTTGGTTTTCTTGGTCCATATTGTGCACACGTTGTCATCAATTTGGTACAATTAATTTAGTAGAACTGGGCTGCAGAGGCAAGGAAAATATATTTTAATTTTTTTAATTAAATTAATGAATTAAACATGTAAATGCCTAATGTATTTGAAGATTTCAAATTCACAGGGGACATATAATTTTGAGGCAATAACTTGTGCAAATTCTCTAAAGCATCCACCCTGAGAGGAATAAGCCAGTATCTCTGTCAACTAAAGAAATTTAGAGAACAATATCAACAGATATTCCTCTCTTTGTGAAAACTCACGCAGTTAGTCAGGAGTATTTATATAATTGGAAGCTAAGTCCTATATGTGAGTCACTTGGAAGGGAGTCATACTAAACAAGATAAGACATATTTTCAAGCATCTAAAACCTTACAGAATTTAGATGTGGTTATTACTGGATTTTCTAGGTAATCCTAGAATATGTAGGATGGTGTATCTTGGTTTCTCCAGCTATTATTTGGTGATTCCTCAATCTATTGGGAAGGGCAATGCAATAACACACAGCCTATTGTGCTATTTAAAGAATGTTTGTTTTAAATGATAAAGGTGTGATCTTTTGTCTAGAAAAGGAGCTGCTCTTTTATGAGGACAACATACTGATGATTCAGTTTTAGTTTGTTTTTTTAGTCTGTTTTTAAATGTGACTTGTTCACTCTGGACGACATCCTGATCTCAATATTGATGAATATCTGAGCAGATTTTTACTCCATTTTTCAAACTGGAGGCAGAACTAGAAGAGGACAACTTAATGTTGCCTGAAGAAAGAAAGTTTGAGGGAAAACTGAGATTGTTGGATCAGAAGCATTCTCATTTGATCATTGTTTGCAAAGAGATCTGTCACATATTTTCAGTTGTCTTGGTGGGTAGAACTCTATGTGTTCCATAAGGGAGCAGTTAGTAACTATTGGATAGCTGTAAAGATCAAATATCTTGCGTCACCTCCACTTTGTGGGAACAGTAGCAGTTTCTGCCTCTACCTTTAGTTTAAAATTCACACATGATATTGGCTACATTTCTGACTTTCTATAAGTGTGACTAACTATTCTGTGATATACCTATTGTGTATGGTTTTCCTGTTTTCTCCTCCAAAATGACATGTGACATGCAAACCTTCCTGTAGTGGTTTTTCTAAAGACATACTTTCTAAAGACATACTTGTTACATCAGTCTTAGTTTTCTTTCACAGGTATTTGAACGTAAAACTGTCCTGGAGTTTAGTTTTGAAATTTCCAGTGACTTCCTAAAATTTTCCTGTTAATGCCTGGCAATCTGCAGATGCAGTGTTTTTCTCAGTTGGAGATTCTAGCATTGTTGCATCATTTATGTGGAACAGATGGCGAGCTTCTGAGATGAATGATGAACAGCTAGACCTGGCTTGGCTCCATCAATTGCAATGGCCTCTGATCTCTGGAGCTTCAGAGTAACATGTAATTGGAACATTACAGCTACCAGAATCTTTTGGGAATCAAGCGGATTATATCAGCTACTTGAAACACACATTTCAAATTGTCATGTGTTTGAACAAATGTGTGATGTGGCCTTAAAGGGAAATTATTTTTGTATCCAACTAGACAACTTGGTGATCCATTGGGACCTTCTTTGAGAGAAAAAAGTAATGTAGTTTGATGTGGCCAAAGTGAACATTACATTTTAAGCAGAACACTTTTTTTTATCCTGGTACTAGATGGCTGCCCAGTCATCTAAGAAGATTATGTATCAAATAGAAAAATAATTGCTGTTGCAAAGGAACTTCAATAATAAGTCAGTATATACTTAAACAACAAACAGAATGCTCAAGGGTAAGCAAAAAAGCAGTGAGAACAAGAAATGACTTCCAGCTTCCTGCCGGCTTCCCCATTGACTTTGCTTGTGGGAAACTGCTTAGCAGGGAAGGTCAGAATCTCAATCACATGACCCTGAGGATGCTCAATGGCCGCAATTTTATGAATAAAGCTGCTCTGGACAATGTGGAAATGTCAATTCTACAGGACTAATGGGTCCCAGATTTTTAATGCGTTCTTTAGTGAATTTCAGGGACCTTGATTCAAAAATTGTTATGATATAATGCACTGTTTGTGCTAACTTGAGGATATAAATAGACAAACAATAAGGTTTTAGTATCTCCATATACTTATTGATATAATAAGATTTTCTCAACAACATAATCCTATCTCCCATGAGATAGGATAATAAAGAATGATACAAGTTACCAAGTGAGCTGCTGTGGCTGAAGGTAGTCCTGAGTCTGGGAGTCCCTTGTCTTTTTCGAATACCATCACCATTATGCCACACTGATACAAAGGTGGAGGTTTGCTTGGATTGTGTTCCAGACGTTCAGTTATCTGTTTTCATGTTATTTTCCTCCTTCTTGTGCTTACAAGCTGCTGTAGTGGACATTATTTTAGAAAACTTTGCCTATTGCCATCTTTCTGGATAGCCCAGAAATAGATCCTTTAGAACAACAGGAATAGCAATATTAGATATTCTCCATATTTTGATTCACACAACAAGGCATAGGTGTATATTTGAAAAATGAAAATATCTGGAAAATAATGACCCTGACCCTAATCCTAACTCTTACATAAAAGTCCAGCTACCCCTTCAGCTCTGCAGTCCCAGGATAGTTAACACAAAGTGCCAGTTCTACAATGTAAAAAAAAAGTTCATATTGGACTTGTGAAACAATATCATTAATTAGGAATTTGCAGCCTAGATAAAATCAATTATTTACTTGATTTATTTGATGAGTTTCAGTATAAAAATGCACACCTGGTAATTTAATCAGAAGCATTCTCAGTGGATTTGGCTCCATCTGGGCTTTGGGAATGTGTCCAGGAGGATGTCCTCTGTTATATCACCTATACTGTGTAATGTGAAGCTGAAACTAAAGCTGCAATTCCACCTGGTGCTAACTTTTGGGCTGTAGGTAAATTTATCAAGATCATCAATTTTCTACAGACATCCCAAAATTTAGCACCTAAATACTGCAACTGAAGATCTACATTTTCAGCAATAATTGATTCTAGGTTTTGGGTGACTTCCAGCTGTTGATCCTGTGCTTCTTCAAAATATCATTTAGATATAATTTAGATGTCCAGATATATGGGTGTGGTACAATGTATTATCTTACCAAATGCATACTTTGCATTTTATTTCAGTCAAGTTGAAAGGCAAAATGTTCGTTTAGAGCTTTGCAGAGTACAGTCATCTTGTGGGTCAGAAACTTTGCATCTTAAATTTTCCCATAGGAAAATTCTTTTCAATGTGGTCTAGCTCATTTCCAGAATAAGCTCTTTGGAAGGTCAGAAAAAAACTTTTATCAGAATAAATATTCTAAACTAACTTCTGAACATTAAGCACTAATATATTGTGCTTTCAATTAATATTCCTATCACTTCACAATGCTATTTAAAGCTTCTAACAATAACATCTCAATTGAAATAACATTAGAATTTCAAACAATTAAGGTTAAACATTGAAATAATGTTTTTAATGTTTTAATAATATTCTTAATAATGCCAACGGAATCCTAGGCTGCATTCATAGAAAAATAGAATTAATATCACATGAAGTGTTAATGCTACTTTGTAATGGCTTGGTAATATTGCATCCAGTTTTGGTCACCACAATATTAAAAAGATGTTGAGACACTAGAAAGAGTGCAGAGAAAAGCAACAAAGATGATTTGGAGACTGGAGGGACCTTAAAACATAAAGAACAGTTGCTGGAATTGGGTATGTCTAGTTTAACTAAAAGAAGGACTAAGGGTGACATGATAGCAGTGTTCCAATATCTGAGGGGCTGCCACAAAGAAGAGGGGGCCAGTCTATTCTCCAAAGCACTTGAAGACAGGACAAGAAGCAATGGATAGCAATAGCATTTAGACTTCTATAGGGTTTTACAGAGTGTTACAATCCTCTGTAAGCGATTTACAGAGTCAGCCTCTTGCCCCCAACAATCTGGGTCCTCATTTTACCAACCTCGGAAGGATAGAAAGCTGAGTCAACCTTGAGCCTGGTGAGATTTGAACTGCCAAATTGCAGGCAGCTGGCAGTCAGCAGAAATAGCCTGCAGTACTGCACTCTAACCACTGTACCACCGTGGCTCATGGAAATGGAAACTAATCGAGGAGAAAAGCAACCTAAACTAAGGAGAAATTTCCTCACAATTTAGAACAATTAATCATTGGAACGGTTTGCCTTCAGAAGTTGTGGATGCTCCAACACTGAAGGTTTTAAAGAAGAGGTTGGACAATCATTTGTCTGAAATTGTAGAATTACCTGCTTGAGCAGGATATTGGACTAGAAGACCTCCAAGGTCCCCCCAACTCCGTTATTCTATTATTCTAAAAATCTTTAAAGTTAAATTTAATAAGGCCATTCCTGTTTCAGGAAATGCCAAAGTAAATAAACATGTCTTTAGCTTGTTTTCTAAAAATCTGCAATGCAACCTCATTTCATTACTTCTCCAAACTGGGGCCCAACTGAACTGTCACGCCTACACTAGCTAGATTCTTAAGTACTCAGAGGAGCTCTGCTACTGGTTCATTGAGAACATGAGTGGAAGCCGCCCCCGCCCCCCCAAAGTCCTCTTCTGAAATTGCCATATCTTGGCACCCAGCATTTCATTTTCCTGTGCTGCTTGGTAAATCAAAGTAAGTGGAGAGAATTCTCAGGTGTAAATCTGGCCATCTCACTGTGCCATGGCAAGGCTAGAGTTTCAATAGGAGCAACGGTTAAATCAGTCAAGAAAATCCTCAAAGCATTCAGTGACTGGTCCAGTTCCATAAATTTCAGGAAAGGTTTTCTTTAGTCTTCTCCTTCTCTAAAGGAGAGTGTTAAGGACATGATCCAGCTACTTCAGTCATCATTTCATTGTCCTGCTATTTAGGAAAAACAACCCCTAGCTAGATCTTTATCCGACTTGAGCTTTAAGGTTCTTAGGAACTATTAGCAGTCCCATGGTTAACATAATCATGAAATCTTGAGATAGTCCATTTCCAGGTCTCAGCTATTTTCTAAAGCACCCGAAGGCCAGGAAAGGAATAATGGATGGAAACTGAACAAGGAGAGATTCAACCTGGAAGTAAGGAGAAACTTTCTGACAGTGAGAACAATCAACCAATGGAGCAGCTTGCCCTCGGAAATTGTGGGTGTGTCATCACTTGAGATTTTCAAGAAGGGATTGGACTGCCATTTGTCAGAAAGGGTTCAGGGCCATGATGGCAAACCTATGGCACACGTGCCACAGATGGTTCATAGAGCCATTTGTGCGGGCACGCGAGCCACAGGCAAACTTACCTCACTGTGCACGTGCGTGCCTCCCAGCTGATTTTCGGCCCGTTTGTGGCCTTTTTTGGCCTCCCAGAGGCTTGAAGGAAGCCTCTGCAGCCTTTGCAGCCTGAAAAATAGGCCTGTTTCATCACTTCCTGTATTTCCGGAAATACTGGAAGTGACAAAACGGGCTCATTTTTCAGCCTGCAAAGGCTGCAGAGGCTTCCCTCAAGCCTCTGGGAGGCCAAATAAGGCCTCAAACGGGCTGAAAATCAGCTGGGCGGTACAGGTAAAGGGATGGGGAGGGAGGATTGCGCACGCATGCGCAGGGGGCATGGGGTCCCGCGCGCATTGCCTCCTGGGTGCTGGCATGTGAGTATGCATGCAGAAGCGCGTTCAAGCGCATACACAATTTTTGGTACAGGAGCCCAAAAAGGTTAGCCACCACTGGTGTAGGGTCTCCCACTTGGGCGGGGGATTGGACTAGATGACCTACAATAGTGTTGGCAAGCCTTTTTGGCGCTGCGTGCAAAAACGGGAGCACATACGCCCACGTCCCGACAGCTCTACTCCCCTAGAAAGCGACCTCTAGGATTCCCTCTCCACATCTTTGGGCACGCAAGCCATTGCCTGTTGCTCTTCTGGGTTCTAACATGCGCCTTGGCCAGCTTGTCTTTGCACGTGCATGTGCACCAGAAACTGAAAGACTAGATGGCATGTGTGTGCCAGAAACCAAAACATCATCTTCCCAGCGCACGAAAGACCAGCTGACACAACGGAACCTGGAAGAGCAATGGGCAATGGTTCCACGTGCCTGGAGAGATGGCTCTGCGTGCTATTTCTGGCACACCTGCCATAGGTTCGCCATCACAGAACTACAAAGTCACTTCCAACTCTGATGATTTGTTAAATCTGTTAAACTCCAAAGCTTTTTAATACTGAGGGATCTTTGGTGCTCTCTGAGCTTGGTTTTATTACCCAAAATTGGTAAGATCTTCAGTGCTGATGTACCTGGTTTGGGTAAATGAAACATCTGCAAAAGAACCACCAAATTCAGAGAGCACCAAGCATCCCTTATTTCAACTGTGAGCTAAAGATATCATTCTTAATACTGCCATGAAGGTTGTTGGACAATAAAACTGGTAGTATACCAACAGTCTTAACTGTTCTTCTAACCCAGCATAAAGAACAGGTTCGCAGGTGTAAATTAAAAATAATAATTTCTTACCAATTTCCCAGTAAGAAAAATATAATCCATGTAGATGACTGCATTTCCCTTCCCACTTTCAGCGGGGCTCAGTGATATACCATAATGCTATAAAGCAAGGGTCTCCAAATTTGGCAACTGTAAAACTTGTGGACTTCAACTCCCAGAATTCCTCAACCAGCCATATTGGCTAGGGAATTCTCGGAGTTGAAGTCCACAAGTCTTAAAGTTGCTAAGCTTGGAGATTTCTGCTATAAAACATACCTAATAGGCACTAATCTGGTTAAATCTGGGACTGCTTATTTCTTCTGCCCACAATTCAGTGTTATAAGCCAATCCATTTTCTCAATGAGGTCATCGATGTAAGGCATTCAACAGCATCAAGCAGTGGGTGGACAAACTGGTAAAACTACCTGGGTCTGTGCCAGAATGATGAAGTAACCCAGTTCTTAGGAGTTGACCCAGATCCTGTATCTCCCGTTTCTGGAACATGTATACAAACCCATTTATCCTGGCACATTTTAATCCTTTCTTAAGAACCTTGAATCCTTTTCCTCAGGGTCAAGGGAGATGGCCTTGCCCCTGCCCTCCCATTAGGGCACCCCTTCATTGGCGACCCCACTGCCACCCCATCTATCTTTGCAAGTCAGATGGAATCATGAAGGACTGCTTGGTTGATGAATCTCTGCTGCGCTTTCTCCAAACAAAGCAGGTGAAAGACCGTTCTGGCTGGTTTGTTAGGGCTGCAATTTGATGAATCCAGAGGAAAACACAATGAGATTATGTGTAAAGCATGTCACAACGTTTCAGTTGCTGTAACAAAGCAACATTTCACTATTCCTATTTTTGCCAAATGCACACATATGAGAAAGGTGGATTAGGTTTTTTTCTGTAACATGAAAAGTTGAGCTTTTATTTTCAAGAGTTTCTTTTTACAATTTTTCATTTCTTTATGAATGTTAAGAGCCCTCTCTGCAACAAAATTGGGGATTAGTGAATTCAAAAGTGTTGAGGAGAGTTTTTCATTTAACATTATGCTTTGTTCTTTTCATTAGCTGTGCCTACAGGTAGAAATCAGTTTTGCTCAATATCTTTCTACTTGGTTTTTATGGCAGGATGGTAATAGTGAGACTGCAAATATGAATATTCAGTGAGACTAACAGGTTAACCAGGTTAACAAGTCTTGAGTTCTTGTAAAAGGGCTTTTGAAACATTTGAAAAGGACTGAGCATCTAATCCATATCTTCGGTTAATAACCTGTTACCTACTTTTGGCCTCATATCTGATTTTGACTTTATACCTCTGATTAACTTTCTTTCTGTAAAAACTGCCTTTTTACTTGCTTGTATATAAGACCTTTGAGGGTCAGCAAATAACAGCAACTTGAATTGATTTGACAAAGAATTTGGGGGAATATAAGATCAATTTTGTCTTTTTCCACTAAAATTGTTTGAGAGCTGCCATTTAAAAAAATAAAGAGGATTTATTATTGAAAGGGGGATTGATTGACATCTGAACGTAGCCTAGTTATAATTAAATTCTCTTCCCTCCCACCTAGTGCTTTCTTTCACTTTGCTTAATTTCTGGGTTATTTGACAGAAAGATCTCCTTGAGTAAAAACAAAAGAAAGAGATCATGTTTTTCTGCTGAAAGTGAGGAAGACAAATAAAGATCCCTTTCCTTATGTCCTTGAGGCTGAAATATGAAGCCCAGCAGATTTTGTGCAGAACTGTACTTGTAGAGTAAGCAACTTACTGCTGTCTGCAGTCTGTTGTCTCTCTCTTACTTAGAAGCTTTAAAAACTTTTTAAAAGAAAACTATTTCTCAGATGAGACACAAAATTTCTGTTTTAATGACTGGATTATATGAAATCTAATTGTGGCATCTGATAATAGCAGTCATTTCTCCTATTAGCAGATTTCCCCAATCCCTATCATGTTATGAACTTATTATAAAGATCAGAAGAGAAAAAGATGTTAATTATGCTCTACTTGTGTATGACCATATGCCAATTAGACTAATAGTTGCTTTCTTTATTAGAGTAATCCAGGTTATGTCAGTCAACGTCCGCATAGCTTATTTGTATTACATCTGTAGGTGGACTTGATTCTGTTTACTAGATTGTTCTCTTGTTGATCAGGTTAAACCCGCTCCCAGACTGTGCTGATCTTTAGATAAGTGGTTACCAGAATTAATGTCTCTGAAGCAGAGCTGGAACTAATACAGATTTTGTTACATTCAATCTAAGTAAGGTCAGCTCATTTGAAATAATAGCACCTGTGTAACATTGTCATTGACTATTTTCATACATGGCAAACTACAGGGGTGGGGTTCAAATTTCTTAACAACCGGTTCTGTGGGTGTGGCCTAATTTGTGGGTGTGGTTTGGTGGTCATGTGACTGGCTGGGCATGGCTTGCTGACCGGGCATGGCTTGGTCATGTGACTGGCTGAGCATGGCTTGTATGTAAATATTATAAATATTTATGTAAATATTGATTTTTTTTATAAAAAAGAGCAACTTTTACCCAAAATCAGGCAGAGCAGGCAGATTGAGTTGCTCACAGAATCATAGATTCACTTAGAGATCTATGTTTTTGCCATCTGCTCTCTGAGTCTGCAGTGAATAATAGAAGCTTCAGGCTCAGCTTTGCTTTTAGATTAGCTAGAAAGCAAGAAATCCAACAATTTCCTGCTTTCTAGCTAATCTAAATCTCCCAGCAGAGCAGAACAGCTGATGGTCGGGGGGGAGGAAAAATTACAACTTAGCAGGCAAGTTTGATAGCGCGCATGCCAAGGAGTGAGTGGGCGGAGCCAGCCAGTGGCACTATTTGCCGGTTCTCTGGCAGGTAGAATCCCACCCCTGGTGAGAGTGCATTTTGCGTGCGCATGTAGACCATTTCATAAAAACCTCAGCTGTGCTGCTCGGACAGCTGACAAGCACTGCGCAAGGGTGCGCAGCATTGGTAAATCCTCTTTCCTGCTTTTTCAACCTCAGCTGTGCCGCGCAAAGCTGCTGTGGTTGAAAAAGCAGGAAATAAAGGACAGCCAAGAGCTTGGGTGGGCGGGTAGGCCAAGCACCGAACCAGTTCAGTGCTCTTCAGAGCTACCGGTTCTATAGAACTGGGCCGAACCGGTAGCATCCCACCCCTGGCAAACTTATCATTAGCTTATTTAAGATTTTAAAAAAGAGCAATTAAATAACAGCATACATCTTTCAGTTAAGGTGAAAGTGACTTATGAACTGTCCTCACGCTTACAACCATTCGTAGCATCCCAATGCTCACATGATCAAAATTCAGCCACTTTGCAACAAGTTGCATGTCCCGGAGTCATGTGATCATTTGATCATTATTTGTGTTCTTCCCAATCAGCTTCTGACAAGCAAAGACAAAGCCAGATTCCTTTAACAATCACATGATTTGTTTAATAATTGCAGTGATTTACTGAACAACTGTGGCAAAAGGTCATAAAATTAAGTGTGGCTCACTTGACCACCTTGCTTGGCCCCAAAATTTTGTTCCTAATTGTGGTTATAAGTTTAGGACTATCTGTATCCCTAACTTGTTTTTTTCCCCTTCAGATCTCCCAATAATGCACTGATTCCACTGTAATTGAATCCTTGCTCCTGGCTGTAGTCTTCTTTTTTTGTCTGCCTTTCCCAGCATCAGAATCTTTTCCGAAGAGCTGAGTTTTTGCATAATGTGTCTAAAGTATATAATAGGAGCCATTTGTGCCTCATTATATGTTCAATTTATTCATTACTTAGTCACAGAAAGTTTAGAGAAGTTCTGTGCTTTTCACCACTGGATCCTAAATATTCTGTTCCTAACTTGTTTCAGTTCACCATGCAACAATTACAATTAATTACAAATGAATTAAAAGTTCATTTGTAATTATTGTATTCATTTGGATTGCAGCTCTTAGGGGAACGCTGGACTCAATGGTGTCAGTGCAGACTTCTGATTTTATCAATGTCTGTGTATTCTTCGCTTTTACCCTATGGAAGAAGTCTACTCTAATTGTAATTTAGATGTCATTGGATCAGATTATACAGAAGACAGTGAATGCTTAATTCTGCAGAAAGTATCACATTGGGAAAATATGGCAGGGTTTGAAAAGAGGAAAATTTAATCCTCCTCTGGCACTTCTTACAACTTTCACTTCATCTAGATTTTTACTGCTACTTTCCACTTTCACTCTGGAAAAAAAAGCAGATTCCTTAGTATTACTGCCTATAAATCCTTACCTTAGATATTTCTTATAGCTTTGTGAAAATGTATGGGAAGCAGACTTTTGGGGGCTGGTGGCATTATCTACTGATTCTGTTGCTAAGCAAGTACATTTGCTCGAGAGGGGTAAATGTGCTTCAGGCTCCATTGATGTTCTTTAGGACTAACAATGTTGCTGATGAAACAATCAAGAGTTATTAATTGGAAAAGTTCTGTAAAATAATATGGGCACAACTTTGTATGAGTTTTATATGAGCTATATTGTACAAGGCTGCACAAGCAATGGACTCTTGGTCAGATGAGTGAAGTTATTTTGATATTTGGCTCTATGTTATAATAAAGTTGGAAATCATGAGATCTTGAAGCATAATGAAAAGAATATATGGCTTTCTTTATTTTTTGGCTATTTGGGGCATGTTTCTTTGCCAAATCCAATTCTTCCATTGGAGAACTTGAGGAAAAGGAGAACTTGGATTGCAGTCAGCCACCACCCTTCCTTTTTATCCTACAATCACTGCAATTGTTTTTATTTTTTAGAAAAGTTTATAAAAGCTGTTTGATGTAAAGAAGCGTTCTTGGACTTCACTTCGGTCTTTAAATTGTCACTGTCTGACAGTGCACCATTTTATTTATTTTTGTAGATTCAGATGGGGCAGGGAGCTTGGGAAACATCAAGGGAGATATTTACAGTCACAGTAACCCTGTCCATATACTTGAGAGTCCTAGCAATAGAAGACCCCGAACCAATCGGTCACAGTTTCTTCTTTTCTGTGCACTGCAAGGAGGAAGAATAGTTTGGTACTTAGGTACAATATATTGACAAAAGCAAGCAAGAAGAAGAGAGATCACCTTTTTGGGTGGTTTTCTCCTACTGCCTTCCTTATACTATCAGATACTAAAAGTTGTTTTGAAAAACACAAGACCGGAAAGTTCTATGGTGATAGCAGCTTGGTGGTATTTTCTCAGAAGCATCAAGTTTGAGCAAGAGATCTGAAATTTTTTAGTTCCTTTTATGTACTCTGCATTAGATCACTATCACTCCAGCTGTTAATTTCAATCTTACACACGTATTTTCCTTCTTCCATTTAGCTTCCCTTTTATCACACACCACCTGCACCATTTCCCATGGTTCCTACCTTTCACGAGGTTTGAGGGGAAACTAACAGTTTTGTTTCAAGACAAGCTGTTTGCCAGGGACGAATTTCACCTAATGACAATATACTTGTTCTTCCACCAAATATCCCCTGCTATTAAATGCCAAGAGGTTCCTCATCTGAGATCTGGATAATCTCAGATATGAGTGTTCCCATCTCTGAGATATGCTATGAGAAAAAAAGGGAGTGTAGCTGTACCTTGGAAAATATTGATGGGAGTAACCCTGGCAGGTAGAAACAGGCACCTCATTCCAAGGCTAGATTTAGCTCATCCCTCCTTCCCATTTCAAAAGAGTTATGAGGGTCAGGCTGTACCAGGAAACCTGAGGGAGAAGCACTTAATCCACCCGTCTCCACCAGCCTGCTTAGTGAGGCAGACTGAGCAGCAGAGATTTTCCCCTACAGATTCCCACAATGGTATTTCATCTAGTCCGTTGGCCATACCAAGCTGTTTGGCACAACAGCCTCCGCAGCTGGCTAATTGAGTGACACTGACTTTTTCAAAGACATGCTGATATCCATAGGTAGCCAGGTTAGCCCACCTTACTCCACTCAGGCCCTCAGCTCAGAAAAGGGGAATCTACCCAGAGAGTATATGACAAGCGAAAGAAGAGGAAGATGCATCACATAGATGAGGAAATGGGAAGTGACATCTGGGCAACAGCTACAGGTTACAAATAGGGCTCCTATCCAACTGCCAGGAGGACCACAACCAATGGAAAGCAGTCAACCCTGCTTGCTCTCTGCCTGGAGCTCAACTTGGGTGCTCAACAGCAACATTTCTTAGAACAGAGCTTGAAGCCTAGCCAGGAACTTGGCAGCGACTTTGCTATGCGACTGTATTTACAAAAGGTGTAGCCACGCTGAGGCAGCATATCCAATGAGTGCAAGAATTTTTGGATGGAAACAAGGACTATCTGACACTTCAAGAACAGTAAGGATTGATTTCCAAAAGCTTGCTTATCTGGCTAAGCCAAGTCATAAGGACCAGGAGGAAAGAGTTAACCCTGCTCAGCCAAGGCAATAACTTCACATTGGGGAGTGTGTGAGGATATAATAAAGTGCTGTGTTAAGTTTTCACCCAAGCTCCGGTCTGTAGTCATTTACAAAACCCCAACTTTGGGGGGGGGGGGTTTACAATATTTACTGGGTTTTTAGTTTGTCACCAATTATCATAGTTTTAGGGCAGATGTAAGGCTGAGGTTCTGCATTGCAGATGTTGGACCATCTACGGCGAAGTTGAGCTCTAGAGACCGTTTATATTTTTAGCTGTTATACCAGTTTTCCTGCTTGTACAGTGATATCTTAACGGGGCTGCTTGTCTCAGTTACTGCATTTGCAGTGGTGTCTTAAGATACAGCAGCACTGGGAGATTTTAACTTGGTCTTCATGTGGCATAGAATCTGGGGTGTCTCAGGAGGTTATCACACACTGGTTTTTCTCTCAGGGCATTTGCAACATGATAGGAGGTTGAGGACATTCACCTCAGTCCAGTCAGAACATTTTATGATTGCTTTTCACTATGGTGGTGCTGCCTCTGCTTTTCCTTGCAAGGATATAGTACCGATTTGATCAGTCTACCCCAGGTGACTAATGCTTTCTGTGGGTTTCAGAGGGAGCATTTGTTTTCCTGAGAATCTAGTAGGCAGTTTGACTGAAGGCATAATTTCCAACTGCAATGGATGGCCCTGCTGGGTGACTAGATACTGATAGACAGGTAGGTAGATAGATAGATAGGTTGGTAGGTAGAGTCTGTTTGGTTTAGTGGTTAAAGCACCAGGCTAGAAAGCAAGAGACCATGAGTTCTCTCAGTTCAACCCAACTCACAGGATTGGTGTAGTGGGGAAAATAAGATGAGGAAGGTATGTTGGATATGACCATCACCTTAAGTTATTTCTAAAAAGAATAAAGTCAGGATAGAAATAAATAACTACTTTTTGTTTCTTTGTAAGTATTTTGTTTGTTTTTCATCTCTTTCACCAAGAATAAGGAATTTTTCAGAATTATTGTGAGAATATCAAGATTTAAAATGTACTATAAATATTGAGATGCAACTATCAATGATATAATGTTCTTGGTGTTTTTTTTCAGGGTTTTGACCCACCACATCAGAGTGATAATCGAACTATTTATATTGCAAATCGTTTTCCTCAGCATGGCCATTATGTTCCTCAGAAGTTTGCAGAAAACAGAATAATCTCCTCTAAGGTATGGGAAATTTTAACACCTATATGTACACATGCTTTATAAAGTGCAATAGTTAAAGATAAATTTTAGTGAGCTATATCAGCATTTAAAAAAAACAACTCTCAGATGTGTATCTGAATAGGATCAGGGCATTTTATGAGCCATACTGTTAAATTAGTCCATTTATATATCATTATAGAATTTGTTTTTGTGATGTATCATATTTCAAAAGCTTGCTTAACTAAAAAAAATTCTAAAAACTGAATCAGGTGAGTATATTTTTAGCCTCTATAAGCTACTTGCACAAAAACAATGTGGTGGTTCCAATTTTCATTTGTAGGTATGGTTTGAATCATGCATAGGTCTGTGTGGTGATTTTTATTTTTGATTAGAGACAAAATCAAATTAAGCAAATGGCTTAATTATGGCTTAATTCTAAAAAAAACAGGGAATTTTCAGCTTTATGACCAGAATTAGGACTGGAATTTTGGTCACTATGTGATGTGGTTATTAAATGAGTCGTCACAAGAAGGACCCAATTTTACAATCGTTTTTACCAAAATTGTTCAGCAAATCACATGGTACCTACTAGGTGAATCTCACAGTTGTTAAGTGAATCTGTCTTCCCCAGTTGTCTTTGCTTGTTGGAAGAATGACTGGGAATGTGGCAAATTGCCGTCACATTGACCACAAGATGTTGCAGCTGTCAAAAATACCCCAGTTGCTAAGCCCTCAGCTTGCAATCATGTGACCACGGGATGGTGCAGGGGTTATAATTTTGATGGATAGTCCTGAGTCACTTTTTGTAAGGTTGTCATAACTTCAAATTGTCAATGAATGACCATTTGTACATTGACAATTACCTATAAGTGTTTGTGTTAGCCTCCCCATTAATATAAACAAAGTTTATTTATTATTTACATTGTTTAAATACACCAATTCCACAAAGACACTTAGCTGTTTATAAAATTGAACACAAAAAGTTAAAACAATTAAAATTAGTAATGCAAGTTCACAAATTGATCTCTATAAAGTTCAGAGCATTGATGTTCCCTAGTGTTTTCCCCTGTTGAGCTAGTATTTTGAAAGGCTCAGAACACTGGCATTCTCCATTGTGGTAGTGATAAAATCCAGGCATGGGAATGATTCCTGTCACGCTGCTCGTTAGACTGAGTTCAAAAACTGAGGACACGCCCCTTGCTAACATTCCCTAGTTTCGACTCAGTCTAACACTTAAGTAGTCGTGGTTTGAATTGGGATTCCTTGACAGAGTCTTTTTCTTCTTTGCCTGGATTCTATCCCAAACTGTCAGAGAGTTGATCCAACTGGCCGTCTCTTAGCCGCTCCTGCAGAGACAATACAATCGGATCTCAGCCTTTTTGATGGCTTACAGTGTGCAGGGCCTTCGGCTTGAGGCTGCTGTCAACTGGCGCCACAGAAAGTAATGGTTGTGAGCAGCCAGCTCCATTCTGAGAATAAGTTTCAGGGGCTGCTCAGCGTGAAGGGTTGTTGGCTTGAGCCTGCTGGCAGCCAGCATGGAAGTATAAATTGCCAAACTGTCCTGCGTGAAGAGCTGCTAGCTCAAGCCCGCGGATAGAACAGCCTTTTTGATGATCAGCTGGCAGGCAGACGGAAAAGCGGAGCGTTCTGATTACGTCTCTTCTGTGCTACCTGGCATTTGCTGTCTTTCACTGAGGGATTTCCAGTAGCCAGCATTCTTACAGTTGTTTTTCCTGGTGGGGGCAAAGAGAGGGTTCGGGACTCCTAGATATAGTGGGAGGCCCAGGAATTATCTCCACCCCATCACATCTGGAAGGCCAGGACTCTCCTTCTACAGTGTTCCACTTAATGACTGCAAATGGGAGAGTTGAGATTGCAGTCATTGATTGAGGTGGTTTGTGGCATCTCACTTAACGACCACTTGGTTCAACCAATATTTCATACCTAGATGTGCTTGTAATGAAGGAATACTCTTGAAGGCAATTGCAGTGCATTTAAGGTAAGCAACTTCATAGATAATTCACTTTATGAGTAGTCTGTTTGCTTAATGACAATTCAAAGTTACAACAGACTGAAAAAAAGTGACTTATAACCACTTATAACCATTACAGCATCCCCATAGTCATTCGATTAGACTTTGGGTGCTTGGCAACTAGCATGTATTTATAATGGATGCAGCATTCTGGGGTTCTGGAATTGTCATTTGCTACCTTCCTAGGTTTGCATCATGACTGCATGATTCACTTACCTGCAGTGATTTTTAACAACCATGGCAAAAATGGTCAAATGGGGTATGACTCTCTTAACAACTGCCTTACTTACACAATTGGATTCAATTGTGGTTGTAAGTTGAGGATAACCTATATTAAAATCAAAATGAAGATAACATCTCCTATATTGTAGAAAACCCAATGTCAGATGTCAGTTAATTCATTTTCTTTATGAATTTCAGTATTGTATTGCAAATTTAACGCATAAAGGTAAACATGGAACTTAATTGGCTGATATGAATGTTCTAAGAGAGGGTTTGTTAACATTTGTAGAATTTTGAATGCAGAATATACAGTTCTAAAAAAAATGATTGAAGTTGAAATGAATTACTTTGGCAGTTTTTAAATGTAACTTTTTTTTTTCTTGCAGTATACTGTATGGAATTTTGTGCCCAAAAATTTATTTGAACAGTTCAGAAGAATAGCCAATTTTTATTTTCTTATAATATTTTTGGTTCAGGTAAGTTGGATAATTTAACACTACTTAAGCATGTGCAATTGACATGAGGGATTTGAAAAAAAAAACATGTTGAATATAATCAAGCATAAAGCTTGGTTTTGAAACAAATAGTGGGTTACTCTGAGAGTTAGAATTCATTTGTATATGGTGACATGCCCACTACCGTTATCAGGACAAGTTCATCTATGTTTTTCTGTGGTTTCATAAGACATTAGCTGATCTCTTCATAAGATTTATTCCTAGTGACTAACATGTTTTCTTCACTCTAAAAGAGGGATGTTAAAAATGTTGATGCAGTTTAGGTATTATACATAATATATTTTGAAAACAGATTTCCCGTAAATTGGCATTTCATCTGATTGAGTAGCCTCTCTTAATCCTTCCCACGTACAATTACAAATTAAATACAGATAGGGATAAAATATTAGTTGGCTTTAGTTTGGCAAAACAAATGCATAGTTATATGAATTAGCAATATTATCAAAATCATGAGCTAAAGTCACCAGTAAAGACCTTTCTTAATTTGGTATTTAATCTCTGAAAGTGAATTCCTGAAGGAATTTAAGCATCAAAGCTATATTTCTATTTATTAACCAGACAGTTGGGTGGTCATTTGCCTCCTACATCCTGCCTGGGACCTGGTCAGTACTATAATCAGAAATTTAGCTATCATTTGGGACTTGTGCTATTGGGGTCATATTGATTTTTGCTCTCAAGTCCATTCCAAGATGGTAGCAGATATTTAAAATATTGTAATAGCATCGTAAAAAAAAAGAGACTTCTAAGAGTCCACAATGCCTTAATGGCACATAATCAATCAATAGCACTGTAACAACAGGTGGGACACATAGGATTGACCCATGGACTTGATTGTTGTCCAAGGCTAACAGGATGGAAGAGAGATTTATTCATACCGTCAAAAGAACAGGCTCTCAAAAAATTCCCCCTAGAAATATGAAATTATGATATTCATGGGGAAATCTGTCTTACTTCTCTCTGCATGTGACAAGATTGCCGTTCTCATCTCCTTCTAAATGTGATAACAAAACCTCCTTCTGAGGAATGGACTGAACAATATTCATCAGATGTGTTTTGTGTGTCCTGTAAATACTGTGTATTGTACAGTATTACACAAGCCACTATAGTATTTGATTCCATATATGTATTACATTTTATATCTTTTGCAAATGCTGCCTCAGGCCTAAGTTGCAATGAAATCCATGTTGTGGCTATTGCAATAAAACTCTTAAAAATCATCTGACTATTGCATCTAATGCTTTTTTTCCCTTTCATTATTCAGGGTTCCCATACATACAATGATGTAATCAGAAAATAGTTGTTACTTATTTTTGCTTAGTTTTTCTTCTCTATTTTCACTTACGTATTTCGCAAGTTGTGCTAAATCTTCTTTTATCTAAAAGCTTCAATGGAAAGGATTCTAAATTTAGCAGAAAAAGGTTCTATGGGTTAAGCAGTGTTTAAATGTTAATTGTTAGGTACCAAGCTCTATCAGTAAGGCTTGTTTGTATGTGTTTTAGCTTGTTTTTTTTTTCTTTCCATCCAGCTTCATCACTATTTTGGCTGACCTATCTTTGAACTCTTTACATTTCTGCTATGAAATAAATTCAGAAAAGCAGTTTAATTTGCAACATTTACTTTGTGAATAAGAGAACCATCAATAATGATAGACTTGTCATACGAGACATTTAGTCATGAAATGGTTTAGAATTTCTATATTTCACTATACCTCACTTTTTCTTCAATGCAATCAGAGTGGAATTATTTGTATTGTTTTTAGAAGAGAAGCAGTTCGCAAATATTTAAGAAATAAAGAACAACCTATTAATAGCTGTGCAGCCTTCATAGTCAATATTTCATAAATAACAGAACTTTCAATAGATAGATTACCTCATTCAAACATGAAGATTTGTTGCCCTTTAACACTTTAAAGTATTCCTCGTTGCTTCCAACACAATTTGCTATGCTTTTTGTAATAATTCTTCTTTCTGTTGACAAATAGTGTTTCTTTACTATGTCACCAGTATACATATCCTGTGGTTTAGCTCATAAAGTTCACAGCATTGATTGATTATGTCATTAGGTCAATGTCATTTCTTAGCAACCACATGGATAAATGTTCTCCATGACAAACTATCCCTAACCTGGTCGTTTAGGTCTTCCAATTTAGCGCCCGTTGCCACTGTAACTGAGTCGGTATTCCTCTTCCTCTCTTTCCTTCTACTTTTTCCAGCATTATAGTCTTCTTCACTGAACTAGGTCTTTCACAAAACGTGTTCAGAGTGTGATCATTTGAGCCTGATTGGTTGTGTCTTGAGTGAGAACTCTGGATTGATTTATTTGATGATCTGTTTGTTTCCTTGGTTCTACGTGGTACACTCAAAAGCTTTTTTTCCAGCATCGGTGTTCAAACTTTTGATTCCATAGAATGTCACAAGAAATGCCATTGCCTACACAATTCTGATTTTTTCCCATCATGATTCTGCTACATCTCAGCATCTGAATGCCTTTTCCAAGACTTTCATGGCTGTTCTACTGAGTGCTAGTCTTCCTATCATAGAAAGCCTCCTGGTTTAAATAAGTGAATGAACCATACTATACCATTCTTTATATCGGCAAGTAGCCATCCATGGGGCAGCTGTGGATCATTATATCCAAAAAGCAAATTGAAGATTATTCAAGAGCAGGGGTCTTCAAACTTGACAGCTTTAAGACTTATGGACTTCAACTCCTAGAATTCCTCCTCCAGTCATGTTAGCTCAGGAATTCTGGGAGTTGAAGTCCACAAGTCTTAAACTTGCCAAGTTCAAGTTAGAGAGGAATGAAGTACTAGTGGAGAGGGACTTTGGTGACACATATCTGTGATATTTATTGCTTTGCTTGTACTGTGCTTATGCATAAGCATATTTCATGTGTAAAATGCAACTGTTACTAGGATGAATTGCCACCATTATCTCTCTATAGAGAGATAATTCTACTTAGTATGTCGTTCCAGAGTCTTCCTGAAGTGTATAATGAGGATAGAAATAGAATCGATTATTCTTGATAATCTCCAATAGAGAAAATTTTGTTTAAAAAGTAGAAATATCAGGAACTTTGAGAAAAATTGATTAGTAGGCTCAAATTCTTGACTTCAAAGAAAGCTAAAACTGTATGCATGTGTTGGGAGCTTGAAAAGATGGCTTCCTATCTGATAGGTAGGATTTCATGGCAGGAGATGCTGGTGGGAAAAGACACTTATGATAGAGGGAAGCTCATACAAAGGGAAATGGTAAAAGCACAATTGTGAACCATTGAGGAAATACAAATGGAAATTAGAAAATGTCAGTATAGCTACACATAAAGGTAAATGACTACCTGAAAACAAATAGTGAACGCATAGGAGCCGGGAAGGGGATCGGGCCATAAGAGAAGTAATATCTGGAAATGGTAGAGTTGATTTCAGAAAAAGTAAAGTCACAAGGAACTGAAGTTGACAAAACATGGTAAAAGCAACAAGACCTCTTTCAGATGAAAAAGAAAAAGCAGTGAAACAACCAGATGATATTAAATTAAATTAAAAAGGACAAAGCCACTCAATTCCTATTTTGCATATCTACCTTCTCTTAAAATGGATACATTCCTAATTTTTTTTAATTACGTAACTTTATTTACTCTTGCATTTCTTTGGTTTACGAAAACATCTTAATTTTTTGCAAAAAATATTACGCTTTTGGCTTTATAGCATGCATGGTCAATTACCCTCATAGGAAGTAAATCTCTTAGACTGATATTAGCTTAATTCTCTGCAATTATATTAATTTTTTCTTGGATTCATGCTTTGTTCCTCACAGGAAGGAGCTTTACATTTTACAGCAGGCAAATAATAGAAACAGAGTGACATTGGGGGGGTGTTTCCTCTTTCTTTTGCCTCAGCTAACACAGCCCAAGAGTAAAACGTACTGTGATGTCTGTTTTTGCAGTATGATCACAATAAGCATGTTTCGAGTTAAGTCCTGTGGAACTTGAATCTATTGCTCATGCTTGAAATATATGCACCCCCTTCAAAATCCCTATTCTGTTTGTGCTGAGGGGGAAAACCTCATCACTTCTGAGCATTCACATGTCCCTCAAGACCTGATTATGTCAGCAGCCCTCAGGATCCCAAGGAACGGGTGAACTCATGAGGTGGCACTGTTATTATTGACATCCCTCTGTTATTTTCTTTGTTCTGTTTTAGTTTTCTCTTTATGGTTTTTTATACATTTTAAAAATTATTTTAATTATTTGAGGTAATAATTGTTTTATATATCTACACCTTTTATTGAGCTGTTGTATATCACCCAAAATCATTTTCTATAAGATAGACTGCCATATAAATTTGATTGATTGATTGACTGATTGATTGGTGAGACTGGGCTTTAGAGCTGCTGCCTAATAAAATACGTTCCCCTCCTCCCCTTAGGATTGGTCCATATGCAAGAGGTCTGTGTTTTGTCACAGAGCCCGCAGTTGTCTTCCATTTCTACTTTGAATGCAGTGTTCACACTGAGTGTTTAACCAAGGTCTTGCAGCTGAACTTCCACCACATACTATCCTGCAACAGTGCAGTCTGTATTTTTCATTATTGACAACACATTGGTGTGATTGCCCACAAGCATCTTGTAATCTGGCAAATATAGAAGGGAAATTTTTGCCAAGTTCATTTTCAGTTTTGGGTCATTTTAAAATCTGTGAGAATCTGGCTGTTTTCCAAATGCCATTGAAGTCCTTTATAAGTAGTCCTTGACTTATGACTGGTTTCTTAGCAACCGTTGAAGTTATAACAGACCTTCCAAAAAGGTACTTATAACCAGTATCAAAGTTTTACTGGCTGCACACACACACACACACATACACACACACACACACACCCTGAGGTCATGTGTTTGCATTTTGGGTACTTAGCAACCAGCCCCCAATTAGGTTGCTTTGCAGTGATATATAAATAAAAATATAAATTGTGATTTATATTTATTGCCAGATAATCCCATTTCCAGCTAAAATGGGTTCACCTAACAACTGTTAAAAATGATAAAATGGGGCACAGTCATGTGGTGATGACCGACTTAATGAACAGCATGACTTACAGCCATAATTCCGGGCTCAGGTATGGTCGTAAGCGACAGTAATAAAATATTGTAGTATATACAGTGTGCCGTGTTACAGTAGCAACCACAAAAGCACTATTTATAGTTTTTTGAATATAACATACAAATGTAAACATAGACTTTCCACAATTTGACTCATACGCATATTCTTTCTGTTTCTCTTCTAGCTTATGATAGATACTCCTACTAGTCCAATTACTAGTGGATTGCCATTGTTTTTTGTTATAACTGTGACAGCCATAAAGCAGGTAAGAAAATGTGCCTTTTTTTGGAGGTGGGGTGTTGCTTAGCACAGACATACACATTATGTTCAATACAGAACTGCAATTAAAAGTGGGCCATCAGTGTTAGCTCACAATGTGCTAATGTGTTTAGCAGTATCAGCACATGGTGTATTTCTTCAGAAGCCAAGCCAGCAAAGGCATGGATCCAAAATACTAAATATGCAGTCTGAAATATTATACAGAAAAAGGGATCTTGATGTGAGAATGTGTTTTTAGTGGGATATTTTTGTACAGAACAATGTCTGATGCTACTGTTTTGCATTTTAAATATGAATATTTATATATTAATGATTTAAGAATGATATGGATATTGGGTGGAGCCTTTCATCTTTTTGGTCCAACTTTGATAATGAAGGAGGTAACTTAAATTATTTTGTCCCTAAAGATACCTTAAATCATTGCTATTCCATTTTCCTTGCATTGAAATATAACAGTATTCTGTAAGGATTTGAGCCTCAATTGAAATTAGAAAATACATTTTGGTATTAGGAGTCAAAACACAAAACATGTTTTTGCCTGGGATTGCTTTTATATGTTTTCATGATCCACAGTAAAAGCCTTCAGTGGGTGGTAATGACACATAATAGTTGTGGAGGTTGGTATCTCAGTTTGTATTATGAATACCATTTTTTCCTGCTGTCTTAAAAGGAATGAGGTTTTGCGAAGGAGTCTTGTAAAACTTGATTTACATAATGAGAGATGTTGCATTATTCAATTGTTTCTAGAGATTCCTCACAGTATTCTGGCTCCCTGAAGTTGATGGGACCTGATTTTCCGCCAGTGCTTCTTTTATACCTATGGATAGAATAGATTTATTCACTTATTTATTTAAAGAATATTTCAAAATTCAAAACTAGTCTGCATAATACATTGAAGCAGCACAGGATGCTCTTATATACTATATAACCTCCACTGTCTGCTTTAAATGAAATTACCTTCATCCAGCATTCAGTTTTACCTATCATTCTTTATAGCTGTTAAAATTCTGTTTTGTTACTTTTGTCAAGACTGTGTCTTATAAAAACATAATATTCTACAAACATGACTTTGGGAAGGACCAATAAGTAGACAAAATGCTAAATCCAGTCTAAACATCTGGCTGACTGTCTGACCAACCATAATTTATATGTTGAGTGACCAGCATTTATCTGTTTGAATTCTAAAGGCTCAGAGCACTTAGCCCACCAGCAAGAACGGGTGGTACCACAAAATAACAAAGTAAGAGAAAAATGAAGAAGCTAAAGTGCTCTGGGACTTAAGAATTCAAGCATCTGCCACACAATGCCCCAGAATTAACAATTGTTGATGAGAAAGACAAAAATGTTAGCGAGTGAACATTATAAGACCTGAAGGCAGCAGAAGAGAAGAGAAAGAACGAGAGAAAAATCATAAAATATAAAGATCTGTAGATAGAAACTGTGGCAAAAGAAAGCAAAGGTAATACCAATGGTAATGTGCGTCCTGGGTACAATTACAAAATATCTGGAGCATCGCTTGAACACCATCACTATTGACAAAAATGACTATCAGTCAATTACAAAAGGCAGTTTTACTTGCAACAGATTATATCATATAACACTACCTTTAATATCATCAAACAACATCTACCTGTCTCAGGTCATTAGGAAAGACTTAATAGGTTAACAAAAATCCAGTCTAAACATCTGGCTGACTATACAACCAACCCTACTTTATTAAATGAATATGCCTCCCAACTCCCATCTGAGTAGGAACGACCATGCAATTTCATTTTTTTCCTCATAACTTTTCTTGAGGTATGCGTGCAAGACTTATCAGCAACCTTTATCTATTTTGGAAATCTTTCTTTAACATAACCCTGATCACACAGCACAATTGCCTTTAGCATGCTTGCTTGAATTTATCATTCCTACTATATATGTTTTCAAAATAGACATAGGTTGTTATCTCCCTCATTTAAAGTGGCACGAATATCATAAGCCAATTATCTACTTTGCCTTGGCTCTATCTCCCCCACCCTGATCCCTTCCAAGTTTTTGGAGCTGATAAGAGTTGTAGTTTCAATCAGTATGACCCATTAAGGAATATTGAGACTGTAGTCCAAAGTTTTTCAAAGGCAAGCGGTTGGGGAAAATAAGCCGTATGGATTCCTTTTTTTTAGGCCCCAGATTGATCCTCTGATAAAATTTGAGATGGCAGGCAAGATATATTAGTGACTTCCTTTGATCTTTTCAGGGTTATGAAGATTGGCTACGGCACAAAGCAGACAATGAAGTAAATGGAGCTCCAGTGTATGTTGTTCGTAGTGGTGGCCTTGTAAAAACAAGATCAAAGAACATTCGGGTATGTGTCTTACTCACGTAAAATGAGGGTCTGTCTTCTGTAATTGCGGGGTTGAAATAAACAGTCATGGCTGTTGTTCAGTTTTACAAAGAATTTAATTAGACCGGATAATCGTTGGACTGTTTTAATCCAGTAATTTTGCAAATCAGTTTTTCCATGCCTTCTTCTGTCTCCTCAGGTAGGAGACATTGTGAGAGTAGCCAAAGATGAAACTTTCCCTGCTGATCTTGTACTTCTGTCCTCTGATAGAGAACATGGCTGTTGCTATGTTACGACTGCAAGTTTGGATGGAGAAACTAATCTTAAGGTCTGCGTTCATACTGTTAAAATGGATAATTTTTTTGTTTTTTGAAATTGTGGCTAGGGTATTATGTTGATATAGAAAAGAGTGTTAAGTTTCTTTTGAATTTTGTTGGATTCATATTAAAGCTTCAGGGTTTTTTGTATAGCCAAAGGCCGCGTTGTTATGGCTGTGTTCATTGTTATGAATTTAAGGAAAAATATAAGAACAAATTCCTTAGGCACAGTTAATATGATTAATTGGAATGTAATGTAGTTACTTCTGATTATCAGAAAGTGACTAGCAAATGTAAACAAAAAGGATATGGATATGCTTAGAAAGTTCTTTAAGGACAAATACTTTCTGTTTTCTATGTTATTTTCCTCTAGTTTGCCCAATTTTTGTCTTATTTTGTCAACTGGTATAATAAGACAGTAAGGTACATAAAATGTTTCAAATTTAAAATATTTGAGCTTGAAATACTTGTTTCTATTTAAGTAAACACATGTTGAATTCAAAATGGGACATTATAGTTTAAGATATTTTGAATCTGAAAGATTTATATACCAGTCCAAAATAGCCAGCAGTAGGAGCTTTCTTTTTTCCTTTCCTGTTAAAGACATTCATGCTTCCTTTCTTTATTTGTCTTGGCATTTAATGCTCATTAATTCTTTCCAGGTGACCAATCCCCACCTCAATGTATTTCTTTCTCCTTGGTTATTTATTTCAACTATTTATTTCTTGTGACAAACTACATACTATCCACAATCTTTTTTTACAGGCATTTGTATATCTTAATATTTTTCAAACTATTTCCCCCTTGATAGTAAACATTCTACAAGAATACAGAGCTCCATCCAATTTATGATCTGTTTTTTTTTCCTACTATTTTTCAAGTGATGATCCTCACGTGAGGGAGTCTTGCCCTCGTTAGGATGAACAAAGAACCCTCACACATCATTTTGTCAGGACTGAAATTTATGAACACACCACCAGATGGAAGAAATGTATCATTTTCCTATTGACAGATGACCAATTTACCAAATTGTGGCTTGTTTTTCTCAGCATTTTGTATAACACTGACAACTTACTGGCAAATTAGGAATACAGTTTTAAGAGCTCGTAGGGGATTTTTTTTTAACTGGATTTTGGGTCTTTGGAGATCTGTGGAATACATTAACCAAGACTTGTCAAATCATTTGCTTTTCTCTTTTTTCTTTCAGAAACACACTGCAGTCCCAGAAACTGCTGTGTTGCAGTCAGTTGCCAATCTGGACAAACTTGTAGCTGTTATTGAATGCCAGCAACCAGAAGCAGATCTTTACAGGTTTCTGTTTTTTATTACTGCCTATCTCTCTTTTTTTTAAGAATTTGGAAAAGGAAGTTATGGCTATTAAAAATTAGGCCAAAACTTCTCTGGAAATTCTTGTGATGGAGTCATGAATATAAATGCCTATGTAGCGTAGAAAAAACAAGGCCATGACTTACTGGGAATGCTCTGTTAATTTCATTTGGGAGCTTCCTGAGTTTGGAAAATTCCCCCAATGTTCAAGCATTCACTCCCCATTTCTTAGTTAAAAAAAAAAAACAGGATGAAGCATTTGATTCTCTGTCATCCTGACACTGAGAGTTCTGCCAACAGGTCTCCAAGACAATGCAGATTTGCTATAGAAAAATTGTTACAGGAAGTTCTTGACTTAAAACCCTTTCACTTAGTTCGACCGACCGTTCAGGACCAGTGGTGGGATTCAAAAACTTTTACCACCGGTTCAGTGGGTGTGGCTTGGTGGGCGCGCTTTGCATGCGTGCACACACTTTGTGTGCACACGTGTGCCAAACACGCACTTTGCGCAGGAGCGAGACATTTGCGCAGGCGCAGAGGCATTCCAATTCACCACCTGCAAGTCTGCACTCTTCTAGTTGCTTCAGCAGGTGTCGCGCGGCACTCTTCTGTGCTGCGCAAAGCAGCTGCACTTCAAAAGCAGAAGATAAAGGTGAGTATGAGAGCCCAGGCAGGTGGGTGGGCCCAACAGCAGAGCAGCGGAGAGAACCGGTTTGGTCTCCGCTGCTCATCACCACTACCGGCTCGGTAGAACCAGGCCAAACTGGTAGAATACCGCCACTGCTTAGGCCCATTTTTCAAATTTACAACCCCTGCAGCATCCCCATGATCACGTGATCAAAATTTGGATGCTCAGATTTATGACAGTTGCAGTGTCCCTTGCGATCATCTGACAAGCAAAATCAATGGGGAAGCCGGATTCACTTAACAACTCTGTTACTAATTTAACAACTGCAGTGATTCACTTAACAACTGTGATAAGAAAGGCCATAAAATGAGGCAAAGCTCACTTAACAACTGTCTTGCTTAGCAACAGAACACAATTGAGAGACTACCTGTATTATTTTATAGCTAAACATAAGGAAAGGTTCTATGTTAAACTGTTGCATTGAAATGGAAGAAAGTTAAAGAATGTGGCTTTGAATTAAGCTAACATGGAAGCTACCACCTGTGGTTTGTTTAGCACAATGTCTGAACTAGGATTTCTGATTGTTGCTTCCTGGTTTGTTCTTGGCTTCAGATTCCTGGCTTTGTTGATCATGGCATGCCAGGAATTGGGCTTACCATTACATGCAAACCAGGTCAGTTTCTTTAACTCTTCCTACACTGCTATGGTCAGGGTTTAATGGCGTATTGAAAAATTAACGTTTCCTTTTATTTATTTTTTAATCATAACACATATTGTTTTGCAGATTTGTTGGGCGTATAACCATAAGTCATCAAATTGAGGAAATAGTGCGGTAAGCCAAATGCCTTCACTCTCGGTGAATGTGATTTGAGACCAATTCAATAAATAAAATGAAATAAAATGCATTTGTATGCATACAGTACAGGGAAGATTAAGCACACCGACCAGATGTTCCTACACTACTTTTGTGATCTTTCTGCTTCCTTGTTTTTTGTTGCCCTGTTCTAGGTTGTGTGTTGTTGTTTTTTGCTAGAATGCTTTTAAAGAACTACTTCTGCATAAATAATAAGTTGTAGTGGCAACTTATTAGACTGGGAGGAATACAAGCTATTGCAAGCTGTTGTAATTTATGGTTACAAGCTATTATTCCTTTCTGGTTTGAGTGATGCTGTGAACTGCCACTTACTTGTTTGACCAGTTTGTACTAATAAATACAGCTAGTTGTTATTGTTTTGTTATATTAAAATAACAGTAAAAACTAGTTTTCTTTCTAACAGTACATTGTGGATTGGTATAGACCAGGTCAGGTCCTATGTACCTGTTAAACTTGCTATTCTTCTAATAATTACATAGACATTTCAAGCCACAATAGATAAATAGTGCGCAACAGGTTTGTCTTAAAATTGAATATTGGGTCAGCATGGCAGACAATTTTATTCAGGGTCTTTTCTCACTGATCCTCATGACCCTTTGTAAACATCTGTATAAATATTGTAAGAATTATTGCTGGTGGAGTTGAAATTAATCACTGAGAACAAGAAAGCATTTCATAAATCAAGTATATTCTCTGTAAGGGGGAATTCAAGTGTTGTTTGCTTGTAGGATGAAGGAGTTATTCTTAAGTGGCACATTCAGATGAATCTAGGACTCCTTGGAGAAGGAGTTGTGAAAAGCAGCCAAGCGCACAGTAGCTGAGCAGCATGAATAACAAACAATATCAAATATGCTGAAATACTAAAGGATTTTTTTAATTATGTGTAAAATGTTTAACTTTGGTTGTGGTTGGTTATGGTTCAATGTATATTTCTTAGATAGCACAACAAAATTAAAAAAAAAAAAAAACCTTGAGAGCCCTACTGGACTGAAAGAAAGGACTAGTATAACATCTGTTTATCTTAATACCAGGTGATGCCCCAATGAAGTTCACAAATAGAATGAGATGGTCATTACGTGATATGCTGTTCACGCTGTCTCCGGACTATATGTATTAGGTGTCAGTGATACCGTTCTATGAATTTATCTCTTCCTTTTTAGGCAGTTGCCTACTGATAGGCCCAATAAAATTGCTACATTCTAGGGAATTGAGGGGATAGTTAGGTCAAAATTATTTTGATTCCCAAATACAAAATTATTCACTCTTTATCTGCCCTGCTCTGTGTGTGTGTGTGTGCATGCGCACAAGTCAGTGTGTGTGTGCCTGATGATTTGCCTGGAGTTTTCTTGGCCAGATTTTCAGAAGTGGTTTGCCATTGCCTTCTTCCCTGAGAAAGAGGGACTGTCTCATTTTAACCAACAATGTGAACAAACAATGATTTTTCTTTTGCAGACCACTGGAACCCAAAAGTCTTCTACTTCGTGGAGCAAGGTTGAAAAACACTAAAGAAATTTTTGGTGTGTAACATAAAAGTTTCACTAACTTGGTTAATATTTCTTGAAAGGATGAAATTGCACAGTAGCTATTGCTGGCATATCATCCAGGTTAGGACACTTTTCCTGATTAAGAGGAAGAGTGTCATGTAGATTGTAATAACTTGTACCAAGTAATCCTACACCTGCAACAATTCATTTAGTGACTAAAGTTACAACAGCATTGAAAAAAGTGACATGACCATTTTTAACACTTACAACCATTGAAGCATTCCCATGTCATATGATCAAAATTTAAACTTGGCAATTGATATTTATGACTTGTGCAGTGCCTGGGGTCACATGATCCTCTGTTGCAACCTCTTGACAAAAATCAATGGGGATGCCAGACTCATTAACAACCGTGATACTAACTTAACAACTGCAATGATTTGCTTAACAAACGTGGTAAGAAAAGTTACAAAACGGGGTAAAACTCACTTAACAAATGTTTCACTTAGCAATATAAAATTTCGGCTCAATTGTGGTTGTGAGTGGAGGACTAACTGTAATTGATTCTGGTGCAACCAGAAAAATCTGAATTCTATGTGTCTTTCTTTCACCTTTGTAAGTCCTATTGGTGCTTTCAATCCCTCTATTCCAGGAACCTGGACCACTTAAGCTTTCTGCTGTAAAAGTTTTTATCTGTTAACTCCTGGTCCGCTTGATTTGGTTGGAATATATTTCTAAGTTAAAAATCTGAAAAAAACTAATCACTTTTTTAAAAAATCACGGCGTGAATTTTAAAAAACCTATCACTATAATCATAGAGTGGGTTTGGAAACCCAACCGAGTGACCAGCCAGAAATTGAAAGAAGCCATCTGTGTCTGTCTTCTCAAAAGGAAGGGAAGAGAACGAGCCTCAAGTATTACACAACTTTGCTGCCATGCTGAACGTTCTTTTACTTTTTTATAGGTGTTGCTGTATATACAGGAATGGAGACAAAGATGGCATTGAATTATAAGAGCAAATCACAGAAACGATCAGCAGTAGAGAAGTATGTGGTTGGCAGTATTTTACTCCATTAAAGATTAATGTATTAATTTAAACTGTAAAATGGGGAATTTGGAGTAAGGGGTAGCATGCAAGGGAACAGTTCAAATATTTATTATGGTCATAGACTAGCATGATAGAATACCAACAATAATTTTAAAAGTTAAAAAATACAAAATAAAATACACTAAGTTAAAAAAAAAGAACAAAGAAACATGTTAAAAAACAAAGGAACATGTTTTAAAAACATTTTTTGAACATCTCTGTTGCTTGAACCATTTGATAATATTTCTTATCAGGCTAGTAAATGTTCACATGTTCTTTAGTGAAATTAATATTTGCTTTCAGAATATTCAAATGTATTGAATGTGGATTTTGTTCTTCAAGAGAACTTAGAAATATATCACCATGTGAAATGGGATGTAGGTAAACTAAACCCCCTTCTGATAGTTTCTTGAGAAATAATCTGATGGGTCATCAGCGTGTGACAAAACACAGCCCTGAAAATACTGAATCCACTCTGCATAGCGGTTTGCTCTTGAGTGTTTTACTTTGCTTCACGTCTAATGAACCAGCCTGTATTTTTTCCTCAAATCTTGTCCTACCATGCCTTGAAGCAAGAAACTTCTCGTGATTTTCCATCTTCTGCCTTTAATAGAGAAGAACATTTTTTTCTTTTTGCAACCAAAGACAAAAAAAAAACCCAGAGCTCGTGGTTTTCAAGAAAAGACTGGACAACCATCAGTCCAGCCTACACCGGGTAGGAGTTTGAACTAGAAGACCTCTAATGTCATCTCCAACCTTGTGATTCTACAAAGCATTTCCTTTTTGGGATATCCACCCTCCCCCAAATGCAAAGTTCAAGTTGGCTGATTAAATTAAGTTGGGTATTAAATTGTCTCTCACTTTTGCCTTTCAGATCTATGAATTCTTTTTTGATTATCTATCTAATAATCCTCCTTGGTGAAGCTGTCTTAAGTACAATATTGAAGTATACCTGGCAGTCTGAAGAGAAGTGGAATGAACCTTGGTATAACCAGCAAACTGATCATGAAAGAAACAGCAGTAAGGTAAAATATAAATGATATGCCCAATTGAGGCGTTTTCCCATTTCGATAGCATGATGTGAAAGTTTCGATTTGAGTAATAAAAATAACTAAAGGAAAACAAGAGTTAGCTTCGGTTAATTTCTTGTTCCATTATTGTAGCTGATAATATTGACAATTGTGACTTACTCATCTACTTAAAGGGATGTTGTTAAAAATCTCACATGCTTAGCAGTTGTTTCTGATGTTCTTGTGCCAAGCAAGAAGAGGAAATAATACTTCTACTCAGCAAAGAAAACCCATCTTTATATAGTAACCGGCAGTCTTAGAGGAGAAAGTAGATTCCTTCACATGTCACATTAGGTCAAACTGAGATCAGATTTAGTATGTTATATGAATAAACTGATACCATGATTAAGGCCTCTGTGTCTCCCTTCAACTATAACATCATTTGCCAACAAAGGCCAATGGAACAAGTAGATTTTATATACAGGAAGTCCTCGACTTATGACCACATTTGAGCCGAAAATTTCTGTTGCTAAGTGAGACATTTATTCAGTGACTTTTGCCTCATTTTACAACTTCTTGCCATAACTCTTAAGTGTCATTGCGCTTGTTCAGTTAGTAACAAGGTTGTTTTTTTAAAAAAAAAAAAAACAATTTTATTTCAGTTTTCACAAAACACACACACACAAATATAAAACATCTTTTTTTGGTGAACAGCTTGGTTCCAGGTTTTCAAATCTCCATACAGATACAATCTCAGTTACATATTCATCTTTCATCTTTCATATTCAATTTCATATCACTACTTTAATTATTCTTTATTAGTTTTTTTCCCTCAGATACTTCCCTCAGGCTTTTTATAACTCTCTCATTCATTTCTAAATCTATTACATATCCTTTTCAAGGTTTTCATATTTTCAAAATAATTATACTTGTACTTTTATCTGTCCTGTGTACAATTTCAATCCATATCCATATTTCAAACATACAAAACAAGGGTTCCCCTATAATTGCCAATTAAAGTGTGTCACCTTCATATAATTAATTCTCTTTCACATCCCATGAAATATTCTATTTCTAAATTATCCCATTAAACAATTATAATCTCCATCACCTAATAGTTATATTATAGCATAAATCCCTTTTTAGTCAGATTCCACATGGTACTTCCCCTTTAAATTAAAACAACTTTAAGTTTAGAAGAAAGAAAATAAAAGAAAAAAAGAATAAAATGGAAGAAAATAATCAGTTCAAATTTATCCTAAAAAAAGACTAGTATTAATTTCCTTACAGTCCTTCTCATACTTAATTTCAATCACAATTTATAAATCCTTGATATACATTAATATAATTCAGTTGTAGTTTGCATATTTTCATCTTTTATTTAAGCTAGTTATTGTACATTCCATTAAGTAATAATCCCCATTTTATCTTCCATTTTAATTACATATATTTTCCTGTTTTCTACATAATTTCTTGTTTCTAAAATATTTATACAATCCCTTATCACCATGCAGAATCCTCTCTTTTAATTGTAATTTCAACCATTATCTCTGTGTCTGTCAAATTATGCCCTTAAATTCTTGTTCGTTCCCCACATTTCTTTATTTCCTGATTCTGTTTTGTATAACTTCTTTTCCCCTTTATTTCCCCCCTCTTTTTCTCACTCCAATTTTTGACCCCCTCCTTCTTTAATGCTTCCTTGTAATCCTCCCTTCTGCTCCTTCCTTATATTTTGTTTATTTCTCACACTGTTCCTTTTTCTGATTACCTCCTCCAATTTCCAATTTTTAAGTCCCCTTTTCCCCTTTTTGAGTTTCAAACCTCATTTTCCTGATTTTTTAAATTAAAGATGGCCTCTCCTTTATTCAAGTCTTCTTCAGGAACTAAAGCTTTTTGCTGATCCTCATAGTCCAAAACAGCCATTTCCAGAGATTGCAGAACAAAGCCAAATGATTCTCTTTTCACTTGCAATTGTTCCTTCATATTTTTAGAACCATTTTCAATTCCAAATAAAGTTCTGCCACCTTTCAACACTTCCCAGTACTTTTAGACAACCAAATTCTATAGGATTGCTTCCCAAAGTTAATTTCAATTATATCTACTAGTAATCCAATGTCCAGAGTTTCCAAGATCCTCAAAAAATTCCAGAACAGTTTCTTCTCACTTCTTTCTTTGTTGAAAAGTTCCAAACTCCACTTTCACTTTCCAGGGGCTCTATAATTGTAGCAATGTTTTGTTTACTTTGTTATTCTTTAAAAATCTTTTAAAAGTTCACATTAATTTCTTTCAGCATCCGGTGGCACTCTCAGTATATCCAGGTTCCATTCCTTTTTTCAGAACTTTTTTTTCCCCCTCTTCTGTGCCGCAGATCTAAAAATATTTTCCTAAGAGTTCTTAAGTATTTTAGCTCCAGGGTACCTTGTATTCAGATGTTAATCCTGTTACCCCGGTCATCCAAACTGTCCCCTTTGTTCTCTCCACTCCTGAGCAATCGTGTCCGGTGAGATCTTCTTCTTTGTGATGGTCATTTTGGCCATCGCTGCATCCGCCTTCGGAGAGGATTTTTATTCCTCACCAAGGAGGGGGGATGTGGCTCCCCTCAACTCAGCTGACATTCTCCCCTTTCTCCGCCACCTCAATGGGGTTGCTTCAGCCGCAAATCAGATAAATCGGGGTCCTCCAGCGGCAAGCACAAACCGAAACCGCAGACAGTTGCGGATTTGGTGTGGTAATATATCCATCATATTCTGCAAGTTCTTGTACAGCTTTGTAAGATCTGGGGGTATCACAAACGCTCCTCATGAGGGCAGTAGTGTCTTTATGATGAGAGTTTGATCCTGTTATCTGCAAAGCTCAGAGGACAGGAATCTGTGTGGGAGTTCCATTCCCATGAGACCTTTGGTGCCCTGCTTTCTCACGGGAAATTTATCACCTTCGCCAAGGCCTAGCTAGATAATGTTGCTGAGCTAATGTTGAAGTCATTGTTTTGATTTTGTATTTGTATTTTCTTAATAAATACTGCTACTCGAGGGCTCTCGGGCTGGCAGTTGCTCAGACGTCTTCTCTGCGTCTCCGTCATTTTTTCAATTGCCAGTCCACCACAAGTGGTGACCCCGACGTGATAGTTTGGAAGGCTATACGTTTTGGCGTAATAGCTTGAAAGCTATACGTTTCCCGCATCCTATACTCATCGTCGCGGACGTCGACTGGGCCCTCATCTTCTTCGCTGGACGGAGACAGATTCTTTTCGTGAGTATGGGGAAGGTCTCTCGAAAGCTCAGACAAAGCACCTTAGAGAAATGAGAGAGATCGCTGGGAATAGTTTTAAGTTTGGAGTTCATAGTAGAGGACATGAAGTAGGAAAGAAAGAAATTGAGGATTTATTACAGTATGTTTGGAAACATATTCCGTGTTATCCAGAGGGAGGTAGTATTAAAGTAGAGCGCTGGAGAAAGATAGGGAAATTTTTGCACGAGGAGCCTCGTGCCCCTTCTTCAATTTTGTTAACCTGGAGGGTGGTTATGGATGCATTAGCTACGCATGAACAACCGCTCCTAGCACCCCCGAAGAAGGTTTGCCGCCTTACAATGCGGTACGCATATTGCCACCGACAGCACCTCCAGATAAATCCAGAGGGCTGTCAGGCACTGAAAATACTTTGTCAGAAGAGAAGAGTTTGCCTTTAAGAGTTCAAGTAGATGCAGTTACTGCAGCTATTCAAGAAGCAACAAATAGAGGGGAATTATCAGGAGATGATTTGGTAGATTTTGGAGTGGAGATTCAACTTAATCCAGTAGAAATTGGTGTAGATGCTGCTTTAAATCCACAGAGAATATGGAAGCCTCTGCCTCTTAAGATTTTAAAGGAAGTTAAGCAAGCAGCAAAAGAGTATGGTGTTAGATCGCCATACACTCAGGCATTGTTAGAAGCAGTTGGCTATGGAAATAAAATGATTCCAGCTGACTGGAGAGCTCTATTTAATATGATTCTAACTCCAGCTCAATATTTGGTGTTAGATCAGAAATGGAGACAGCTGGCAGTTCAAAGGGAACAGCAAATGTTACTCCAGATCAGCTTTATGGATCTGGTAATTTTACAACAGTGGAATTACAGCGAGATGGAATGCCTGAGGAGGGGTTCATTCTTCTCCCACAGTTAATTTTTCAAGCCGTACGGACTCTCCCTGACGGCGAAGGTGGTGAGAAGACCTTTACTAACATCAAACAAGGAAACAATGAACCCTATGAAAATTTCATTAGCAGATTGAAAGTGGCTATTGAAAGGCAAATTGACAATCAATTTGCCCGGAATGAATTGCTTTTGAAGTTAGCGGTAGATCAGGCTAACGCAGATTGCCAAAAGGTGGGGAGTCAGACTTTTAACATGGAGACTTTAGTTCTGGCTCTCCAGGCAGGAAATGCTAAAAAAGAAACTTTTTAATTGTGGGAAGCCTGGACATTTTAAAGCGCAATGTCGGGCTCCTGGGGGGTCAAAGTCAGCAAAATGAGAGATCAATGGGACAGGATGTGACCTAAATCAGTAAATCAGTATATCAGATGCTCCTACAGTTTTTACTGATGGAGAAATTTTTTTTTTTGTGCTTGTGTTTGGAAAGATAAATTTGGAATTTGGCATACAAAAGTGACATCAGAGCAGAAGTCTGCCCAGCAGGCAGAACTTGCTGCTGTAGTTTTGGCTTTTCAAAATTTTCAAAATCAGGATTTTAATCTAATAGTGGATTCTTTGTATGTATATAATTTGTTACCCTTTGTAGCAGGTTCTTATTTGTCTCCTGGAATATCACCTAATATTCTACGTTTGCTTTTGTTGTTGCAAGAATGTTTGGAGCAGCGTATGAATGTGTGTTTTATTGCTCATATCCGTAGTCATAGTAATTTACCTGGAATTTTATCACAAGGCAATGCCAAAGCTGACAGTGCTGTAACTTCAGTTCTCACTGTTCAGCCATGGGACAGCCATAGTTATTTTCATCAAAATGCTAAAGCGTTGGCACATCAATTCAAGCTTACTGTTGCAGAAGCTGCTGCCATAATTCAACAATGTCCAACTTGTTCAAAGCAAGGCACAGCTATTCCTATGGGAGTCAACCCCAGGGGTTGAAACCTTCAATGATTTGGCAAATGGATGTTACTCAGTATCCATCATTTGCACCTTGGAAGTATATACATGTGACTGTGGATACTTATTCAGGATTTCTAATGGCTACTCCTCAAAGAGGTGAAGCGGTTAAACATGTCATCAATCATTGCATTAAGACATTTTCAGTCGCTGGTACGCCTCAAACTTTAAAAACAGACAATGGTGCGCTTATCGGAGCACAGTCTTTGATCAGTTTTGCAAACAGTGGTCCGTGGAACATAAATTTGGAATTCCATACAATTCCACAGGACAAGCTATTGTGGAGCGTTATAATGGCACGCTCAAGAACATGTTAGCTAAATTAAATAAAAAGGAGGGAAGCTCCTGGGGCTTCCGCAATTCAAGATCATTTAAATCTTGCTTTGTATACTTTAAATTTTTAAATTTGTCTGGTAACCCCCTGCGAGCGCGCCAGCAGGCATTTTTCTTCCCCTTCTACAGATGCAGTGAGGCCTCGAGTGTTGGTGCGATTCCTTCCGGATCCGGCATGGGTTCCCGCTGAGCTGATTACGTGGGGACGTGGTTATGCAGCAGTAGAACATCTTGGTCAAATTCGTTGGGTTCCTGGTCGATGTATCCGGCCTGATCATTCACAAGCGCCTTCGCAGGTGCCAGTGAGGATGTTCCTGATTCTCAGGATGGCGTTCCTGTGGTTCCTGATTCCGTTCCTGATGTTCCTGATTCTCAGGATGGTGTTTCCGTGGTTCCTGATTCTCTTGATGCCGGCAGTCCAGGCGTGGCGCTGTGAAAGCTGGGAAAAGATGACTGCTTATCCGAGGTTATCAACTTGTATGCAGCAGGTTCCTTTGGGGAATCGGACTAAATTAATCTGCAAACAGCGGCATCTTTTGATTTTTCCAGCATATTGGTCCTGGCATAAGGGTCAAGACATTCTTTACTCGGGACCTGATAAGAATATTATATCTTCAGCCTGTGCTACAACTCTGATTCTGTTTAATGTTTCTGTTTCAGACTATGGACAATATTGGTGTCAATTGGAGTTGCCTAAGTTACTTTACACAACTTCTTTTTCCATTCGTCTTATGCCTCCACGGACTCTAATGTGGAGGCGGAGAGCTGCCATTATCTCAGAAACTAGAGACCTTGGTGATAATTTATGGAAGGAAAATTCCTACATCAAGGACGTTCGGATTGCAGCAAAGAGTTTAAATGTAACTAATTGTTAGCTTTGTATGCATGTACCCACCTTTTGGAATAGCTATGAACTATAGAGATATTCATATTTTAAATAATTTTACTGTTGCTATGTTTTATATACTGTTGAGAATATTAAGATGTTAAATGAAGAAGTGTCTGAAATTCGCCAAGTTACTTTATGCTTTAGATATAATGTTAGGAGTTTGTGCTTTAATTCATTTACATTGTTGTGTTTTTTATACATAATTATGAGCCTAACATTACAAGAACTGTTCATGATATGGAAGACCGCATAGCTGAACACGAAGCAGGAAAAGATGGCTTCAATAAGTCACTTTGGGCTTTGCTATGGGATTGGCTTCCTGACAGCTCATGGTTACATTTATTGTTTCAATTAGTTGTAATAATTGTTATTACACTTATTATGTTATGTTGCTGTATTCAATGTATTCCTAATCTATTTCAAATGTGTGCCTCAGCCTTAAGTGTACGAAACCAAGTTTGCGAGGGAACTGTGTATTTTGCCACTGAAACACCCCCTATCTTTGAATAAATAAAAAAGGAGGGAATGTGGTAATATATCCATCATATTCTGCAAGTTCTTGTACAGCTTTGTAAGATCTGGGGGTATCACAAACGCTCCTCATGAGGGCAGTAGTGTCTTTATGATGAGAGTTTGATCCTGTTATCTGCAAAGCTCAGAGGACAGGAATCTGTGTGGGAGTTCCATTCCCATGAGACCTTTGGTGCCCTGCTTTCTCACGGGAAATTTATCACCTTCGCCAAGGCCTAGCTAGATAATGTTGCTGAGCTAATGTTGAAGTCATTGTTTTGATTTTGTATTTGTATTTTCTTAATAAATACTGCTACTCGAGGGCTCTCGGGGCTGGCAGTTGCTCAGACGTCTTCTCTGCGTCTCCCGTCATTTTTTCAATTGCCAGTCCACCACATTTGGTCCCTTGCCAAGGGAGCCTAACCGGAAGTCCCCAGTAACATGGTTGTTAAGTGAATCTGGCTTCCCCATTGACTTTGCTTGTCAAAAGTTTACAAAAGGTGATCACATGACCCCAGGACCACTACAACTACAAAAGTTGCCAAGTGTCTGAATTTTGATTACGTGACCATGGGGAATGCTGCTACGGCCATAAATGTGAAAAATAGTCATAACATAAGCCATTTTTTTCAGTGCCATTATAACTTTGAATGGTGACTAAATGAAGTGTTGTAAGTCTAGGACTACCTGTAGTAATTTGGGCTCAGTGGAAAAGGGATGAGACAGAAGTATAGCAAATGTGGGATAAGATCCCTGTTCTGGGTTAAACTTATTTGATCACAAACAGAAAAGTCACTACTTTTGGAAGAAACATAGCTTTGGTTTGGTAGTCCTTAGATGATATACAGATAGTCCTTGACTTACAACCAAGCGTTTGGCATGTTTCAAAGTTGCAACAGACCCAAAAGTACGTACAACCTGGATTTGAAATTTTGGTCACCACCTCTTCCCCCATAATTACATGATTGCATTTTGGGCATTGGGCAAACCAGCCCACATTTATGACAGTTTGTAGTATCCCAAAGATTCATGATGGTGATTTATGGTCTTTGCCATAACCAGCGTTTACTTCCAGTTTAAAAACCATGGCATTTGTGTAATGACTTGATTTTGTGACTTGTTTTGATTGCCACAAAATGTCATAAATTGGGTCAGTCACAGGATGACCTACTTAATGACCAGCACAATACTTTGGCTCAATTATGGTTGTAAGTTGGTTCGGTTATTACAGGATATACCCTCACTATATCAATATTGCTGTTCCACATAATTGTATTTTGGTGGCATCTGCTATAATCTTTGTCCTCAAATGCTTTCTGTTTTATTTTTTAAATTTAATAATACTATTTCCTTTCTTCTTTTAGATCTTGAGGTTCATTTCAGATTTTCTTGCTTTCCTGGTACTTTACAACTTCATTATACCCATTTCACTTTATGTGACTGTGGAGATGCAGAAATTTCTTGGGTCTTTTTTTATTGGTTGGGACCTTGATCTCTATCATGAAGAAACAAATGAAAAAGCTCAAGTAAATACGTCTGACCTGAATGAAGAACTGGGACAGGTATAAAATAATTCAAAATAGTATTGAAACATGAGGAACTCGCTTTGATTTAATTAATCAAAAATGGTTAAATTCCTAGTTGTTCTTTCACACGGTTACTATTCCCTATATATTTTATAATTTTTTGTCTCACTTAAAAGTTGTAATTCGAAAGTGGTCAAGCAGCGGTTCACAATCTGAGATTTTAAATGAGCACTGCTGCCATGTAGGATATATCGTGTAATTATTAAAAAAAGATCATTTAATACTTATTTTCCATGTGTGTATAAATAAACCCATTACACCTATTTCAGATAAGCACAATAAATGTGCACAAGTCTGAACTGAGTGCAGCATTCAGCATCTGCAAACCATATGAATGTCCCACTAGTGCAGGGGTGTCAAATTCGATTTTCATTGAGGGCTGCATCAGGGTTGTGTTTGACCTTGGGGGGTGGGTGCGGTGGGTGTGTCCAGGTCAACATTACTCATGTCGGGGGCACTTGTGGTGGTCTGAGCACTCTGCCGGCAAAACGGGCTCCTGAGCTCCCTCTACCACCAGAGCTTGGAAGGAACACACGCAGCCCTTCCTAGCTCTCTTTTCACTGGCAGAGGCACCACGGGCCAGTCCTTCGCTGTTTGCAGGGAAGCCCCGCAGGCCAGATCTAAGCACCCCGCGGACTGGATCCAGCCCCCCCGGGCCTTGAGTTTGACACCCCTGCACTAGTGGGTGTGAAGGAGACTTGCTGCTTTTTTAACTCTTACATTTATTTGACTGACATAACTTCTCAACTTACTGTAGGTGGAGTATGTATTTACAGATAAAACTGGCACATTGACAGAAAATGTGATGCAGTTTCGGGAATGTTCTATTAATGGCCTCAAATACCAAGAAATCAATGGCAGATTAGTTCCCGAGGGATTGATAGAAGACTTTCCAAATGGAGTACAGCCCAGCCTTGTAAGTTCTTCCTAAAATTAACTTCTATGGTCTAAAGTTCGGATCCTTCTTGAAGCTCTTTTTATGAGTGTTTTCCAAAAGTAACTTCTAAACTTTGCATTGTATGAAATTAGTCCTTTAATTCTGACTGCAACTAAGTGTCAGCTTGGAAGGAGGTTGTTACTTGGAACACTGACACTAAGATCTGTTAATATTTGGGTTTCTAAGAAAAAATAGTATATTATCTGCAAAGAGATCTATTGCATAATGCTCCATTTTTTTGTATTTGTCCTAATGTTCTGTGCTAATTGAGAGTGAGCATCCATGTTTGGAATCCTATATTTAAAAATTTTGTATTCAATCCATTGATCCTTATTACTGCTTGAGTATAATGTATCAATTATCCAAAAGAGCTACTTTCAAATCCCAATTCCAACAATTATTTTATTTAAATGTGTTTATACTCTGTCAAATTCAGAATGTAATGGCAGCAGTGCCAATGCAGATTTAGCACAGTTAATGTAATACATTATTAATACTCTTCTAACTGAAGCCTCTGTATTTTGAGGAAAAGAAATTCAGACTGAACTTGAAGTAGGACAACTATTTAATCTTTTGACCAGCAGGTGGGAGAATTATGTACGCTGCTTTAAGATGCACAAAATAAAGGCAGGATATGAATTTAGTAATTAAAAAAATACAAATTTTATCTTACATGGCTGTATCTAATAATACCTTCTAAACAAAATTAAAATAAAACATATTCAAAATTTAAACTTATTACATAAAAACTCCTAATAGCTGGGAAGATTATGTGCATTGTACTCCTAATTCTGTGTCTTGGATTATAAAATGAAGAAGAAAGAGGTTTGACAGACTAGACTTCCTACATATGTAATATCTATATGTACAATAACATGTTCATTATATAAAGCCCATGTTTAGATTCTGTATGAAATAATAGAAAACACCTGGTAGCCTGTAGTCCTCAACTCATTAGCAAAGTTACAACAGACCCTAAAAAAGGAACTTACAAATCGAATTTGAAATTCCACCATCCACCTCCCATCCCTTCCCTCATTGCCAAATTACCACATTTCGGACATTTAGTAATCAACCCACAATTATAGTCATTTGCAGCGTCCCACAGTTTACAATGTTTTTCCAGAAACTGGCATTTATTTCCCAAATTCCCTATAGCGAACAGTGAGCTCACTTTACAACCATTATATTTGCTTTACAACTATCGCATTTGCTTAATGACTGCAACACACACACCCTGCTTGTAAAATCGGGCACAGTCATATAATGATCTTCTTTATGACCATCTCAACTTATGGCTGAAGTTGCGAGCTCAGCTACCTTCATAAGTTGAGGACTATCTGTAGACTTTTAATTGTTAATAAAAAATAACTATTTTAATAAACTTGTAGATAGGACCATTCGTGAAATATGTAAAATCCTTGTCCAGAGATTTCATAAAACATTGTAAGACCTTGTTCGGTGCTTTGGACAGTATTGTGTGTTGTTGTTTTCTTTTAACTAAAAAACAACATAATACTGTCCAAAGCACTGAACAGTCCTCCAGCTACAGTAGGTCATATGTTCACTCTAGAAATACATAGGCTTATATTCTTGTGGCTGATCATAACTTTCATAGGAGAAAGATAAAGTTAATCAATCAGATTCATTGCAGTGTTTTGTGTTTTTTTTTAACAGACACGTGAGGAAGAACTCTTCCTGAAAGCTCTTTGTCTCTGTCATACAGTGCAGATTAATAATGACCAAACTGATGGCATTTGTGACAGCCCTTGGCGTAGCAATGGCCTACCATCTGAATTGGAGTACTATGCCTCATCCCCAGATGAAAAAGCTTTAGTTGAAGCTGCTCGCAGGTAAGGATTATAAGCCATTATAAATGGATAAGTCTTTGTCTGGAGTCCAGTTGAGGCGACAAGCAAGGAGAAGAGAGGTCCAACTACTGTCCAGCCTTTCTTTAACTCTTTACCTGATGTGCTGTTGTATGACTTCTAGAATACCAGGGATGAATTACCAGGAGTAATTGCATTAGTGTTTGTAACACAACTATGGTTGGTTAATAAAGTAAAAGCCATCATACCAAACTGATTGTTTCTGGGCCCTCTGTTAGATTACCCTCCTCACTCTTCCATTTCATAAATTAAGCTAATGAGTCTCAACAAAACTGCAGCCAAAGTATTGCAGAATTTCAGTACCTTGAAAATCAGACATCACTGTCAGCCAATCAGTCGTGTCCGTCCCTCGGCCACTCTATGAATCAGCAGTCTCTATGTCCCTCTGACTCACACCTCCTCCTTCAGATCCTCCATTGTCATCCCAGTATCATCCTTTATAATGCCCAACCAGAAGATGGTAGGACGGCCTTTTCTCCTTTTTCCACTGATCATTCCCAGCGTGATTTACTGATTGAGAATCATTGATTGACATGATAGAAAATCAGAAGGGATGTAGAAATGTCAAACTGAGAATGCCATTTAAGCCACAAACTCCCTGTTGAGTGTAGAAATCCAAATAAGGGATCCATAGCAGATATCTACCTGACATCAACTTGTGCAATTCCTTGAGAGAAACCCCCAAAATTGTGCATACTGTTTTTGTCATACTTCAGGAGGCTGAAACCTTGCAAGAAGCTCATGCCTTCTCCAATGCTTCAGAAAGCCTTCAGAAAACTTCTGATGCTTTCCAAAGCATCACATGGAGAGTGCCTGTAATTTGGAGAATTGAGTGTGTGGCCTCTGGAAGAAGGTCTAGGACCTCCAGCCCTTTCTTTGCATAGGGACAAACCTTAGTGTGCTTTGTCAGTGGCGGGAGGAAGATGATGTACATCAGCTGGCCATAGCAAGATTTGCAGAGCACAGAGCGGTGGGGATTTTGCGCTGTGGCACTGGTACAATCTTGTTCCTTTTCCTAACGTAACTAAATCTATACGGCATACATTTTAATTCTTGTTCTTTAATCTCATTGCATAGAGATTAGCAAAAATTGGAGTCTAGATGTTAGTTTTGAAATTTATTTAAGTTTTGATTAAATTCACTGGCTTTAATACAGCTTGTTACTGTTAAGTTCAACCATCCTTAAACAAGAGTCTTATTATGAAATCTAAAAGCACATTCATGAAACAATTATTTAAGATTCTTTCTAAAAACATTTAAAAGCTATGCCTGGATAATGGTGAGTAATGTTGCTTTTCTATCTTTAGACATTGTTTTTAATTTCCATAAGGCTACCCCTTCGTTCACTTTCTTTTGAATTTTTAGGGTTGGTGTTGTGTTTACTGGGGCAAATGCAGAAAGTATGGAGCTTAAAAGCGGTGGAAAGCCAGAAAGGTAAAAAACAAAGAAGATGTTTCCTTGTTTTTTTTAAAAAAAATAGTTGAAATTCAATTGAAAAAGAGTGAAAAAATCTATGGTCCTAGAGATAGCAATAGCACTTAGACTTATATACCTCTTCACAGGGCTTTACAGCCATGTCTAAGTGGCTTACACAGTCAGCATGTTTCCCCCAACAATCTGGCTCCTCATTTTACAGACCTCGGAAGGATGGAAGGCTGAATGAAACTCCCATCAAAATGGATTAACAAGATCCTAATTTCTGAATCTTAACCCATTTTAAACTTTCATGAGAATCTTTATCTCACTCCCCCTGTGCAGAAAGAAGCAATATAAAAGGAAATAATAACTAAGGAACATACTTTTTTTTTCAACAAAGTATTTCTTCAGATCTTTGGATCACGAGTTATAAATTTGCTGGGATTAAGAAAAAGACAGTGTCAACTGAAGGAAGCAAAAGAATGTTAAATAGGCTATATACTGGGTTAGCATTTACCAGTTTGTATCCAGGCCTTCCTCCAAGAAACTTGATGATCATATATGTGAGGTCTTCTTATTGTTGTTATTATCAGACTTATTTCTTCTATTATGCTGTCTTGGGTATTGCTACATCCACTGTCCAGACTTTTATCTTTCTTATGGACAGTGGTTAAGTCTGGGTGCTTTGTGACAGGTGTTTGTCTGTTTGAATTCTAAAGTCCCAGAGCTTCTTTACTTCCTGTGACTTTCTCTATTTTATGATCCCACCAGTTTTTGCTTGCAGGCAAAGGATATTTTTTGCAGATCTTCCAATGCGCCATTGTTGCTTCTTTGTCGTGTCATTGTTTGTGGCCAGCCTGTGCCCTTGCCAACTGCTAACAATGTGGTCCACTGTTTCTTCAGCTTTTTTATAGAGGCAACACTTGCTATTTATTACTGTCTTCTCAGTTTGCATTTGTTCTTAAGGCTTGGTCTCACGTACTGTGCAAAAGGCTTGCTTTCCCCCCAAGCATTGGGAGAAGATTAGATAATCGTACATTAAAACAAATTGGTGCCAGGTTTTTATTATTTTTAATGTTTTCATCAGTTGAGTTTTATAATTTTAAAGTGATATTATATGTCTTTTAATTTTGATTGGGAGCCACTCAGAATTGGTTGAAAGACGGGTGGCTACATAAATGTTTTAAATAAATAAAATAAATCATCATCATTATTATTTGACTATTACGATTACTCTCCTATCATAACAGTTTTGCAAAGTAGCTTTGTGCTCTTTTTTTAAATACGAAGGTTATTAAAAGTTTTGAAAGATAACATAAAAACTAAGGCAAACTAATACAGCATAAAGGAAACAAAAAGAAAAAGACAAAAGTTCAGAAACAAAAGATAAAAATAAAAAGCATTTTAAAAATGCTTCCAATTCTGCATTTTCCTTTGAAGCAAATATTAAAGTATGATTACAAAGTTTTTACTCTGATTACAGAGTAATAGCTTACTATTCCCTATTTTTTTTCTAATTATCTAAACCACAAGTCAAAAATGCATTTTTTCTGTTTGATACAGAAAGTCTATAAAGGATTTCTAGTCAACCATAAATGTAGAAATTGTTTCTCTAATAAAAAAACATAATTTAGTGATTTCTGAAAGTGCCATTATCTTTATCATCTATTACTCTATTGTGAGTAGTGTTTGAACTTTTCCACTTTTGAACATATAGCCATCTCACTGCAGTTGTCGTATATAAAAGCAAAGTCCCGTGGCTTTTTTCTAGTTGTCTGTCTATTAATCCCAAATGAAAAGTGTCTGGATGTACATTAGCTTTTAATGTCTTCTGAATTAGTGCATTGATTTGCATCCAAAATTTTTGCGGTTTTTTTTACCCACCTCCTATATGTGATAAACTATCCTGTCATATTCTTCACACTTAACAGAATAACAGAGTTGGAAGGGACCTTGGAGGTCTTACAGTCCAACCCGCTGCTCAGGAAACCCCATGCTCAGGAAACCTGCTGTCCCACTGCTCAGGAAACCCTGTACCATTTCAAACAAATGGTTGTCCAATCTCTTCTTTAAAATTTTCAGTGTTGGAGCATTCACAACTTCTGGAGGCAAGTTGTTCCATTTACAGGATAGATTTGAAATAAAGATCCACCCTGACCCTCATGAATAAATTCTTGCAAAATTATTTTCAGTCTTTCAGCTAAAATCATTCTAACCAACTTACAATCATTAGTCAGTATTGAGATTGGTTTGTAGTTTGTTGCTAGTCAAATCTTATCCCTCTTTAGCCATTAATATTATATTGGCTTCTTTCCAACTCTCTTTGACATTTTTCCTCCCTGTAAAATAGAATTCACTGTGCTTTGTAGAGGTTGTAAACATACATCCTCAAAACACTTGTAATGCAGCCTCAATAACCCACCTGGTCCAGGCATCTTTGTTGATTTACTCTTTTAGTAGCTTCTTAACATTGTATCTTCCATTAACGTGCTCTGAAAATACTGGTATTCCTTCTAAGCTACAAACCAGGATCTCCTCTCCTTAAGTGTCACTGAACAGTTAATGATATCTCAGCTTTAAAACTGGCTTTCTGTGAGCACTTTGTTTTCCTAAGTATACAGGTGGTATTCGGCTACATTGAAGAAATAGAAATCCACTTAAAGTGAATTCTTATAAGTAAGCCACTTAGTGAAACGAGATGTGAAGATCAAGTAAACTGCGAACGGCTTTGGGGAAATAGTACATTCAGGAGTCCCTTCACCTTTGTTCCTTCCTGTTTCTCTACCCCCATCAGTCACAGAAATGACTATAATCAGCCACTCCGTTGAGAGGAGTCCTCTTCTCTTCTCCAGGCCCTGCATGCTGTCAAGTATAACCTATGTGTGAATTGCAGGCATGCAGTTTTCATAATTTTCTACATTTCACAAGAATGGCTTTCATTTCCCAAACCCAAATTAAGCATGAGCCTCTTCTCTTTTAAAGGTACAAATTACTACATATACTGGAATTTGATGCCAATCGTAGGAGAATGAGTGTGATCGTAGAAAGTCCGTTGGGTAAGATTTTTTTTTAATGTGATGTTTTTGATGTTATGTATTCTCCGACCCCCTAAAGCCAGTTCTTTAAAAAGAACATTAATAGCCCCTGAGAAGCGCTACTAATTTGCACTTTTTGTTTTCTTGGATAGGTGAAAAACTCTTATTTACCAAAGGAGCAGATTCTGTTATTCTTCCTACCAGTAAAAATGGTGAGGTAGAAAAAACAAGACTCCATGTGGATGAATTTGCATTGGTATGTTCAGAGCACTGCTTTCAAACTTTCTGGTAGATAATGGTAGAGGTACTGCTAAACCGGGGGTGGGGAACTGTGGCCCCTGTGGGACCTGTGGACTTCAACTCCCAGAATTCCTAGCGATGCCCAACACATATGTAAATCAGCTCTTAACCCAAACACTTAATGGACCTGAAATATTATATATTATACTGCTTATTATAGTATCATTGTATTTGTTACCGTAATAATTGCCTTTTGATTTAGCACAGGGGTGGGGAACTATGGCCCCTGTGTGACCTGTGGACTTCAACTCCCAGAATTCCTAGCATCGCTAGGAAATTCTATTCATAGGGCATTGGCTTGAGATCTTCAGATAGCTACCCGATGCCGACCCCATTTATGGATTTTGTTATTAAGCTGGGGTTGATGGGAGTGCCTGATTTTACCACAAACTTTCCCATCAGCCCCAGCTTTGATGTTCAGGGACTATAGGAATCGCAATCAAAACATCTTGAGAAAATGGCATTTGGAAAAATAAACCATTTCATCTTCTTCAGACCCCGCGCCTTTCTCTACTTCCCTCTCTTCCTCCTACTTCTCCCCATATCCAGTTGCCTCTGATTTAAGTGGCACCTTCTTCTCCCAGAGAGAAGAATCTCTTCATTGCCTTCCAAAATTAGCAATCATGGGAGGCAAGACCGCATCTGTCCTTGAACTTTCGTCTGTTATGCTTGGTTTCACCCTCTTCCATTAATGGGGGTATAAGTGAAGGTACCTTGTCAAAAGCACTTTTGGGGAGACCTAAACTGTCAGGGCTTTCATTTAATGAAGCAGCACACTCCCATCAGTAAGTAAATCTTTTCGTCAGTGTCTTATCTAGTACCCGCTCTCTATTTTTTCCACAGAAAGGGCTAAGGACTCTTTGTGTAGCATACAGAAAGTTCACAGAGGAGGAGTATAAAGAAGTGGAGCAACGTCTTTTTGAAGCAAAAACTGCCTTGCAGCAACAAGAAGAACGGCTGGCAGAGGCATATAACTTTATTGAAAAAGACTTGGAATTACTTGGAGCTACAGGAGTCGAAGACAAGTACATACTTCCTGTTTATTTGGGAAAAGAAATTCTGACACAGGCAAAATAGCTTGATGCTCATTCATCTCTCCGTAAATAGCATTATGTGATGTGTAGATTTTTCCACTCAACATAAAGAGGGAAGATGGCACTTGGAATCACAGCACCCAGCCTTGTGTGAACAAGTAGAGATAGTCCTTGACTTAACAACCCTTCGTTTAATGATCATTACAATAGCACTGAAAAAAGGGACTGATTACCATTTTTCACACTTGACCATTGCAGTATCCCCGTGATCACATGATCAAAATTTGGACCCTTGAAAACTGCCGTATATTTATGACAGTTGCGGGGTCCCAGGGGGTCCTGTGATCACTTTTTGCAACCTTCTGACAAGCAAAATCAGAGGAAGCCAGATTCAATTAACAACCATGTTATTAACTCAACAATGTGGTGATTAACTTAGCAACTATGCTTAGCAAATATGGCAAAACTCACTTAACTTTTGTTTAGCAACATAAATTTGGGGCTCAGTTATGCTCCTAAGTTAAGGACCACCTCTATCCTATTGAACACGTTTCATGTTTCACTTCAAAACTTTGTAGCTGCCACCTCACAACCATAAGATGAGTTAGGAAGGTGACAATTGGTATTTAACAGACCCAATTAAGAAGGGGGTGAGTGTGGTGAGTCTGGAAATTCAAATTGATAAAAGATAATATTTATAGCTCAGGGTTGAACTGTGGAGTCCTTGTTGCTCTTTAAGCTTAGTTGCCTGAATGAAACCTCTACAAGAAAACAGCCAAGCTCAGAGAAAAATATGAACTCTACTGGGAATTGGGATCATTAAGATATAGCTTGTGCTATCCAGCATGTTCCCCTATGACATGAAATCTGACCTGTAGCAGCAGTGACCATCCTGTTGTAGAATGTAGAATACTTTATTGGCCAAGTGCGACTGGACACACAAGGGATTTGTCTTGGTGTAAATACTCTCAGTATACATAAAGAAAAGGTACATTCATTAAGAATCAAGAATCATAATGTACAACACTTAATGACAGTCATAGGGACTGACTGATTTAATGGCAGTCATTGATTTGATCAACAATCAAATCATACATGTAAGGATACAAGCAACAAAGTTACAGTCCTACAATCACAAGTGGGAGGGGATGGGTGATAAGGAGTGATGAGAACAGTAACAGTAACAAAATGTAACAGTGTACACTTTGTAAATAGTTGAACGGTGTTGAGGGAATTATTTGTTTAGCAGAGTGATGGCTTTCGGGGAAAAAACTGTTCTTGTGTCTAGTTGTTCTGATGTGCAGTGCTCTATAGCGTCATTTTGAGGGAAGGAGTTGAAACAGTTTATGTCCGGGATGTGAGGGGTCTGTAAATATTTTCACAGCCCTCTTTTTGACTCGTGCAGTATACAGATCCTCGATTGAAGGCAGGTGGGTAGTAATTGGTTTTTTTGCAGTCCTAATTATCCTCTGAAGTCTGTGTCTGTCCTGTTGGGTTGCAGAACCAAACCAGACAGTTATAGAGGTGCAGATGATAGACTCAATAATTCCTCCGTAGAATTGGATCAGCAGCTCCTTGGCCAGTTTGAGCTTTCTGAGTTGGCGCAGAAAGAACATTCTTTGTTGTGCTTTTTTGATGATGTTTTTGATGTTAGGTGTCCATTTTTGGTCATGTGATATAGTAGAACCTAGAAATTTGAAGGTCTCTACTGTTGATACTATGTTGTCTAGTATTGTAAGAGGTGGTAGTATGGGAGGGTTTCTTCTAAAGTCTACCACCATTTCTACGGTTTTGAGTGTGTTCAGTTCCAGATTGTTCCGGTTACACCACGAGGCAAGTTATATAACCTCCTGTCTGTATGCAGATTCATCTTTGTCTCGAATGAGACCAATCACTGTTGGTCACTTCAGTATTTTAACAGATGGATCATTTGAGATGCAGTCCTTGGTATATAGGGAGAAGAGAAGTGGAGAAAGCACACAGCCTTGGCGGGCTGCTGTGCTGATTGTACAGGCATCGGATGTGATTCCACCTAGCTTCAGCTGCTGCTTCCTGTCTGTTAGGAAGCTTATGATCCACTTACAAGTGTGTTCAGATACCGCTAGTTGGTTTAGTTTACTTAGAAGAGTGTCTGGAATGATGGTATTTTGAATGCTGAACTGAAGTCTACAAAGAGGACCCTTGCGTAGGTATTTGGAGATTCGTTGATGGCCTTGATGCATAAAGGTGACAGTGCGGGTAAAATTCAATTCTCGGTGACATTTTCTTCACTACAATGCAGAAGTAGTTTGCCCCAGCATTCTTTGGGAATGCTTATTTGTTTGTAACTTCCTCGTCTAGCTTATACTGTAGGATTCCTGGTGATCTAGATCCTTCCTACTTAGCTTTTTTTTCCCCCAACAGCAAGCAAAGTCACTAGGTGCTACTTCCCATTGTTGTGCCTGTTAAAAATGAACCTAGTTTCTTAAGTTGTTGCTTCTTGGAATTAGCCTGAATATGGAAATAGCTTGACCAAGTTTGATGAATGCATTGGATGCTCAGACATGAAATATCCGAAGTGTTTGAATATAAAATATCCAGTTGTTCGAAGGCAAACCTTTCGATCTTCTCCATTAACAGTGAAAACAGATAATCTTAACAACAACAAAAAAAAAACAGCAGGAGCCCGGTAGCCCCCTTTCAGACAAACAAAATATATTCAAAGGGATAAGCTTTCCTGTACTACAGTTCACTTCATCACATCCATCTTCGTCAGAGCTGTAAAAATAGTACAGCTCAAGTTACAACCACAATTAAGTTACGACCACAAGTGAAACATTTGTTAAGTGAGTTTTGCCTGATTTTACAACCTTTCTTGAAGCAATTGTTAAGTGAATCATTGCAGTTTAAGTTAGTAAGACGGTTTTATGTGAATCTGGCTTCCCCATTGACTTTGCTTGTCAGAAGTTTGCAAAATGATCACGTGATCCTGGGACATTGCAATGGCCAAAAAATACATGCCAATTGCCAAGGGCCTGAATTTTGATCACGTGACCATGGGGATGTGAAAAAAGTGTGAAAAATTGTCTTAAGTCACTTTTTTCAAAGCCATTATAACTTTGAACAGTCACTAAATGAACTGTTGTATGTTGAGCACTACCTGCAGTCATCTCTGAATAAAATTTGTTAGTCTGAAAACACCCTATCAGAGTCTTTCTGATTTGGTACTAACAGATTACAGCAGCTGTGCTACAATGTGTCTAAGCAGAGACATTTTGGTCCTGACCAATCAGTTCTGATAACTGTTCACCAATGCACTTTGCTTACTTTTTAGGCTGCAAGATAAAGTCCAGGAAACCATAGAAGCTCTTCGATTGGCGGGGATTAAAGTGTGGGTGCTCACTGGAGACAAGCACGAAACGGCAGTAAGCGTTAGCTTATCATGCGGACACTTCCACAGAACCATGAACATCCTGGAACTAGTGCAGCACAAATCAGACAGTACGTGTGTGGAGCAGTTAAGACAGCTCGCCAAGAGGTAAAACCTTGCACATTTCCGAACTGATGTCGACAGCCTCTGATAGGGAACCGAGGTTTCTAAAATAGTGTTTCTTAAGTGTGGTCCAAGATCCCCTGAGGGTCCCCCAAGACACTGTCAGGGGTGCTCAAAATCAAAATTATTTGCCAGCCTATGTTTAAAAAAATAATACAATATTAAAATCCTAGCAAGCAGTTGTGAGAAATGGCAGCAACAGTGAATGCATCAGTTTTAATTTTTAATATGTCAGACATCAATAAATATGAACCCATAATATGAAAAGCTCTTTTGGGGTCCTCCATAACTTTTATGTTGTTCAGAATATTCCAAAATAACCGATACAGTTCTAGCATACAAGTCCTGAGAGAAAAAAAAAACAGTTAAGAAACACTGTTTTAAAAGATTCTAACTTTTTTTTTCAATAGACACTTGACTATAAACTAGAAAAACCTGGTTTTGAACTATAAATAAGTTGCGTTGTTGGCATTACCAACAGTACTCTAAGCTCAAAATGGCCCTGTTTTGAACTCGGAGCACTTCTAGAGTGGTTGTAAACAACATGAGGGACAGTTTTAATCAGCTCAGAAATAACTAAAATAGGACATTTCCAGCTTGAGATTTTTTTTAACGTTACCAACACGAAATTTTCAATATGAAAACAAAGCAATCTTATTACATCATCTTCGCCGCAAAATGAGCATATAATACGTTAATGAACCTGCTGCTTAGCAGGTGGGAAGGGTGCCTAGTTCAGTCTGTTCTCATTGTCTGCCGTTGATCGTAAAGCATTTGATGTGTCTGACTGGTGTCCTTCATGAAACAACGATGGATTTGTTTGTCCTGTTCTCCCCACCCACCCCCACCCTTTGTTAGAATAAAGGATGACCACGTAATCCAGCACGGGCTGGTAGTGGATGGGACCAGCCTCTCCCTTGCCCTCAGGCAACACGAGAAACTCTTCATGGAGGTCTGCCGAAATTGCTCGGCTGTCCTGTGCTGTCGCATGGCACCCCTTCAGAAAGCAAAGGTGAGTTATCGGGAGCTCATGAAGTTTGAGCACCAGCTGTGTTTGGCTGCTATAACCTGCCTCGGCCTCTCTCAGCCTTCCTGTTTCCAGCTGAGTTTAGAAGGATTGAGTGTTCTGCCTAATAACCCCCTGCCCACCTGTCTACAAAAGAGATAGGCAGTAGGGCTCGCCATTGACTGTCTTGCCATATGATTGCCATGTGCTTTTATAGGGGTACAGGTAGTCCTCAACTTTGAATGGTTTAGTGACGGTTCAAAGTTACAACGGCACTGGAAAAAGTGACTTATGACCGTTTTTCACAACCCCATGGCCACGTGATCAAATATCAGACACTTTGGCAACTGACTTGTATTTATGAACCGACTCACACTGATGAAGGTTGCGGTGTCCCAGGGTCATGTGATCACCTTTTGTGAAATTCTGACAAGCAAAGTCAGTGGGGAAGCCAGGTACACTTAACAACCATGTTATTAACTTAACAGCTGCAGTGATTCTCAACAACTATGGCAAGAAAGATTGTAAAATGGGGCACAGATCACTTAACAACAGAAATTTTGGGTTCAGTTGTCATCGTAAGTCAACCACTACTGGTACCCAAAGTACACCACTACTGGTACCCAAAGTACATCAACATTTCCCTACCTGTCAGCTTCGGAAGTCTTGATGTAGCAATCACCACTATGTACTGTATGTACTGATTCCCAAATAATGTCATTTTTTTTAAAAAAGAAGTCTCTCTTTCCTTTACAGGTTGTACGGCTGCTGAAAACATCTCCAGAGAAGCCTATCACATTAGCTATCGGTGATGGAGCTAATGATGTGAGCATGATACAAGAAGCTCATGTTGGCATAGGTAATATTTAGGTGATGGTCGAAGTCTCACTGTATTTAAACTTTGTTAATTGGGATTTATAACGGGTATAGATAAAAAAGTAATAGATTCTATGTACACAGGAGCCTTTCAGTTAAATGAAATAAAAAGTAAAACATGTTTAAATAAGTAAAGCATCCTTACATCCAACTTGTCAACCAGGAATGTCTTCTGAAAAGGCCTTCAATTTAAAAGCATGATCCCAAATTCAGAATAAGTCCCAAGCTTCAGAAAATCTTTTAAAACCTGGCTTTTTACGAAAGGCATAAGTAATGATCCTGTGCTGGGTTTATGATTGCATCTTCTCGGTTGCAAATATTTCCTTTAAAATTTAGTTGCAATTGTTAATTTTTAGATTGTAATTTTGTTTTTCTTTTAATTAGAATATTAGAATTCTTTATTGGCCAAGTGTGATTAGACACACAAGGAATTTGTCTCCAATGCATAAGCTCTCAGTGTACGTACAACAATAGTGATAGATTATTATCATAGTAATTATTATCATAATCATCTTAACGTAAGATGGAAATGCAGGCCACTTAAATTTTATCAGATTGCAGTAGAATGATAAGCCAAGTAAATAAATTAATAACACCACACCTTCTGCAATTTGATGCCCACCAAATTTGCTGTGAGTGTTAATGCCAGCTGGGTATATAGTCCTAGCATATTTGAAGGAACCTAGGTTAGTAAAAAAGGTTTTAAAAAATGTTATTTTTTCTATGGGAATTGATTGCTTGCCACTGTTTCCAAGCTGTTTCCTCTAGAGCAGAGGATCTCAAAGTGTAGCCGAGATCCCTTCAGGGGTCCGCAAAATCAAAATATGGCAACATTTCTCAGTTCTAATTTCTAATACAATATATATTAATAGACATAATCCACATCAACTGAAGCTCTCTGTGATCCTCAGCCATGTTTAACAATGAAAATTAGTTTTGAGACCAAAATGTTTGAGACATTTTGGTCTCAAACATTTACTATCCTCTGAAGCAGGATAGTAAATGGTGAATATGGCTATTGGTAGAAGTATCCACCACCACCCCCAGCCCCCAAAATATTTCTGGGCCCTTCCATGAAAAAAAGAGCTTGGTTGTATAACTGAGCAATAGAAAATACCTATATACCTATATACCTACTCTTTCTGTTGTGGAATAAAAGGTGTGCTCTTATCTGGTCAGGCCCCTTAAATCTCCAAACAGCACCCTGAAAGGGTCTTGAATCTTCCATTATTGTTGCATATGTTGTTTCACTTTGACTTATACGTGTCCTCATGCTTAAAAAGACAAGTTCATTTTGTTATTTTTGCTTACCCAAATTGCAGGTATCATGGGAAAAGAAGGCAGACAAGCTGTAAGAAACAGTGACTATGCAATAGCAAGATTTAAATTCCTCTCCAAGTTACTTTTTGTCCATGGCCACCTTTATTATATTAGGATAGCAACCCTTGTACAGTACTTTTTTTACAAGGTAAGTGTCCGTAGCATATTACTGGCGATTCTTTTAGCTCAGAACTTTTTCTATAAATAGTGGGTTTACTTGCAAAAGTGGGTAGTGCATAAACTCTGATATTCAATTATAATTACGATTATGCTTGGAACGTGTCAAGTTTAGTAGGGTGATATTAAGAAAAGAGGTGTTGTACAAACTGGATCTATAGGTAGTCCTCGTCTTACAACAGTTTACTAAGTGACTGTTCTAAGTTACAACGGCACTGAAAAAAGTGACATGACCATTTTTCAGAGTTATGACCTTTGTAGTATCCCCATGATCATGTGATCAGAATTCAGATTCTTGCCAACTGGCAACATACTTAAGACGGTTGCAACATCCCGGGGTCTTCTGCAGCCTTCTGACAAGCAAAGTCAATGGGGAAACCAGATTCACTTAACCACCAGGTTACTAACTTATCAGCTGCAGTAATTCACTTAACAGCTTGGGCAAAAAATATTGTAAAATGGGGGGGGGAAACTCACTTAACAAATGTCTCACCTAAGAACAGAAATTTTGGGCTCAGTTGTGGTTGTAAGCAGAGGACTACCTGTCCTATGTCATTGTTAACACTAGCATTTTCCCAAATTTTGTTTCAAGTGCCAGCGTAACAATGACAGCATATTAACCCTGCTAAAATGATACGGGATAGCCCATGGTTCTGTGCATCTCCTTATACAGGAATGCAAATGTCTCCATCCTATTCGTCCCCCTCCCTTCCGATTCCCTTAATTTCATTGAATGTAGGCTGACAAAAATGAAACCATCCAAATGGAGTTCCGTTTCACCCCATCTTTCCTCATTGCTGTAGAGAAAAAAAAAATAGCATTCTACAATGCTATTTGTAGCATTCTACAAAAAGCACTTTTTAAAACAAACCATGAACGTAGAGGTTTGGTTTCCAGAAAAACAACCTATGAATATAGTCAAATAGATACATAGTCCTCAACTTAGGACACTCATGGGGACTAAGTTGTGCCCAATTTTACAATATTTTTCCCATGGGGTTGTTAAACAAATTACTGCAGTTGTTAAGTGAAACATCTGGGACATTAAATGAATCTGACCACCCCCACTGACTCTGCTTGTCAGAAACTATGGGAAGGTTCCAAACGGCAATCATACGATACCGGGATGCTGCAACAGTCATAAGTGTGAGGTCTAGTCATAGGTCACTTTTTAATGACATTGTAATTTTGAACGGTTACTAAAGGAATGGCTATAAGTCAAGGACTACCTGCAAGGTTTTTTCCCTGATGATATTCAGTAGGAGCTTCCATCACCTTCCACTAAGTTGCTGCTAATTTCTTCACTTCCAAGCCAATACATACCTGCGGTAAAACTATTTCTGATAAACCAGCTTTTAATCATGGTTACAGAATCTAGATTATAAACAGGCTGTGATCTCTTTTGATGGGCACATCATGCAGATCACAGTTAAAAGGCAAAGTGAGATGAGAGCCTTCTGGCTAGGAATCAGGAGAGAGTTCACGCTTTCTATTTCAAACAAGGTGCTACGAAGTTTAGAGTGGTGGTGGCATTAGTGAAGATTGCTTCATTGGTTGTGACATTGATGGAACCCGAGTGCCTTGTGGGAGAACTTCCTCTCCACCACTTTCTTCAATGAGTAGTTTAATTCCAGTGAGTGATATCATTATCCACCTGGATGATGAATCTCAGTAGATGAGGGTGTTTTTTTTACTTCTTTTGATATTCAAGATATGTTTGGATGAGCGTGATAGAATTTGGTGTTTTATGTCTCTCACTGGTTGCATCACATCTTGTTTTCCAGAATGTGTGTTTTATTACACCGCAGTTTTTATATCAATTCTTCTGCTTATTTTCACAACAAGTGAGTAGTCAGATTTTTTTATTCTTCTCCTCTTTCTGTCTTCACATTCTGATTTGTAGGCAGCCACCAAGAATTCACACTGTATCAGAACTAAAATCAAACACCTATTACTAACAGCTAGATGACGTTTCACTAGCATCTGTTTCCCCATCCCTATATATTTCCTTTACCTTTTCTGTCTGTAAAAATATATCCAAGAACAATCCCATTTCTTGTTGAGAACCATTTTATTGTTAGGCAATCAGAAAGATAAAAACTGAAAGTTGTGTTAAAGAGTTCCATATGGAATAAGAGTTTAGTCAAAGTAATATTTATCTTTGGATAGCGCTGATTAGTTCTGCTAATTCTTTTTCTATGTTTGAAAGCCAAAAGCACTTTTAAAAAACGGATTTCATTTTATATCTGGGAGGCAAGTGACAGTTATAGCCAGATCAAGAAGGGATTTTCTTATTAATCAGATTTAGCTCATTTAAATGTATACCAGTTTAAATTTAAGATTTAAATTTAAGATGTTCTGTATTGTAACTCAGATTATCCGTAGCCAGTAATGTTTGTCCTTTCTTGCATTTCTGAAATTAATTTGTCTTACTCTATTATGAATTCTAGCAAATTCTAATTTATCTTAATACATATATCTATAAATAACCTAATAAAGACTATCGATAATCCTGAGTGCCCCCATTTAAGAATGGTTAGTAACGGAGTCTTATCACAGGCTGATTTTCCTACCTCTAAATTCAGTATTCTAAGTATTATTCTAAACAGACAACAATATGAAATTAAAAAGTGGGTTGACTGAAAAGAAACCAGGTACCATTTAAACAGAAGGAGTTTCTTTCTGAAGTGAAGAATAAGATGATAGCAAACGCCCTTCCCACCTCTCCTGCCTTTCCTTCTACGCTGCTCCAGTTCCTAACTTTTCTTTTACATGGATCATGGGATGATCTGGATTGAATTTGGTGACAAACCACTCTTTGCTTCAATAAGAAAGTAAGCTGAGGTGACCACTCAGCATCTATCATCTACAAGCAGCGTTTCTCAACTGGGCTGATTTAAGATGTACGGACTTCATTTCCCAGCATACCTCATGCTGGGAGTTGAAGTCCCCACACCTTAAAAGTTGCCCAGGTTGAGAAACACTGACATAAAGTGACTATTAGCTTTGTCCAATGTTAAAGCCTTTTCCTCCCCGATACACACACACGCACACAGCATTTTCCAAGTTGATGTTCTTTTTTATACCTTTTTGGATACTGCACCAAAGAACTCCTGTTAACCCATACTTACCTAGAATTAAACACAACATTTCCTGTTCTTGCAGGACTTCTCTACACTGATATTTTTATTAGAAAGAATGTTAAGACCATATGTGTTTGAGGGGGAAAAGAAGAAATTTAAGTATGGTATCTTTATTGCATTTCTTCTTTGTTAATGTTAATATAATAAAACAGACATTTAGATGGGGCGGGGGAGTTGGTTGAGTTCTGTCTGTATGGGTTTTTAAACAATCACCAATTCTCCACCTTTCTCACCTTTCAGACTCTGTATGACAGCGTGTACCTGACTTTGTACAACATTTGTTTCACTTCCCTGCCAGTCCTCATGTACAGCCTTTTTGAACAGCATGTGCATCCTCATGTATTGCACAGCAAGCCAACTCTCTACCGGTAAGCATGGTCTGTTCAGGAGAGGATTTTGCTTGGTAAGAGATAAGTTGTACGGCTCCTCCTCCTCAAGAACCACTTGTCAGACCCAAAGGATGCTGAGTTTTAACGCCTAGGTTGTTGGTAGAAATGGCTAATACTCATTTGAAATATTAGAGGAATCTCTATGAAGTTAAGCCATGATGGAGCATATTTTTTATATCTTAAGATTTGTTGTAGAGTCAGTTCAGCCATCTTCAGTTAATGAGTTTGTTTGTTCATTGAATTTATTTGCCTTCTCCTCCATCTGAATGAAAAAACCATGGGTGGCTTCCAGAATTAGAACAGTAAAATCTATCCCCTCCCATTTCCTGCAAGGAATATAAATCCTTCCATTCCCTACCATCCAGTCAGAGCTGAAGAAGCTTCTTGGATAAGAAGTGAAACTTCTTCAAAGAAAAACCAGAAAGTCCAGTTGCCTCTTGAAAAAGCACCTTTGGGGCAACTATGACTTGGATGACTGAGAATCTCCATACACATTCAGTGAAATCCTAACAAATGTCTTCAATAGCCCCTCCGTCAGTGTGATGCTTTCCCATTAGGGCCCCGAGCTATCTGGCAGAGTCAGGTCTTCAGACCCCTGCAGAAGGATAGAAGAGGCAATCTATCCTCAAGAGTTTCTGGAAGCAGAGCCAGAAATTGCTCTGCCTGGGATATGCCAGCCAGAGAAGCCAGAGAAGAAAGGATCAGAGTATAGAAAGCAGGCGATGTTCATATTGTGACTGTTAGCATAATTTTAGAAGCCCTTTGCAAGTAGTTAACTTAAACACTCTGAGAGATTCTCGGTCATCCAAGTCCTAGTTGTCTCAAAGGTGCTTTTTCAAAAGCAACTGGGCCGTTTTTTCCATGAGGAGGAAGAAAACATTTAGTTTCTCATCCAAAATCTTCATCAGTTTTGATGTGGGGGGGGGGGATAGGTACTTATCAGTTGGGACCAGTATGGTAGGAGGCTGAAAGTTCTGACCAGATGGTGGGACAGGGAGATGGAAGGATTGAGGAAAGGAGATCTGTATGTCATGAATAGTTTGTTGGGAAGAAGAGAAAGAGAAAGAAAATGATTGTATTCAATGTACAGCTGGAGGCCCACCTACCACTGTCCTCAGTCTCATCCTTCATTTATACATTTATCTGTATGTTTGTTTGATTTATAACTCACCTTGGGTGCACAGGTGCTCAAGATGTATCCTGCTTCTTCCTGCTATTTTTCCTAGTAAATCTGTGAGATAGAAACCTGCATTCCCCAGTCCTAGTTCAGTGCCTTACCCACCGCACCCACTGCCTCTCAATAGCAATGCTGCCTCTGGTTGATTCCCACTCCCAAGGAATGTGTGCGAATTCAGAAGAATCCCTGAAGTCTAGACTCTCTTCTCCTTATTCTAGTGTCGAAATGCAGCCATAATGTGCCCACACTTGTAGGTTTTATTTATTTTATTCATTTAGCCTTATTGGATTTATGTGCTGCCCATCTCATTTGGAGGTGACTGATAAACATTGCTAAATAACGCTATGTAATTAATTTGAGGCTCCGCATCCTATTCCTCCTGAAGGAGACTAAATGATAAAGAGATTTCTGATTCCAATTACACCATTTTTAAAAATAATGTGTCTGTTTATACAAATTTATTTGGAAATGCGGCCGTACTTTGGTCCTTTATAAGCTGGCTCACTGATTAAAGATTGTAATTGGGTGCGGTAGGGAAAGAAAATAGGGAATTGGCATCATCCTTTCTCCCAAAACATTAGTCTTCAGTAGCAAGTAGCCATGAAACATCTCAAGGTCAGTACTTAACAATAGGAAGTATGATATTTGATTCCTTTCAACTTTTGAAGAGCACTTGTAGCAATTTCTCAGAATAGGTAAAAAGATGGATAGATGAATTTTAAGAGTGTTTCTAAAACATTAAATATGATCTTATGTACATTGACATCATCATGCATCAAAGTAATTTTCATTCCTTGAAAATACGCTGCCAGAGCATTATATCTTTTTTTTCCCATCTTTTTCTACAGAGACATTAGTAAAAATGCCCACTTGGGCTTTAAGCCTTTCCTCTACTGGACGTTCTTGGGATTTTTTCATGCATTTGCTTTCTTCTTTGGCTCCTATCTTCTGATGGGAAAAGACACTTCATTGTTAGGGAATGGCCAGGTAAAGTAGAATGCTAACCTATTATGAAAACTGTATTGTGGAGTATATAATGTGCTATGTACACTGAATCACTGTAAAACATATCTCAGCCAGAAATGTTTGTGCTTTCTTGAGATAGCTATTGAGATACACATTTCCTTGAAAAAAAATTTAAATTTTAATTGCCTAAAGATAAACTAAGAGTTCTGTAAATAATACACATCGATTGAGATACCAAACAGAGTTGGGTGGATATTAACTCTGGGATTTCAGGAGCTGACTGTGAACTGCTCATATTTCTGTTTTATATTCTGTGTGGTGTATTTCCTCCACAAATTTGCAACCAGAGGATTGGGTGCTCAAGTTATTTATTGACAGTTTGTGAATAAGCATCTTTGAAAACGAAAAGAGCTGAGCAAAAACCTCTTTCCCAGAGGTTTCCCAAAAACCTCTTTCCAATAGCCTTACTTGTGAACTGTTATATTTCAGTTATACAACTATCTAACATACCCTGGGTGAACTTGGTTTCTGAATCATTCTGTGGGCACCATCAGGAATCTGGGATAGTCTAGCCGCTGTCTGCTATTTTTAGCTGGAATACGAGAGTACAGCTGTGGGTGAATTCTTAATTTCAGCATAGCTGGCATGCAAGAAGAAAGAATCCATGTTGTTACGTGTGAATTCTGAGAGGTTGATTTAGCTTTGTACTATAACAGCTGTACACCACGATTTTGCACTTTTAGCTTCCTTCTAACTGCCCCCTTTTTTTCATGCTGTGCATGTCATCAGGTATTCAAACCTAAGAGGCAAATGGTAAGATTTTATGTTGTAGGATAAAAGACGTGCAGACCCTAAATGCAGTACCTTCGTAGCCTTAGTCAAGAATGCATCACTCATTCTCCTTGAACACCTTAAAAGAACTGACTGGAAGAGCTTTCCCATCCTTCTCATTCTCAGTGGACAATTATAGTTGTGTTCAAGGAAAGCTCCTTGTGTATTAGTGAAATGTTGCCAAGTTACATGCTTTTTGTCTTTGGTCTCCCCACCCCCTGCCTTTCTACAAACACAGTCCTTAACGCAAACTGTAGGCGGTTTGGAATGTTTACCAAAATCCTCTTCTCTTTCCACCTCTAAAAGTCTCCATGGCAAACATCTACTAATTAATAGTAATTGCTTTCTGCCAGCTTAAAGAAAACTCTTCATAGACAAACCCTCTTTAGGTGAAGGGGACTTGCATCCTCATCCTTTTCACCAAGCTCAGATTTTTCTCAGTTCTCAGAACTTTCAATTGCCTGGTTACAGATAGCAATCCAAGAAAAGGAGAATTAATAAAGGATCGACATGTTGTTAATAGGTATAAAGTGAGAGGACAGCATTGCTATTGATTATGGAATTTGCTTCTTCCTTATGGGCTGGGCTTGGCTATTTTGCAGGGAATCTTGGATAACCTCCCTGTTGAGCTCTGTACCAAAATCCCTTTTCTGGCCTGGAATAATTTCAGTTTTAAAATGTCTTCTTTGGATTGTAGTGGAATAAGTGAATATGATGCAGTCAGGGGATGATGCTCTTTCCTCCACAACCATACTTAGGCTGGATTTTTTTTCTGTACAAATCTATATTTACCAAGTTTTATTTATTATTTACCTTTATTGTCAGAGTACAATATATGTACATTGAGATTGGCTGAGCCTCCCTTCGTGTACCCCTCCCACACACACACAACTCTCAGTGAGGACAGAAGTTCCTAACCCAGATCCAATCTTATTACTTTATTATTAGTTAAGGCTTCCAATAGCATTGCAACCCAAACAAGCAGATGGGCTGCATTTAACTACCCATTAACTAAAAATAGTTATTGAAATGAGGAGAAACAATATTTAACACAATCTAGCTCTTTCAAGAAATAAGTGCATAAGTCTAGATTTCTCATGAAACGGGTAAAGGAAATTTCAGATTTTTGCGGGTAAAACTAAACTGGGTGGGATAACCAGTACTGTAGAATTAGATTCAAAATAACCCTGATTCTTTAGCGGCATGAGCTGAAAAATTATACAGAAATCTAACAGGGACAACTGCAATTTATTTTTTCACTTAAAAAATTGAAATTCATTTACCTATTGGCTTGTTTTATCTTTTATCCCTGCTGATTTTACTAAGTTGCTCTAAATAGGCAAGCGTTCATTTGAGCATCTGGTAGGATTAGCTTGTTAGCATAATGGTGGTGTTGCCTCTTAAGTATTTTCTATCTAATTAAATTTCTTGTTTTCCTTTTTAGATGTTTGGAAATTGGACCTTTGGTACTCTGGTCTTCACAGTTATGGTTATAACTGTTACAATGAAGGTACTGCAGTGAACTTGTGATTATGCTTTCTAAGCTCTTTTTAATTATCTTTAATAACAGTCTGAGATCAATGCTGGTGTGATTTGACTATATTTAACTGGAAGAATTAAGTTAAATTAACATTGAGACCCATCAGTTTCGTTTGTGTTGGGATTTTTCTAACTGAAAACTCCCAGTGAGGTTGTATTCTTCCATTGGAAAACGTAACCGCTCCTACAAATTCAGTTTTTTGAGGTCAAATTATTTATTGAAATGATGTCAAAAGATTCATCTTTGTCTTTAAACCCAGCTATAAAGAACTCCTCAGCTGGAAAAAACATAGGCTCAAGAAAGTACAAAAGTTAGCACGAGGAGAATTTCTTTGATACCTAAACAATGCCATAGTATTATTATTGATCACACAATCAACAATGTGTTCATTGTTTTAATGCTTTTTGCTGTTTTTATTGCTTTCAAATGTTTCAGTTTTATGTTTTGAATTGTGAGCCACCCAGAGTCATTTGCTGAGGTAGGTGGCCATAGAAATCAAATAAATAAATAAATAAAAGCAGCCAGATGTTTAGGCTGAATTTTTGCATTTTTATCCACCTACCACGTCCTTCCCAAGGACAGAATCGGCTATATTCTGCCATGACTGTTTGATCAAGAACTGGCCTTTTTTCAGTTGACCAGTGTAAAAATCAGCTACAGAGAAGGAGGCATTCATGTGCAGAACCAATGTCGTTTTAGGGGTTTCAGAACCAAGGTTGAGCACATCTTGGATTTAGAATATGAATTCCCAACATATGGCTCTCAAAAACATATGAGAGCAATTTGGCGTAGCAGTTAAGATATCAGGCTGGAAACCAGGAGACAGGCTAAAAACTGGGAGACACTGAGTTCAGTCTCACCTTAGACACCAAGACATCTGTGTAATCTTGGGGCAGTCCTTCTTTTTCAGCCCTGGGAAGCAGTCAGTGGCAAGCCACTGCTAAAATCTTACCCAGAAAATTGTGAACCTTGTTCAGAAAGTTGCCAGCAGTCAACACTGACTTCAAGGTACACACACACACACATACAAACATGCAATGTTTTCACAGGCTTTAGCTTTGTAATTACCTGTTTATTTAGAGATACAATTTTCTTTATTTTTTTGTGCTTAGATGGCAATAGAGACTCACTTTTGGACTTGGATAAATCATTTTGTTACTTGGGGGTCCATTGGGTTTTACTTCATCTTTTCCTTATTCTATGGCGGAATAATCTGGTAAGTAGTTAGCTCTATGCAAACAAAAGAGTTGTAAAATATTGCTGCCTTAAATTCTTGCCATCAACAAAACCATGTTTGGACCTGTAAGCAGGCTGTGTGACCAGTGGTGCATGTGTTTGTGTCTACGTATATGTATGTATACACAAACAGAACTTGTATTGCTGCATTCCTCTGAGCAGCTAAACCAACAATCTGGCACATAAAATGAAAAGAATAATAAAAAATAGAAATACCATCATATTATCCATTTGTTCATTATCCATTTCGGAGGGCTTTGTTGTTCTATAATGGCCCTTCTTTGTTGCCCAAATTTGAAGATACAGTTTTAATTTTACTTTAAAACTAGAATTTGACATAGTATCAGAGATGGATGACCAATCCGTGCTAGTTTTTACACAGGCAAGCTACTGTTTATAAAGAGTGAACAAACCCCACACTTACTAGCACTGATGAGGTTACCTAGTTGGGTAATGAAACATCTACAAGCAAACAACTAAGTCAGAACGTATCATGAACCTCAGAACTCAATCCTGAGTTCCATGTATTCTCTTTTTGGAGGAAAGGCAGGAAATAAATCTAAGGGATGAAATAATCTAATTGATTATTTCAGTGTCCCATTTTTCAAATACATGAAAACCAAAACTTCTGCCACATTAATTTTTAGAGAAATGGATAAAAAGCTGAAACCTCCAGAATTTTAGGGCTTGGCTGCACATTGACACAGCCTTTCAAAATGCAAAATACAATTATCGATTTACTAGGGGAAAAATAAGGATGTATTTGGAATGTACTTCCCTTCCTTTTTTTACTTTAGATCCTCAGCTCAAAAGTTTTGCCTCATTCATTTCTAAATCGCAGTCAGACTTTTAAACTTCAAAAGGATTGGAGCTACATTCATTGACTGATTACTTAGGAATGCAAACTTGCGTCTCTTGAGTTCAAAAAGCCATATGCCACTACCTTCATCAGAGAAGCTGACTGCCAATTATTATTATTATCACTCTCCATATCTCTTAAGTTTCCTCATTATCTCCCTTCAATATTCTAAGGCAGGGGTGTCAAACTCAATTTCATTGAGGGCCACATCAGGGTTGTGTTTGACCTTGGGGTGTGTGGCCATAGTGGGCGTAGCCAGCTCGATGTCTCTCGTGTCGGGGGTGTCTATGGTGGCCCGAGCTCCCTGCCAGCAAAAAGGGGCTTCCAACCTCCATTTTTGGCTGCGATAGTCTCCTGCAACCCTCTGCCAGTGAAAATGGAGTTCAGGAGGGCAGCCCTCCTGAGCTCCGTTTTCACTGGCAGAGGCACCACGGACTGGTTCTTTGCTGTGGGCCAGATCTAAGTATCCTATGGGCTGGATGTGGCCCATGGGTCTTGAGTTTGACACCCCTGATCTAAGGAGTCTGTCGCTGCACAGTTTCACGTGACCAGAAGTTGAATATTTGCTGCTACGAACCTGCCCAGACTTTGAGATCCGTGTTAGAAGAGATGTTCTTTAGCTCCAAAGCCCTGAGGCTGGCAGATACTAGGATCGGGGCTTTCTCTATTATGGATATTATATCGTTGGAATTCATTCCCTGGGAGATACAAGTGCTCCTCGACATAACGGCCACAGTTGAGCCAGAATTTCCATTGCTAAGCAAGGCAGTTGTTAAGTGAGTTTTGCCTCATTTTACGACCTTTCTTGCCACAGTTGTTAAGTAAACTATTGCTATTGTTAAGTCAGTAACACAGTAGTAAAACGAATCCGGCTTCCCCGTTGACTTCGCTTTCTAGAAGGTCACAAAAGGGGATCACATGACCCTGGGACATTGCAACCGTCATAAATATGACCCAGTTGCCAAGTGTCTGAATTTTGATCACGTGACCATGGGGATGCTGCATTAGTCTTAAGTGTGAAAAACAGTCATAACTCACTTTGTAAAGTGCCGTTGTAACTTCAAACCATCACTGAATGAAGTTATAAGTTGAGATTACCTGTACTTAACAATTTCATCACTTTTCAATTTTTAACATTTCCTAGCGTTCTTAGGAGTGTCATCTAAATCGGGTCCACAACCCCCAGGTTATGGCCTCCCAACAGGCCATGGCCTAGTCAGAAACTGGGCCACGCAAGAGACAGACCAGCGCATGCGCGCAACTCCATTGACACAAGCAGCAGGCCAATGTGCGCACGCAGCTCTACTGACACAAATGGCCGGGCGGCACATATGCGCCAGCCCACCCGTCAGCTTTGGAAGCTATATTGAGACCAGATGCTCCCACGCTGCCACATTTTGAGCCTGGGAAAGTGGTAGGGGGGAATTTCTCGGAGTGTATGTAGTTACACATAATAACATTGTTTTTCTAATTCAGGGTCATGTTATTTTGGGCATAAGTGTGGGGAAGTCTTAAATTGGGACAGATGGTGATCGGGGCATGTGATATGATGATGGGTGCAGGGGATGGATTTGTACTTTTTACTTATTGCAAGGAAGCCGGAGCTTTCAGATGCTGGATTCCCCAGTTGTGCCCATTACTATCCAAAATAAAAGGACATTTTGAAAAGATGCCTGTCTCGGAGTTATTGGTTGGAGTGGAGGTTTGCTGGAACGCTGTCGTTACCACTTGCATGGCCCTGTTCCCCTGTCTCCCCCCCGCCTCCAGCCAGGCCACCAAGCTGCAAAGGTTAGGGACCACTGACCAAATGTCTTCCTTTGCTGCTTGTTAATTCCCATTTTCTTGTCTCTTTATCCTTCCAGGCCGTTTTTGCACACCCAAGACATGTACTTTGTATTTGTTCAGTTGCTGTCCAGCGGCTCTGCTTGGTTTGCCATAATCATCATAGTTGTCACTTGCTTGTTTCTTGATGTTGTGAAAAAAGTGTTGTATAGACAGCTGCTGCCCACAAGTACAGAAAAAGTCCAGGTAACTTTTGCTTATAAGTGGTTTGATTAACATTGAAGATATGGGGAAGATTAAATTTTTGAGCCTTTCCTTGAATCTTTGTTGCTATTTTATTTGCAATTCTTAATTTACCATGACCCTATGGTGAGTATTTTTTTTAATACCTACTTTCCAGCTATTAAAATGTAATTGTTTTTGTTTTCCTCTTGGTCATATTGCAATGAAATGAAAGTATTAATAAAGCTAAGGGAGTAAGTTTTCTAAAAATTCTTAACAGAGCCATGGTGAAATATTAAATATCCAGTGATTCAGTTGTGAACTAATTCCATTCTTGCCAGCTCAATTGCTTATTATTAGTAAATAAATATTGATTTAGCATCTATCATAATAATTTAGTAATGCATGTAAGTACTGTTATCAAATGACCTTGCGATTTGAGGTAGCTATTTTTTCCCAAGATGCATTGATTTCTTGCATGGAGAATATTTAAAATTCACTGTAGCACAACCTAGAATAGTTTTCCCCAACCTAGACTCCCAACAGATGGATGAATTTTAATTTCCCAAATTTCCGGCTGGCTATGGAATTCCAGAAAAAGTCCACACATCTGGAGGACACATACCAGATCAGATACCATTCCCAACATTTCTTTGCCTTTGGCAATTGCTTAGAAAAGGAGCTGGTAAATGTTTGGAAATCCAGCAGGTAAAAATACTGTGAGAAATGGCGGGATTAATAAATGTATTTTGAAAGAGACCAGATCCTGCTGACCATAGGTTCTTTTTTAAACTTTGGGGAACGGAGAGAATCTTAAAAATCTGCTCTGTAGTTCTGCTTTCCCATATTTGAGTTTATTGTATGATCACTTATTGGTCATCTCTGGTTTGGAGAAAACACTTTTCCACAGTCTTGTTGAGCTACACTAGTGCATTTTCTGGGAGGTGTTGCAAGAGCGCTGATGACCATTTGGTTTCCGTTACAGAATCATTTCCAATATAATAGAATCTGACATTTCTGAAGTGAGAAAAGTCAGCTTTCTCTGTGGTTCACCTCAGAGAATAATCTTTGCAATGCATCCTATAGGTTTTTAGCTTCATTTCATGAAAGAAAGGCATTCTTCATTAGTTTGCCACTTAATGAAAAATTACCCCTGTACATTGTTCTTACATGCTTTTAGAATCATATGCTTACTTACAAGCTAAAATTATAGTTATATTAACCATCACGTATTTGGACATGCAGTTATCATAAATTCATTCAGCAGAATAAAAATGCTAGATCAGGGGATCTCAAAGTTGACAACTTTAAGACTTATGGACTTCGACTCCCAGAATTCCTCAGTCAGCCATGCTTAGAGAGTTGCCAAGTTTAGAGATCCCTGCGCAAGATCGTTCTTCGTTTTTTCACATAGTTAACATGTGAAAGTGAAGTGTCTCCTCTTATTTTTTAAATGGCAGTTGATTTTTCCTTTGAAGTCCATTTATTTGGAGAGCCTGTGCAATATGTTGAATGTCCTTGGGTCTGCGCAGGATACTATCAGCTGGTCTTGAGACTTCCTAGCAACATTAAGTTGTTGCTGTACCCAGTATTACCAGACAATTGACGTGTGTACTTTGTTTATCTTGACCAAAACCACAGCAGCTCATATTAAGCAGAGAGTTATAAAGGGACAAATGAACACAAATAAAGGGCCAAGGTTAGAGATTGCCTGCTCATTATCACCTGTTCCTATTTTTTTAAATGTAGTTATTTAAATAGCATGGCAGTCCTAATCTCTGTTTAAAATCTCCCTCCCAATCAATCCTATGCAATTAATATCTTAAAGAAAAATCAGAAGGTTTCTGTAACATTGAACAGCCTTCCCCAACCAAAATGAAATTAATAGATGAGTTGGGAGGGAGTACAGTGAATACATCCAGAGGGGTACCAGATTGAACATCACTGGTATGGGATAACACTTTAGAGAATGGGACTCATAATGACATCCTTAATCTCTTTGATTAAGCATGGATCTGAACAGAGCACTTGCACTTAGAGATAAAGCAAGACTGATTTTCGTGGGTTTTTTTAGGAAGGTGTTTCTATATGCTTGTAAGCATTTTATTTTCTTCGTCCTCTCTCAGATGTGCAACTTATTAACTTGTCCACATGGCAGGACTGGATCATGTTGGAAAGTTAATCAAATATATGTGCAATAGTAAAATAAATGGATTAATCTGAAAGCTTTTGTCTTCTTACTTGACTGAAGAGGTTATAGGTTCCTAAATGTAGGAGAACTAGAACATCTTCCTACATTGGCCACTCAACCCAAGGCTGTTGCAAGTTGTACTTCAGCAAAATCTGGAAGATTCCATGTTCTCCATTCATGTCTTGACAGGTGCCGGCCATACTGAAATCAATCCCTGCTTCTTGTTACACTGAAACAAATCTGATTAAAATCCCCAAGTTACCTCTGCCATCCTATATAATTGTATGCAGCCATTGAACATAACTTCATTTTTAAGGAGAAAGAAATGGACACTTGCTATTTAAGACTAACCTTTCTGCTTCTTTAAGCAGAAATACTTTATTATATATATTTTATAGCCGTGGTCAACAAGCAGCTTCTATTTTTCACTCACCTTTATTGGAATTTTATTTTTAAATTATAAGAACTCTGTTTGTGATAAGGTTGTCTGAAGATGATAAGCATGAAAAGAGCAATTTTAATTATAAAGAGCTAATTCAAGTGAAAAATCCATGTAGAAAAAATCTAGATTGCCTGTTTATAGTAGAGAAAGTGATCCAAGAAAATCCAGGTCCATATAACTGTTCCGACTGTTATCTTGAGAAAAAGCAAAGTCAGCATCTTTCTTATTGACATATTTGAACACTTCTTACAAACTGATTTCAGTACGTATACAATAGGTGAGAACCTGCTTATGGTCTCAAGCAGAATAGGATGATAGATACAAGAATCTTACCATTCATATTGACAAATGCCCTTAACCAGGTCAGTGTCAAAACTTTCAGCTGCATTTATGCAGGTAATCCTCGGCTTACAACCACAATTGCACCCAAAATAGATGTTGCTTAGTGAGGCAGTTCTTAAGTGAGTTTTGCCCCACTTTACATCTTTCTTGCCACAGTTGTTAACTGCAGTTAAGTTAGTTATTAAATGAATCTGGCTTCCCCATTGACTGCCTGTCAGCATCTGAATTTTGATCATGTGACTATGGGGATGCTGCCATGGACATAAATGTGAAATAAGTCACTTCTTTTCAGTGCTGTTTTAACTCCAAATGATCATTAGATGAACTATTGTAAGTCGAGGACTACTTGTACAGCTTTCTAAAGGGGCAGAGTGTGATGCTGGATCTCTTGTGTGAGCTCAACTGATTTAATGATTAACCACCTTAAACATCTTGCATGTACCCAGCTAATAATTGATAATTCTTAAGATCTGATGAGAAGTTTTTCTGCTAATGTTCAAATCATTAAGGGTGATAATACAAAGTTCCTATTGAGTAAGTCTCTTATATCAATATTCAAATTATTTTTGTGTAATTAACTCGACCTTCATCGTGGACTAGGAGTTTGGCTTTTTAAAAGTCTATAACTTGATTTAGAAAGCCATGACATTTCTTCTGGAAATTGATACTGAAAGTCTGAATGGGGATGAAATGTACCATTCAGAAGTAGTTGTAGTCATTTTAAAAACTAGCTACATGTAAATGCCTAATTTTTAACTTTAGATCAAGAGGAAGAGTTGACTAATTAAATTACATTCAAAGAGCAAATATATGATCATCTGATTATATTACTACTTCATCTGGAGGGAACAAGATTGTAAAAAGCCAAGTTAGAATCATGTAATCACATAAAGATCTAGATTTTTTTAAGTGTGTAAGAAATAACAATTTTTGGTTTATTTATTTTGCTAAGAAATCCCAGTGAAATGGAAGTCCAATTCTGTTGACATACAAGCTTTCTACAACTTTCTACAGAGATAAGTGACTATGCCCTGTAAATACAACCATTGTTTTGAACTCTGATCACACAAGCATTTAAGAAGCCTTTGAAAACCAAATTTATTTGCATCCAGTATCTCTTTTGAATTTGTATTTAATTGTGGGGAAGATCCTGAAGGCATGTTTTGTTTATCGTGTGATATTTGCGTATGCCAAAATGGCTGTTTCTCAATTTAATTGCAAGTGGAAATGCAGTCTTGATTTGACTTTACTGTTTTATATCTTCTTGCTGTCATCTTCTATGGCATTATTTAGTTCATAGGAGGAGGGAAATATACCTCTAAAGAAAACATCTCAGTAAGAAATTCCCTCTTTTCCCTTTTTTTAAAATAAGATGTGGATTATCTGTTCATCCCAACCCCTGTCTCTAAATGCAACAGCAGCTTTAAAATTCGGCAGCTAAGACTGAATGACATAGATGGTTTTTAGAAAATGGCCTGCTTATATTAAGTTTCCTACGTGTAAGGAACACTGGTTTGCAACTCCAAGAACAAAAGTTAAACGGAATCATAACCGGGAAGTGAATTTATCACAAATTCCCCTTAAACAATGCAGATGGGTATAAATACTGCCTGTATCAAACTGAGAACCAAAATCCTTCCCTGCGTGGATCATGTTGTTCCCTACCCTTAATCCTTCAGAAACCAGTGTCTCTGCACATACCTGCTTTGCAAATGAAAGTTGTATCTTTTTGAGAACTTTGTCCTGTGTCTGCCTTTTTTGAACAATGTGACTACTTCTCACTGATCTGTGTGTTCCATCCCCTTCTTTGTCCACTTGTAGATGTACTCCAGCAGAGTTGCTTTAAGTGACGAATGCATCGCACTACAGCCGTTGTCCAGGGCAACAAGTCAGCTGAGCAAAATTAGGTAGAGTAGGAGGGGCAGTTCTCCATCCAATTTTATGCATGATGAAGGTCAGCTAACCAGCACTTAAGAGAAGGGGAAAAGGCATGTTGTACTCTAGTGTGAACTAAGAGGGCAGTCACAGCTGCACAAGTTGGTACCTTTCTGACTTCCCTTTAGCTTTGCTACATACGTTTGTTCGCAGGCCAAATATAGCATGTGTTTCATTTCTTCTCTAATACTTCTCGGGGTGGAGGGGCAAGGGGAAATTGCAAACATGATGATCGGGTGCAGAATCCCAGTCGACTCCATGTTTTGTTCTAAAGATAACAAAAAAAAAAAAACCCAAGCATGGTCTAAGCGCTTCTGCCTAACTCAACCATCCACAATGTCAATGGTGCATGTGGCATGCCCAGTCAAATAGGAACAGCTGCAGCAAGAATCTGTCCTTTGTAGACCATTGTGCCTTTTGCTAACTAGATTCTTTCTCCTCTTACTGTTTGCGTAGGTTTATGTTTATGTTTTGCGTCTAAGTGTATTACAGATATTGTCTACTTAACAAGACAGTTGGTTGAAAGTGAATGGGCTGGATGAGGATTTTTGCAGTTGAAATCTATAGCTGATTCATTGGGTCAGGAGATTAAATTGGCCAAAGATGGGATGCCAAAAACTGAGCATCCCATCTCTGGGCAACTAAGATTGAGCCATGGTGGGGCAGTGGTTAGAAGGCCGTGTTGGAGGCTAATTCTTCTGACTGACTGCCTGAACGGCTCAAGGTTGACTCAGACTTTCATCCTTCCAAGGTTAGTCAAATAAGGACCCAGATTGTTTGGGGGGAATATGCTGACTCTGTAATCCACTTAGTGCTATCAAGCACTATGAAGCGGTATACAAATCTATTGCTAAGTATAGGAGTAATTTGCACCAATATGAAGACTATATGGAATACTTTGATCTCAGTTTCCAGATTTACCCAGATTTGTTTTATCAGTGTAAAATATAAACCAAATTTTCCCAATCAAGGAAAAGTCCACTTATGTGGACTTCAACTCCCAGAATTTTCATCTGTGACTGCCTGGGAAATCTAGAAGTTGAAGTGTCTCTATCTTGCAGGAGCCCAAGTTAGGGAGAGGGGGTGCAAAAGATGTGTGCCTCTTTAAGATGTAAGGTTGACATTGAGCATGGTCTACTTTTCTTTAACTAACCAAGATTTACCCAGTCCTTCTACATGTGTGTCTCACCTTGTGTCACCCCCCCCTCTCTCCTCCCATCAGCACCAAATGATGGTTTAACCATGGTAACTGCTCTAGAAGAAATAACAAGATGGCGATTCTGTGCATCAAAGACTCAGTAAATAAGGAGCATTAAGACATCCAGAATTAATGTGTCCCCCCCAAATTTGTCCAATCTGTTGGTGGCAAGAGAAAAAGCCTTAAGGGGTCCATCCAGATCATACCTTTTACATCAGTCTCTTTCCAACTGAGTCAATCCTTTTACCTGTCTAACATGTTGAAGGCCAGTGCAAACTAATAAATAAATAAATAAAACTAATAATAAAGTGATTTTGTTATTGGAAACACAAAATGAGAGGGCCAAATATATTAAATAGTAGAGGTTAAGCATATGCCTTTAGACAGTATTTTGATATGCAAGAGGAGAAAGGGTGCAAGTATACACATGCATAGTGATGTAGACATACCTATTCGCAATCAATAGATCTCAGATGATTTCCTGCCCTTCTGTTGTTACTATCTTCAAGAAGAGAACGATTGTTTTAAAACCCATGACAGTGGGTTGCCAATAACGGTATGACAAAATAGCAAAAACAGTATATTGGAATATCTGCAAGAAATATCATTTGCCTACAAGGAATACAAGAGTTGGAAGGGACCTTAGAGATCTTCTAGCCCAACCCCCTGCTCAAGCAGGAAACCCTATACCATATCAAACGAATGCTTGTCCAATCTCTTCTTTAAAATCTCCAGTGTTGGAGCATCCACAACTTCTAGAAGCAAGTCCTTCCACTGATTAATTGTTCTAACTATCAGGAAGTATTGGTGGGAACACAAAATAGACAAAACAATGGAAAATAAAGATGCCAAAGTGTTCCGAGATTTAAGAATTCGAAAAGACAAGCACCTGTCACAACACCCAGATTTAATAATCATTTATAAAGACAGTACCTGGAGACAGCAGAACAGAAGAGAAAGAACTGAAGAAAGATCACAAAATACAAAGGCCTACAAATAGAAGTAAAACAACTAGCAAAAAAAGCAAAGATACTATTAATAGTAATAGGCTCCTTGGGTATAACCTCAAAACATCTGGAGCAGCCCTTGAAGACCCTCGGCATTGACAAAATAACCATTGGTCAAGAGCAAAAAGGAACTTGGAACAGCTTACAATACCTTTAATACCAAGGAACGACAACATCTGTTTATCTCAGATCCTTGAGAAGGACTCCATTGGTGGATAAAAATGCCAATTTTAATTTAAACATCTGACCGACTGACCAACCAATCAGAAGAAGGAAGAAAGGAACAATGGTAACATCTAGTTAGTGCTTTTACTAAGGAATAGTGTAAATGTATTTAAATAGATTTTCCATAGTTAATAAATTATGGCATTTCCCAAGATAGCAATGAATTTCCATATCACATAACCATAAATCATAAAGCTGGAAGGGACCTCATAAGTCTTTCAGTCCAAATTCATATCATATTCATTTTGACATTCCCTAGTAAATTGTCCATTTTCACTTACTTTTAAGTGCTGTGCAAGATGCAGTTTGTCTGCTGTGAAATTAAAAACACTAAGATAAATCATAAATTGTTTCATTCATAGTTAATAGACCCCGAGATTTAAAGGGTGTCTTCTGCTAATAATTCTGGAACTGTGGTCTTCGTTAATTCAAATATTTTTGAATAACAAGAATAAAGATAAAGGTTATATTTGCTGCAGGTGTTTGGAGAGCAAATCAATACCTCATAAGTGTCAATCTTTCCCAAGTGTCTTGGTAAGTAGAAGATTAAAATGTTGGAGTATTTTCAAAGGTGCTGTAGGCTTTCTAATAAAAATCCCTACGTTTCCTTTTTTGTCTGATACAACTTTATAAATTTTTCCCTTTACTATGCTATCACTGCCAAAAATCCAGTTCCACTTGAATCTATATGTACTATTTCAATTTGAAAACACTCTGCTGCAGTCAAAAAACACCCTAGGCCAAATTTCTGTCCTTGGTTACAGCAGTGTATCCCAACTTTGGCCATTTGACCATTGGTGGACTTCAGCTTCCAGTGTTTCCCAACCAATATGCTGACTGGGGAATCCCTGGGCCACACATTTGCAAGTTGCCAAGGTTGAGAGATGCTGGATTACAGGATAACATGTCAAGTTCCCCTCTGCTTAAGTTTCTGATTCCCGGAGAGCCACATCACAAAGCCTAGATCATTTGTTATTTATGAAAGACATAGTGTAATTTGAAGTTCAAAGGTGGTACTGTTTTGCACTTTTGGTTATATAGGATTTTGAAGGGGATTTTTTTCCCCTTGCAAGCCTAGAATTAGGCCTCCATCAAAGGTTTCAGATTTGGAGGACTAGAGGCCCACAGATATTTCTTGGGGAATATTTAAGGTAAATGTGCCATTGTTGACATAGGAATGACTTCCTGTTTGCCTTGAACATAAGAGGTAAATTGGACAGGAACCAGGCACCCAGGAATCCAGAACAATAATAAACCACCATGGACCTTCAGTTGGGCAGCCAAGCTTAGAAATAAAGTAGAGATTGGAAATTGTATATGAACCACATATTGAAGCTCTTTTTAGGAGGCATACATATAACAAGCGGGCTTTATTAGATATGAAGCCTTGATTTTATATTCCATTACATGGATTTATTTCTTTGGTTGCATTATCAGGAGCCTGTTCTCAGTATCTCATTCACTCAGGCTGAATATATACTGAGTATAGAATTGGAATGGGCTATTCGACGACTTCATTTTCCCCCATCAACTGCAAACAGTTGATTTTTGACAGCAAGATTTTTAGTATGTTGTTCAAAACCAGTGGTAGCTGTGGGAATGGAAGACCCGTGACATTACATTTTGCATGAAAGTCATCGTCCATCCCTCGCCCAATCATTCTGAATTGATGGGAGTGCCTAAGAATAGAAATGGAACCAGTTTAACTCCCATTCCCAGTCTTAAAACTATTGCCTAAAATACAAGCATGTGTTGGGGAAGAAAATTCATAATTCCCTTCTGTTGAGGTCACTTTGAAGTCTCCAACTAGCAAAGAAAAGAATGTGTGTGTCTTGCTTAAATGGGAGGTATTTTATGAAACACTTCATAGGACAAGAAATGTAACCATGACTTTTCTGCAATTTTACAAAATGCAAAATTCTGAATTAGTTCCATCAGCTATGTCTAATCTGCCTTGGATTTTTTTGGGTGGTAAGAAATGGAAGGCAGTGTCTGGTCCTTTTGGTACAGCTGGGCCACTGGCTGGCTGCTCATCACAAATTAACATTTTTGAGAAGTCATCCTTTTAATAGTTTTCAGTTGTGGGAAATATACAAGACCATCATTATTAACTAGTCAGGTTCTAGATTCTCCAATGCTTGGAGTTTTATTCTAAGCACTCAGCCTTATTTCCTGAGACAATGCAGAATGTGGCAAGCACACATTTCCCTACTGTTGCTGTGCTAAACTCTTGTCTTGACAAAATCTTTGTAATCTATCAAATGCTTATTCTAATATTGGAACTTCAACTCTACATAAACCAGCATATATGTTAACATTTATGTTGCTATAGTAAGAAAATGACCTGGCTGAGCTTTTTCTTAATCCCAAAAAGAGGATAGGAAATCTTTCAAGATTTTTTTTTCCTGTCTTCTGATGAACAGAGGAAGTTTTTGTAGAGGTATTTTGGTTTGTGTTGAAGAGTTTGATTACCACCAATAGGCACAATAATGTCACCTTCCTGAACATCAGCTTTAAAAAAAAAAAATCAAGGGCAGTCCAGACCTTTTGGGACCACAGAGCTATGGGCAGAGAGGGGAGCATTCCAACTTAGCTAAAGGCAGCCAGTTTCAGAAACCTGCATTACATCGATGTTTTAACCTTCCAGTGTGGTTAGGAAGCTGTTATTTGCAAGCTGGACACCATCTTTGCGGTCCTTGTTTTGTGTCAAGCTGTAATATGTAGTGCTATCTTCTGTTGGGTTTGAATGGGAGATAGAATTTTCCTCCAATTTGCTTCTTCATGAAAATGATCTCCAAGCAGGTGTGTGTTTCAGGAAAGGGCTGGATAATAAATCTTTCTCAGTAATCCTCTGGGCAATCTTGAATGTTATAGTGAGAAGGTTTTGGGACTTTCAGGGATAGATGGGAGTTGGGAGGGAGGATGGGCACATGGTGTAATGGGGCAGTTTGTAATTGCTTGTCAAGGATCCAGTTTGGGTCTCCTGTTGGCAAGACACCTGTAAAATAACGCAATCTGTTTTTGTTTTGTTTTTGGTGGGGGATAATAACTTTATTCTAAACAAGGATAGAGGGTAATTGGGTCAAACAGTTTAAAGAGCTACAGATTTAGCAGCATCTATCTTTTCCTCAAATTCCATTCATGGTTAACTGCAAGTAAATATTTGAAAGTGAGACTCATCTGGTCTTTTTTATTTTGATTCTTCTACAATATCTGTGAATACAAAGCTGGATTTTCCAGCTTTAAATCATATGACAAATTATTCCAGTTCTACTAATATTTACAACAGAAAACTGGCAATTAATTGTTAGTTCAAGCTCTAATGAAACAGGTAAACATTTTCATTTGAGAAAAGGGAATTTTCCAAGTATTTCTGAGCAGTATTGTGATATTTCTGACATGGATTTTAAAACTAATTTCTAATTTAGCTATGTAAACAATTTCTGCCTCTTGTTGTTAGTCCTCAGTGCCTCACTAACTTCTTATTTTTAACTCCTCAGTGCCTTTTTTCCTAATAACCAGTTTCACACTGGATTCTGATGATGAGGCATCTTTTTTCAATTTCAGCTGAATATCCTGCTTTTCCTTGTTTTTCCTTAATGACATTGATTCTTGTCTCAGATAAATAAACTGTTTTGTTTTGCTTTGTTCTCTCTTTAGAGTTCTTGTGGCCATTTTGTGCAAGATGAAAATTATTTCCAACTCTTTTAATAGCTGCTGTCAGGTTATTTAATCACTACTTTCCTCTATCTTTGATTGTATGCCCCAGGCCATTTTATATGGAAAGAGAAAAATAGGTATGAATAGAGAGAAAAATAGATAGCGGCACAGTGGCCTAGAGGTGAAGTCCTTGTCTCCCACTCAGAAAGCTGAGTGATCAATCCTAGGTAGCGGCAGATGTTTCCCTCTCAAGACACAAAGAGAAAATATCTGCTGAAAACTCCACAGGAAGGGCATCCGGCCAGTCAACCCTCAGCTCCATTCAGTCGCTCCGACCCCACTCTGAAGTAAGGGATTAAAAGGGTTGTAGAAAGAAAAAAGAGAGAGAAATAGGTGTGAATAGATTTCAGCCTCTTTTCTATCAGAATTTCAGTCCATTGACTTCTCCCTTGGAGTCAGCCAGACTTTGCAAATAGGTTTCTAAGTGCTAGTTGTGTGAAATCACAGAGGTAGAGAGACAAGCAACTAATGGACTGGAACCTAGTTCTCACATCTTCTGGCCTTCAATTGTCAAAGAGGCAAATGAACCGTTACTACTATCATATAATTCTCAGAATATTTATAGAATTAAGCTTCCCAATGCTGACATGAAACATACAGAAGATGCATGCAAGCTAAATCAGAACTGCATCTGTGCTTCTAAAATGTCTGTAACTGTACTAACAAAAAAAACAAAGATCCTGGAGTGGGTTTTCTAATTTCTCTCCCGCTTTTTCCTTTTGTTTTGTTTTGTTTTTCTCCCCCACAGCTTACTAAGACAAGTCCAGGTGTCAACTGCCTGGAGTCCATTTGTTGCTTCTCCCATGGGGAACCAACCTGCACACCTTTTAGAAGAATGCTGGAGCGAATAATGAGACGGTGCAGCCCCACCCAAGTCAACAGGTGTGGAATTTCTCTGAAATGCCTTTGCTGCAGACAGTTCTCCTATAAACTGGAACACGATGAACCGACAAATATAGATGTCTAGTCCGAGACAGGAAACCATCTTCCTAGGTTCAGTCTGAGATCTTCAGAGAAGATCCAAATTTGTGCTTTGAATGTGGAGGGAATGAGAGATCGTTGCGTTAACTGATTGTTGTTGAAAAACTGGTTGAATTGTGGGTTTTTTTTGTTTTTTTATGACGCCGCCTTTTTTCTGATCCCGTAACTGCTATTGTGCCTTTAGTGGCTGCGATGTTATAAGCTGTCTCAGGCGAGCCCTCCCCTGCTCTTTTCGAGCACCGGCCAGTGATTCACAAGCGTGCTTTTTCTTGCTCTGAGCTCCCTGTCAGCATCATTTTTGCCTTTCTACTTAAATGTGTGCATTTCAATATAGTTTCTCCCCCTCCCCTTGTATGTCTTTGTTTTCCCCTGAAAGTCAGACCCCGGTCCTCATTTCCCTTCCCTTGTGGTTTTAGCTGCTTTGCCTTTTGAACTCAGAAGGCTTGTCCTGTGTTTGATCACTATGTGTCTCCCCTTCTAGACATGTCTCCTTTGAGCTCCAAGGTTTGGGGTTTTCTCCCCTGAAATTTTCACTTTGGGGTGGGGGGAGGAAAGTTTGGTAGGTTTCCTCTATTTCTTGCTCAGCGACTGTGAAAATCAATTATTTTTTACAATACGAAACAAAGCTCATATTTGAGTAAAATAATAATCTAAAGCCATTCCAAATTATGATTAAAAGTAGACCTTTTTTAACGAACACGAAGCCATTCAGAAATAAATGCTAAGCCTATTTATGTGTTCGCTAATTTATACAGGTCTGGTTTTTTATTTTATTTTTTAAAAGATCCTCAACAGGAGGATCAATGAGAACCTTTCTTAATTTACAGAAGGTTCTGTCTTAAAACGGACAAGTGAAAACTCTGTGGAGATGCTCTAGAAAGAGAAGGTTAGGAATGAGGTTTTGCCCAATGTTTCTAATCCCAGGTTACGATTGTTTTCTTCTTTCCTTGATGATATTAGCCATCCTTCTGAAGCATTAGCTGAGAGGACATTGCTCAACCTTGGTCACAATTAAACAGCAGTTTGAGTTGAGATAAGATGAGATCAAGCAAATTATTAGGGCGAGATTCTCAGTTTGGGGGAGACAGACTTGAACAAAGTCCTCTTGGGGGGATACTGCTTTCAAAGGATCAGGAGAAACATCTGAAGATCTTACAGATGGCCCACACAATTTGGGAGTACGGCTACCAGGTCTCTATGGCAAAAAAGCCAGACAACCATTGGATGGAGATAGAGAATTAGTTTTCTCTTTATTTGCTGCTATCCATTGGTCAGCTGGATGTTTGCAGTCCTCATTTAAGGATGCAGTAGCTTTTTACTAGTAGCTAGTTACTTTTAAAAACTGTTGGAAAACTTACTGTGGACACTTCTAAATTGTAATTTTCATGCTCGGCTCCTCTGAATATTTCCTTCTCTCATTGATTTTTTTTCTAAAACAATATCCTCAAATGTGTTAATCCCTCTGCAGCTCCATTTTAAGATTTTACTAAAATGATTGGGGTTTTTTTTCCTTCATAAAATGGGAACTGTTACAAGCCGGATTTAAAAAATAAATAGTAACCGTCTCTCTTTGTAAAGAAAGAAGGCAAGATGTATAAAATAAAATATTTCCTAGACATTTTTAAAACAGGAGCAGTATCTGATTAATCTTAACAGTAGCTTTTTCTCCCCTGGGGTAAAGATTTCTGACAAAAGTATATTTGCACCTCTTGGATATTCTCTACCATTAGAATGCCTACCTGCCACTACTATGATTGGAGTTTGTATGGGATGAGGTCTTGTCAGTGTCAGGGATGCCTTGGCAAGAGGGTATACAGTGTGTCTCTGTAATTCACCATGCAGAGATACTTTTAACTCCCTCCTCTGCATGTTTCAGGATTACTTCAACCCCAGAGGCGTACACATTGCACACCAAACACAGAGCCTTGATCAAACCATCATGGTTGCTGTCTTTACTTTTTAACCAGCCCCTGTGGATAGTCCTACTTCAGCCCCCTGGTCAAAGAGAGCAACCTTGATTGCACCGGAATTTTCATATCAAGCTCTTTCATGTCCACCTTTGAAAATGATTGTTATCCGCCTCATTCTTACATGGGAGAGAGTTATGTTTGTAGTCACTGTTGGGTTGTGTGCATGCAACACATGGGTTCCATTCAGGCAAAAACATAGCACATTCATTCTCATTATATGCTAAGCTTGATTGGTGTAACCCTGGCTAGTCTTTTTCTCTGGTTTAGCATAAGGTGCAGACTGTGATGGAACAAGAGATTGTGAAAATCCACAAAAAGTGATTAAATTAGTTAATGATGGTAAGCATGCAGTCTGAATGCAGATTACTTGCGTTGGAAATTGAAGTTATTTTGAGAGAGGTTTACTCCTATCTCATTAGCCCCATCTTAAGTCATACGACAATATGATACTACATTGTTGGAAATGAAACAAGTAATATATATTCAGAGGTCTGTGCTATCTTGTTCATTGTTTAATATAAAAATGTCACTCAGAGAGAAGTTCACAAGCCCTAGCTATGGTTCTTGAAAAAGGTAGGTATCACCAGCTTCAAAATCAACGTTGAATAAATACATCTTGTGTTTGTTTTTTTAAAAAAAATCTGTTTTCTGTATCTTAACAAATACAAGTATATGATTTGACTCTCATGTTTGATAGAAGATGAAGTACTCCTCCCTCATCTGATCTGCATGCTGATATGTAGAAGACGGATTGCCAAAATAGTACTTTGAAATTCTGCTGGTTTTTCTCCCAATTAGGACAAACTTCTAAATTGTCGTTAATGTATGTTTTAAAATACAAGGTTTAAAATTGTACTGCCTTCCAGGCACATTGAATGGGGTCTAAACTAAAGCATTTCATAATGCAACAATTGATCTAAATGTTAGAACTTGATTCATTAAAATCAAGGATTTAATGGTAATGACAATCTGGGATAATACAGTCATTTCCCAGATTTGGTTGGGACCAAAATTATTCGGACATATAACCCTTTGGAATATAGTTTCCTACCTAAGCAGAATACTAAGAAAGGCATATTTTCAAGGTGCAAAATTCTCACCGACTTTATAACCATTCCTTATGAGCAGGCATAGTTACCAAGGTGACTTAGCCTTATATTTTGATTTGAGAATGTATTAGTCATTTTCCTTGCAATAGTAGCTGACCTGGATAGAAGTTAAAAATATTTCCACCGTGGTTTACAAAAATGATCCATAATGCTTTACAGAAGTGACCCAAATAAAATGTTTTCCGCAGGCCATTTGTTCCATTGTGAGATAATTAGTAGTAGTAGAGATGGAACAAGCTTTTTACTTCATCTGCATGACATTAGACAACCCTCCACGTCTGTCTTTGTGGAGATGATCTACCTCATCTGAAACCCATAAAGATATGTCTCAGGTGGAGAGTTCAAGACTCATATCCAATTGGCAGATCTACACTACCCTAGGATCTACACATCTAAACTGATTTATGTGGGTTTTTTTTTACCAACTACTAGAGAAAATTGTGTTACCAACCAAATCGTCTTTGTACTTGATATTCTGTCAAATATGAGGATCAGTGTATGAAATCAAATCTATTCAATAATTTGGATGAATGATCTCATATTTCATCTAACTGTGTGCTTAAATGCTTGGAGTATAAAGGAAAGAGATACAGTACCTCACATGCTCTTTAGCAGAGTGAACATCCGTTTTAATTTAAATCAATTAACAAAACCTTAGAGCCATTTCTTGTTTCCATTGGGCATAGTTTTCTCCAAATCATCAAAATCTGTTCTTCATTTCTCTTCCATCAAACTGTCACTTGCATTGATTGCTCCAAATCCAATGTTGTGTTATTAAACATATTCACTTGCAGTGTTTTGCTCAGCTGATTTTGTGTGGCTGGGGTAGATATTTCCACGGTCTTTCATTTGGGGTGGTTGCACACCAATGATAGGATTCCTTCAGTTTCTTAATAGCTCTGTTTATTGCATAATCAGCATTCTAGATGCATGAGCCTGGTAGAATACAGGCCCCGTCTTCTATGAGAAGGAAAGGTTTTAGAGCAGGGGTGGGGAACTATGGCCCTTGCTGTGTCAGGAATTCTGGGACACAAGTCCAAAAGTCATAAAGGGCCTATGGTTCCCTACCTCTGCTTTAGAGCAGGGGTCTCCAACCTTAGCAACTTTAAGACTGGTGGACTTCAACTCCCAGAATTCCTCAGCCAGCTTTGCTTAGCCACAAGTCTTAAAGTTGCCACGGTTGGAGACCCCTGCTTTAGAGCACGCCTGTGTGTTTGCATAAAACCTTCACGCCTACGGAACTCTGGATTAGAGTAACCATATGAAAGCAAGGCAGTCAGGTTGCAGCTCTGATCTAATAATATGGGCCTTCCCCAAGAAACATATGCAACCCTACCCTTTCTGATCTTGGTTCTGGGGATTTTCTGATTCTCTGTGCCTGATTTGCCACCAGAACTTTGGGCCATATCTTAGTCATTTTGGATATATGTCTCTGAAAACGCCTCTGGGACCAAAACTGTGGTTTCCCCATCAGCAAACGTTTCTTTCTTGTTATTACTTTAGGTCATGGAGCTCTATGGAACCTTTCTGTACCAGCGATGGAAGCTTCTTGACGTTATCCACAATGGAATCCATTACTTGAGACTTTTCTCAATGCCTTGTGGAAAAACCATGACTTCTTGGTTGTAACCAATCTACCCGCCCCTTATGGCCTCCTTTTTAAATGTCATGGCCAGGTTCATATATTCTGGGGGGCGAAAGGGGGGGATTGAAGCCTGGTTTTTGCAGCAAATACTATTGAAAAAAGAAAAACTGTACATTCCAGTGGAAGCATTAGCATTGTTTAGATGGATGCTATTAATTTTCCATGGTCACATTAGCAATAATAACTTGCTAGAAACCCTTCGGAAAAGTGATTGCTTTGGTTCCCAAATATCCACAACTGATTAGCAAACTATGAGTGGCTTTGCTAAACTGGGAAACGGTATTCTTCTATTCTTCTCCACAAGATGCATAGATCTTCCTTCATAAATTGACTTAGCTAATTCTGAAAGATTTTGAACATGCATACTCTGGAGAGAGAGAGAGAGAGAGAGAGACAGAGAGTGAAGTTCCCTGAGGATGGACTCCAGCGTAAGCCCGAAAACTTGGAAGGATAAACCTCTGGTCCGACTCAGATTGGATCCTGCAACATTATCTTGGGACACATATATTTACTTTCATTTGCGAGGGGGAGGAAGCTGTTAAATAAATTAGCTTTATTTCTGGACATTCTTGATTCAAATTTGGGGGAAAGGATGCCTTTTGGAGGCATTACTTTTCTCCTTCTCCACTCCTCCCTTCCCAACCATTTATTTAGTCATCTTACACTCTTGTTGAGAGCACTTAAGAATTCTCCCTGATTTTGCAGGGGCGGCAAAAAGGAAAAAAAAGATGCAGCCACACCTGTATATAATTTGTGTCAAATGAAGAGCATGCTGTTCAGGACAATAAATGAGATGATGGCCTTTAGCCAAAAGAAATTGCGTCTGTGAATTCTTGATCTCAATCAACTAGGGCTTGGTGGGCCACAAAAGGACCATTGGAAGGATTCGCTCCCACATTTTTCACATGAGATGAAAAAGTTCAGCATTTGCTGTTCCGGTTCTGCCCTCTGTGGCTGGCAGAGAACCCATCATAAATGATCTGGGGGAGGGGGCGGGATTTTTCTTTTATGCCAACAATTTCACAATTTCAGAATGCTTCTCAGGGTCCCTGCGGATCAGTTACAACAGGGGTGGGCAAACTATGGCCCGGGGGCCACATCCGGCCCGTTGATCTTTTTAATCCTGCCCGCCCAAGATTGGTACAGAATTAAGGTTTGATGTGAATGATTGAATGATTGCATTCATTTGATTTTGACTTGTAATGACAGGCATTTCGACACCAGGTGGCGGCCCGTCTGTCAAATTTTAAAAGTCAATGAGATCCCCAAGCCAAAATGTTTGCCCACCCCTGAGTTACAAGGTTATCTTGCCCTCCCCATGATTTGGGGTGCAGTTGCCCAAATGGCAGGCCCATTGCTTTCAAAATGGAGCAATTACCCGACACTTCCACTGTGTAAACTCTCTGAACTGGATATATACTTGCATATCTTTTAGGAATGCCAGTTCCTTTTATTTATATTTTAATGCTGATATTTTTTGCCCCGTTACGAGCCAACAGATTGATTCAATACGTCGGTTTTCAAACCAGAGAACTTTAAGATGTGTGGACTTCAATTCCCAGAATTCCCTAGCCACCCATGCCGGCTGGGGAATTCTGGGAGTTGAAAAATCTACACTTTGTAAAGTTCCCAAGTTTGAGAAACACTGCTGTGTGTTAGTACGTTAGACAAAACAGAGCTTTTCAGGGAAATGCACCTCACAATCAGCAGCCTGCAGTTATTTCAACATGTTTAATGTGTTCCCCTTATTCCAAATATCATTTACTCCTTTTATTTCTATCCTGCCTTTCTAACCCCGAGTTCTCATTTAAAGGAGCATCATTTCGTCACTGTCATAGATCCATAGATCACTCATATCCATCCTTTCCATTCTGGTTTGTCTTCCCCCCACTTTCCCCACCAAAACTATCCCCACAATGAATTGTGAAAGGATCCAAAATTTCAAAAACGATCAAAACTCCAAGCATTTATTTAAATCCACGTCATCGTGCAATTAATGTTTCTGCTTTGGTTTTGTATGACGTTAGAATTTAACTCTTTTTCTTCGCAGATGTACAATTACTGGAACTGACTTCCGTGTGTTTTTTGTTTTGTTTTTTTAAATTCCCATTTCTTTCTCGTCCCTCCTCAGTGTGTGTAAGGGTGCTGAAGAAGCATGCATTTAAACAAATTCAGGAAGAGTTTAAGACTCCATCTATCCAAGCCGGGTATCAGTTTCTAACTAAGGGGCAAAAGTAACAACCGAGTGAAGACCTATTGTTTGTTCTATGACCAGCAATTCGGGTCAAATGGAAGGAAAGCAAATGTATTATACGTCGGATCACCATTAAGTTTCGTCCTTTCTTTCTCTGAATGTTTTGTGTATTTCAGTAAACTCATATTTACTTCTAGGTTGAGGATTAGGCCAAAAATACATTGCAGAACAGGAAAAAGAAAACGCAGGAAACTCCTGTGAAATGAATGAATGACCGCAGATAAAGCAATAACAGTTGAAATAAGCCAAGGAAGGAAGACGATTTTTCTTCATTATGTTTTGGGGGGGACATTGGGATAAATTCTTTTGAGAGTCTGCAGAACACGAAAAGAAAGCCATTTTCCTTTCCATCGAGACCAATAAACTTCATGGACGTGGTCATGTGATTTTCTTGGCAGCTATACAGAAAAGGATTGTCACATTTTGTGGAATGGCTTTCAGCTTCCCAGTTGAGGGTCTTGCTCTGGCAACACTCATTTAGTATTTTGCTCCACAGCTTTCCACCGAGTTGCAGAATCCCCTATTCCAAACAAAGACGCCATTGATGTTGTGTTCGGTCTTGGTCCTGGGTGAACAGAGTGGAGCATCTGACCCCTAAAGCCCGGTGGGGTAAAGGATTTGGAGCAGAAGGAGCTCAGTCCTTGATAGGGATGGCGTTGAAGAACTCAAAGGGCATCAGATCTGGGTTGGTCTCAGGAATTTCTACGTCAGTTGCAGGATGAGGTGTTAAGGAGCACGGAAATCCGTCTTCTGCTATGCTCACTGAAAATGAAGCAAGCCCCATTTTTCTTTCCACCATAGGATGGTCCAGGTTTCATCCCCCTCTCCCCCCCACAAATTTCCAGTGAAGCATGGCACCATATGACACAAAAGAGTTGGCGATATGGCTGTTTAAAAGAAATAATTTAGGGTTGGCTTCTATCCTCCCATTCAGTCACCATAGGTGCACAATAGACAGTGATGCCTCTTCAAATTCAGTCCATTGTCTTTGCAACTAAAAAAACAAACTGATTTCTCACCTGTGCCAGATTGGATTTTTCCACCACCCCCATATGAACTTAAACTACAGTAAAGGAGATTGCAGTGCAGGAATTTCCTGATGGGAAGAACTGCTAACCAATTATTTGTCCAAAAGGCTTTAGCAGGATTCCTGCACCACATAAGGCACTGAATCAAATTATCTTAGTTATCCCTTCCAACTCCATACTTCTGTTATTTTATTCCTGTATGTCCTATTAAGAAAGGTGGTGCCATTAGACGGTTTTATTAGTTTGGGACGTTTAACTAAAGACAGGTATGGAAGCACAGCTGAACGTGTATAAAAACTCGCTCAGTAAATCAATCACACTCAGGGAAAACAGATGCATTTTAGATTGCTAAACATTGACCAGCATTCCAAAGAACATAAATGTACCCCCCCTTTTTTTTTTTTAGTTTGAACTTCTCTCAGGATAAAAGGAATTCGTATTTTGTTCGAAAATGATGTCTGGATTTTCTGTATTTTTTTAATAAGTGATCAGAGACTAGTGTAAAACTTCAAAGTTCAGTCATAATTCGTCACTCCAATACTGGGTTTCTATGTATGGAAAATAGGAGGAGTGTTAATGTATGTTCGCTGCCTTGAATTACTTCTAAAGTAATAAAGGCAGACCAAAAAATGTAACAAAAATGGAGTTACAACCAGTGATGGGGCAGATTTGATACATCGACAAATCAGGTAGTCCTTGACTTACAATGACAACTGAGCCCAACATTTCTGTTGTTAAGTGAGATATTAAGTGAGTTTTGTCCCATTTTGTGACCTTTCTTGCCAGTTGTTAAGTGAATCACTACAGTTGATAAGTTAGTAGCCTGGTTGTTAAGTAAATCTGGCTTCCCCATTGACTTTGCATGTCAAAAGGTTGCAAAAGATGAGCCCATGATCACATGATACAGCAATGGTCATAAGTAGAAACCAGCTGTCAAGCGTCTGGATTTTAATCATACGATCATGGGGAGGCTACAAAGTTTGTAACTCTGACAAATGGTCGCAAGTCACTTTTTTTTTTAGCACCGTTGTAACTTTGAACAGTCACTAAATGAACTGTTGTAAGTCGAGGATTACCTGTACATATATTTTGTTTTTAAGTATTACATTTCTTGTTCAATTTTGTTCATAGGGTTGTTGTCAAGATTGCTTTCTTGGGTGCTAAGAATTGTGTTTATTTCTGTGATTATTATTGGCTACATAACATGGGTTACTGTCTAAAAAAATTGAGATTAGTTCAACTGCTTGATGTGGTCTTCTGTAGGCACAGATGAACTGTCTACCAGCAATCTTGAGTATGCCTCAAGCTAAACCATAACATGCTGGTTTGGCTGAACAAGACACAGTTGTAACCATACTGTGGCTACGCACTTAATGCTCTTAAGTCAGGAGTGTCCGGCTTTGGCTGTTTTTTAGACTTGTGGATTTCAACTCCCAAAATTCCCTAGCCAGCCATTCTGTCATTCCACAAGTCTTTAAAAGATGTCAAGGTTGGACACTCCTGTTCTAAGCCAGGGGTCTCCAACCTTAGCAACTTTAAGACTTGTGGACTTCAACTCTCAGAATTCCTTAGTCAGCCATTCTGGATGGGGAATTCTGGGAGTTGAAGTCCACAAGTCTTAAAGTTACCAAAGTTGGAGACCCCTACTCTAAGCCATGCCACTGTCCTGCTTTTTCAGAATTCTTCCCATGCCATTGACTTAATGTGGGAGCCTGTAGGTCTTGGTCTACAAATAAATTGATTTAGGACTCCAGTTGGGCTGGTGATCCAAAATATATGTTGCATGGAGAAGTACTCCGTTTCAATACCAGCATCACCAGGTAAATGTTGAAGTAACTCTCCTGAAACTTAGGAATTCAACTGCTGGTTGAATGTTATGGTAGAGGTAGTCCTCACTTAACAACCCCAATTGGGACTGGCAACGCCACTTCTAAGTGGTGCAGTCATTAAATGATCATCCAAGGTCATGGAGTGAGACATCATGTGACTTGTGATTTCACTGCACTCCTGGCTTGTCCATTGACGTTGCTTGTTGGAAACTGGCTGTGGAGATCACTTGAATGGTGATTTTGTGACAAGCAGGATGCTGATCGTCATAAAGGCCCACCAGCTTAGTGTGATCCAGAGAGGCTGCAACAGCTGCAAGTTTGAGGACTGGTTATAAAGTCGGTTTTTGCAGCGCCCTCATAACTGGTTGCAAAACAGGATGGTTAACGGAGGACTACTGAGATTTGATCTATCATAGGAGAGTTTCTTTTAATATGCATTGTCATTGCAGTAAACCTAGAATTAGAATTCTTCTACTGGCCAAGTGTGATTGGACACACAAGGAATTTGTCTTGGTGCAAATGCTCTGTGTACATAAAAGATACATTCATCAAGAGTCAAGAATCTTAATGTGCAACACTTAATAATAGTCATAGGGTACAATAAGCAATCCAATCATCCTAGGAAACAGTCCAGCAACCTACTAACGAAACTGGTCATTGTTGCAATATGGAGATTGTAGTTTCTTCAATGTAAACTAAGCATTTACTAAAGATCACCAGCCATCCTAGGACAGATCCAGTAGAGCAGCTGAAGTAGAAGGTATAATTGTAAAGTTGCTTTTAGTTCTTAGTGGTGGATGGAATTAAAGGTAGATCCTAGCTCTAATAAAAAACAACAACCCTACTGGCTAAGTTGGTGCTGTCACCACAGTTTTATTTAAAATAAATAAATAAATGCTAGCAGTAATGCAGCAGTAATGCAGCAGTTATGCAGCTATTTCACACATTTGGTCCTTTGTTCTGTATTGTAGAGGTTCTTGAGATAAATTCTAGAAGTTAAAAATGTTTTAAAGCTTCATCCTCTATAAACAGTAACCCATTTAAGTTTGTGGTCCTATGTGTATTTAATCTGGGAATGGCTTAATTAAACATAATCATGCTTAATTGTGGGGGGGGAGGACATAAAAGATTATGTGTTTAATTAATAAATTGATTTCAGCAAGGCATAACTATCGGCAGATTAGAGCCAGATGTCTGGTTTTAAAGAAACCCAACATAATTGACAGTACCAATTATTGTACTTTCCAAATGAATGCCCATTGTTTAAGAGAAATCCATCCCTATTTTATTTTAGTAGTAGATGTAGAGATGTACGCGCCCGTTTTTTTGTAAAAATGCTGTATTTTTGAATTTTAGATTGCAAAATAAATGTTATTCCCACTATGCCAAAGATGGCTCCCTTAAATGTGCTTAATTGATTCTATCCTTATGCTCTTGAAGAATGAACCTAAGGGATGATCTGTTTTTAAACAAGCATGATTGGGTTTACTGGCCTTAAATTTTGGAAAGGGCACTGAATATTCCAGTTGGGAGGACAGATCTCATTTTGAGTTGCTTCGGTCGTGTGCAGTGGTTGGAGCAGAACAACTGGAAACAGGAGCTATCACTTTGTGGTCCAAAGGACTCTTGAGTTCAGACACTGTGATCATCCCATCATAAGATGCTTTGTGGCAAAACGGTCGAATGCAGCTTCTTGTACTGCTATGTTAATACGTTGTTATATAAAAAAAATATGGAAACTATATTTATTGAATAAAATATTTTGACTTTTAACTGCCTTGATTTTATTTCTGAACAGTTCAGGGATGATGAATTGCAGGTTGAACGCAGCAAGTCTTACAAAAATGCTGCGCATGGACAGAGTTACAGAAAGGAATGACAGTTTTGGGACAAAACGCAAAGCCTTGATTCTTTGCTAAAGAATGTTTAAACTTTCATCCAGTTTTATTTTCAAACTCTTACATATGTTGCTCCTGCATATGTGTATCGTTTTCCTTCCAGTGCCCCTCAAAACATTCCAGGTTCATTTACTGACATTGAATCTAATTCAACCCACAGTTGAATGACATGAGAATGACTTGAGATGAGATTTGAAATGTTTTTCTCATACTTACCTCAAATGCCTTCACTATGTTGTCCCTACTCTCTCTCTCTCTCTCTCTCTCTCTCACACACACACACACACGCTTTTAAAGAGATACCTCACCTGGAGTACCAACATTGAGCTGCAAACTAGCCAATATGGGCTATTTGAACTCAGAAAATAAAATCCAATGAACTGGTTAATCAGGTTTTATGAATGCAGCCATAGTATAAGAAAGGTTCTTTGCCTGTTGTTTCTCTTAATGATGATTATTTTGACACCTGGCTTTAATTGGTGGCTTCAATTCTTGGGCTGACTCAGCGTTACCCCAAAAAAAAAAAAACTGGCAATACACATCCCTAGGATACTGCCAAGAAAATTGCATCCTTATTGCCAGACATTGAGCTAGACTCAAAGTCTCATTTTTACTCTGCTTTTTAAGATACCTGAGGATGAACATTTCATAGCACCTGAAATACCTGTTCCTTTTTTTATTGTAATAACGGATTTGGCACTCTCTCAGAGTTGCAGCTAGCATTCCCTGCCTTTTCTCAATGACACTTTTTTTTATTTCTGCAATGGGCTGACAAGAGCTTCTTTTTAACTACTGGATCTCTGAAGACCACAGGTCTAGCAACTGAGGTACATGATGTGCAAGCAACATTTAGGTGTTTTCTAAAAGGCAACCGGACTATGTTTTTTCCTCGAAGATGTTTCGCTTCTCATCCAAGAAGCTTCTTCAGTTCTGGTTAGTATTCTTCAGTTCTTCAGCCAGACTTAAAGAAACTTCTTGGATGAAGAGCGAAACATCTTTGAAGAAAAAACAAAGTCCAAGTTGTCTTTTGGACAGCCCCTTTGGGACAACCATGACCTGGATGACTGAGAATCTCCAGAAATATTCAGTTGAAAATTACCTGCAGCTATCCTTATGCTAGGCTTGGAAGATGTGGCCATTACTCCTTGCAATGGTCAAATACAGGTAGTCCCCAACCACCTGTATTTGATCACTATTCATTTAGTGCATTTTATAACGGCCACAGCATCCCAGGGTAATGTGATCAGCAGGTGTGACCTTTCCAGCTCTCTCCCAATAAGCCAAGTTAATGCGTGAAGCTGATTGGTTTAACAACTACATCATTCACTTAACAACTGCAGTGATTCACTTAACAGAATGTGTCAAAAAGAGTCATAAAATTGAATGCAACTCAACCACCGCTTGCTTAAGCAATGGAAAAGTCTGGTCCCAACTGTGATAGTTAAGTCATGGACTCAAAGTAAGTTAAGGTCAATCTGGCTTGAGTTGTGAAACATGGTGATGTGCAGTGAGACCTTGACAGGGTTCATGGTCTTTTAGTGTAGTTCCTTATTAACCATATCAATAATGCTCTTTCCGTGCAAAATCTGAATTTTCTTCAAACATCCTGAAGATTTCAAGAACGGCATATGAATCCATCATAGGCCAAACAAAGGCTGAAACTCACATTCTTTGGGTATGTAATGCAAGCAAGCGATGGACAAGAAAAACATGAGCAAGACTGGAGAAAAGGGGAAAAACAAGATGGATGAACATGAGTAGGGACAGCCATGGAATATCATTGGAGGGGAGACCGATTTTTGATGGGATCAGGTCAAAATGGCAGGCATTTATCCATACAGCTGCCAGAGACCAAGCTTCGTTCAATGGCACCCAACATCTCAACAGCAAAACAAAATCTTCATGTATTGTTACGTGTTTTTATGAAAAAAATTTAAAAATCAAATATTATCTGTACATCTTGCTCAAAAGTTGACCAGCCAAAACTTTTGGACGTACTTTATAATAAGCGTTGTGTTTAACTCCTTTAAAGTTAGGGGGTTTCTTTTAAAAAAAATAAAGGCCTTCAGAGGGGCATCACAGGGTAGTTTTGAAGAAATAAGTTACTTTATTTAGCAGGTTCACAATTCATAGCTTTGGACCAACCAAAGAAAACATCAAGGTACCACTTTGTTTTTTTTCTCACCCCACAAATTAGAAACTTCAAACCATGTTTGGGAAAAAGAAACCCTCCGTTTGTGCAACCATAATCTATATTTTATATGGCAAGCACAATGTTAATTTGCAACATTCTCTTATTCCTCTCCTCACCATGATTTTTTTTCTAAAAATAAAACTAATCAAGAAACAAAGTCATTTTGCTTCTTTTCCAATGGCATAATTCATGTGAAGGTTTTGCCATGACAATTGGGCTAGTATTTTATTGACTTTGGATTGCAGAAAGTATTTTTCTCAGTAGTAACAATTCAAATCACAGAAAAATTGTTGATCGGGTGACTGAAATAAAATTACCAAGTGATCTGCATGGCTGAGAAGATCTAGTCTTACATACGACAATAAAACTCGAAAAGTAGATAAGGTTAAAGCATTTACTGCTTGTCTGGTATTTGGCAAAAGGGAAATTCTTTAGGAAGGGTTAAGTTACCGCTGGATGCACACATGGGTGGTTTTTATTAATTAAATCAACCCAAGTTGAAAATCAGTTTCCATTTTTAAAACTTAAAAAAATCATGCACACATACATGGGGATATGTCTGAACATTTTTAGTCTTTGCTAGAGCCAGGCATTTTACATTCAGAAACAAATAATTAAGCCAAATATTTCTGCCACTAAACACAGTCAAACCCTAGCACCACTTTGACAGTACACGTCCCACTGAAAAGCAGGTGACCAATTTTTGCCTCTGGATTTAAAATCACTTTTTAAAATTCAAGAATGCTATCACACAAACAACCTCAGTTTTTCTGCTACTTAAGACAGCAATGCTTTATGTAATGCAGTTTTATAATTACACAGTAATTATAAATTGTGTAGTACCAAACTGATGGCAAATTCCATTTTGTTGAAAAGGCCTCAACATTGCAAAAGGAATCATCTTAAAAAAACAAGTACAGCATGGCATCTATGCCCTAATCTTCAGCACAGGGATAGAATTCAGTACATCTTGTTAAAATTAAAAAATAAAACACATACACACTAAAACACAAAAAATACACAGCATACATCAACGACTCATTCTGAGAAAGCTGTACCCAAATTTTAAGACAGAAAAACGCACACTTTGTAGAGTTTTCATAATTCAAGTTTTTGCTGATATTTACACAAGAAACAAAGAGTAAATAACATAGCTGACTTTGCCAATTCCAGCAGCTAAAAGATTTCCAATTTTATTCAATGGTTTCCTTAAACTTTTCCAACAGGTTACCGAGGGAGTGGCTATAGGACCCTGACAGGTTTTTTTTTTTAATCAAGCAATTAAAATTTTTCCTCCTAATATTTTAGCATCTGCGTAAAAAGTGCATTTTAATGACATGGATACAAGAGACATTAGCAAGAAAACATCATGAACTGTATCAAACCTGCCCTTACAAAGGAGTTTTAAATACCTCGAATCCATGTTTCCAATGTTGTTCTATTGAATGATTATTTTTTGTTTAAGAAAAGGGCAAAATGGTGTTAAAAACGATTAAAAGCCAGGAGGTATTTCAAGTGCTGCTATCATATAAAAACACAAAGAATAAAAAACCACAAATGTTAAGTTAAAAAAAAAAAATCTATGGTTGGGACAAAAAAACAGCGGCAAGCCAAAACATACCAGGGCCACAGTGGGTGCAGCATTTTCGATCTCTCACCATCATGATTGAAAAACCTGAAAATGCTGCATCTCTCTCTACCTCTGGATCTCCCTTTACCTGCCTGGGTAAATGCTTTCCATTTCAGCACGTGTTTCAAAATGCAAGAAACTGCAATCTGCAATAACTGCAATCTGCGGACTCGAGCTAGTTCCTGACTTAAAGTACATCTTCTGGTTTTCAACTAGTCGAGGCTAACTAGTTCACTGAAATTCAAAGCTTAAATATGCTTTTATGCTGGAAAAGAGAAGAGGGGAATGTATGTATGTATGTAGGTGGGAAAGAAACACGGAAATCTCTGGGGCACTTAGTGATGGGGCACTTAGTGATATCTGCAGCAAGTTGCAGTGGCCACTCGATGACATGCGTGTCATGATGTTTTCATGCCAATGCTACACTTACGTGTGTGTCTGGTGCAAGCATTGGCATGATGAGGGCATCGCACACGTTGCCTCCATCCCCTTTGCTGGTACCCAAAAGGACAACCTTGATCCCCCCCCCCTTATCGCTAAAAACAAAACATCTGCGTTATTCTTAGTTACAATCCAGCCATGGTAAAGTTACTTAGCTACTCTCCGTTTCATATAATGGCAAATCAAGTAAAAAGGATTCTCTCTCTTCCATTGAAAGTGCTGAACCTATTTGGTGAGATTACATCGACAGAATTTCAAGTGGCATGGAAAGGGTGGATGACCAAACGGAGAAGGCCCGGCTATTAAGCGGGAACTCTAGTTAGTAAATCATTACTCCACACACAGACCCCACTCCGATCAATGCAAAGGGAGAAGTTTCCTCTTCGTGCAGTTGCTGTCTAACATCCTTCCCTCATCTGGAGGCTATCAGACTTGGAAACCATCTCCTCCCAGTGTCAAATCTGAAATTTTAAATATCCGCAGGCATCAGGCTGGTGAGGTTTGCATAGGCCCACAGAAAAAGCTTGCTCTGGGCGCTGGGATGTCCCTGCGTGATGATCACAGTGAACTGCAGTTGTAAAACAAGAACCCACTCCAGGCGAAGAAGGTTCCCCGTGGTAGTCCTACACACACTCAGGTGAGGTTTGGCTTGTGCTACTCGGCCTCGAATAAATTTGCATTGACATTCATGGTTATTTTGGAAAACCTTCCCGGGCTCAAATCAAAGAGTTTTATAAAATGTAGCAAGTATTACGAGTATTGCATTCAAGTCTTAACAATTCAGTAGATCTTAGTGGCTGGCGGAAGGAGAGAATTCCTTGAAGAGAAAATGAGCATTTCAAGGATAATACAACTGGGCAATTAATGGACAATTAATAAGACTGGGTAACTGATGAAATCCCAAGACTAAGAAGACTGGGTAAGCCTAAGAACAACAGCGAGCAATTTCCTATTCCTGCATTCGAGTGCCCACTGGTCCTTACTGGGCACAGCTTCACCCACTGAAACTTAAGAACAGCCAGGCTTAATAATACTCTAATTTCAACCACTCCGTAAAAAATAACAGGGGAGACGGAAATAGCAGTTATGTGATCTAATGTGGACGGGTTCTCTCCCTTTGGGAATATGGAATAATGATCCAATTCCCAGAAGAAGCTGCCCACACCTGCCTCAGAAACAGGGTGACCCAATTAAGTTAGCAGGAACGCTACTGGTGGTCAGATGAGAAGAGAAGCGCTCCGATATCATCCTCCTTTCTTTTGATGCCGCACACACAACATGGTGCAGAAACAAGGTGGCCTGGAGCTGTGGTGCTCATCAGCAAGGAAAACCACCCATCGGCAGAAGCAAGGATGCTAAAGGAGGCTTCATCCGTCTTGGACATGAGGCACCCGATCCACCTGATATCAAAGGGCAACGCAAAGTCATTAGCCGACCTAGGCGTCAACACACCGATGCAGCTGGCCTGCTCCAGAAAGGGACAAAAATCCAGGTTTTTGCTGGGTCTTTTCGACATCTGCTTTCAACCACACAAGCAAACAACAACAACAACAACAATAAGCCCTTGCCACTCACACTGACAACAGCTGTAAATCAACCACTTAAAAATAATAATAATAATAATAATTAAAAAAATAATAATGGATCCAAACACACTGTTTTAGGATAGTCTCAGCACAGTCGTTGCAGATAGCCCCAAAATATGTTAGCTGAAGATAATTTTGTTTTTCCTCTCGGCTTTTTTAGAATTAGGACAAGTTGGATTGTGAGATCGAACTGTGAAAATGGGAATACCAAAAAGAGTTTGCTTGGTGACAAAAAAAAACCAACAACAACAGAACGTACTTTAAGGTGTGGAAACCGGAAATGTCGAAAAGAGTCATCCAAAATCATGAAAGATCTATGGAAAGCATTAGGAGGCTCCGTTAAAAAAAAAGGAGGGTTGGGACAAGATGATATATATCCACAATGCTGGAGTTTCCGAGGGGTTAGGGCAGCCCAGGCTGGGAGAGAGGGCCAAGCCACCTGTAGTCTGAGATGGTCCAAGGTATAATCCTTACAAGTTTGCAGCCACCCTCCGCTCTTATCTCTTGAGGATTGATCTTCGGTCCAGTTCAGTCATTGGCAGAAAGGGACTGCAATTTTTTTTTTCCCCATTGTGTTTATTTGTACAGACTAGGTACATGTTAGAAGGTTCCGAGAGCACTAAACTGTCGTACTTTTGATTCCAGCAATCTGCGGTCGTGCAAATTCCACAAAGTCGTCGATAAGAACAGGCCAGGCGCCTGGGGGGAGGAGGAGGAGGAAGAGAGCAGAAAAAGACAAAGGTGATTAAATCTTCCCAAATTGAAAGACCATGCTTTTTTCTTGCTTGCTTGCTTTCTTCTAGATCAGGGGTGTCAAACACAGACCACGCGCATCCCAGCTCCGCAAAGGGGGGGGGAACCGTTGCGATAGGTCACGTGACGGTAACATGATGCCACAAGTTTGACACTCGTGTTCTAGATTGTAGAATGACAACGGATAAAGGGATAGTTAAGACTGCAGGAAAAAAACCAATGGCAACCAGCCTGCCTTCCATTAAGGACCTGTACACTGCAAGGATCAGAAAGAAGGCTGAGAAATATATAGAGAGAGACCCCTCACATCCAGGACATAAATTCTTTTAACTTCTTCTCTCAAGAAGATGTTGTAGGGCATTTTGCATGCCAAAACTACTAGAACAGTTTTCTCCCCTCATGCCATCACTCTGCTGAACACCTGATTCCCACAACTCTGCCTCATTTCCCATCTTTCTTTCACCATCTTATCTTTCCTGCTGGCTTCTTGTGATTTATCAAATGTTATTATTAATTATTATTAATTGTTAGCAGGGGGCTGGACTAGAAGACCTGGACTAGAAGTCCCTTCCAAGCTCTATTCTGAATCTTTGTAACTTATGATTAATGATTGTAACCACGATTATGACCTATTACTTTTGTCTACCTATTAATTTGTAAATTTATCTACCTATTACACCATTTCTGACAAAGGGACTCCAGTGGCCTAGAGGTGGTGCTCTCCCCTCACAATCAGGAGGCTGTGAGTTTGATCCTAGGTAGAGGCTAATATTTGGAATAGACTGTCCTGCTCGAGCAGGGGGTTGGACTAGATGACCTCCAAGGTCCCTTCCAATTCTGTTATTCTATGAGTCTATGATTCTACTTGCTGTTTAAAGGTACACCGTGAGTTTATGCACCGGAGACAAATTCCTCATGTGTTCAATCACACTTTGCCAATAGTGAATCCATTTTATTCTATTTTTCTATATTCTATTCTATATTCTATATTATCTTCTCTTCTAGAATTGAGGAAAAGTCCCCTCAAAATCATACTTTCCATTCCTTATTTCAAGCATCTCGGTGTTCCTTGTTGATATATTGGGACAATAATTAAAAATCTGCCACGCTCTCCTTCTGATGTGAAATGTATGTGTGTATTCGCTAACCCAGGAGTCAATAGATTGGGGTCTGTGTTGATAAGACTTCACTCGTCAGCAACCTGCATTAAAAATGTCTCCAAACATGCAACCTTACCAGTTATCCTCCAGCAAAACTTCCTCTGTGTTACCTTCCTTTGTAGTTCCACTATACAGGTAGTCCTCATCTTATGACTCCAGTGGAGCCCAACATTTCTGCTGCTGAGTTAAGTCACCTTTGCCCCATCTGTGGCAGCTTTGCCAATCTGTCCCATCTGGCAACTCAACTTTGGGAGTTGAAGTCGCCAAGTCTTAAAGTTCCCAAGGTTAGAGACCCCTAATCTAATGGACATTGCTTTACAAAATGGGAGAATCAGTGTGTTTTCTCCCGCTGAAATCCACCTACATTTTTTTTCCTTCCTTGAACAAAGCCTTCCTCAGTTTTATTTTTCCGCTGTCCTGAGAAATTCAGAACTAAGCTAAAGCATGCTTCCCAATCCTGGAAATATTTGCCTCTGCTCCCCGAGTGTGTCTTTACAATCAGTCCCAGGGAACCGTAGCCAATGAATCTGGAAGAAGGCAAACTGGACTAGTTTACCCTTCTCTCAACAAAGCAGGCAAAACAAACCAATAACAAACAAACAGAAAAGCCAATTGATATTAAACTTTTTTGCCAGGGTGTTTTTAAAAGGAACAATCTAAGACGGTATTTCGTAAAGAGTTTGCTCTTAGGACCCGTCCCACGTTTAAAAATTAGAGAGAGCCCTAAAGCAGCTTTTCTTTGTATGGGTTATATCTTATCAATATTTGCCATGTTAAAAGTTAGAATTGACACGCTCATAAAATAATTATTTCTTGAATCATGAGAAAATAACAACAGTAGACCCAAATAACAAGGGTGACACCGATTCAAATTTCTGCAAATTAACTTCAGTGTCTGGCAAATAGTTGTGATTTGACAGGTGCCCTGGGGGTGGGGGGGTGGGGTGTCCCAGAACCACTTAACCCAAAAGGTTTGGTGCAGGAGACGGAGACCCTCAAAGAATCAGGCCCTAAATTGTTACAGGATTTAAAGGCCCTTAAGGTCAACAGCAAAATATATTAGTAGGCATTTGAAGCAATCAAGAGAGAAAAAAACATAGACAGAAAAAGGTGTGACAGAATGTTAAAATGGTGCAACCCATTTGCCCGGTCAATAAACTGGTGAGTTGCAGAAGGGAAACACAGCAGGATTAGTGACTCAGCAGTAGCTGGTTTGGCAAGCTGGTTTTATTGAAATAAGGAGGGGGAAAAAAACCACCTCGGAGCAGGGAAATGACAGTGAGTGCCATTCATTTTAAAGCCAAATTTTATACCGTAGCTTGCTAAAGGCTGGTCCATCGCCTTTATGACAGTGACCAACCAGTCTTATTTTCAAATGTTGGACAAACAGATCACTGTTTACTCCCTGGATTCTTCACAATTATCCTTTTTTTAATAACCCTCTGAGAACCGATGAACAAATAGATAAGGTTTGAAGAAAATGACTAATGGGCTTTAGCAGTGTCAATGGCGCAGAGACAGTCTTGCGCTTAAGGCACCACGCTAGAAACCAGGAGGCTGTGAGTTCTAGTCCCGCCTTAGCCATAAAAGCCAGCTGAGTGACTTTGGGCACATCACTAAGAGGCTGTGAGTTCTACTCCTGCCTTAGGCATGAAAGCCGTCTGAGTGACTTTGGGATAAACACTAGACGTCTGTGAGTTCTAGTCTCACCTTAGACATGAACACTGGTTGGGGGACTTCGGGCCAGTCATTTTCTCCCAGTCCAACCCACCTCACAGGGTGGTTATTGTGGGGGAAATAGGAGGAGGAAAGAGTATTAGGTATGTTTGCCACCTTGCGTTATTTATAAAAATAAAAGAGGCGGGGGGAGAATAAAAATAAAAAATTGGGAGCTAGGAAGCCAACCTGGGAACATCTGTTAAAATATGAACCTTTGAACCAATAGTTCCAATAGCACCAAGAAGCAACATTACCTTCCTCGTCATAATTTGACATATCGTCTGCTATCATTGCACTGAAGTCTAGAAGAAGGTTCCAAGTGTCCTTCGGTATAGATCTTTTATGATGTTCCTGTTTGAGAGAAAATCCCACCGTCATAATTCAAGACCTTACTTATCTATTGGTTCCTCAACAGGAATTTAGGCTTAGCACACTGTGGTTCTAAGAGTGGAAATCTCTCTTCACATTTCTTGGACAGCAAGGCGGAAATGATCTCTGTGTCAGATCTCGGGATCGTTATAAAGTAACGGTGTTTGCCGAGCACCGTGGTTCCGCAGAGCGACGCGGCTTTGCTTCTCAGAGTTGCTTAGTCCGTTGGTTGGGATAAAGCAGGACTGGAAAGGCATGCGGCTTCCAGACTTTCGAAGCACTGAGAGGGGTTGTTTTACTTCCACTGAAGGGCCGCTTCTGTGCCTTGGCTCCAGTGCAGTGCTCAAAATTAGTAAGGCTTTGTGCCGCTTTGGGAAAGGCCACCGAAGGAGGCCTTGGTTGGAGGCTCAGTTAAAATAGTGCTTCTTCAAGGCTTTGCACCAGATTAAATGGGCTCATACAGAATTGACAAAAGCAGATATGGTCCTGATAACTCCTAGACAACCCTTCCAAGGCCAAGGACACATTTAAAATGAGTATTCGTACATTCCTTTGTTCAGTCAACAAAATTTCACTGGGTCAAAAATTTGCCATTAAAACTAAAGATTTTTCTTTTGGGATTTCTGATCTTATTTGTTCTTTCCCTTCCTGCCTTCTTTCTCTTTCTTTCTTTTCTTCCCTTCCTTCCCTTCCTTCGCTCCTCTCTTTTCCTTCCTTCCTTCCTTCCTTCCTTCCTTCCTTCCTCTTTCTTTCTTTCTTTCTTTCTTTCTTTCTTTCTTTCTTTCTTTCTTTCTTTCTTTCTTTCTTTCTTTCTTTCTTTCTTTCTTTCTTTCTTTCATCCCCACAGCCGCCCAATTCAACCAAGTTATTCTGGTGTCTTACAAATACAGGTAGTCCTTGCCTTATGACCATAATTGTGCCTGAAATTACAGTCCGGATTGGTAAGCAGTCACCATGTGACCGCACCAGATTTCATGATCATTTTTGCAGCAGTCACAAAGTGAATCCAGCAATGTCAGTTTCTGACAAAAAAAATAATTGTAAATTATGGCCACGTGACTGGGGGATGCTACAAACAGCTATAAGTGTCCAAAATGCGATCAGGTGATCATGGGGTGAGGGTGGAGGATAAACCAGATAGCCTGGTCTTAAGGAGCTTTGGGAAGGTCTGTTGTAACTTTGAATGGTCACTAAGCCATGGGTTGTAAGTCAAGGACTATCAGAAGAGACAAAAAAAGCTGCCAGTTCGCTCTAATGTCAATCTGATCTATTATTATGTTCATAGGCAAAAAATCCTGATCTAGACCCTTTTCATAATGGTATTGATCATACCATACACACACACACACACACACGTACACTCAATATATATATGTATTTGCTAGAAACAATATTTGAACTTACCAATAAAAATCTGTTCCACAAGTCTAGGAATTTAAACCTTCCATGGAGTACTAAGTTCCAATAGGCAATGGCCATTTCTAAATCTGTAACATTAAAGAAATTTAAAAAAAAATCCAAAACAAAAACCAAAAGCATTATGATCCAGAATGATTTCTGGAATGCATAATTAATTATCAAAGCAAAAAAATAATAATAATCTGTAGCACAAAGATGTTTCAAAAGTTCCTGAATTTCAGGATTTTTCATCTTCATCTCCTTCAAAGATTAAATCAGATTATCTCAACTAGACCCTGGGCTAAAGAGCAAGCAAAAGTTTGCAATGGGATTTCCCTTATTCCCTTTGCTGAGCTCTTCGCAATAAGCAGGGAGTTTGCTTCTAAACCTACCCTAAATTTCGGAGGCGGCCTTGTTGTCTTGATTAGCAACACGAGCCCTTCAGGGAGGGAAGAAAAGCTAGAAACGCTGCTGAACTCTTCCAAAGCTTCGACAGCACCTTTCTCAGGGCTGGTTGTCTCACAAACTACGGTTTAACTTTGTTAAGTGACACTTGCTGAGCTAAAAGTCTATGGAGATTCTCAATCATTCAGGTCGTGGTTATCCCAAAGGTGCTTTTCTAAAAACGGCAAAGTGGGGTTTTTGTTTTTTTCCTTTCACTTCTCATTCAAGAAGCTTCTTCGATTCTGGAGACGTGAACTTCAGAACTGAAGAAGTTTCTTGGATGAGAAGCGAAATGTATTCAAAGGGGAAAAAAAAACTCCAAAATGCCTTTTTTGGGGGGTGGGTGGGGGGGTGGAGAAGCACCTTTGGCTAAGGGACCTTGATGGACTTGTCTCGATTGAGGGGGAAAGGCAGTCTCCATCACCCTGTTCAGCCACAGCGATTGCGGAGGAATTTACTTTCCAATATGTGACATGTGTCGCTTCTCCCTGAGCTAGGAAACAGTGGCATACATACCTAAACCTTTCTGTCCTGGATTCTTTGCAAAGTTGAAAGTAAACTGGTAAAAGTCCTTAAATCTTCCTGGCTCTTTCAATTCTTGTTCCATTTTAGGAAGCTGGGCCTTTAGTTTTTCTATGCTGTCACATCTGTATTGATACATTAAAAGATTTTATTTCTCCTTCAGTCAGTATATTAGGCTTCATGTTTTTAAATCCTTCTACAAATTATAGCGATACAGGTAGTCCTTGATGTGCAACCATTTGTTTAGTGACCATTCATAGTTACAACAGCACTTGAAAAAAGTGACTTTGACCAGGTCTTCATGCTTATGACTACTATAGCATCCCCACGGTGACAGAATCAAAATTTGAGCATCTTATAAGCAGCATGCATTTATAAGAGTTGAATTATCCCAGGGTCATGAAATTGTAATTTTGTAAATTTTTTAGCTGGCTTCTAACAAGCAATACCAATGGGGGAGTCAGCCAGCTCTGCTTAATGACATGATTCACTTAACAACTGCAGTGATTCACTTACCAATTGGGGCAAAAAAAAAGTTGTAAAATGGGGCAAATCTCACTCACGGAATTGCCTTGCTTATGCCACAGAAATTTGAGGTGCAATTAAGGTCGTAAATCAACAACTACCTCTATCCTTTATATAGGTAGTTCTTGGCTTATGCCCACAATTGGGACTGGGATTTCTGTCATAAGACCTGGTGGTTGCAAATCGAATTGGACCCAATTTTAGGACCATTTTTTTTTACTAGGACCATTAAGAGAAACCCATAGCTATTAAGTGAATCACATGGTAGTTAAGTGAATACAGTTTCCCCAATGGGGAATTTTTTTTGCGGGAAATCGACCATAAAGTTAGCAAATCACAATCACGTGGCCCTCCAAGATGTCGCTGCCACTAGTCATAAATGGGAGCTGGTTGCCAAATGCCGGAATTACAATCCCATGACTTTGGGGTACATGCAACAATTGTTAAATGTGGATGCAAGTCATAAAATCACTTTCTCTAAGATCATTGTGACAGTCATTGAACAAGTGGTTGTACATCGAGGACTATAATTGCTTTTAGAATGGACGATATTTGAAGTTGTCTATGATTTGGTTTATTAAAATAGTAATTAATCTACACACTTACAAATCACCTAGGGATGAAATTTCCACACAGGGCAGAGGTTTAGAACAATTCTGCAAGAATGATCACAGCTTCCCTTTGTTTGCTTGAATCAATGAATATGGTAACCAAGGCAAAAATATATACCAGAAAAAGGTTACGTCTTACAAGAAATTCCTTAGAAATTCAGCTACTTGTATATTTAAATCAATAATCTGATAGTCTGTTCATTTTCCTGATCTTGCAAGTAAACAAAGTCAGTTCAGAAAACATCGGGCGTATAAAAGCTGCCATAAGGATATTATGGAGCACTAACATCTATGTTGCTCCGCAGTTTTCTCACACCTTGCATCAACCCACTTGCCAAAAGAGTAAACAAATGCACAAGTTCCGTTCTGGTAGTGACATATCTGTAAGGAATATTTTATTCTACACTTCCAGATATGGTCTCATCTGATATTTCAATGAAGTGGAACACACAGAAAGAAAGTTTTTGGGCCCTAGCGGACAGTGCAATGAAAATACAACGATTTCTCACTTTGGACAGTAAAAATAAATACAAGTTTTCCATCAGCTTGCTGTACCTATTACAATTAAAAAACAAGAAACAAAAGCTAAACAAAGCCTTCAATAATGCTATTTAAAAAGGGGATTGAAAATATTGCTCCTCTTAATTCTGTCACTGTACCACTACCATTACCTTGTAATAATTCAGTGTTTTTCAAACATGGCCATTTTAAGAGGTATAGATTTCAACTCCCAGAATCCCCCAGACTGCAAGTCTATGCTGGCTGGGAATTCTGAGTGCTGAAATCCACACATCTTAAAAGCAACCCAATTTTTGAAAAAAAAAAAAAAAACATTGCTGTAACTCTTGATGATTATTTTTGGTTTTGCACTCATGTCAGAAGCGCTTCCAATTGAAAGAATTAGCCACCGGTGACATCACCGTTGCCCTGGGGACGCCCAGCTGGGGGCTCTTTTCATGTCCCTGGCCGGTGCTGAAGCGAAGGATTCAACCCCACCCCACGGCAGTTCTCGGGTCTCAAAGGCGGGCATGCTAACCCCTCCTGCCCAGTGTTTCAACCGCTCAAGCCGCTCTGCTCCTTTCACTTGATGATTAAAAACAGATAATAAAATACTCCACAAAGGAGCGTATAAGTGTTATTTGCTAGAATCAATGTGCAACTAGGCCACAGCTTGGTGGGCAGGAAATCAAGAGAGTGAGTGCCATTCTGTAAAATCAAACAGGGGATGGGCAGGGTTTTAATGCTGCTTTAACCCAAAGGGCGCTGCATGCCTCACCGGATGGGCTCCAGCACTTACCCAAGTTCTGTCATCCCATCCATGAATTCCATCCTTAGGAATTCGCACTGCGTCGCAGCTCTGAATTTCCAGGCAATTATCAAGACACTAATGCTGGCGGGGTCTAGTGCCAAGTCATCGCAAAACTGTTGTATGCCATCTATGCCGATTTTATTCTCATCTTGAGGATCTTAAAGGTTTAAAGGAGAAATAAATCAATAAGCAAACAAACAAACATGTAAAAATTCCTAGAAACATGCACTCCAGCAACAATGGTACGGGGTAGGTGTGATTTCAAAACAAATCACGTGAGTGAGAAACTAATTTCTGGCTCAAGGGACATTAAGTGCTGGCAGGTGCCACCTCACATCAATCTTTGCACTATAAAAAGGTGTAAGAAGTGTCTCACAGTCCTTCTCTTGCCTGGAATCACAACTGCAATGGAAAATGGGACAGTTTTTCTCTTTCACAAGAGGGAGAGAGAAGACATCTCAATTCATCTCTCATGAAGGACTTTTTTTTTAAAAAAAAAAATCCATGTCCCTGCAAGTCCAGGTTAAGAGGCAGCTCTGAATAAGGGGGCTCTGGGTAGAAGAAAAAGCAGTGGCTTGACAAATAATTCTAGGAAAGTCAGAGTAGAAATGTGGGTAAGATCCGGTAACTAGATCAAACAAGAGAACGTGCCTTCTGATGTTAGAAGGTCCCCAAACTTTTGCGCTTGAGTCAACTAACAAGATTTACACGTTGAAGAAAGTTATGATCTGTTAAAACTGGAATTATGGTATAAACCAAAACTGGTTGAATTCAGACACAGCGTGCTCTATCAAAGCCACCCCCTCCCAAATGTCATGCTCTGGAAAGAAATGAGCAATATCTCCAGAGTCAGGAAATTTCAATCTAGTTTCCTAACCCAGGAAAAGGTGGCCTTCCAGGGATATGAGTGGAAGAGGCAAGGATTGTTTGGGAGTGACTTTTCAAGAAATTTGGGGTTGAGATTGGGGTTTAAGGATGAAAATCAGAGCAGTTCACTTTTCAGAAGTGAACTATATTTCCACATGTGTTGTAATACAGGTAGTCTATGACTATTAGAAGTTGCAACAGCACCGAAAAAAGTAGCTTAAAACTTATGACTGTTGCAACACCCCCACTGTCCTATGATCAAAATTTGGATGCTTGGCAACTGGCTCATATTTATGACAGTTGAAGCATCTTGAGGTCAACTTCTGTGACCTTCTGACAAGCAAAGTCAATGGGGGAAGTCAGGTTCACTTAACAACCGTGTTTCTAACTTAACAACTGCACAGATTCACTTAGCAACTGTGGCAAGAAGTGTCATGAAATGGGGCACAACTCACTTAACAACTGCTTCACTTAGCAGCAGCAATTTGGGGCTCAGTTGCAAACATAAGCCAAAGGGCTACCTGCAATATAAGAGACGATAAATATGTTTGCTGCTCCCCTAAGCTTCTTAGGGGAAAGAATGGGTCAAGGACTACTTTAAATAAGGTAGTTAAATAAACAAACCGTGTTGCAATATGTAAGGGCCAAACATCTACCCTTTTCAGTCATATTCCCTCCCTCTCCCCCCCCCCAGCTGAAACCAACAACTATAGCTAAGTTCAACCATTCAAAACACTAATAAAAACCTTTTCACTCACCTTTGTATCTATTATATAGTTGCTCTAATTTCTTTCGGTCCAGTGATCCCTTAATGTTTTCTCGTATATACAGTTCAGGATTTTGAAAAAAATTATCTGTTGCAACATCGAGCTTCCAGTCATTCTGGGACAGGCAATTCACTGCTGTTTTTTCACTGGATTGTGTGAAGATCATAAACTGCCGAACTTTATCTTTTTGCGATGACTTCAACTTGTTCTAAAAAAAAAAGTTTGAAAAGAAGAGCAGAAAAACTTTATACCCGTTTTGCCCTGAGAAGGAAATATCTCAAAGGAAAACTCCATACATGATAAATGCCAGTTGCGGAAGAACTAAGGCAGATATTCAGAAAGCCCGATTAGGATATTGATTTCTGAACTTTGCACAGATGAATTCAGAAGTTACTTGCAAGTCATGTTGTTCACCATTGCTCCAGGCACCTCACAAGTCAAATAAGCTTACTACGGTGGAATTAACAACAAAATACACGTCTCTCAGTGTATTAGTAACAATGTGATTTATGGGCTCATTCAGGTTATTCAAGATAGAAGCAACATCCTTCACAATATCTGCTAAGGCTCCATGAAACAGAGAGCCTAAAAAAAAACAATAACAGACTGTAAGGTTAATTACCAGGAGTGTCTACAAAGTATGGTCAAAAAAGTCAAGATGGTAGCTGTAATGATTGAAGCATCACTTGTTTGCCTTTTTTAAAAAAAAAAACTTATCTATGGATGCACCTGACACATATCCAAAGTGATCGATTAGCTTTCAGAAACTAATTGATTTGGGAATACAATAGAACAGCTTAATGAAAAGGCTAATATACCACTACTAATTTCCCTCTAAATTATTCTCATATGAAATCTAATAGGACATCAACTGAACTCAGAAGTGACGAGGAAAAAAAAGTTTTAACTGAGGGTTAAATGTGAAACAATTTAACAAAAAAGTATCAAAATTCAGCACAACAATACATGCCTAGGTAGTCCTCGATTTATAGTAGTACTTTGAGTCTGCAAATTTTGGTCATAAAATGCAGTGGTCATTAAGTGAACACAGTATTGCAAAATGCACACTGGGGTTGTTAAGTGAACCCACTGTTCATTATGGGGTGGGGTTTTTTTGCCAGTTTCTGGCACAAACAACACAAATTGTGGTCAAAGTAAATACCAGTTTCTGGCAAAAACAAGGTAAATCATGGTCAAACAGCCCAAGGAGGTTACATGAGTTATTGTCTATCAATGAACACAAAGAATATTATCAAGCAATAGATGTAAACTTCTTCGTTTCCCAGAACAGCACTTGAAACAGCAGCTACATCTACATATATCTGCCCCTATCTCTTAGCTAACTCCACCTCTGGCAATCTAGCATGAGTTGATGGCCCAATGAGATTAAAATGGCAACAGGGAACAGGACCACAGAAAAATGTCCCTGAATAAGATGTTCCATTAATATAAACTCACATTTTTAAAATAGGCAATGCTAAGGATTTCCCCTGTCCAGTCTCATCCAACTCGGGGGAACGGGACGGGACGGGGGACGGACTGCTCATCTCCACTTCTTAGCTGAGGGAGCCCGCGTTGTCCGAAGACACTTCCATAGTCATGTGTCCAGCATGATTACAGTGAGGCACACTGTCACAGCACACGAACGCTGTTATCTTCCCACTATTTATCTGCTCACATTTGCATGCTTTCCAACTGCTAGGTGGGCAAGAGCTGGGGCCAGGAAGAGGAGCTCACCCCACTGACTAATGCCCAGGTCTCAAACCTTGTCGAACTTTCCAGCCAACAAACCCAGCATCTTAACCGCTGAGCCATTGCACCTTTATTGGTTTAAATAGATTTACATAACTATCCACCACACAACAATGACTAGAGGAGATGGGTACAAGGATTCAAAAACAAAAAGATACAAACAATGAAACCCAAGGAACCAAACCAGGAGGAACCAAATAATAATAAAAGAATACATCACCGGTAGACTTTGCCTGGCTTCTGGCTCAAATGGCAGAGGTAACAGCCAGGTCTTCAAAGTTTTACAAAAGACTAACATGGTTGGGGCCATTAGGATCAGGGGATACAGGCTGCGAATGCCAGTTTGATGGAAGGGATCCAGAGCATGCCTTCCTTACTAGATCTGGTGAGATGGGAAGAAATAATGAGGGATAGGAGGCCCATATAACTATAGGAGCAAAAATGTGAACCATAAATTTAATCCAGATGACACATCTGTATAGTTTTCTGGGTAATATTAAAGGAAATTATTTGTCGCTGTCTTCCAGGCAATGACAATGTCACTGGGATTTTAAATTGCACCCCCTCTTCAAGTAGTACTCTTCTGCTTAGTTTCTGAGTTCAAGCAAGGTTAACTAGATGCTGGCTACAGTATGAATACACTTTGCCAGAGATAGAAAAATGGCCTATCACATCTCTTCCTAGGAAGCTAAATCCAGAGGCAATAAATTAGTCTAAGGAGAAACATCCTGGGTGTGTACACTGAAGGTAAAATTAACTGCACCTAAACACAACTGTAAGTACCAAGAGTCCTGGTACAACTGACTGTATTTCCTGAAGAATTTTACATGCTGTTTTGGGCAGCACATTACTGAGGTAACAAGTATCTAGAAAGTGTTTATATACATACATACACACACACACACATTTATAGACATATATAGACATACATATAAACACACACACACACACACACACACAAGAAAAGGTTTTCAAATAATATAAACTCATTTACAATACTAATCTGCTCTAAACTAAATTACAAACCAATTTTCAGACTATATTCTTCAAATCATTTGAAGAGTGCACTATACAGGAAATATGAAGGTTTTAACCTATAAATACAAATGTTTAAAACTCCAAAGAATTTTTAAGAATTCCTAATGACCAAAAGAAAAAAGGGAACTAAAGTGTCTTTCAACATGAAACCTAGCCATTAGGAAAATAGGTGAAAATCTCAAAATATGAGTTGTTGAATTCTTAAATTGTTAATTTAAGCATATGGATGCTATGAGCTGAAGGCTAACATTTGAATAAGGCCCATGTTCTCATCCCTACTTCAAATACTGACCAACTAATATAGCACTAATGTTTTGTGGAACACAGCCATTGCCAGCAAATTAATTAAAAATATTCCTCAATTTCCCAGGGCAATTCCAAGTGTGTATGAGTGTGTGTGTGTGTGTGTGTGTGTGTGTGTGTGTGTGTGTGTGTATGAAATACATGCAGAAGATCATGAACATCATATCAACAGGTCAACACACTATTCAAGTAAACAAGACCCAAATAGCATAATGCATTCCAACAGTAATTAATGATGTCACTGACTTTTAAAGATGTGTAATACTAGTTTACACCAAGAGTGGAAAACAAATTAACAGTCTGAATTAAATTCAGACCAAACTGAACTAAATCTGACACTAAATTCTACTTCAAACCAGATTCTCATAGATTTCTGCAAGAGAACAGGGATATTTGAGATGAAATAAAGTGACAAGATGATTCAAATACTGCCTCATCACCTTCTAAAAGTTGATGTCAGATTTTGGTCTAGTTTCTTCTTTCTTGTAGAAAACTCCTTTTATAACATATAAACAAATAAACCAAGCCTGGGATTGTTATTATTATTACTTATCATCGCAAAGTCAGCCAAACGTTCAGACTAAGTTTGGCATTTCTGTATTGTTATTATTGTTATTGTATTAATTGTTAGATTCTACAAGAACATTCTGGGACAAAACTTTGCATTTGCTGCTGTACCTATGTTGTGACTTATCCAATAAACAGTCATGGTTTCATTCATATTCTACAATCAATTGGATTCATACACCTAATGTTTACAAAGCATAATTCCTGGCTTCCCATACCACTCTTATCCCCAAACTACAGCTTCATCTTTCTGATGAAACCTGCCATCAGAATCTCTTATCAGGGAGGGACTCCGTGGATGAAGAAATTAATGCATATGTTAAATTTATACCCGAATAACAAACTCGGCAGATAAGTTTGGGCTGAGAGAAGGAACAACGATCAACTCTGAGATACCAGATCTTTAAACTGGACTTGAATCTACTACACTTTTTCGATTCCTTAATCCAGCACCATCCAGCTAGAGGGAATCCCTGTCCTTTCTGAAGATCAAGCCATCCCAAATCGGACAGCATCTTTCCCCACCAATACATTTCACACACAAACAAAACCCGTGTTGTCTATGGGAATTTTGTGCACCGAATTTTGTAAGCCCACAAAAACATTCCTGGGATGTTGGGCACAAGATCCTGGACCTCAATGGAAAGTGAGAGTCTTTTTTTGTGTGTGAAATTGGGGTTATGGGGGGCAGGGGGAGAGATTCCTGGTGTTTGGCCACCACGGATTGACCCATCTCTCTCCTCCTTGCCATGAAGACCAAACGATTGCTGGAGTTTTTCTCCTCCGATTCCATCTCTTTCCCATCCACCCACAAGCTTCCATCCCGTCTGCAGTGGGGAAAGAGCCCTCAATTCCTCGGCGCCCATTTCCCCAAAACCTTGAAGGGGGGGGGGGAAGCTACACCCAGGAGTACCCCAAACTCCTTGTTGAATGAAGTGCAAAAGGAATCACCCCCCCCCCCCCCCCACACACACACACCTCATACACAACCCACAAAGGCTTCCGTCTCACAGGGAAAATACTTCTGGGCTCCGGAATTCATGCCTGGCCTGGATCGGGGGCGACCCCAAAGGTTCCCCCCTCCCCCACACGCCCTCCCGGCAAGGGCACGACCCGAGATCCCGGCGGGCCAAGCCCGGGCGTCTGAATCGAGAAGCGGCCCTTTCCCCCTCAGGCAACCGATAGCCCGCATCCCCACCGCCGGGTTGAGTGGGGGGAGGGGGGACGGAAGCGGTCCCCGTTTTCCCACCGGGCCTGCCTTCCTTGGCGGCGGGTTTTGGGCCCCCTGCGCGGCCTTGCGGGGTCGCGCCCTCCCGCTGCCGGCTAGGCCGCGCCGTTGCCAGGCGATGGCGGCGGCGGCGGCGGTTTTCCCCCTCAGCGGGCGGGCTCTCACCATGGTGGGGCTGCGCGCGGGCCTCGCTCCCCGCCGGGCCGGCTCAGGCAGACTCTGAGGAGGAGGAGGAGGAGGAGGCGGACCAAGGTTGGCGGCAGCGGCGGCGGCGGCGGCGGCGGCAGCGGCTCCCGGGGCTCCTCCTCGCGGGCCCTGCCTTCCGCCGCTCATGCGCACTGCGCCCAGGCCGCGCTCGCCGGGCCGGCCTAGCCGGCAGACCTCGAGTGGCCCCGGCTGCCGGGCTGGGCCCTCCTCTTTCGCGAGGGCTTGGTCCGCCTCGAGCCCTTAGCCCGGCAGCGCGCGGAGGTCGCGTTGAGCCTCTCGGCGGGGAGGGAAGGAAGGACGGCGGGGCTGGGTCGCCCATTCCCGCCGCCTGCGGCCGCCCGACTCTGCCTACCCCCCCCCCCCCCCCCCGCTTCAGAAACGCCTCCCCGGGCTGTTCGAACGGAAGATCCCGGCGGCGGAGGGCAGGCCGGGAAGCGTTGCTTGCATCGAGGCTTTTATTCAGTTGGAGAGGCCGCCCAGGTGGCCCAGGACTGGGGACGATTACCCTGCTTACGATCATAATTGAGCCCCAAATGTTATGTCGCTAAACGAGATAAAGTGAGTTTTTGACCCATTTTACGACCTATACTTGCCGTGGTTGTTAAGCGAATCATTGCTGTTGTTAAGTGAATCACGTTAGTTGTTAAGTGGTGAAAGCTTCTACTCGTTGCAGAATACCTTATGCCACCAGGCTTGAAGTCCTAGAAAACCTACAACTACACCGCCTTTGGTCCGATCTAGGTATAGTATATAAAATCATACATTGCAATGTCCTACCTGTCAATGGATACTTCAGCTTCAACCATAACAACACAAGAGCACACAATAGATACAAAATTAAGGTTAACTACACCAAACTTGATTGCAGGAAATACGACTTCAGCAATAGAGGGGTCAATGTCTGGAACACTACCTGACTCTGTGGTTTCTTCCCCAAACCCCAAAAACTTGAACCTTAGACTGTCTACTATTGATCTCACCCCTTTCCTAAGAGGTTTATAGGGGGTGTGCATAAGCGCACCAACATGCCTACCATCCCTGTCCTATTGCTTCTTTTATTTTTATTTTTATTATATGTATTCATGTATTCATAACTATGTTTTTACTTATACCTATTATCTTGTAAGCAATTGACAAATAAAAAATAAATAAATAAAAATAACATAAAATAAACTGCCAGCAAAGGTAACTTAAGTCAATAGCAATAGCACTTAGACTTATATACTGCTTTGCAGTGTTTTACAGCCCTCTCTAAGCGATTTACAGAGTCAACATTTTGCCCCCCCAACAATTTGGAGTCCTCATTTTACAAGCCTTGGAAGGATGGAAGGCTAAGTCATTGAGTTTAAATTTGCATAGGATAAAATACATGTCCATCACCTGACCCCCAAAAATACAATAAAAATTAAAACATTTAAAAATAATAATTAATTAAAAAGAAAACAAAAAGCAAATAAACTCAAAGGGCAGACTCAATGGACCACTACAGGAACCAGTAGGTCTTTTCTGCTGTCAATTTTCTATGTTTTTACTAAGTAAACTACATTGGTAAGTTGAAGAGGGTGATTCCAACTGGCCTTCAGTTTAAGGGAGTTTTTGTCTTTATTTAAAATTCTAGCTCCGGTGTCCTATATACAGGAAAGACTTCTGCAGAAGGTCCTTTTCTCATCCCACTGGTTTCCTTGAAACAAGCTGGATGGATTTTGCTTTGTTCTTGACCTTCAGAGTTGGAAGAGACCTTGTAGGTCATCTAGTCCAACCCTCACTCACCCTGCCCAAGCAGGATACCCTGCTTACACCATTTCTGACAGATGGTAGTCCAGTCTCTTCTTGAAAGCTTCCAGTGACGAAGCTCCCACAACTTCTGAAGGCAACTTTTGTTCCATTGGTTCATTGTTCTCACTTCCATCATAGACCTCTTCCAGGGAAGAACCAACCACCATATATCATGAACAAAGACTGGGTTATCAAGGACAGTGTTTCTCAAAGTGTGACCCAGGATCCATAGCTTTCCCCAAGAAATCCACAAAATCAAAATTATTTGCCAGCATATTTTGAAAAAAATGAAATATTAAAATCTCATCAAACAATTGTGAGAAGTGGCCATGGCAGCAAATGCATCCGTTTTAATTTTTAATAGAGTAGTTATCAGTACAACCCATACAAAGAATAACTCTTTTGGGGTCTTCCATAACTTTTAAAAATGGGAAGGGGTCGTTAAAGGGGAAAAAAAAGAATAAGAAAGACTAATCTAGGGAAACCCAGAACTACATATTAGGCTGTTCTTCATGTGCCTTGTTATATTTTATCCATATATGTGTATGTCTGTAGAGTGTGCTGCTGGCAGAAATCATTGACTTCCTTTATTTTTCTTCCCCATTGTCTTTTTTATTGCTAAACTGGTTCTTTAATCTTAATCTGCATACTAAGTGGCTCATAAGCTTCTTTTGAAATCAGTAGGCTCACTCTGAAGTAATGAAACGCCCTACAGTTCTGACACTACAGAAAAGAAAAGGAAGAAAATTGGGAGCTTGTTTCACTTACTTTCTTCAGAACAAAACCCAGCAGAAACGAAAGTGTGGGTGAAAGCCTTCAAAGGAAGACCCCCCTGTTCCAGTTACGGAGAGAAGCGGCATAGGGACCCCTGGTTTGAGGAAGACATACCAGCTACATCTCTGTGCAGATATGTGCAGGTACTCCTTGACTCACGAACATAATTGGACCCCAAATTTCTGTTGCTAAGTGAGACAATTGTTGAGTTTTGCCCCATTTTACAACCATTCCTGCCACCTGTTAAGTGAATCACTCTAGCTGTTAAATTAGTAACACGGTTGTTAAGTGAATTTGGCTTCCCCGTAGATTTTTGCATGTCAGAAGGTCACAAAATGGGATCACATTACTCCAGGACATGGTAACAGTCATAAATATGAGCCAGTTGCTAAGCATCCACATTTTGATCACGTGATCATGTGACCATAGGGATGCTTTCAACAGTGGTAAGTCTGAAAACCAGACATAAGTCATTTTTTTCGTTGTTGTAAGTTCGAACTGTCACTAAATGTTCCTAACAGACAGCAGTAGGTGAAGCTAAGCAGAATCACATCTGATACCTGTACAATTAGCACAGCCCACCCCACCCCCCAGGGCTGTGTGCTTTCTCCACTTTTCTTCTCCCTATATACCAATGACTGCATCTCAAACGATCCATCTATTAAAATACTGAAGTTTGCAGATGACACAACAGTGATTGGTCTCATTTGAGACAACGATGAATCCGCATACAGACAGGAGGTTATACAAATTGCCTCATGGTGTAACCGAAACAGTCTGGAACTGAACACACTCAAAACCGTAGAAATGGTGGTAGACTTTAGAAGAAACCCTCCTATACTACCACCTCTTACAATACTAGACAACACAGTATCAACAGTAGAGAACTTCAAATTTCTAGGTTCTATCATATCACAAGACCTAAAATGGACACCTAACATCAAAAATGTACAACAAAGAATGTTCTTTCTGCGCCAACTCAGAAAGCTCAAACTGCCCAAGAAGCTGCTGATACAGTTCTACAGAGGAATTATTGAGCTTGTCATCTGCACCTCTATAACTGTCTGGTTTGGCTCTGCAACCCAGAAGGACAGACACAGACTTCAGAGGATAATTAGGACTGCAGAAAAAACAATTACTAGCCACCTGCCTTCAATCGAGGACCTGTATACAGCAGAAGTCAAAAAGAGGGCTGTGAAAATATTTACAGACCCCTCACATCCCGGACATAAACTGTTTCAACTCCTACCCTCAAAACAACACTATAGAGCGCTGCACACCAAAACAATTAGACACAAGGACAGTTTTTTCCCGAAAGCCGTAACTCTACTAAACAAATAGTTCCCTCAACACTGTTCAACTATTTACAAAGTCTGCACTACTAATACTGTTAATCTTCTCATCACTCCTTGTCACCCATCCCCTCCCATTTGTGACTGTATGACCATAACTTTGTCGCTGTATCCCTGTGATTTATATGGACTGTTTCTTAGTATGATTTGATTGCTTATTGTACCCTGTGACTATTATCAAGTCCTGTACCTTATGATTCTTGACGAATGTATCTTTTCTTTTATGTACACTGAGAGTATTTGCACAAAGACAAATTCCTTGTGTGTCCAACCACACTTGGCCAATAAAGAATTCTATTTTAAGTGAATAGTTGCAAGTGTAGGAATTCCTGTAATAGTAGACATTTTATTGTAACTTCACAATTAGATTTTCCTTAATATGCTAAGATAAATCATATTTTTGCCACATGGCAAGATGTTGTAATGTTCACTAACATAACAATAACAAATAACTCCCTTTTCACTATACAGATAGATAGTCCTCGACTTACAACCATTTATTTAACAGTGGCTCAAAGTTATGACAACCTTGGAAAAAGTGACTTATGACCTCTACTCAAACTTAAAACCATTGAATCACACAGACACACCATAGTCATGTGATTTCACCTCGGGCATTTGGCAACTGGCTTGCATTTGTGACCAGTTGTGGTGTCCAGCAATTATGCAGCTGTGATTTGCTAGCATTTTTGCAGAGTTCCAGCAAATAATGCCCCAGGGAGGAGCTAGATTCACTTAAGAACCACTAAAAATTGTGATATAACCAGGTCCAACTCGACTTATTATTCCAACAACTTATGATAGAAATTCCTTTTGTAAGTCAAGGGCCACTTGTATGCAGAAGTGGAAAACTTTGAGTTACCAATGAAACATTTATAGAGTTGGTAGGCAATGACCTGCACTGGAAATATCTTTTTAAGATTTCAAATTTTATAAAATTGCAGTTTGTGACTATTGCTCTTTGCTGTGAAACTCTTTAAGTTGTCCTGCTTTCATTTTAAACAATCCTTCTGCTTTTCTGTTTTCTTCTTGGAAGTATATATTGGAAAGCCATACATCCTCGCTGGTTTGGGAAGGGCAGAAAAAGAGTGCGTTAATGCTAGAGCATGCTGGCTGAGGAATTTTGGGAATTGAAGTCTATACATCTTAAGGGTGCAAAGGCTGAGGCACACTCTGCTAGTGGATGAGTGTAACACTCATTCACTAAGCTGCAAATGCTCTCATCAGTCTCATTGACTTAGTAGCCTTGGGATAATTATACATCTCTCATTTAATGTACAGCGTCTCTCAGGGCTGCAAAGGAAGACTAGGATAATCTCTATCCTTTCCTCTCCTGGCCTCCAAGGCTAGGATTTAAATTCAATGACAAACACAGCCCTTTGGTGGAAGCATGAAATGGTAGTGTTGAGATTCCGATCAGGCTTTTGTTCCGCGCAAATAGTGAAGAAAAGAATTCTCCTCGAAGTGGTAGATTCCAGTGATTTCCATATGGGCAACCTCCAAGATGGAGGGATTCAATCCCCATAATTCCCCAACCAGTACGGCCGTTGTTGATATTTCTGGGAGCAACCCCGGTGTAGCTTTTACCAAACTGGCTATGCTTCAACTCTCATTGTCCTAAGCTGGTTTAAGTCCAACACGTCTGACTTGCCTTAGGTTGGAGAATGTTCTATTCAGAAACATGGTTCTCCAGTTTTCACTATTGTTGACTGAAATTTGGGCGCTTATGGATGCACATTTCAATAAGGAAGAAGGAATGGAAAGGAATCAAGTAAATGACCAAAGAGTGGGGATTCTACTACAGGTAGACCTCACTTAGTGACTGTAATTCTAACCAGCAACTCCATCGCTAAGCAACACGGTTGTAAAGCACAATGTCACGTGACTGCACTGACTTACGGTGGGGAGTTGCAGCAGTTCCAGTTGTGGTTGTTTGATGCAACCCCACTGCTGTTAGATGCAATGTCCCATGATCTCCACTTGCAGCCTCCTGCCAGCTTCCCCATTAATTGCTTGTGGGAAGCTAGCCGTGAAGGTCACAAGTGAGGATCATAATGACTGCACGGGATTCTCCTAACAAGCACTGGAATTGCAAACTGGCTGCCATAAACCTAATCATCATCATCATCATGTGGTTGCAGATTGTGGTTGATGCTTCACCAGCTGCAACCACAAGGACCAGGAATTAGGTTGTCAGTGTTACAGTTGCTGAACAAGTGGTTGTTAAGTAAGGACCACCTGTGTTTGCTCTTGTTTTTAACCCTTAGGCTCCCCAAACAGAATTAGGAATCTAATTCAGCATCGCGCTGAAAACATTGTGTGCCTTCACTCTTTTGTTCAACTCTTGTTCCTTTTTTTGTCCGACACTAGTGATAAAATCTTGGGTCAAAAAAAAAGGAGTAATACCTCCTTAAAAAACCTTGGTCCAGCTGGCCTGGCTGGTAGCACCTCGCCCTTTCCAGGTTATAGGAGAAGATGGTCAACAGTTTTGAAGGCAGAAGAGGGCTTTACGCCCCAACGGCAGATAAAACAGTAGAACCATCTTCTAGAAGAAGGGAAACTCTTGATTTCAAACCTCCACTGCCTTGTGGCTATATCTGTCATTGGAAAAGGCCACAGGAGTCAACCTTGAGGCAAAATCCAGAGCCGGAGTCCCAGAAGCAGTTTGTGACTGTGTCCAATCACATTCTGGTAACTCTTGCAGCTAGAACTAACCATATCAGCTCTGCCATTCCATTAAACTATTTCAGGGATGTGCAAAGGGAGGGATCTGCTGCTTGGGTAACAGTTTATCCTCCATGTTAAATGACCAGGCCTCGTGCTCTGGAGACGACACTCCAGATTTGCATGCAGCATTGAAACAACAGGGAAGTGGCAGGTTTCATAGCACAATATCATAGTCTCTTGAGACTGAAGGATGCCAATTCAAGTGATAAAATCTTGGGTCAAAAAAAAGTTTCTGCCGACCCCAGAAATTGAAGAGCACAGGCAGGTTCTGGAAAGTTTTATTAATCAACAACTCAGCTGATTGTACCCTATGACTATCATTAAGTGTTGTACATTATGATTCTTGATTCTTAACGAATGTATCTTTTCTTTTATGTATACTGAGATTATTATACCAAGACAAACTCCTTGTGTGTCCAATCACACTTGGCCAATAAAGAATTCTATCTATCCTAAGAATATCACAAAGACGTAGTCAATGCAGCACGATCTATTTGAAGATACCTTCTGATTCTGACATGAGTATATACATTGGCAGATAGGGCAGAAACTTACTGTCAAGCACTAGGAAAATCAGGAGATCCAGACAGTTCAAATGTGTATAAGGATTAATTGTAAGCTTGAGCTCTCTACAAGAATCTGAACTACTAACATTCAAGGGAAATCAGCAGGAGTTAATAGAAAGGAATTCAAGGTGTGCTGGAGTTAAAATCTCATGACATGATGACGTGTTTGATCCCTCCCTTGGGCTCAGTCTGGTCATCTACAACTATGAGAAGTTAAATAAGCACTTTAGTGCATAAAATTAACTGATGGTCCAAAAAAAACCCCTTTGGGCAGACAAGAAAGGAACGAAAACTCAAAGGCTTTAATCTTTTTCTCTTCCGCTCTAGCAGAATCCACTCAATTATTGCTAGCCGTCAAAGCGCTTCTTCCTTTCTTCCTTTTTCCTGTTGGGAAAACATCCTGTCTACTATGCAGAATGTCAATAAAAGACAACAAAAGTCAAGAGGACAGCTGCCATCATGATCACAGCTCCGCCCTTTTTTGCATGTGTCATAACATTAAGGGGCGGGGCTTTGATCACATGCTCAGGGCTGCCATTTTGGCGTTTGTTTTTTTACTGTCGCTCCCCTGGAAACCTCTGATGCCAAGCAATCGAATCCCAAACCAATTTTGAATAACAGAATTGGAAGGGAGGTTAGAGATCTCCTAATCCAACCCCCTGTTCATGCTGGAGACCGGCTTATTACCTTTCCAAACCAATGGACCTTTTCAAACCTTTTTCAAACCATAAAGAATTCTATTCTATTCTATTCTATTCTATAGGTGAGCTGGTTGCCAAGCACCTGAATTGTGATCACGTGCCTAGGGGTAGTGATGGTTGTTAACTTCAAGAACCGGTGTGGTAAGTCACTTTTCCAAGGGTATCGTAGCTTCAGGATGTCATTAAAGAGTTCTCAGCTGAGAGCTATCTATAAATGAGATTCTCTATGGATACGGCATTTTACAAGAACAGAAAACCCGTGGAACAGTATAGTGAACAGCATTGATACAAGCCAGGTTTAGTTGTGCTCTTTTACCTCTGTATGTTTTCTCTACTTTGCCTAATTTTTCTTACTCTGAAAAGGATTAGCGTGATGGATATGTTTGTTTGCGTTTGGAAAAGCCTGGGTATGGAAACGCCCTCTTCCATGTGCACTTCTCCTCTCCTCCCATCAGTGGGGGAAATATCACCAAATTGCGATTGTGGGGCTGAAAAACAAACAGGTAGTCTCAAGAGTGTCAAAACCAGCCTGTAAAGAAAGTTTTGCCGATTTCCTGGCTTTGACAAATGAAAAAGAATTATATCTGTAATCTATAGACATAACGATGTTTTAGATTGTGTATTTCGTATTTTGTATTTTTATCTCTCGTGTTGTTTGAAATGTAAGTGGGTAGAGTCTTTTCCCATTTCCTTCTCAGCTGTTTTTAAATACCAGGGAAATGTGTGACACACACACATGTCAGAAAGCTACAAATCATGGGTTGAGGTCACACATCCGTAATTTCATCCCATTTGTGCTCCCAAGTTGTAATCCTCTTGGCTGCCTCTGGGCACGGCTGCCTAATTATTCTCATCGCTTCCTGAAACAGATTTCTGGGAGCTGTTTTTGTTTTTCTGTACTATATTTATTTCTTACGATCCCCAGTTTCTTCAGAAGAGTCTCTTGAGTATCCAATAACCTTGGCTAATCCTGAATAATGTTAAGTGGGGTTAAACCTGGTTAGAACTGAGGGGAAACTGACATGAATTACCCAAAGTACTAGACTGGAAAATTGGCGGGGAGGGGGAAATCCTTAAAAAGGCAAATTAATTCCACATTTTATAAAAAAAAGTTAATATCAGTCTCTCCTTGAAATCACCAAGGATCAATCTCACAACTTTCCTTTCTAAAAAAAAAATGTTTCAACAACAACACTCTTTATTCGAAGTAACAGCCCTGACTCCATTTAGCTTATTGGTCACTTTTCCAAAGGGTATGTATGTCCGTGTACTTGTGTATTTACACATACCCACACACAACAAAATAAATTACCATCATTTTTATTTTCAAGACAGTCTCTCTCTGAATATTTATCAATTATATCTGTAAGTGAAAGGATTAAAATAAAAATAATGGGTGGACATCTTGCTTGGAACTCAGCTGCTTGGCTCAAGAAAAATAACAGAATTGAAGGGACCTTGGAGGTCTTCTAGTCCAACCCCGTCCTCAAACATGGACACCTTACACCATTCTGGACAAATGGCAGTCTGATCTCAAAAACTCCAGTGATGGAGCCACCCAAAAATTCTGGAAGGCAAGCCATTTTGCTAATTAATTATCCTGTCAGCAAATTTCTCCTTAGTTCTAGATTGGATCTCTCAATTAGTTTTCATCCTTTATTTCTTGCCTATAAACATAAAAGTCAGAGAGGAGCAGGAGGAGGAGCTAAGGAGCCTATATTATGTATGCAAATGTATTCTTCCATTTTATAATTTTGGAAGTTACATTAACTGACTTATTTTGTATGCTTCAGATCAGAAACAGTCTTGGTTTTTATCATAATGTGAATAACTCTTCCAGCTTTGAGGCTAATTTGTAGGATATGAATGCTTTACATCAGTAGTAAACATGATGAGCCTTTGTGGAAGAGAAGCATGATCCACTCGTCTCCAAAACATGGTCAAGACTTCCTGGAAAACATCCATGGACAAACAAATATTACTGCTGAAACTAGGTTGCCTAAATTTAAATGTCATTAAAATTCATAGGGCAAGTTGCGCAAATAGCCAGGAGTTTGGAAAGAATCAGTGAGTGCTTTGATTAACATCTTTTCTTTCAGTCTGTGGATTTGAAGTCGAGTCGAATATAGAGGCAGCTCATTATTTTTTTACCCATCTATTTCATATTCTTCCCTTGGTGGATAGTTCCTTACTGAGCAAGTATATGTTCCATATGATGCATATACAGGCAGTCCACATTTAGCAACATTTGGTTCTGATGACCCGATCATTGAGCGAAGCAGTTGCTAGTGAAAAATCACATAAACGTGACAATGCCTAGGGCAGTGGTGGCCAACCTTTTGGGCTGTACAGAAAATTACACACATGCTCGGGGCATGCCAACACCCAGAAGTCAGTGTGCACGGCCCCCTCACACCCCCTGAATATGCATGCACGATCTCCCCCCTGCCACCCCCTTACCTGCACTGGGCATGCACACACCCTCCCAACTGATTTTCACCCCGTTTGAGGCCTGTTCGGCCTCCCAGAAGCCCGAGGGAAGCCTCTGCAGCCTTTGGAGGCCAAAAAATGGGCCTGTTTAGTCACTTCCAGTATTTCCAGAAATACAGGAAGTGACGAAACGGGCCTGTTTTTTGGCCTCCAAAGGCTGAAGAGGCTTCCCTTGAGCTTCTGGGAGGCCGAAAAAGGCCTCAAACGGGCCAAAAATCAGCTGGGAGGAGTGTGGCATGCCCAGTGAGGTAAGTTTGGCTGGGGCTCGCTGCCTGCACAAATAGCTCTGCGTGCCACCTGTGGCACATGTGCCATAGGTTCGCCCTCACAGGCCTAGGGTTTTACTTCAGCTTTGCTTTGTTTTACAGCATCAGAAAGATACATCCCCAAAGAGACCTGGGAACCCAAATGGTGGGGAAGGTTTCCGGGAACTCAACTCACAAGATAGCTAGGTAAAAGGGCAAATGTTACAGTCCCCTTTTTCTACTCTCCTGCCCTTTGGAATGCACGTGACCATGTGATCATGAAAGCTCTGATCATTCACAAGAAGAGAATTGTAATTTGAATATACATCCATTGGAGAGAAAGGGATTAAAAGAGAGTAAGTAGGCAATGGGGAACATACCTCAAAAGGAATGGGAAGCATTGGTTGTGCTTAGAGGAGACAAAAGCAAGCCTTTTGTAAGAAACTGATTAGGGTCTGGTCAGTTTCCTCTAGCAGCACAAGCTGGTTGGGAAGTTTATTAATCTAAGTCATAGAACTGGTTAAATTGCAATTAGTGCTTTAGGAGGGGAAAAGAAAACAGATCAAGCACAGGTCAATGTGCCTCTAAATTCAACAGTCATCTTTTCCCACAGAATTGCTCTCAAACCTAACTTCATCTATTTGTTCAAACTGTTGAAATTATCGGAAAACTGGCTTTCACCTTCAAATATGCATCCAATCTAAATTGCAGGAACTCATGTGCAAATTCTTATTTCCACTCAAGAATTCTACAAATCACAATAAGAGATGAAAATATAGGAAAAATACTTGCAGAGCTGTATTATTAACCACATATTAATTAACCTTTTAAATGTACTGTATAAAACGTAAGAGATCTTGTATTAGAAATTCCATAATCAGATAATCAAACCTGGGGCAAAGAGAGATCAGAACGAACCTTCCCTGTTTTAAATTACAAATCCCAATTTTTCATTCCCAACCACAGCTTTCAAAATGTTTTAAAACAATGCAGCAATTGAATCTGGCCTTTGAAGCTGTAAATGGTCATTGCAGCTGTTTTCCAAAGAGACAACACATGGAGGAAAAAGTCTTTGTACAGTGTTTTTTTCTAGTAAGTTTCTGGCTATCATTGATCCCTCAAATGAGTACAGATTCTGGAAAGGTGCATTACTTCATTATCTTCTGTTCTTTAGTGGACCCAGTCCTGCATCCCCACTGACTGTCCTGGGTCAAGCTATTATTACGCCAATGGAAATCTGAGAGCTTGCCTCGTCCAGGACTATCAGATTACATTGCTGGCTTAAATGAAAATATAATCACAAACTTTTCAAGTCCAATTCTCAAAAAGGCATATTGGTAAGATTGGAGGAAGATCTCTGGACTCCCCATATAGGCATCACAATTTTCTGTTGTAACAGACAGCATCTCAAGTGGAGATACAAAATATTTTTCATCAGGGACCATTTTTTGCTTTCATGGAGAGTAATCAACTGCTAAGAAATCCAGCAATAAGAAAGGATCATTTTAAACGCTGAGGATCATCAAGCATGGCTGAGCATAGCTAAACCAATCCTTGGACTCTTCTCTTTCATTCTTGTGAGCAAATAATTTGGAGGCAGTTCTTCCTGAAATTGTGATAGGAAAACATCAGAAGAATACAAAAAATATATATACAGGTCGTCCTCAACTTCTAATGTTTTATTTAATGACCCTTCAATGTTACAATGGCACTGAAAAAGTGACTTACGACCATTTTTCAAACGACCGTTGCAGCACCTCCATGGTCATGTGATCAAAATTCATATGATTGACAACTGGCTCATATTTATGACGGTTGCAATGTCCTCGAGTCACATGATCCGCTTTTGCGACCTTCTGACAAGCAAAGTCAACGGGGAAGCCAGTTTCAGTTAACTCTTATTAACTTAACCAGAAAGGTCATAAGACAGGGCAAAACTCACTTAACAACTGTCTTGCTTAGCAATGGAAATTTTGAGCTCAACTGTGGTCGTAAGTCAAGGACTACCTGTACAAAAGACGCACTGATAATCTACTCAGTAAATAAGAAATAAACATGGATTCTTGAGAAACGGGGAAAAAGGAACAACTGAGATGCAAAATGCATTTACCTCCAGCCGCTGGGGATGATCCTGGATCAGTCTTCCTCTGCTAACTCAACCAGAGGAGCATGTCTGTTGACCTGTGAACCCTCCTGATAAAGGACTTTCTTTATTATCCCTGCCTTGGGAGCCCGGATGGTATGCTGCAGGTGAAAAGATACATTACATCAGTCCCGAGTTCAAACCGAAAACAATGTCATACAAACTAGATGCACACTTTAGTCCACAGTTGCGAAGGCACACATGATATACATGTCAGAAGAGAGTTGGAGATCTTCTAGTCCAACCCCGCCGGCTCAAGCATCCATACCAGGGGTGTCAAACTCATGTCGTCACGGCATCATCGCATGACGTACCATGATGTTATTTTTCCCCTTCGCTAAACCGGGCCTGGGCACGGCCAGTATGTGACGCATCCAGCCCGTGGGCTGCAAGTTTAACAGCCCTGCCCTAAACCAGTTCAGATAAATGGCCGTCCAGTCCTTCCTGCTGTTCCACTGATTAATTTTTCTCACTGTTTTTCTCACTGATTAGTTTCCATCCATTGTTTCTTATCTTTCCTTCTGGTGCTTTGGAAAATAGGTTGACATCTTAATCCTGAATTTGAAATGACTTCAGCATCCAACCCAAGAACTTCCCTGTCCTAAACTGTTGACTGCCTCCTCCAATAAAAATGTGAAGATTTCAAGAGAGGTTTCAATTTTAAATGAAAGCATGCTTTGTAAGGCTGCTGTCATAATGCACCCTGAAACATCATCTATGGCAGAGTTTCTCCACTTCAGCCACTTTAAGATGCGTGGATTTCAACTCCCAGAATCCCACACATCTTAAAGTTGGTGAGGTTAAGAAACACTCATCTGCAGGGATTCCTCGACCATTCAAAGTTAAAATGGACCCCCCCAAAGTTACTTATAAACCAGTTTCAAACTTCCAAGGCCGGGTGTCCCCTGCAGTCATGTATCATGCAATCACACGAGTCATTTATCACACAGCCATATGACCATGATTTACAATGGGTTTTGCCAGAAACCAGCATTTACTTCTGGTTCTGACAAAAACCAGCCTGTAGGGAACAATGGGTTTGCTTAACACATTTCCTGCCTAAGCAGGGGGGGTTGGACTAGAAGACCTCCAAGGTCCCTTCCAACTCTTTATTCTATTCTAACCACTGCGGCATTCATTTAAGGACCGCCACATTTACTTAATGACCACTGCAAAAAGAAGTTGCAAAATGGGGTCTGGTCACGTGGCCACCTATCTGATGACCCTCATGACTTACCAGCAAAACTGCCAGGCTCAAGTACGGTGGTAACTCTATAGAGATTATCGCTCCAATGCCAACGAAGGACCTGACTTTGGAAATCTCACAGAGAATTCATGCCCTGCTTACTTTGGATTGCAGCTGGCCTAATTCCCTTCCACTGACTGTCCTGGCTTGATATAATGCAGTGTTTTCCAACCCTGGCTATTTTACGATGTGTGGACTTCAACTCCCAGAATATCTCAGCCACCATTGCTGGCTGGAGTATTCTGGGAGTTGAACTACACACACGATTAAAATTAGCCATTGTGGGAAACACTGGTATAATGGAACTTTACTCCAACCTACAGAGACAGTAGTATATTTTGAAGGATCATCCTTTATGGATCTGTAATGGAATATTCCATTCCATTTATTCCATTCCAGTTAATGTTACATCTGGAAAACTCTTGCAATCAAGACATTACAGGGAGTGCTTGACTTATGACCACAATTGAGCCCAAAATTTCTGTTGTTAAATGAGACATTTGTTAAATGGATTTTGCCCCATTTTCTTGACACAGTTCTTAGGTGAACCACTGCAGTCATAAGTGACATGGTTATTAAGTGAATCTGACTTCCACACTGACTTTGCTTGTCCGAAGGTCACAAAAGGGGACCACAGGACCCTGCAACCATCATAAGTGTGAGTCAGTTTCCAATCTCCTGAATTTTGTTCACGTGACCACAGGGACGTTGCAATGGTCGTAAGTCACTTGTTTTCAATGCCGTTGTAACTTTGAACAGGGACTAAACAAACCGTTGTTAAGTCGAGGACTAACAAAAACAGTTTTTCTAAAGATACCTCCATTTTCATAGCTGTCATCACCACAAGGGAGTCTCCAACTTGAACTTTGTCTCCAGGTTTCACAAACACCTAAAAAATAAAAACAAGTGAGAACTGAGTATCATGTCCTATTTCTCCGCTATGAGCATCATTAGGATTGTATTTCCTGTAGACTCACAGATAGCAAAAGAAAACAAAATGGTTCTCTGGGCAAAGCTGAAGAATGGAACCTGCTGCTCTTATTTCTGGAGCTATTTTTTTCCAGCAGGATTTTTAAAGATAATGCCTGTTCAGTTGTCAACTCAAATATATATATTCCTTCATTCAATTTGTATAGTCGCCCATGTCCCATTTGGGATTCTGAGCAGCTCACATCATTATAACAAACAGAAAGAAATTCAAAACTCAGTAAAACACAACCCCCTTTAAAATCAAATTAAAAACCATAATTACAATTCAGAAAACAAAACACAGGCTTAAATGAATGTCAAGAGCATATCAAACGCCGAAAGAAACCACAAACTCAATGCAGTGTTTCCCGATATGAGCCTTTTACAGATGAGTGGACTTCAACTCCCAGAAGTCTCCGCAGTGGCCATCTTGTCCTGGGGAATTCTGGGAATTAAACTCTACACATCTGGAAACTACCCAGGTAGTGAAGTGAGAAATGGTAAGCAGCCTGAAAATAAGTCGTGATATACTAGCCTTTTTGAATCAGTCTCATGTCTTCCATAACCAATTTTTTAAAAATGTACATTAACGAAAGTTTCATAAAGGTTCAGAATTACCTTGTCCACTGTCCCTGTCATGGGAGCTACAGCCCCACTGTGACCTCCTCCTGAACTTGTGCTAGTTAAATATTTTGGCACCGGAAGATCAATCTGCTCATGACTTTCCTAAAGAAAACAAAATCAACCATTTTACAATCAAATTCTACATGTTACAACTACCGTGTTTCCCTGAAAATACGACCTACCTCAAAAGTAATTCCTGGCTTGATTTTTACAAGTGCGGCCAATATAAGCCGTTACCCCCCCCCCTGCCCCAAATAAGCCCTAATTAAGACCCCATCTAGTCTAGAGTGCATGGGTAAAAATTAATATAGCAGTGGTGGAGCTGCCCTACTATTTACCTTTGGACAGTTGTAGCCAGGCTGTTCCGACCAAGGATTTCTGAGACCGTAATTAAGCACCCGTAATTTAGCACACGCAATTAAGCACACGTACATGCAAATTAAGCACACGCAAGCAAACAACTCTCTTTTTCTTTCAATGCTGGGAATTATGTTCATTCCCAGCCCGTAATGAGTCCCAAGTAGTCTCTCGAGATAAGCACCCACCTTTATCTCCTTTGAATTGCTGCCAACAACTAAAGTGCCAAATTAACTGTAAAAAGCCAAACAGAATACAAAGTCCACACAGAGCTTCAAAGTTTAATCCGAACAGAGCAAACAAAGTTGCTTCATGCAAAGGATCCTGTCCCTTTGCTCCTCCTTGATGTCTTATGGGAGGGACCAATCACCTCCAAGCCTTACTCCTGAATCACCCCTTTTGTCTTAACTGTTCTTGCCTTCTGGCAGCTCTGTGCACATGCGCACTGGGAACAGGCTCCCCTTGTTCCTCTGCCTTGCTGCTGTCAGATTCTGGAGGCTCCGGAGTCAGCACGTAAGTCCCAGATTGCCCTGGCCCCATCTCTGTATCTGACGCAGGACCCTCATCCAAGTTGTTCCCAGACTCCCGGACTGGCCCATGTTCCTCCCCACTGTCTGACTCTGCTGCCATCTCCCCAGGCTGCCATCAGACCACAACACTGGCCTTGCACACCCCGACACCTGTCTTGCCGGCCTATTTCTTCTGCAGCTGGCAAGGCTTTCCTAAAGGCCTCTGCAGCTGATAAGAGAGCTCCTTGCCGGGCGCAGAAGAAGTTCCTGAAGTGAAAAAGAGGCCGGGAACGATGGGCGCAAGTGAGGTGAGTCAATGGAGAACCCCCCCCATCCCATACATAACACCTGGTACCTTTTTTGGTGCCAAAAACAATATAGAACAGGGTCTTATTTTCGGGGAAACACAGGTATTTAAAGACTAAATAATTCCACAAACTATTAAAAAAAAAATCTCACAATATTTTAACTGGACACTTAAGATAAAAATAGTAGCCACTGTCCTTCAATTGCATTCTAAAATCATTGTCCCATTCTGTTAGGAATATAAGTCACCTAACAGGTATTTGGGTTGGACAATATATAAACCAGGATAAACATTTTAAAACTGTATCTTTAAGAAAATGCAAAACTGTAGTTGGGTGTGGTTTCTCAAATGGCCCTAAGATGGAGCCAGAAACCTGGGTTGTTTTAGCCTTAGTCTCAGAAGAGAGTGTGAGTGTATCTCTGTTTCCTTCTGTTGGAAAGTATTGCCGTTCCTCCATTTCTTCTAACTGACTGATATTACTGGATTTGATGTAAGTGTGATACTGAACTGTTTTGTGACACTGGACTTTGATAGTTGGATTATCCCTGGATTGAAAAAAACTGACTGATTTACCTGTGAATGACTTTTGGACTGCTTGTTTTTGAACTTTGCTTAAATCTTTCTGGAAGTAAAAACCTACATTTACTGTACAGTGTATCTGTGTGCTGTATGTGTATTATTCAAACACTACTCTCAAATAGGTCTCCCTGTATACGCTCATTCTCCTAACTGGGAATTACCTCAACACATTCTTTTTATTCATTTAACTAAAGAAGCTGATATTATATGCAGGTAATCCTTGACTTACAACCATTCAAAGTTGCAATGGCACTGAAAATAGTTCCTCACACTTATGACTGTTGCAGTATCCCAATGGTCCCATGATCAAAATTCGGACGCTTGTCAACTAGCATGCATTTATGATGGCTGCAGTGTCTCAGGATCTCATGGTCCCCTTTGCTAACTTTCTGACCAGCAGAATCAATGGGGAAGCCAGATTCACTTAACAACCGTGTTATAAGCTTAACAATTTACAAGAAAGGTCATAAAATGGGTCAAAACTCAGTTAACAAATGTCTCACTTAACGACAGAAATGTTGTGGCCGTCCATTGCAGCCATAGATTGAGGACTACCTATAATTTAAAAACTCCTCAGGCATCATGGTAACTTCAGAATAACTTATTTCCAATCCTGCTTTGGCAGATCGATCTGCAAGTTGTGGCAACAATGAATGGAAGGAGAACGAGAGGTGAGCAGGTGGCAGTTTGGATGGTCTTATATTCAGTTTCCTAAAAGTTGCAGGAAATGTGGAAGTTATTTCAACAGTACAGCCAGAGATTAGATTTTTGGCTCGTTTACAAAAAGAGGTAGCTTGGGACTATTTAAACAAAGTAAGTACCCTAAGCCTTCCAAGGCTGAATGCACTTATTTTACAGTTTAATTCAACTAAAAAAAGACATTTATCCATCTAAATTGACTTTTACAGCCGAATTCTGACAAGAGAATCCCTGGAGTTGAAAATGACCTATAAGCCACCCTAATTTGACAAGTATTTTGGAAATAATGCAGAAAGAAGATGTGGAAAAACTTTAAATTTTGCTGTTTTTTTTTACATTTATTTATTATTTATTTATAATTCATATTTTTAAACCTCCCATCTCTTTCAAAGATGGGCTCTGGGTACAGATAGTCCTAGATTTATGACTATTGAGGCCAAAATTTCCATTGCTTCATGAGACAGTTGTTAAGCTAATTTTGCCCCATCTTTCTTGCCACGGTTGCTAAGTGAATCACTGTAGTTGTTAACTTAGTAACACAGTCATTAAGTGAATCTGGCCTGGCCATTGAGTTTGCTGGTAAGGAGGTCTCAAAAGATGATCACATAACCCCACTGGGACATGGCAACTATCTTAAATATGAATCAATTGCCAAACATCTGAATTTTGATCATATGACCCAGAGGTGGTTTTCAGCAGGTTCTGACCAGTTCTGGAGAACCGGTAGCAGAAATTTTGAGTAGTTCAGAGAACCGGTGGTAACCTTCCCCAAGGAGTGGGGAGGGAATGGAGATTTTACAGTATCCTTCTCCTGCCCTGTCCACCAAGCCACACCCACTAAGCCATGCCACACCCACCAAGCCACACCCACAGAACCGGCAGTAAAAACTTTTGAATCCCACCACTGATATGATCATGGGTGTCACCTCATAAAATATTTCTATGGTCTTTTTAGAGTTGCCAAGAGAAAGAAAGGGGGGGGAAGGGGGTTTGAAAAGAGCAGTGAGGCAGCTTGGAAATCGAAAGTGCATTCCATAGTTTTTCAGAGATAGTAACTAGGTGACTGAAGTTTCTGCCATGCAAAAATCAAACTGGAGAACATGATTGATGACTCTTGGCTATGGATGTGTCTCACTGAAGAATATGAATTATAATACACCCAGGGGGTGGGGGGGAAGGGTCAAAGATGACAATGAATGATGTGTCTCAGAGTCAGCTACACCCAGGCAGTGCCGGACATGTTTAACTCCCAATAAATCCTTTGAAGTTTTGGAAATTTGGCTTGAGACTCATGATTTAATTGTAACTGTTGGAATCCTGACAGCGGGGATGCTGCAACAGTCTTATGTGTGAAAGATGATCATAAGTTATTTTTTTCAGTGACGTTGCAACTTTGAACCGTCACTAAACGAACTGCTGTAAGTCAAGGATATTAGCCAATAGGTAAATGAATATAGAAAAATTAATATTAAAATATTTGCCATTGAAGTTTGGAGCTGAGATTTTAGGTGACCTGGGAAGGGCGGAGTTAAGGGTGTCATCAGCTTAGAGTCATTGCGTTGCCAGAAGCCATCAAAGTCCAGGTCTCCCTTCAATTCCGTTAACTATTATCTAGCGCCAATTTAATGCTGACCATTAAGTTGACTAGATTCTTGCGTATAGACATAGCTTCTGGACTGCAAGTTAACACTTGGTCCTGATCTTTTTGACAAGGATCTGCATGATAGCCAGAGCCAGAGATTCCCTACCTCTGATATTGACAGAAATAATAGATTAGAAATCAACGCTGGTTTTTTAAAATGTGAATTTCATTCCCCGCACAAATAACACAAAACACATTACCGACGAGAAGAGGTAAATGGCAGTGTCCAGAACTACTAATTTGGACTGGTATACAACTCCATTCACTGAACATCTTATATATTCTATGTCGTCTTCCCTTGAGAGGCAACCAGAAACGTGGAAAAACTGATCTTCTATCTGAAATAAATTTACAAGGGGTTATGTACCATTCCTGAGGAAAATCACTCAGCCTGACAGAGGAAAAATCATACTGCTTTTTAAGGAATGTTTTCAAGGAAAAAAAACTAAAAAGAACAAAAACAAGAACAAAAATGTTTGTTCCTTAGAAACCAGAAGCTTCTCAAGTCTTGTTTTCTCTTCCCCCTTTTCCCCTCTAAAACAAGGAAATATCAAAAATAGTTTATACTATGTAGGAGAATCCCACTTAATTTATTTTTAATGTATCTTGGCCACTCCAATCCAATCAATCAACATTCTACCTTAAAAACATACCCATCTGTTCAAACTATGTCATAAATTTTCTAATGCACTTCAGAAGATTAGCCTTTCCAAAAATCTGTACAAAATTACCTTTGAGAAACAAACAGTGATGTATTAAAAAAAGAACAAGCTAAGCTTTATAAATTAAAACAGAAGAAATGTTTCTCTCTTCATACAATTATTATTGGAAATTAGCATATTTGGACTCAACGTAAAGTTTTTTCACTCAAAAGAAATGTGCAGTTGGAGAGGTGAAAAGGTTTCAGAAAAGGGCAGGACAGAATAAAAAAGTAAAATAAATTCTGGATAAGTCATGTGGGAAAGACTCTGGAAAACCAAAAAAGAGCCTTTTTTTGCCTGCATTCTCGTTTTTCTCTGCAAGCAAGTTGGACCTAAATTAATCAATAAGGACACTCAATAAAACAGCACAAAATAGTAATACTATTTCACAGTCACCCAACTGTTTTTCCCTCTTCTGTCCAGAAATGAGACTGTGTCCAATAAATATGTGCCATTGCATTTTTTACACACTAGAGTGAATGGGCTGAACAACACAAAACCTGAATGTTAAGGTCTTGGTATTTAAGAGCCAAACAGCAGTGAAGCTTATGCAATATAGACTGATGCAATAAGAATGAATCAGCATAGCCTGGGGATTTCCCTTTAAGACTGGGGTTGGGTTCTATCCCTTTAAGAGGTGTTTATATAAAGGCAGCCATTAGAGGGCCTGTCCTCTCTCCCTGTGTCTGGTATTCATTGCAGAGTTCTCCATGTGTAGAGTTAAGAAAATTACTTGCTGGTAAGGTATTTTGCCTACCGTGTATATTTCTGTATATAATGGTCTGCATATAATATAACCCAGCACTGTTAACTGTCTGAGTCTCTGTGTGCTATGTTTTGCTCCTGGGTTATCTCATAATAGCAGTCACGCTGCAAACACTCTGAAGTTGTTTAATACATTATTATGAAGAGGTTCACCTGCATGTCATAAGATCCATCATGATTATACTGCACAGCAATATTCACATCTGTTGTAAAAATAAAGGTTTAAATTAACTCAAGAGTTAGGGAACATTGTAAATCCAACACTAGGCATATAGTTAACCAACACATAAACTTTAAAACAAAGGCTCATTAATCTCTCTATTCTGTCTCTATTTTGTTTGGTGGTTTTTGTACTCATTCATTTATTCATTCATTCATTCATTCATTCAGAAGACTTACACAGTCACCCAACTCATACTACAGTAATAAAAGTCTAAATACAAAGCCCAATAACCCATAATCAAGTTCAGCAATTTTAAGATGGGCGGACTTCAATTCCCAGAATTTCCCAGCCAGTTGCAAAATAGGCTACTCTATAATCAACCCAATCACTCTATCTCTTTTTGCCTTTTTCAGCTGCATAACTATGGAGTTCAGATATGTTCATTATCATTTCATAAGCAATTTTCAGTTATTTATTTACTGTTCAGCCACTTACTTTTTTCATTATCCAGGAGTATTATATTTCTAACATAGGGGACATTTATTCTCCTGCCACTGCTGGATGCAAATGGAGAGAACTTATCTGGAATATTAAATACAGAAAAAGATATGTATTTAATACACATTTCTGCTGAATTAGATAATGCTATCAATATTGAAACCTGCTTACAATTGGATAATTACTCTGCATAACGCTGCACACATAAAGATTATATAGACATTTGAGCTTCTCGGTACAAATTTATATTTGGGTGCAATTGTTCCAAGCTGGAATTTTCCATGCAATAAAATTGGGAACAATCTTTTATGCAAATTGCTCAAAGTCTCTGTCTATGAGAATCCACACTGGATCAGAACATCTATTAATGAATCAGGCCAATGGTGGGATTCAATTTTTTTTATTACTGCTTTTGTGGGCATGGCTTGGTGGGCGTGGCAGGGGAAGGATACTGTAAAATCTCCAGTCAGAGGTGGTATATATCGGTTCTCCAAACTACTCAAAATTTCCACTATTGGTTCTCCAGAACTGGTCAGAACCAGCTGAATACCACCTTTGAATCAGACCCAAATGCTTCCAAAACCGACTCTGAATTCCAGCAACCTAGATCAAATCATGCAATTTGTATGCTTATCAGGTTATATGTTCGATTACATTTGGTTAGCTATCCCAAGATAATCAAATGAAAAGTAGTTAAGCAGGATGCACAGTTTTTAAAGTACATGAGTGTTTTTCAACTGTGGCAGCTTTAAGATATGTTGACTTCAACTCCCAGAATTCCCCAGCCTGCGTTGAAGTCCACACATCTTAAAGTTGCCAAAATTGAGAAACATTGATATAGCAAGTAATATGTAAAGCAGCTTTTCCACTAATAAAACAGGAAAAAGCTGCCGCTTTCTCACCTTCTGTCTGAAGTCTAAAGGTATCGGTCGCCAGTTTCTCTTTCAGAATGAGCCCAAGAGCTGCCTGGCACAAAGTCATTTTTGAAATTGACCGTTTGGATGGGAAGAGCTCACTGTGGTGTTGAGGGATAAAATTAGTGTGAACATTCCCAGCCTCAAACTCTGGGTGGGCTGAGAGATTCAGTAAGAAATCCACATTGGTGTTCAGTCCAACAATCTGTTAAGGGAGGAAGAAATTCACCAGAAAAAGGCCAATCAAGCAACAGGTGCGCTTTTCTAACTAACAAATGAATCAATAAATAAGCAGCAATTTATGCAAGAGCAAAGGATTAATTCATCAATTCAACTTGCATACCACTATACTGAGTAGCAAGTAGCAGAGAAGAACAATAGCAAATGTCCAGATTGCAAGGATGGGGAAGGGGAGGAAAGAGACTAATCAAAACCCTGCAGGGCAGTGATGGCCAACCTTTTCAGCACTGAGCGCCCAAAGTGTGCGCGTGCACGCATGCTCAAAATGCAATGTGCGCGTCCCCCCTCTTGCATGGGCCCTTCCCCCACACATGTGCACACACATCCACACATGCGTGCATATTCCTTGCACAAGCGCCCACCCCTGCACATACACCCATCCCCCCGTGAATACGCCCCACCCCCATGCATGCACATGTCCCCCCTGCATGAGCCCCACCTTCCACATGCGCCACACCACGCATGCGCAGCAGAGACATGAAGACCAGCTGGCCGCGGGAGATGTGCTCCCCGAAGGCCGAGTCCCCAGCCGCTTCGGGGCGTGGCGTGGCTGCCTGTGTCCCCTTGCCTTTAGGGCAGTCTCTTTCGGGCGATGGAAGTTGTGCAGTCACCAGCCACTTCGATCGGCCGGTAGAAGCGGCCTCGGAGCGAGCGCGCACACACACTCCCCTTACCACGAGGCCGTTTCTATCGGCCGTCGAAAGCTCCCTTGAAGGCAGAGTCCCTAGCCGCTTCGGGGCGTGGCATGCCTATGCATCAGGTTCCCAACTGCAAACTCAATGCAACTGCAAACTCAGTGCAATTCTACATATGCTGTTTTCAGAATAAATATCAGACGCCCCCAAGATTCCCGCTGCATTTCTGCTTCCTGAGCCAGCCGCTCCTCTCCGTCTCCTCAGATAGCCCTATCCCCCCCCGCCTCGATTTCCCACTGCAACCATGTGGATCACAGGAGGGTCGCTAAAGAAGCATGGAGGCGACAATAGGTGATGGCGATCCCTGCAGCCTGAAACAGCTGATCATTGGGAGGCCGATCCAACCGACACTCAGTGACTTGTGATAATCAGGCTGTGCTGAAACTGAAACAGGCTGTTTGCTGTAAGGAGGCAAATTGCTGGGAGGCAGAGGCCATAGAGTGGGGGCCAGTAGGTGGGCAGGGCTTCGGCCAACATTCGCTGTATAAGACGCACAGACATTTCCACCCACTTTGGGGAATGGAAAAACTGTGTCTTATACTCCGAAAAATACGGTATCTTGTCTGATGATTCTGGGAATCTGAATCTCTATGGGCCTGATAGCATCAGGGAGGGGAAATCTGGAAAATGTTTTATCAGGCGTGCCATTTTAAACCCTTAACAAAGTTTTACACTTACATTATATTGTTGGAGGCAGTATCTTAATTTCCTTAAAGCAGATGGGCGATCTTCTGCCCAAACAACTAATTTAGCAATCATCGGATCATAGTGTATAGAAACCTCATCCCCTAAAATAGAAACATATGAAAAAATGATTTGCCAGGATAAATTTTTGTTTATACTTCACATTTTTGAACCGCCCATCTCCCTCAGAAGGAGCCACTGGATTTCCCACGTTGTCACAGTTTAAGACATTTACAGCTACATTTTTTCTAGCAAGCTATTCACAATTCAATATGAATGTCCTGCAGCTTGAAAGAACAACTCTAGAAACTATTCTAGATTAACAATATCAACTGTAAGGTTGTCACTAGAAAGAATCAATCTAGGTTAGCAATGAAGTACTTTCACCCTACAGAAGCACAATAGGTAGCCCTTGAATTGTAACAGTTCATTTAGTGACAGTGACAAAAAAATGATTCATGACTTTTTTTCACACCTACGACCATTGGACAATCACATGAACAAAATTCAGACCCTTAACAACTGATTCATATTTATGACAGTTGCAATATCCCAGGAGTCATGTGAATGCTTTTTGCAACCTTCTGACAAGCAAAGTCAGTGGGAAAGCCAGATTCACTTAACAACCATATTACTAACTTAAAAACTGCGATGGTTCACTTAAAAACTCTGGCAAAAAAAAGTAAAAACATATGAGGCAAAATTTACTTAACAACTGTCTCACTTAGCAACAGAAAATTTGGGCTCAATTGTGGTTGTAATTTGAGAACTACTTGGTCTGGGATTCTACTCAAAAATTACAAAATATTTAAAAATCAAACGCATGTAGAAGATGCTGTTGGGACTGATGGGAAGGAGAGCCATAAAACTTAACCTCAACATTTGAAGAAAAGAGAACCTGATTTGGCGGAAGGGGACAACACACCATGGCCAACTCACTGCGGGACAATTGAATAATTTAATGATTTAAAATATTTTTTAAAATACAGTAGAGCCTTCAGTCGCGACTGTAATCCATTCCAGGATTTTGGCTGCAATCCAATTTGGTGGTGACCAAAAGCATGACTGCGCATGTGCAGACAAACAAACAAAATGGCGGAGAAGGGGAAATCAGCACAGAAGGGGAATCTTTCCACACTGATTTTGTTTGCCACCTGATTTTTGAATTGTGATCCCATTCAAAAACCGGGTGGGTTTTTTGTTCGCCACCTGATTTGGTTGCGAACAGGAGCGTTCGCAACCCAAAGGTTCCACTGTATGTTTTAAATTTTGTCATTCACATTTCATTTTGTCCTTCCTTTGGCATCCTTTCTTTAATGATTCTGTTCCACTATTTCTTGGTATTACAGTAATTCTTGTCCTGTGGCCAGTTTGCCGTGGCCAGTTGTCGTAGACACTTGAGTTGGTAGTAGTAGCAGGAAACCAACGATATCGGTTATCCGACATGTTTCAACAAAGGCAGCCTGTCAACTCATAAAATATTTCTATGGTCTTTTTAGAGTCACCAACAGAAAGGGAAGGGGGAGCAGTGCAGCAGCTTGCAAAATCGAAACTGCATTCCATAAATGTTTTCGTAGATAGTTTCCAGGTGACCGAAGTTTCTGCCGCGCAAAATTCTAACTGGAGAGCATGATTGATGACTCTTGGCTATGGATGTATCCCATTGGAGAATATGACTTATGATACCTCCAGGGGGTGGGGGAAAACCAGGGTTAAGGGTGACAGTGAATGATGTGCCTCAGAGTCGGCTACACCCAGGCAGCACCAGCATGTCTTCTCCTAATAATTCTTCTTTAAGCTTTGAAAATCTGGCTAGAGACTCATGATTTAAATGAGGGTAACACAACCTGATACAACCATCAACAGGACTTTTAAAACCAGATGATGTTTCTGCCCATCCCAGTGAGACGGTTTCATTTTACCTTGTCTTACCCCAGTTTCTATCCTGGTGCAGCTGTCAGCAGGTGGTGTGGACAAATGCAATAAAGGCCCAGCTCCTGGCATGAAATTGTTGTCGGGATCTTCAGCGTAGATCCTAGCTTCAAATGCGTGTCCGTTGAGGACGATCTCTTCCTGAGTCAGAGGGATCTTCTCTCCTGCAGCCACCTGCAAAGCATAGCATTGTCCATTTTCTCTGCACAATAATTTATTTATTTTTGTTTATTAAATTTATATGCCATCTACCACATTGTCAGGCGACTCTGGGTGGCATGCAACACTATTAAAACCAGAGGTGGTATTCAGCAGGTTCTGTCCAGTTCTGGAGAACCGGTAGCGGAAATTTTGAGTAGTTCGGAGAACCAGCAAATACCACCTCTGACTGGCCCCGCCCCCATCTCTTCTCTGCCTCCCATTGAGTCCCAGCTGATCGGCTGAGTCTTCTTTGGTTGCTCTGCACAGGAGAACAGAGCTGGAAAGCAGGTTAGTGGGATGTGGAGGGAATGGGTATTTTGCAGTATCCTTCCCCTGCCATGCCCACCAAGCCATGCCCACCAAGCCACACCACATCCACCAAGCCATGCCCAAAGAACCAGTAGTAAAAATGTTTGAATCCCACCACTGATTAAAACACAATTAAAACATGAAAAATAACAATACTCAATATAGTAAATAAAGAAGGGAACATCCCTGAAAGCTTAGCTAATATGAGATCAAGGAATTGCAACCTGCAAAATTTGCAGTAAATGTTCATGGATATTCTCAGTTATCCAGGTCATGGTTGTCCCAAAAGGTGCATTTTTTCAAGAGGCAACTGAACTCTCTGGTTTTTCTTTGGAGACATTTCACTTCTTGCCCAAGAAGCTGCAGAGCTGAAGAAGCTTCTTGGATGAGAACATATTTAAAGAAAAACCAGAAAGTCCAGTTGCCTCTTGGGGGGCAAGGGGAAGCACCTTTGGGACAAAATTTGGAGTAAATTATTAGTGAATTGGAATATAAAATAACTTCAAGAAAAAGGTATCTGATCACAGGCCATAGAAATGAAAAGAGTTCTGGAAAGAAGCTAATTGATAGAAAGCAACCTGCACTAAATTGCTTCCTCTAAATCTGTCATTTAAAGACAGCATTTCTAATAGAACTCAGAGTTGAAAGAACGATTAACAGGGATAATCAAGTCACAAATTTCTGGTCTGATGCTTAGACAGAGTTCCAAAAAGTTAAAGACAACTCTGTATGAACACCCCACAGTTAAATAGCAATTGCACTTAGAGTTATATACAGCTTCACGGTGCTTTACAGCCCTCTCTAAGCAGTTTTCAGAATCAGCATATTTGCTCTCAACAATCTTGGATTCTCCTTTTACCAATATCGGAAGGATGGAAGGCTGAGTCCATCTTGAAACAGTCAGCATTGAACTCCAGACTGTGGGCAGTTAGCCTGAAATACTGCATTCTTAACCACTGTGCCACCAGGGCAGTGAGAACTGCTTTATCAATGGAAATACTGCATATCTCAAGAAAATACACTTTTGATCAATATGTGTAATGCAAAGATTTTGGAAGCAGATTAGAATTACCTCAAGTTATCTGCCCAAAAATGTTCGTAAAGCATAAATATTAAATATTACAGGAGAAAGAAGCATACAAAGACAAGCCACTCAGAACAAAGAGAAATATAGAAAGGGACAATCCGGGCACTTCTCCCATTCATCAATTGTTCAGGTACACCGATTTAGCAATTGTTCACCTTGATGTAGAAATGCTCTTTCAGTTGTGTATCTTCCATGCATTGTCGAGCCTGCTTCAGCCTCTAATAAATTTTAATTTTAGTAGGAAGAGAAACATCTTCTGCCCAGTATTCATGTCAGATCAAATATTGTGGGTCTAAGATACCAAGAGGCTCAGCTTGACATAGGTTTGATAGTACACTTCAAATAAACCCCCAGCATTACATAAACTGCCCAGCTAGGACAAAATAAAGTCATGTGGTTTTTCTGAACAGAGAGCAATCACTGAACTGTTTGCATAATAATCTGAAAAACTCCTGCTCTTAGAAATACATTTCTGAATTCCTTATCCGCACAGACTTTTGTGGATAATCTTTTAACCATTAAATGTTTCCCAAACCTCTTGTGCTCTCCCAAATTTTGCTTCTCCAGCTGAAAATCTCTGCCTCTCAAGGTCTACGAGTAAAATTCTGTGCCAATAATATTGCAGATCAGCTAATCTTTCAATCCTCGATCTTCACAATGCGGGACCTCACGCACCCCATACCTCACACACAGTGCACCTGTTTGTAAATAAGTGGAGGAGGATGGATAAGCATAGTGCCTCTTTCTGCCCAAGCCAAACAAAAAACAACAACAATGCCACATCTCCTTATTTCTTTGATAGAAAAATATAATTAATGGCTGCAAGCGAAAGAACAATCTTGCTCCTTGAGAATCCAACAGATATTCCTGCTCTCTATTATTTCTTACCTTCAGTTGCCATTCTACCAAATCTGTCCCTGTGACCATCTCGGTAACTGGATGCTCCACCTGCAGCCTGGTATTCATTTCCATGAAATAGAAATTATGTGCACTGTCCATGATAAACTCCACAGTTCCTAAAATATTCAACGAAGGTATAATATACAAAGGTCAGACTATATTAAAACTGCAAATGAATACAATCCTAGTATAGTTTCACTGTTCCCAAGATTCACTTACTAAAGCATTATAAGTCAAACTAATACTTAAAGATTATTTACATATATGTATAATTGGGAAATCCTTCAGAAAGTAAAATTGCTCAGGTATTTATATGCAGCTGCTTTAAAAGAAGCCTTAAAAGCTATTAGGTTCCGTTGGGGGTGTATTGTAACAGATTTTGATCTGAATTCTCTAAAATACAAACAAGGTAGGAAAAACCTATAGCATAACTCCCAGAATTCCCAGACAACATGAGATGTCCTCTAAGCCAGGGGTCGCCAATCTTTTGGACCTCAGGGACCACCAAACTCATAATTTTAAATCCCAGGGACCACTAACCGTTTCTGTGGGCATGGCCTAATTTGTGGGTGTGGCTTGGTGGTCATGTGACTGGCTCCGCATGGCTTGTATGTAAATATTATAACTATTTATATAAATATTGAATTTTTTATTAAAAAAGAGTAACTTTTACCCCAAATCAGGCAAAGCAGGCAGGCAGATTGAGTTGCTCACAGAATCATTCAGTGATCTATCTATCTGCCATCGGCTAGTTCAGTCCCTCAAATTTGCTTGCCGTGAGTCTGCACTGAATAATAGAACCTTCAGTCCTAAGAGAGGTTCGGCTGTGCTTAAAAGCAGAGCCGAAGATCTAAAGACTAGCTAGAAAGTAAGAAATCCAACCATTTCCTGCTTCCTAGCTAATCTAAATCTCCCCACACAGCAGAACAGATGATGGTCAGAAAAAGAAAAAATAGCAACTGAGCAGGCAAGTTTGCTGGGTAACGAGTGGAAGGGGAGGGTTCCCACGGGCCATGTGGCCGGCGCAGCCTAGTGTTTCTGAGCAGTCTGGATTGCTTTGGGGTGGTGCTCTGGGGTGACATTTCTCTGTGGCCCACCAAAATTTTCTCACAGCCCACCAGTAGGCCATGGCCCACCAATTGGCAAACGCTGCTCTAAGCTGAGGTAAACTTAAGAGGTTACAGAAGCCAAGTATCTTATTTTATAGCAGGCCACTGATTTCAGTGAGAGGTGTCAAAAAAAATCAAGATGGCAGCCGTCACAGTGCAGTTGAAACTCTGCCTGGTTTTATGTACATTTATGTCAGGGGTGGGATGCTACCGGTTCTGCCTGGCTCTATAAATATAGTTTTGCGTAGTCACTGCAAAACGTAGTCACCGAACCGGTAGTAACACCGGTTGAATCCCACCCCTGATTTATGTGCGTTGATTAGTCTTGTGGCTGCCATTTTGAATTTTTTTTTTTTTACCACTAATTCTTTTTGGGGAAGCTGCTCTTGTATGAGAGGCTAAAACAGAGTTTCCCTACCTTGGCAACTTTAAGACACGTGGACTTCAGTTCTCAGAATTCCCCAGCCAGCATGGTCGGCTGGGGAATTCTGGGAGTTGAAGTCCACACGTCTTAAAACCACCAAGCTTTTAGACTTCTTCCCAGCTTCTATCCACTCAGAATCACATGACTAGGAGGTGGAAGTGGTGCAGGAAGAAGAATGTATTCCTCCATCCTTCTGAGTTGTCAGTCAATTGCTTCTCCTGCTGGAGACTCACTGGGAAATTTCTCCAAAAATGTTTTTTTTTGCAGCACCAATCCAGAACTGGCTCACTTTCAAACTTGAGATTGCTCACCACGCCTATATTATAAATTTGATCCAATCCTGTTCATTTGTCAGGGGAGTTAACCTGCTGATGGACTAGAAAGAGTCCCAATATTTTTTTACATAATTTCTTTCCAAGCATCAGTTGGAAAGCTGGATAAAAGGGTAAATATTTTCCCCTATGAACCTGTGTTCAGCATTAAAAGGAAGTGGAGTTTGCAATACCTGCTCCGACGTAGTTTACAGCTTTTGCTGCCCTAACAGCGGCCTCTCCAAGCTTTCTTCTCACTTCGGGCTTAATTCCTGGCTAACAAGGATAGCAATAATATTTGGTTAGGTTCACACAATTCACCAAGACACACTTGTTCTTGTTTTAATGACTACACATTCACATTGGACAACTGGTATTAAACTTTTGCCTTACAGGTAATCCTCAGCTTATGACCATAATGGAGCCTGCTGATCAGGGCTGTAAGTTGTGATGGTAGTAAAACATTTTACTACAATTTTACCCTCTTGTTTTTACAGTGCTTGTTATGTGAATGCTGCAGTGACGAAGGAAATGCCGTGGATGTTATGCAAACCAATGATTCACCATGGATGGGGCAATTTTGCCAAAAACTCAATGCCAAAAAGCTAATACAATTTTGGGTTGTATAAACGGAAGCATAGAATCAAGATCATGTGACGTATTAGTACCGCTTTACAAAAACCGTAGTAAGGCCACACCTGGAATACTGCAATCAGTTTTGGTCACCATGTTACAGAAAAAGATGTTGGAAAAAGTTCGGAGAAGAGCAACCAAGACGATCAAAGGTCTGGAGACTAAAGCATACGAAGAACGGCTACAGGATTTGGGTTTGGCTAGTCTAAAGAAAAGAAGGACTAGGAGGGACGTGACAGCAGCGTTCCAGTATTTGAAGGGCTGCCACGAAGAAGAGGGAGTCAGATTATTCTCCAAAGCACCAGAAGGCAAGAGAAGAAACAAAGGATGGAAACTAATCAAGGAGAGAAGCAACCTGGAATTATGGAGGAACTTCTTAACAGTGAGGATAATCAACCAGTGGAACTGAAGTTGCCTTCAGAAGTTGTGGGTGCTCCATCATTGGAGGTTTTTAAGAAGAGACCGGACAGCCACTTGTCTCAAATTGTATAGGGTCTCCTGGTTGAGCAGGGGGGTGGATGAGAAGCTCTCTAAGGTCCTATCCAGGGGTGGGATTCAAATTTTCAACAACCGGTTCTGTGGGCATGGCTTAGTTGGTGGGCGTGGCTTGGTGGCCATGTGACTGGGTGGACATGGTTTGGTGGTCATGTGACTGGCTGGGCATGGCCAACTCAATATCACTCACATCAAGGCATGCATCTCCTCGCCTGGCCTCTCATGACTGTAGCGATGCTGCAACAGTCGTAAGTGTGAAAAAGGATCATAAGTCACTTTTTCAGTGCCATTGTAACTTTGAATGGTCACTCCACACAAGCAAAGTACCAGCAAAGGAGGGAAAAAAAACTCCAGAGAGGTTCCTGAGACAGGAATTCTAGTCCTGCCACGAATGTCATAAGGGTTAATGGAGAGGCAGTTTCTGTAAGCAACACCAGAATGTTTCCTTCCTGCCTTCCTTACAGGATTAGGCCAGTAATTTCTTCTAACAACAGGTTCTCCAAACTGCTTAGAATGTTAACAACCGGTTCTAGTGAATAGGTGTGAACTGGTAGAATCCCACCTCTGGTCCTATCCCATTCCATTCCCTATTCCACTCCACTCTACTCTACCCTATTCTATTGGCGGCTTTGTGTAAAGCAGGGTCGCCTAGCAATGAGATAGCTAGAAAATAGACTTAATAAATAAATAAATGTAGTCACATGACTGTGGGATGCTGCAAACAGTCGTAAATGCAGCCCGGTTATAAGTGCCCAAAGCTCAGTCATGTGACTATTGAGGGGAGGGGGAAGAGCTGTCAGAAATTCAAATCATAAGTAGGCCCAAGGTTGGACCACTGTAACTGAAGAGCTGCTGAACGACCCATTGTAAGTCAAGGACTACCTGTGTTTCTTAATATTCATTTAAACCCCATTATAGTCCCAACTAGGGACACGGTGGCTAAGTAGCTAAGACACTGAACTTGTCAATCAGAAAGGTCAGCAGTTCAGCGGTTCGAATCCCTAGTGCCACATAACAGAGTGAGCTCCTGTTACTTGTCCCAGCTTTTGCCAAGTTGTTAAGTGAATCACTGCAGTTGTTAAGATAGGGACATGGTTGTTAAGTGAATCTGGCGTCCCCACTGATTTTGCTTGTCAGGAGGTCGCAAAGGGGATCATGTGACTCCGGGAGGCTGCAACCGTCATAAACATGAGTCAGTTGCCAAGCATCTAAATTTTGATCACGTAATCATGGGGAGGCTGCAAAAGTTGTAACTGTGAAAAACGGTCATAAATCACATTTTTCAGTGCTGTTGTAAATTTGAACGGTCACTAAATAAATTGTTGTAAGTCGAGGACTATCTCTGGTGACAGAAAACTTAACATATACTGTACACAACATTCAAAATACAAATGAGTTACAAATAACAGGCATCACAGTCCTGTTAGCTGTGAGACATCATAAGCATTTAAATGCAGGTTAGGAACATATGAGACAGAATTCAGATTTTTCAGATTAACAGAGTTGGAAGGGACCTTGTAGGTCATCTAGTCCACCACCCTCTCCCAAACAGGAAACTCGACACCATTTCTGACAGATGGCAGTCCAGTCTCTTCTTGAAAGCTTCCAGGGATGAAGCTCCCACAACTTTTCAAGGCAAGCTATTCCATTGGTTGAAAACAAAACCACTAAGAACTTTCTAGAAAAACCAATTCCTTCCATGCTCAGAAGGAAGGAAGGAAGGAATGGTAAAATCATACATTTGTAAGGAAACTGCACTCTGTTCAATATGATACATAGAAAATTGCACATTAATATGCTTTGAGAATTTCTAGACTTTGAAAAAAAATATTATTTTCTGCAGAAATAGTAGACAGAGATTGTCTTAACAGCAAGCACTAAAAACAAACATTATGCTAACATAGTAAACACCAAAATCACGGCTATTTGAATTATCTTTCAAAAGTGGTCTGCTTACCCCTGGAGCTTCCTCAATAATTTTTTGATGTCTTCTCTGTACACTGCAATCTCTTTCAAACAGGTAGACTGCGTTGCCATGTTGGTCTCCAAAAACTTGAACTTCTACATGCCTGTTTCACATTTTAAAATTTGTAAGTGTAAGCCATAATATTGTCCATCAATGCTTATTCTTAATCCCATTTTTTTTTATTTTTAAAATGACTAATAAAATGCATCGGATACTTTGGGGATGCTTTAATTTTTTAGATCTAGAAATGAGGCTTATTCATTTCTCCTATCTGTATTTCATAAAGCATTAAATATATTACGTGAGGTGGGGAGGAATCCATACCTCAAATGTGGCAGGACTAGGATTTTCCAGGTTGCTTTTTGGATGAACAATTTTTGGAACAATTTTTTCCCCAAAATTCTTCATGAGTTTTACCTCAGAGATTTCTATATCAGTCCTTTGAGGAAGGCCAGGTCAGAAAAAAAGGCACAAGAAACTAGAACTCTACTTTATGAATATTGCCGTAAAAATTGAATCCTGAAAGTCCAAAGACATTTCTTTTTTCTTCCCTTTTATATGAAAGAGAACCAAGGCAGGAAATCTCATGTTTCTTTCTCATGCTTTCCTGTTTTCCAGAGTAAATGTCAATGCTTTGTGGGAATGATCTTAGCAGACAAGGCAATGAGGCATCATCAAGAGGACAATTAGACAAAAGGGCAGCTAAGCCCACAGCAAGAATGTAGGGAGGGCAAGATCTCAGATGAAACCATTCTTAGTTTGGGGTTGCAAATTGTTCCCAGGGAGAGAGATATTTTCAAACTTGCAAGATTCTATTAATGTAACCTTCAATAAAATAGAATTGGCTCGTTGAGTCATGCAGAGAAGAGCAACAAAGATGATTAGGGGACTAGGGAATAAAACGTATGAACAACAGTTGCAGGAATTGGGTAAATGAGGATTGGGGGTGACATGATAGCAGTGTCCTAATATCTAAAGAAAAATGAGGATTGGGGTTGACATGATAGCAGTGTCCTAATATCTAAAGAATTGCCACAAAAAAGATGGGGTCAACCTATTCTCCAAAGCACCCGAAGGCAGGACAAGAACCAATGGATAGAAACTCAACAAGGAGAGAAGCAGCCTAGAAATAAGAAGAAATTTCCTGGCAACAATTAATCAGTGAAATTACTTGCCTCTGGAAGTTGTGGGTACTCCAACACTGGAGGTTTTTAAGGAGAGACTGGACAACCATTTGTCTGAAATGATATTGGGTTTCTTGCTTGAGCAAGAAATGGTTGGATTAGAAGACCTCCAATGGCCCTTCAACTGCATTATTCTGTTTTTCTGTTTTCTGCCTGGTCTACCTTGTATGGCTGACATAGCTTAAATTGCTTGTATTGCTGCATATTTTCTTCAAGATCATCTTGTCCTCCTCTACAATGTATTTCCTGCCTAGCAGCGGAGCTACTAAAAGGGAATAATGAAGAGCTGCCTAACAGATTGTTGTGTTACCTTGGATTGTCAACAAACTTCTCTATCAGCATGGCATCATCGTTAAAGGACTTCTTTGCTTCTCTTCGAGCTGATTCCAATTGCTCCTGAAATTCTTTTTCAGTAAATGCTATTCTCATTCCCTAGGGCAAATAAGGGATAAAACTAATATTAGCAAAACAAGCAAATAAATTACTTCAAAAAATATCAGTAAGAAATATTTTCTGTTACATTAATGACAACAGAGGCACTTCATTTGCACAAACACTAGCTTAAATTTCTGATTTCAATATATATCACATAAAATACATGCATAGGTTATATAGCCATAAAGATGATTGACCTGAAGCCTGTATTTCTTATAAAGATTCTTTTAAGGGTTAGGTAGCATTATCAGAGGGCACTTAAGATGTGACTGCAAAATCAGTTCATCTTTGGCTTTCTGAACTTATTAAAGATAGATGGCAACATAAATAAAAACAAAAACCAAGTGACACACTGCGATGCAACTTTGCAGTCTACAACTTCATTCCCCCAAGCTTATTGATATTCCGTTGTTGTACACGGGTATGTTCTTTCACAACGGTCTACACTCATTCACACGTGCCAACAGGAACCCTAAACCAGTTTTGGATTAGCATCACGTTAACCAAATAAATTAAATATTGTGATTGCTTATCCAAGTCCAGCTGGTTCAACAAATGTATTTCACCATGCTTATTGCAGGGGTCTCTCAGCTTGGCTACTTTAAGGCTTATGAACTACAATTCCCAGAATTGCTCAGCCAGCATGGCTGGCTGAAGAATTCTCAGAGTTAAAGTCCACAAGGATTAAAGTTGCCAAGTTGGGAGAGTCCTGGTTTACTGCAAGGAGTGAATCTAGCTAAGGTATGAATGTACTGTGAGTACACAGATTAACTCCTGAACCAACACAGAGAAAAGAAATTATAGCTTAAGTAGGAATGATTTGATTGCTTATTATACCCTATGACTATTATTAAGTGTTGTACCTTATGATTTTTGACTCTTGATGAATGAATCTTTTCTTTTATGTACACTGAGAGCTTATGCACCAAAGACAAATTCCTTGTGTGCCCAATCACGCTTGGCCAATAAAATAATTTCATTCTATTGTATTCTATTCTGATGCAACAAATGGTAGACTAATGGATGAAACATCATGGAACAGATGCTACCTTGCCTCCACCTCCACGGACAGCTTTGATCATAACTGGGTAGCCGATCCTTCTGGCTTGCTCTTCCAAAAACCTGTCCGATTGTTCTTCCCCATGGTAACCTTCCACCACAGGAACTCCAGCCGCAGACATGATGGCCTTAGAAGTACTTCAAGGGAACACAACTTCATGTTCAGTGTCAACAACAGACGGAACTCTGCAAGATAGTTTTTTTTTCACTCCCACAACCCACCTCTCTTTCAACTGATCCAATTTCAATTCGCTGCATATATCAAAGAGGGCAGCCCAACTCAGATTCAAAGAACAATCTAGTAGTTCCAACAAAACAATCTTTTCACAATAAATTTAGCCATGAAATAACGTAGAATACCTCTTAATGCCCATATCTCTGATAGCAGATGAAGGAGGACCTATGAAAATTATCCCTTCTTGGTTACAGAGTTCAGCAAACTCTGTGTTTTCGGATAGGAAACCATAGCCCGGATGGATAGCCTAAAATAGGAAACATCAAAGGGATATTTGTGAGAGGTTTTAAGGCTTTGTGATGTTTTTGCTGAGCTGCTCTAGGGGTCTCCAGAAGCTGAATCTGGCTTCCAAAATACAGAAAGGCCCACAATGCTGTTTTCTGTTCTCCAAACTCTCAAAAGCAGATTGAAGCTACCTATAATTTTTTCCATTGCCACTGACCTCAGAATACTACCAGCAATCGGTCATTTCTTCAGTTGACCAACAAGAGAATGCAACAGTTACTCAGTGCCCACTTCTCCTGCCTAACAATTACCACTGTGTGTGATCAGCAAAATGATCTGATCAATTGTTATGAGAGTGATGTGCAAAACCACCCAGAGATTATTCCTCTGTTGCACTTAAAAGACCTATGAAACAGTAGCATAGTGACATGTTGTTAGGATGGTTGAACCTCTACAGGTAGCAGGCACAGAGGTTAACCACAGAAAGAACTGGGGCATTAGCAGAATATTAATATAGCTTTAAGGGAAATGAGACCATTTTTTTCAAAAAAAGCATTAAATTAATTAAATTAATTGCTGGATTAACTTAAATTGCTCCAAGAAATTCAATCAGAATATCAAACCCTGCAGTGTGAGGTCTTAAGTCACTTACACACAGAATCCATGTTATGTTGCACTAACCCAGTTTTAAGTAAAACGTAGCTGTTACGAAGGAGAATTTGTACCTGTGCTGCGGAGTTTCTGGCCACTCGCATTATTTTTTCCATGGATAGGTAACTCTGCTGAGATGGTGCTGGGCCAATGCAATAGGCTTCATCAGCCTACAAGAAAACACCATCATTTTATTACTGTGTTACATTTTAGGCTAACTTTTCTACAAGATTTTGATGCATCTATGAAGAACAAACTCAAGCAGCAGAAGGGTTTGAACTGGATTATCTAACAAGGGTCTCCAACCTTGGCAACTTTAAGACTTGTGGACTTCAGCTCCCAGGATTCCTTAGACACCAAAGCTGGCTGAGGAATTCTGGGAGTTGAAGTCCACAAGTCTTAAAGTTGCTAAGGTTGGAGACCCCTGAGCTAGAAGGTAGCTTAGCAAAAAAAAATCAAAATGAAAGCTGCAACCATGGTATCAAAGCCCTTATAATTGGTGAGGTAGCACTGGTTAAAAAGAAAGAGTCAGGGCTTCAATCCTTCAGTCAAAGCTGCCATCTTGACTTTTTTGACCACTGCTAGGCATAAGACTTCCTATTAAAGTTTGAACACTGATTACAAACATATCGTTTTACTAGCTCTATACCCATGCTTTGCTACGAAACTATGTGATCGGGCTTAGTTTTGGGGAAGGAAAATAAGGAGGGGTGGGAATTCTGCCTCTGCCTACCAGCATCCATTAGTATTCATCTGGCTAGCGTCCTGTCAGTGTGTGAGTGGAGGGCTGTTGGAAACTGAAACAGTATTTGCTGTATAAGCAAGGAGACAGCAAGGAGCCCGGGCGTGGCTTAGTTCAACTGTTCTTTACTAAAGCTGCATGGTGCTGTGGAACTAAAACTGAAACTATATCTCATCTCCTTTGCTTGTGTTTTGCATTTGGAACAGATTTCTTTTCAGGTGGGGAGGGGGAGTAGAACTCCTTAGCATCAGAGTGTGTTAATAATAATATAGGAAATACTAATGCTCCGATGGTCCTTTTGAAAAACCCTTTCTTAGTGAGCATCTAGAAGCCAAGAGGAACATACGTGGCAAATTTCAAGTTTGTAGGCTTTATGGTTCTGGAGATTTTGTGATGATACATGAATGGTATTTCACTTTTATATATATAGATTTAGAGCTGAAATGTAATTAAGCCCTATGCATTGATCACAGCTAGATGTCAGTCATCAAGGGTCTATTTTTGGCCACACCAGCCCTCCTGGACTCCATTTTTGGCCACTATGGCCTCCTGCAGCCCTCTGCCAGCGGAAACAGAGCCCTCCTGAGAGCCCATTTTCGCTGGTAGAGGCACCACAGGCCGGTCCTCCGCTGTTTCCAGGGCGGGTCCACCGGCCAGATCTAAACACCCCACGGGCTGGCTCCAGGCCCTGGGCATTGAATTTGATACCCCTGATCTAAACCAAGCCACCCACAGTATCACCAAGTATGGTTAAGTGAACATATTATTCACTTACAAAATTACTTGGCGCCTCAGTGGTGCAGTGGTTAGAGTGCAGTACTGCAGGCTACTTCTGCCGACTGCCTGCAATTTGGCAGTTTGAACCTCACCAGGCTCAAGGTTGACTCAGCTTTCCATCCTTCCAAGGTGGGTAAAATGAGGACCCAAATTATTGGGGGCAAATAAACGGACTCTGTAAACCTCTTAGAGAGGGCTGTAAAGCACTATGAAGCGGTATATAAGTGCTACTGCTATTAAGAGCAGATTAATTTTACCATGGCTACGTGCATTGAATTCCGGTCAGCCTCACTGTAAACTGCCACCGACTTCACCCCCATCTTCCGTGCAGTCCGCATCACCCTGCAAGCAATCTCTCCTCTGTTTGCCACAAGAACTTTCTTGATATTCCTTGGACCTGTTTTTTTCAAATCAAAAGGCATGTCATGAGAAATTAGGTCTGTAATAATTATGCCAATAGTCTATTACTACTAACTCATCCACATTATCAGAACGCCAGGATAATGTTATTGTTTTTATCTGACTTCCAAAGTAGTTTCTAGTTTCTACACAACGTAAAATGTAAAAGAGGTAGTAATTATATATTAGCAATAAGATGTATTTGTAAATATATCGCCAATATTGATAACAAACAAGGAACCATAGACTGTCAATAGTAGAATTGTTAGTTTTTAATCATTTTCTTTTTCCTTTTTCTTTTTTTTCTGTGTGTTGTGTCAATGCTAACATCTTATACAATAACTAGAATAAACTTTATTGATTGTAGAACTAAAATATCAAACAAACACATTTTGTTTGATATTTTAGTTCTACAATCAATAAAGTTTGTTCTAGTTATTGTATAAGATGTTAGCATTAAGAAATCTAGAAAAATATTCCATAAAGAAAATAAGCCAAATAATTTACCTGTTACAGAAGAATATTCTCTGGTACTCAAGGCCCAACGCCATTTTCTGTGAAAGGAAAAAAAATCCAAAAAAAAATTTAGTATCAAAAATCCCAAAAAAGAATTTAGCATTTATTTAGCGACCATTCAAAGTAATAACAGAACTAAAAAATGTGATTTACGACCTGTCTTACAACTGAAAAAAATGAACTTATGACCATCACCATGAGCCACGGTGGCGCAGTGGTCAGAGTGTAGTACTGCAGGCTGCTTCTGCTGACTGCCGGCTGCCTGCAATTTGGCAGTTCGAATCTCACCAGGCTCCAGGTTGACTCAGCTTTCCATCCTTCCAAGGTTGGTAAAATGAGGACCCAGATTGTTGGGGGCAAATATGCTAGCTCTGTAAACCGCCTAGAGAGGGTTGTAAAGTACTGTAAAGTGGTATATAAGTCTAAAGGCCACTGCTATTGTAGCATCCCCAAGGTCATGTGATCGTAATTCACACACCTGGCAACCTGCATGGATTTAAAACAATTGCCCCGTTGCCCATTTGTGACCTTCCCAGCTGGCTTCTGACAAACAAAATCAACAGGGGAAGCCAGATTCACTTAAGGATCCCATGATTCACTTAGCAACTGGCAAAAAAAGGTCAGAAAAGTGGGCATGACATGCTTACCAACCACTTTTGCTATCTCAACTGTGGTTGTAAGTCAAGGACTAAGCTGTATTCTTAAGTTAGCCCACTGAAATCCTGAAAAGTACTGAATGAAATTTACGAACATTTTCCAGTCACAAGATATTCCAGAAACATCTAAAGATGCCAACACTTAAGATGGGGCAGTAAGGCTTCACCCTTTGCCAGCAGCTCCAACCATCAATTCTGGTTGCTGTAATATACTTATTATCCATTGCTAGTTTTACCATGGTTTTTCTCAATAAACACGGTTTTGAAGCTCAAATAACAACTTGGACCATTTAGTGTAGAACACATTATTTAAACAAATGACTTTGGCTGAACTTGTGACAGCTAAGCAGGGTGATAAGCTAGTTCGCACTTGAATTCCCATCTGTCAGAAATGGTGTAGGGTCTCCTACTTGGGCAGGGGGTTGGACTAGATGACCTACAAGATCCCTTCCAACTCTGATGATCTGTTATCTGAATAGGAGACTACCAGGAGATTTGACAGCAGTTATTTTTTTAGGCAGGAAAAAAAATACCCCAAAAGCCAGCTCTGCTAAATGGATTCCATTCTGTTGACAAGGAAACAACCTGGATACAGGTAGTCCTCGACTTACAACAGTTCGTTTAGTGACCATTCAAAGCTACAACGGCTCTGAAAAAAGGAACTTATGAACATTTTTCACACAACCATTGCACCATCCCTGTGGTCTCATGATTAAAATTCAGAGGCTTAGCAACTGGTTCATATTTATGACAGCTGCAGGATCCCGGGGTCATGCAATCCGCTTTTGCTACCTTCTGACAAGCAAAGTCAACAGGGAATCCAGATTCACTTAACAAAAGTGTTACTAACTTAACAAAAATGCAATGATTCACAACAACTGTGGCAAGTAAAGTCGTCAAATGGGGCAAACTCAGGTAACAAATTTTCCCTAAGCAACATAAATTTGGGGCTCAGTTGTGGTTGTAAGACGAGGACTATCTGTAGTGACATTCAAGTCTGCTTCAAGGGAGAGTTCAGTTTGTAGTTCAGTATGTTGTGTGAACACAATTCTCCAGGCCCTATACAGCCACTCCCAAAGAACCACCAAGCTTTTAAAGAACCATTTATTTGGAACTTTATAGGGTCTCCTGCTTGAGCAGGGGGGCTGGACTAGAAGACCTCCAAGGTCCCTTCCAACTCTTCTCATTCTGCACTATGGTGGAAGCAAATCTGTGCCATATGGCAGGGACAAATGGCTGACATTCAACCATCACCACTAGCCGTCCAGTTGCTCCAGGTTGTCGGGGGGGTCTTGTGAAAGCTTAGACACGCGTCGGGCCCAGTCCATACGTGCAGGTTGATCTACAAAGCGCGACCTCAGAAATATACCTCCAACCCCAGGAAGGGGGAAAGCGGGGAGACAGACAGCAGGGGGCCCCCTTTCATTCGGGACCACCAGTCAAGACCGTGGGGCTCTGCAAGGGACCGGCTCGGCACAACCTCGGAGCTCCAGGGCCTGAGGGCAAAAGCGGGGGCTCTCTTCCCACAGCCTCCTGCGGCAATCCCGAGCGGAGTCCGGGAGGCTCCGCGCGCCTCTTTCTCGGACCGCGCCGTGCGCACTCACCGGCCTTGCAGCGCCCGCCAGAGCCGGCGTCGCCCCTCGCTGCCCAGCGCCAAAGACGAGGCCGCCATCCCTGCGCCGGAGCTGCACAGAGAGGCGGGGGACTTGGGCCGGGCTAGCGGCGGCGTTTGGGCCTATCAGCGAGGCCGGAAAAGAGGCCGGGCTCGGGCGGAGAAAGCGGCGGAGCTGCCCGGGCGGAGGACAACTTGGGCAACCTTCGCCAAGGAGAAGGGCAGGGCGCGCTTCCGGGCCTTTTCCAGGTGCTTCTGCCGTCCGAGAGCCTTGCCCTGGCCTGGTCTGCCCAGCCTCGTGTTTTTGCCCTCGTTGTCTTCGTTCCCAGTAAAGCTTTATCTCGCTAGCCAGGTTTCTTGGTTTGTGCGGGGCTTTGGCAAAGTCCGGGAAGGAGTTGGGGGCGCTTCTAAAGCACACCCACGAAGAGGAGGGAGTCCAGCTAGTCTCCAAAGCACCTGAGGGCAGGATAAGAAGCAATGGATGGAAACTAATCCAGGAAAGAAGCAACCGAGAACTAAGGAGAAATTTCCTAGTGGTGAGAGCAGTTAGTTAATCAGTGGAACAACTTGCCTCCAGAAGTTATGAATTCTCCAACACTAGAAGTTTTTTAGAAGAGGCTGGGACAACCATTTGTCTGAAATGATACAGGTTTTCCTGCCTAAGCAGGGGCTTGGACTAGAAGACCTCCAAGGTCTGGTTGGCCTATTCTGGCCTATTCTAATTTTAATTCTATTCCTAATCCCATATTTCTTAACCCCTATTCTGTTCTACTCTACTCTATTCTATTCCTTATCCCCTATTCCTTATCCCCTATCCTATTCCTTGTCCCCTATCCTATTCCCTAATCCCCATCCCTATTCCATTCTATTCTATTCCTTATCCCCTATTCCTTATCCCCTATCCTATCCTATCCTATCCCTTATTCCCCATCCCCATCCCCATCCCTATTCTATTCTATTCCTTATCCCTTATCCCTATTCCTTGTCCCCTATCCTATTCCCTATCCCCCATCCCTATTCTATTCTATTCTATTCTATTCTATTCTATTCTATTCTATTCTATTCCTTATCCCCTATTCTATCTTATTCCTTATCCCCCATCCCCATCTATTCTATTCTATTCCTTGTCCCTATCCTTCCCATCCCATCCCCATCCCTATTCTATTCTATTCTATTTCTATCCTATTCCTTATCCCTATCCCCATCTATTCTATTCTATTCTATCCTATCCTGTTCTGTTCTATTCTCAACTCCACCACCACCCCCAACCAAACTTCAGTCTTCATGCATCAGTGTCAGCAGGAGTCGATGCATTGGGTGAACCCAATTTGTTTCTTAACAATTTTTTTATTAGTTTATAATGGAATGGCAGTGACAAAATGTGTGTGGGGGGGGAGGGGGAAATGCTGCTCCCAAGGACAGCCTCCCCCCCCACTTTCAGGGTCAGGATAGATGGCATTTTTTAATTAATGGGACTCATAGCACAGAAATGTCTCTAACGTGAGGATTCTGAATTCTTATTTTTGGCCTCTTGGATGAGTACAATGTAGGAAGATCCCGTAGATGGAGCTTTTTTTGTTTTCTTCAGATAAAAGTATTGGGAATGAAAACTCATAATTTTTAGGAACAAGAAATTTAGGCTGTGAATTTAAAGCTATTTTGTAAAAAAAAATTTCCTCCCATCTTTTGAAGTTTGAGATTTATTTTTAACTAAGTAAAATTATAGGATTCTGGCCATTGCTTTCTCTTAGGAAAGTATCTGATCTACCATCTTCACCAAGCCTCAGTAGGTGGCAGTAGTTGTCTGACTTTGAAAAATAACCATGATTGGATCTGGTTTGTAGTGGATAGTAGACTTGGACCACAGATCAGCCTTCCAGAAAGTTTTGAAACATAATTTTTTCCTTTGCAAATATATATAGCACTTTCATCTAAAAATCCACATTTTGTGTGAGTACTTGGGCGACATTATTTGATAGGAAGAAAATTCAATCCATCTTTTTTGTGGTTTGTATAGGATTGGTAAAGGAATAAGGCTTTGGTGTTGTAGGAAAAAAAAAATGAAATGCTGGACACAGCATTTCATGCTGGAGTTGTAAACAGTAAAACAAATTAATTAAATTTCTATACCAGCCATCTCACCTAAATGAGTTGGGACGATTTAGAACTTCCTAATAAAACCATATAAAAGCATGAATAAAAACATAAATTAAGATCAGGTTAAAACTTCCAAGTAAAAAAAGGTAAAAATAAAAAATGCAAAAGCTAGGAAATTAACAAGGCAGTGGCAATGTTCTTAGTTATAAAAAAAAGTTTGTAATTGCAATGTATTTCTAGTTTCTCCACAGTTTAGATAGATCACCTAAAAAAACAAACATCTCACAACTTTAGAAAGATAAAATTTGCCTAAAGATTTTCTGCAGAAATGTTGACTTGGAAAATAGTCCTTTTTTAACAGAAGTTTAAAATATATCTCAAGAAGAAAGGAGTAGCAGATCACTTCTATTCTCTGCCAAGAAAATTAAAGGAAAAACTGAACTCTAGGAAGGTTATGCTTTTTATTGAATAACTAAGGGGAAAATTGATTAAATACCAGTGAATACAAGGCTTTGCAACTTCAAGTCAACTGACTTAGCAGAATTTGCTTGGCCCTTTCCATTCTACCTCTCAGCAGTTTGAAAACTAGACTAGGCAGATTGAACAGATAATGCATTATTGAACCAATCTGTAGTTAACTGAAACATGGTTTATTTCAGTATTTCAATTTTCCTGGGTTTGTATAGTGCAGTGAGCTACACATTGAACCATTCTGGCCAGGCATATTGTGAAGCAACAATCTGTATGTGTGAAAGTATGCAGAGTTGGTTGAATTAACACACTACGATATGTCATAACATGGTTTGGTTTTAGCACAACTTGTAAAAAAAAATCAGCCTGAGTGTTTTATAAGCCATTCTTTATTGCCAAGCCAGTTAATGGCTACTCGATAAGCCATGATGAAGTCCTCGCTTAGTACGAAGGGTGTATCCACCCATTATTGTAACCTTGAAGTTGGCAGCAGATGTGAAATAATGACCTACATTCAAAAAATAGAGAAGGGCAGACAGCCGATTCCCTAACTAAGGAGTATTGTAAAATAATTGATTTCAATCATAGACCCATAGAATCATAGAAGAGAACCTGGCTCTCCAGTCTCTATTTTAAAACTTCCAGTGTTGGAGCACCCACAGCCTCTGGACCAGTGGTGGGATTCAAATAATTTAACAACCGGTTCTCTGCCCTAATGATTTCTTCCAACAACCAGTTCACCAAACTCCTGAGAAAGTTAACAACTGGTTCCCCCCAAACTGGTGCGAACTGGCTGAATCCCACCATTGCTCTGGAGGCAAGTCATTCCACCGTTTAATTGCTCTTAATGTCAGGAAATTCCTCCTTACTTCCAAGTTGGATTTCCCTCCGCCAAGCTTCTACCCATTGCTTCTTGTCCTGCCCTCAGTGTGTTATTATACCGCTATTAAAGTTCAGGGCATAATGTTTGTTGAAGTTTTAGTCTAAACACCCCTAACAATGTGTCTACTGAAGACAGATCTGTCTGATGCGACATACACAGTATTACTATTAATTGAATGCATGGATTACACGTGCAAATATATGCAGATGAATTTTTAAAAACCCAATAACACCCAAGCAATGTATATAGATAATAGATGTCTATGCATCTGCATTGAGCTGATTAATTTCTAGTTAAGTGTTAAAAATGTCAGAAATTTAAAAATCATTCAAAGATGACCAACTGCTATTTGCATATCTGATTGCCACAGCAAAGCAAGCAGAATTTTCCGTTCTTCCTCATCCTTTGTTGCTACTACTCCCATTCATAAATAAACATTGGGATTCAGATACGGCTATATCCAGAGTGAGCTTTCCTTCTATAAAGCACACAAGTGAACAGGATGATAATAATTAATCCCGACAGACTTAAGCCAATTGTCGCTGGGATCAACTTCTTGTTTCTGTCCAACGTGCACTCCTCTTCTGCAATTTGGAAAAAAAAAAGAATATTAGACTTCAATCAAGAAGCATCATATGATTCCACAGTGATTTTTATCTTCCACGTTGATTTTCATCTTAGTCAAATGAAGCTATAGAAAATCATCCCAGATTTTGTGAGCACCATATGTAAAAGTTATCTTCGTACCAGTTAAAATCATTTGAACTATGGCAAATCCTTAGAGAGGCAGTTTGGTCTAGTGGTCGAGGTGCTAGATTAGAAAGCCAGTAGACTATGAGTCTAGATTGCTAGACCAATACTTGAATACAGCTCATCTGTCTGGAATCTGCACTGTATATCGGACAATAATACAATTGAGCGAGGCCAGAAGTATTTCACGAGAAGAGCACTACACTCCTCTGCTCGCAACAGAATACCCTACTTCACCAGGCTTGAAATTTTTGGCTTGGACAATCTTGAACTACGCCGCCTACGGTTGGACTTAAGCATAGCACACAAAATTATCTGCTACAATGTCCTACCAGTCATTGACTACTTCAGCTTCAACCACAACAATACAAAAGCACACAACGGATACAAACTCAATGTTAACTGCTCCAAACTTGATTGCAGAAAGTACAACTTCAGCAACAAAGTGGTCAGTGTCTGGAATGCACTACCTGACTCTGTTGTTACATCCTCTAGCCCCCACTCCTTTACCCTCAAACTATCCACTATAGACCTCATCCCATTCCTAAGAGGTCTGTAAGGGGCGTGCATAAGTGCACCATCGTGCCTACCGTCCCTGTCCTATTGCCCCCATTTATTTGTACCTATTTCCTGTATTCTTACTCATGTTTATACTTATACCTATTATCTTGTAAGTGATTGACAAATCAAATAAATAAATAAAATAAACAAGTCCCACCTTAGAGATGGCTGGGTGACTTTGGGCCAGTCATACTCTCTCAGCTCAACCCACCCTGGACCTCCTTGTTATTGTTGTGATGAAAATAGGAGGAAGAAAGGGTGTTCCATATGCTCACTTTTCAAGTATTTATATAAACAACAAAGGCATGATAAAAATAATAAATAATAAGGCTATGAATCTTGACAATCCCAGTAAGATTGAAAGTGGTCATGTTTAGAAGTAGAGACCCTTCTCTAATGAGAGGTGGAGACAGAGGTGGTTCTGACCAGTTCTGGAGAACCGGTAGTGGAAATTTTGAGTGGTTCAGAGAACCGACAAACACCACCTCTGACTGGCCCCATCCCCATCTATTCTCTGCCTCCAGAGTCCCAGCTGATTGGCTGGCACTTCTTTGGTTGTCCTGTACAGGAGAATGGAGCTGGAAAGCAGGTTAGTGGGGTGCGGAGGGAATGGCATTACCCTCCCCAGGAGTGGGAGGGTAATTTTGGAGTATCCTTCCCCTGCTACGCCCACCATGCTATGCTACACCCACCAAGCCTCACCCACAGAACCAGTAGTAAAACGAATTGTATCCCACCACTGGCTGTATGCAACGAAATTTCATTTTAATGTATGCCGATCCGTGTACATTCAAAGTGACAATAAAGTTATTCTAAGTTCTAAGTCCGTGTGTCGCCTCCTGGCAGTCTGTACATCTGAAAATTATAAAAGCATTTGTTCTTTTGGGGGCTACTAGGAAATTTATTAAATGAGTCCTGCGCACATATTTATAGGCATTCTAAGTTGGCTTGGATTAAATGCAATATGGCTGAGAGAGGAATCAGTGAAATCTTCATCGCTTTGCATCTATCCCAAGACCCAAAGCTCATGGTGTGAAAATGCCCCTTTGTGCCCTCAGCAGAAAACATTTAATCATAGGAACCCCAGGATTGCATGTATACTAACCTTTTCCAAATTGGTTATTTACGATGTCAAAGGCTTGGAGCTGGGAATTGGTGGCCTGCAGTTGAAAGTTGTTGGCCAAGGCCACCGTTTGCTTACTGAAACATTTGAAGGAATTTCCCACAGCTGTAGAAAAGAGCTGGTCATTTTTAATCCCGTTGTACATAAAACCTGAAATTTGCAGAGAAAGAAACATCGCTGTTGATCTTTACGGCTAATTTTATCTCTGGTACATCTCTGTGTCTGTGCAATACCAAACCCTAAAACTAATACACAACACTGAGCTGTGCTTTAGATCTGCTTTGAGCAAGAGTTTGGTGGTATTCAGCAGGTTCTGACCAGTTCTGGAGAACCGGTAGTGGAAATTTTGAGTAGTTCGCAGAACCGGCAAATCCCACCTCTGACTGGCCCCGCTCCCATCTATTCTCCGCCTCCCGAGTCCCAACTGATTGGCTGGGTCTCCTTTGGTTGCCCTGCACAGGAGAACGGAGCTGGAAAGCAGGTTAGTGGGGTGGGGAGGGAATGGGGATTTTGCAGTATCCTTCCCCTGCCATTCCCACCAAGCCACACCCATAGAACCGGTAGTAAAAAAAATTGAATCCCATCACTGGTTTGGACTAGAAGACCCCCAAGTTCTCTTCCAACTCTTAAGATTCTATCTTATATTTGTAATCCAGCATTTAGTTGTGACAGTATCTCAGGGAGAGATGGATTCCAACTTAAAGCAATCACCTGAATGTCGAAGACACCCTGGTACCTACCTTGCGAGAGAATGGTCAAAGAAGCTTCAATCATGCTGATATAATAGATTTTTTCCTTCTGCAACGGGAAGAGAAATAAAGGGTGGGTGTTTTTTTCATGCCAATGACTTCTTAGAATTAGCTTGGATACATGCATCCCATTATGCCTTTATATTTTTCAAGGCTGGTCTTTTTTTTTTTTTTAATAAAGTTTTAATTGGGTTTTCACACACAAAATACAAATAAAACATCTTTTTTGAAAATAGCATGGTCCCGGGTTGAACTTCTTTATACAGACACAAAACTCAATTTCATGCTCCTTTTTGTGTTCTATTACATATCTTTATACTATTCTACATTTTCTATATAGTTTTTCCCCTCTTAATTTTCTCAATTTTATTTTGATTATCTCTTCTCAATTCAAATCATTATATTTATACTTTTGTCTGTTCTGTTTCAATTTCATATTATCTTTTCTCATTAAACAGATTTTCTCCTGTAGTTACTAATTGGAGTATGACACCTTTATATCTTTTAATTACATCCATTCAATTCTTATTTAAACTTCAATATATACCTTAAGGTTATGACCTTCAATATAATACATAATACATAACTACCAATAGAATTCTGCTTGGTACATTCTTATAATACACACTATATTCTTTTTTTTAAAAAGGATTATAAATATATGTAATTATAAACCCTCATTCCATTCCAATTCAGTTCTATCATTAATAATCATTAAAATCTTAACATCTTTAACACTTCTTTCCAATTAAATATCATACTTCCTTAAAGACACATATAATCTCCATAATTAATTTTTCCCTTATTTCTCTTCACATATGTTTTGTAAATCATTAAATATTCATTTTGTTACATTTATTTATTGACAAGCATTCCACTGAATTACAATAGCTATTTTATCAAACATTTTAATCATACATTGTTTCATATTTTCTAAAAATTATTTCTGTTTCTAATATAGCAATACTAACTTATGTACCTTTGCAGAATCCCTTTTTCCATTAATTTTTCACCCATTATCTCTAAATAGGCCCTGTTACTCTATATTTTGTTTCTGTCCTTTATAACTTCTTTTCCTTTCTTTCTTCCCTCTCATCTTCTCCCTCCCCTTTGTACCCCCTTGTCTCTCTACTTCTAATTCTCTCTTCTGCATTTCCCTCTTCTGTTGCTTTCTGATTTTATACTTATTTTTCACTCTAATTTTTTTTGGAGTTGTTTTTCACAATCTTAAACTTTCCATTCTCTTTCCCCCCTTTCCTTTTTTTTCCCCCCATCTAAGATTACTTGTTCATTAAAGATAGTTTCTTCTTTGTTGCAATCTTCTTGTTCTGCAGGCATTTCTTGTTGTTTCTCATAATTCCAAATCTCCATTTCTAAAAACTGAAGTACGAAGCCAAAAGAACCTCTCCCTTCTTGTGCATCTTCTTTGTACTTTTTAAGTTCCATTTTCAGTTCTTCTAAAAGTAGAGCCATTTTAAACAGTTTTAAACAACCAGCCGATTGATTTTAGTCATTCAAATTCAATAACCAAAAATCCAGAAATCATCAAGTAGTCCAAATAGTCCTGAGTTATATCTTCTTATTTCTTTTTCCACTTTCTCTTCCTGGGATTTTTGTGGTGATATTTCAGTTAGAATGTATCTTTTGGAAGTCTTCTTGAGATTTTGCTGTAAGTTCTTTTTAATTCCAGGCAGTCTCCTCCCTTCCAGATCCTGCCCTTTTCTTCTTTTTCTCTCCTTTCCTGTTTTCAAAAACTTTTGATTATCCAGAAATCTTTATTATCCCTTTGACTTTTTATTTTCAGCATTAAATGCCTATTAATGTCAAAGTGGATTTTTTTCCAATTTCTTGCTTAAGTCTCTTAGCTGTCAGTATAGGAAAAGGAGAAGAAAAAAAACCAAATCTTTCCCCGTTTCTCTCTCCTTCACAGCTTAAAAATCTTCTTAGGGAACAATGTTATTGTTTTTTAATAGTTTCAATTCCAGGGTACTTTATTTGTTGCTTTTGCTGTTTGACCTGGTCAACCAAAACTTTCTCTTCTTATCTTCCTCCTGCACATTCTTTTCCGGTCGAGTTCTTCTTTGTGGTGGCCATTTCTGACTACCGCTACAACCGCCTTCGGGAAAGGGAGTAATGGCCAGCTGGGGAGGAGAGCCGTGGCTCTCCTCAACCCTGCAGGCAGTCTCCCCTCTCTTCACCACCTCTATGGGATGGCTTAGCCCCGAAACCAGCCGGCTCGGGGCGCTCCAGCAGCAAGCACGGATCGAAGCCTCGCAGAGACGAGGCTTGGGTCTGTCACCGAAGAAGCTCAAACTGGAAGTCCCAGAATACAAGCTCCAATTCAAATCCCAACAAAGATTATAAAACCCAGGCACTCTCAGCATATCAGCCCTTCTTGATCTTCTCTTTTCACCTTGAAGCATGCAATCATCGTTTTCACTTTGAAGCTCCGAGCCATGTGGTCCTGTCCACCATTAAACCATCTTTCCAAACAGCCTCCATGTTTCCAGTGTCTTTTTCCCCGCTTGGAACTGAACCCAGAAGCCATATTCACTTAACAACCATGTTACTTAACAGCTGCAGTGATTCACTTTTACAACAGTGTCAAGAAAGGTCATTAAATGGGGCAAAAACAGCTGTCTCGCTTAACAACAGGTGTTTTGGGCTCAGTTGTGGTCCTGAATCAAGTACTACCTGTGCATAAAGTATGGTTTATAGTCCACAGTGACTGCATTTCACACATCACGCTGAGCCTCATAAAGACACAGCATAAAGGACATCATTCTCCTCTACGACATCGTAAAGCAAACATCGCCATTGTGTGTTTGTGTTCTGACATGTGAAGCAAGTACATAAATTATGGCATTTCTGCACATTCAAGCTGGCTCATACTTCACTATTGATCTCCATACCCTCCTGGCTTGCACACCTGTAACAAATAAAGCCCAAAGCAAACTACCATATATTACGGCTTATCACAATGGGTGAATCTGAGCCTTCTTCTTGACAGTGGCTGCAGTCATACAACATCCTTCACGAGATTGGGGAAAAAGTCTTTTCAAATGCTTTTTTGCTAAGCATGATTACGATCAATCTTTTTTCTCTCTACCTTCTTTATCTAAAATTAACCTGTTTGGTAGGTTTAATGATTCCAAGTTTGTCACAGCTCAGAACAAAGGTTAATTCAGCAGTCTGATTATAGGTATTTATTTATTTAGGAAAATTTATATAGCCGCCTACTTGCTCATGGCAACTCTAGGCAGCTTACAGAAAATCAAACACAATACAGAAAAAATAAAAATAATAACAAATAGTGATAAAATAACACACACACACACCGCTGTTGTGTGAATGTCATTGGGTAAGAGTATTTATGGTATGTGTTAGGAATGTAAGTCACCTAACAGTTGGGTTGGAAATATATAAACCAGGATAGACATTTTAATACTGTCTCTTTAGGGGAAGGCTAAAATTGTAATTGGGTGTGGTTCCTCAAATGGCCATAAGATGGAGCCAGAAACCTGGTTTCCGAGAGTGTTGCCATTCCTGCATTTCCCTATTGACTGTTACTGATCATTATTCTTGGATTTGATGTGAGTCTTTTACTGAACTGTTTTTGATACTGGACTTTGTTATTGGATTATCCCTGGACTGAAAACTGACTGCTATAAGCATATATGACTTGGACTGTTTGTTGGACTTTGCTTAACCATTTACTGGAAGTAAAACCTACTTTTTACAGTGTAAAGCACACAGTGTAGCTGTGTGCTGTGTGTGTGTGTTATTCAACATCACTCTCACTACATCTCCATGTGTGCACTCATTCTCCTAACGGGGAATTACCTCAACAGTATGGCCAGGTCTTTCTCTTTTCAAACCTTGTCTATATTTTTCCTCTTTTAAACGCCAATAATAAAGGAAAATTATAAAGCACCTAAATACTAGGAATCCAGTAACTCGGATTCTGGTTGGTAAATGTACTTCTTGAGGAAATGGGAGAGAAACTTCTACTCATATTTCAAGGAGCAGATCTGAACTACTTCTTGAATTATGAAAGGATCAGATTATGCAATGCAATATCTTTAGAGGCACCGGCCTTGGAGGGCAGTGGGAAGGATTAGCCAACTCAAAATTTACGTCATTGTTTCACGAAAGCCATTGATGTGCCTCTCAAGTATGCAGCCCTTTCTAAAACCTTACTTGAGTGAAATAATACTTCAGTTGCAGAACACAACTGGAACACAAACACTAGAAGCCAAGCCTTTATTTGAAAGGCGGGGGTTTGGAGAGATGAAGAGGGGCTCACTCCATTATTCTGTACAGAGATTTATGTCTGAGTGGAAGGAGTTGGTGTTGTGGCTTAGAGGTGAAGCTTTTACCTCATAATCAGTGAGGCTGTGAGTTCAGTCCTAGGTAGAGGCAGATATTTCTCTCTCTGGGCACAATGAGAATGTATCTGCTAAATATAACTCTGCATTGGTGACAGGAAAGGCATCCGGCCAGGAAACACTCAGTTCCATTCAGTTGACAAGGTTCCACCCGGCAAGGGGTGATGGGGTCATTAAAAGAAGAAGATGATGATTTATGTCCAAGTGGAAGACAAAGAGAGTCTTTTCATTTTCCTCAGATCTATTGTGAAATCTGGAACAATACCGGTAGTCCTTCAATCACTCGTTTAGTGACCATTCAAAGGTATAATGGCACTGAAAATGTGTCTTAGACAGGTAATCCTCCACTTACAACAGTTCACTTACAAACCGTTCAAAGTTACAACGGCACTGAAAAAAATGACTTATGATCATTTTTGACTGTTTCGACAATTCCAGCATCCCCATGATGATGTGACACAAATTCAGACGGTTGGGAACGGACTCACCCTTATGACCGTTGCTGTGTCCCAAGATCATGTGATCACTTTCTGCGACTTTCGGACCAGCAAAGTCAATGGGGAAGCCACATTCACTGAACAACCAGGTTACTAATCTGTCAACTGCAGTGATTCACTTAACAACCGAGGCAAGAAAAGTCACAAAATGGGGCAAAATTCATTTAACAAATGTCTCACTTACCAACAGAAATTTTGGGCTTAATTGGGGACGTACATTGAGGACTACTGTAATTGGTCCTCACACTTACAACCGTTGACTATCCCCACAGTTGCATGATGAAAATTCAGATGTTCGACAGCCAGCATGTACAGATGGCTCCTGTGTCCAGAGGGGAAGCTTGATAATGGCAAGAGTTAACTTAACAACCACAGGGATTCACTTAATGACCAGGAGGGAAAAGATTGTAAAATTGGGTGTGACTCACTTAACAACTGCCTCACTTAGTGACATAAAGTTTGGTCCCAATTGTGGTCATAATTCCAGGATTATTTATAGCCTTTTGTTACACCATACCTCTGAATCAGGTAATGTGTATGTGTGTTGCATTCACAGCATTTTGTGCCTTAGAAACTGACCAAACTTCAGTAAAGCAAAAATAATTATTTACTAATTGATCACTCTTGTTTTCTCTTTGTTTCAAGGCTGCCCGGATCTTAACTCGTGCAAAGTGTGGGTCAACAGGCAGTGCTAAATTATAGCAAGCTAAATAATCCAGAACTACTCGGACTGACATAGATAATTCAATCTGTGCAGCTTATTATCAGAAAAAGTAAAGAAGCTCGTAAATCCCAAACCGGTAGATAACCCTGTCGTATCCCACCCCTGAAACCATGAACCATGGCTTACAACTGTAATGCTCTCAGAAGTAGAGAAATGCATTATTCATTATGCATTCATCGTAATCCATGAACCATGAGAAATTAAAATAGTTTTATGGAACTGCCACATTAAAAATTGAAAGGAAATCACATGATGGAAAATTAAAAGGAGAAAGGGTTGAAGTCACAGTATCACAACTTGTAAATTACATGCAGCGGGGATGTATTGCATTATTTTATTTGGTGTTTATTTGCACTTTTTGCCTCACCATTCCCCAATGATACAACATATTTTTCTATCCCAGAAGTTTATAAGCTACCTTTCTCTTAAAAAGATATATTATGTGTCCCTTTGTATGTATTGTGTTTTCCATATCATATTCTTCCCAGCTCCATGTGACATGCAGAACTGATTCAATGGATGAAAAGCATGGGAAGAAAACCACAGCTTAGAAACCTGTTTAATGTTGGCTTGTTAATTCCAAGAAGTGGAAGCTTTGTGGTTTAGTCTTAGTTTCTTTTTATACTGTGCCTAAACTTGTAACCAATTCACAAATGTTCAAAGCAAGACTTAAGGAAGCTAGCTAGGATCAATTTTCCGTTTGAGAAGGCTGAATTTGCTGTGGTTTGGACTTTTTTTTAGTTAAATATGATATTTGCATTTATTTTAGTCACTTCACTGGAGTTACTGGCATATGCAAAGTGATACATGTGTGTCAATAACTATGATTTGAGTACTTCTCTTGAAAGAACATTTGAGGGAGAATCTTATACAAATAAAACTAAAGCCAAGCATTTCACAACACTAAAGTAAGAAGTACAAAGTCAATATGACTATAAACCTTGTGGCTAGTTTGGCTAGTTCATTGTGTGTGGGTGTGTTGAATTTTCTGCCTGCTAGATACACCATTTTTTGTCTTTAGGAAACTTGACCTAACTTCAGCAAAACAAAGATAATTATTTAGATATATAGATGTATATATATTGAATTAATCGTGATTTTGTTAACCATGGATTCTGGCATGCTCATTGAGTCCACAAGCCCTCAAGTCTCCAATATAGATGTAGTTCTCAACTTACGACCAGAGTTTGAGCCCAAAATTGATGTTGTTAAGTGAAACATTTGTTATGTGAACTTTGCTCTATTTCCCTGATGGCAAACCTATGGCTCGCACGTCGGAAGTGGCACGCAGAGCCATTTCTGTCAGCACATGAGCTGTTGCCTGGAAGAGATGCACTGCGCATGAGCCTCCCAACAGCCAGCTGATTGCCAGGTATCTACCGTGCATACACCGGGGTCAGGGCACACGTGCAAGATGCACGCATGTGGGGTTGTGTGAGCATGTGTGTGGGGGGTCACATGCGCATTGCATTATGGGTGCAGGCAACGATGAAAAGGTTAGCCATCACTGCCCTATTTCATGATCTTTTTTTCCATAGTTGTTAAGTGAATCAAGGCAGTTGTTAAGTGAGTAACATAGTTGTTAAATTAAGCTGGCTTCCCCCTTGATTTTGCTTGTCAGAAGGACGCAAAATGGGATTGTGTGATCCCAGGACATGCAATTGTCATAAATATGAGGCAATTGTTAAGTGGCCAAATTTTGATCTCAGGAATGCTGCAACGGCCGTAAGAGTGAAAAATGGTCAAAAGTCACTTTCTCAGTGCCACTGTAACTTTAGCGGCCACTAAATGAACTCTTGTCATTCGAGGACTTACCTGCACCATTTCTGAAGAAAATCTTACCTTAGTAAAAATAAAATGTACGAAGCCACCTTCAAACGAGATGTTGAGCATGGATTGACTGTATCCACAATATCCGGCGGTGCGTGTGGCATTGGGATCAATATTAAAATATTCTAGATCGCCCTGTCAAATAGGCAAGATGTCAATGCATTAATTTCAACTGAGACTGACAAATTATTACCGCTTACAAATTTAGAGAAAGAGAGAATAATTAGCTACATCTCTTTGGTCACCATATTACGAACAGGATATTGAGGTTTTGGGAAAATCACAAAGAAGACAGGAGGAGTCAACTTATTTTCCAAAGCACCAGAAGGAAAGATAAGAAACAATGGATGGAAACTAATCAAGGAGAGAAGCAACCTGGAATTCAGGAGAAACTTCCTAAGAGTGAGGACAATCAACCAGAGGAATGGCTTCCCTTAAGAAGTTGTGGGCGCTTCATCACTGGGTTTTTTTTTTAAAAAAGAGCCTGGACAGTCGCTTGTCTGAAAAGTATTTTGTGAAGTATTTCACGAGAAGAGTACTACACTCCTCTGCTCGCAACAGAATACCCTACACCACCAGGCTTGAAATGTTGGGCTTGGACAACCTAGAATATGACTTCAGCAGTCGAGTGGTCAATGTCTGGAATACTCTACCTGACTCTGTGGTTTCTTCCCCAAACCCCCAAAACTTGAACCTTAGACTGTCTACTATTGACCTCACCCCTTTCCTAAGAGGCCTGTAGGGGGCGTGCATAAGCTCACCAATGTGCCTACTGTCCCTGTCCTATTGTTTCTTTTTTATTTTTCTTATATGTATCCATGTATTCATAACTATGTTTTTACTTATACCTATTATCTTGTAAGCAATTGACAAACCAAATAAAATAAAATAAAAAAATAAAACTACGCCACCTACATTTGGACTTAAGCGTAGTACACAAAATTATCTGCTATAATGTCCTACTCGTCAATGACCTACTTCAGCTTCAACTACAACAATACAAGAGCACACAACAGATACAAACTCAATGTAAACCGCTCCAAACTTGATTGCAGAAAGTACGACTTCAGCAACAGAAAGGTCAATGCCTGGAATGCACTACCTGACTCTTTAATTACATCCTCTAACCCCTCCTCCTTTAACCTCAAACTGTAATTGGGTGTGGTTCCACAAATGGCCATAAGATGGAGCCAGAAACCTGGGTTGTTTAGTCTCAGAAGAGAGTCTCAGTGAAGTGAGTGAGTCTCTGTTTTCTTCTGTTGGAAAGAATTGCTGTTGCTCCATTTTTCCCTAATGACTGTTACTGATCATTGATGTAAGTATGTTACTGAACTGTTTTTGATACTGGACTTTGATATTGGAATTATCCTTGAAATGAACACTGACTGCTTTACCTGTGAATGACTTGGACTGTGTTTGGACTGTGCTTAAACGTTTATTGAAAGTAAAAACCTACATTAACTGTACAGTGTATCTGTGTGCTGTGTGTGTATTATTGAAACACTTCTCTCACTACGTCTCCCTGTATGCACTCATTCTCCTAACAGGGAATTACCTCAACAACCCTCCCCCTGTGCCTCCTGTGCATGTGTGTGCAACCCATGTGACTCGTGCAACCCACGCTTCTGCACATGTGCCAGATGCCCGACAATCAGCTGGCGGGCAGGTGGTGCACACGCATGCGCTGTAGACCTTTTCAGGGCAAATACTCAGATGCCAGCAGTAATGGCTCTGTTTGGCAGTTCTGGCACATGTGCCATAGGTTCGCCACCACAGGTATAGGATCTCCTGCTTAAGCAGGGGGTTGGACTAGAAGACCTCCCAGGTCCCTTCCAGCTCTGATTCTGACTTCTCTCATTTTTAAAAACCTTAATTTTTAGGATCACTTGTCTGGGGAAGACTGGATTAAACCCTTTCTGACAATACAAGGAACAAAAAGAAAGAAAGGAGTTGGGAGAGCTACGCAGCTGCTTACTGTTTTAGTGTTTGTAACGATCATCGTCAAGCCAATTAAGGCTTTAATGCAATCTGCAGTTCCGTTGAAAACACTGTAAGTGCCCGTAACAGCGGGTGACGGTTGAGGCGCCAATGTTGGTCCAGTTGGATTTGTTGGCCTAGGGGAAGAAGTCGTATTCTTGTGTGCTGCAGAACTGGTTGTCACAAGGGTTGTGTGTTTCCTCAGCTTCGTGGTGTGCCGCTCAGTAGCCCCGGAGAGGGTCTTATCTACATTTTCCTTAGTTGTGCTCTGAACAGGAATCTCCCTTTTCCGACTAGCTGATAGTGCCAGGGTTGAGGTTGTTTCTTCAGACGCTGTTCTTGTTTTGTGGGTTTTGGTCCAATCCGTTTGTGGCTCAGATGGCAAAAGTGTTGTTGTCCTTGCAGCCGCAATGGGTTTCCACACAGCCTGTAATTTGGTCAGTGGGATGGATTTTGCCTTTGACATCTCAGCTGTAGGCGCTGAAGGGATTCCTCGTCCTATACCATGGCCTGATGATTGATTGGCCAAAGCTTGTGAATGACTGTATGGACGAATTGTGGCTTGGGAATTGGAAAGAGGGGAGAAGTCTGGAAGTGGTACTCTTTGCAGAAATGAGGTGGGTCGTAGGGTTGTCCTACCTGGAGCCTCTTTATCCGGCACGTGACCAGTGCAAGAAAAGACTGTTGTGCACAAAAAAAGAGAGTTAGTCTTGTTTTCTATCAGCTTTCATTACTATGCATGACTCTGAGCTTCTTCATGTACCCCAAGAAAAAAAATTGAATTCTCCTTAGCCTAAGTTCTTGGTGTACTTTCTAAATTTGCTTGCCACTATGGAACTGTGATTATGGAAAGATTATAATCTTTATTAATACCGCTTTACAAAGCCTTAGTAAGACCACACTTGGAATACTGCATCCTGTTTTGGTCATTACATTATAAAAAAAGATGCTGAGGCTTTGAAAAGAGTGCAGAGAAGAGCAGCAAAGATGTTTAGGGGCCTGGAGGCTAAAACATATGAAGAACGGTTGCAGGAATTGAGTATTCCTGGTCTAGTGAAAAGAAGGACTAGGAGGGGCATTATAGCAGTGTTCCGATATTTGAGGGGCTGCCACAAAGAGGAGGGAATCAACCTATTCTCCAAAGGACCTGAGGGCAGGACAAGAAACAATGGATGGAAACTAATCAAGGAGAGAAGCAACTTAGAACTAAGGAGAAGTTTTCTGACAGTGAGAACAATTAACCAGTGGAACTGCTTGGCTCCAGAAGTTGTGAATGCTCCAACCCTGGAAGTTTTTAAGAAGAGATTGGATAACCATTTGTCTGCAATGGTATAAGGGTCTCTTGCTTGAGCAAGGGGGTTGGGCTAGAAGACCTCCAAGGTCCCTGCCCACTCTGTTATTCTGTTTGAGTTTTGTTAGAGTTTATGCTGCTGGAAAGAGGAGGATGGGGAGAAGAAGAAGAAGAAGAAGAAGAAGAAGAAGAAGAAGAAGAAGAAGAAGAAGAAGAAGAAGAAGAAGAAGAAGAAGAAGAAGAAGAAGAAGAAGAAGAAGAAGAAGAAGAAGAAGAAGAAGAAAGAGAAGGAGAAGGAGAGAAGAAGAAGAAGAAGAAGAAGAAGAAGAAGAAGAAGAAGAAGAAGAAGAAGAAGAAGAAGAAGAAGAAGAAGAGGAGGAGGAGGAGGAGGAGGAGGAGGAGGAGGAGGAGGAGGAGGAGGAGAAGGAGAAGGAGAAGGAGAAGGAGAAGGAGAAGGAGAAGGAGAAGGAGAAGAAGAGGAGAAGGAGAAGGAGAGGAGGAGGAGGAATTGCTTTACATTTAGCATTCTGAAATCCTTTCAGAATTGCTCATATAATTTTGTGAACCAATTGTGCACTAACTCTATTTCTATTGGAGTATTTGTTTCCGTTGCAAGACAGAGTCACACAAGAGTCTTCAGTTTCCTGTTTTCCACTCTCTCCCATCACAGGGTGTTTCCACACTGCTAAATCGAAAGTGTTTGCCTGCCCTTTTTTGCATTTGAAGGAAAACAGCCCTCCCATGAAATGTGCTGTGTGCCTATTGCCATTGGTTATCCCGCTGCAATTTATTTCTATACGGGTAGTCCTCGACTTACAACACTTCGTTTACTACCCGTTCGAAGTTACAACAGCACCGGGAAAAGTGAGTTATGTCGATTTCCCACATTTATGGCCATGGCAGGATCCTCATGGTCACGTGACTTACCTTTGGATGTTTGACAAAGGGGTTCATATTTAGGACGTTTACAGTGTCCCAGGATCACATGATCCCCCTTTGCGACCTTTTGATAAGCAAAGTCAATGGGAAAACCAGGTTCACTTAATGACGGTGTTACTAACTTAACTTCAATGATTCACTTAACAAAAGTGGCCAGAAAAGTTGTAAAATGGGGCACAATGCACTTAACAAATTTTTCACAATTTAATAACATAAATGTTGGGCTCAGTTGTGGTCATAAGTTGAGGACTACCTGTATTTACTCACTTCAGGTCCCTGATTTCTCTTTTAAGGTCCTGGCTAACCAAGATTAGTAGAAGAACCATGTGCTGAGGGGGCCCCTCGGATAACATCAAAATAAAAGATGGCTGTCGTGTTGTTATCGCTAAAGGCCACTTCTGTTTGTTTTGCTCTTGGGAATGAGAGAGCAATGCCCAGAGTGAGGAAGATGAGAGTTACCAGAACTTAACTTGGCCACGGTTTGATCAAGTGGGGGGCACAGCTAGGGACTCTTTGCCATGTTGGATTTGATAAATCTGGGATCTAAAATGAGCTCTCTCTTTTATGTCACTTAGGACCCCAAGGTTGCTTAAGAATTGGAACATTCATTACAAAAGTCCAAAGAGGAGAAACTGGGTATGATATTCTCAATCCCAACCAGAGGTGATATTCAGTAGGTTCTGACCAGTTCTGGAGAACCGGTAGTGGAAATTTTGAGTAGTTCAGAGAACCGGCAAATACCATCTCTGACAGGCCTTGCCCCCATCTATTCTCTGCCTCCTGAGTCCCAGCTGATCGGAGTCCCAGGTGATTGGCTGGGTCTTCTTTGGTTGCCTTGCACAGGAGAACAGAGCTGGAAAGCAGGTTAGTCAGGTGGGGAGGGAATGGGGATTTTGCAGTAACCTTCCCCCAGGAGTGGGGAGGGAATGGAGATTTTACAGTATCCTTCCCATGCCACCACCACCAAGCCACACCCACCAAGCCACATCCACAGAACCAGTAGCAAAAAAAATCGAATCCCACCACTGGTCCCAACATAGTTGGTTAAATACAGGTAGTCCTTGACTTACGACCACAATGGAGCCCAAAATCGCCACTGTTAAATGAGACAGTTGTTAAATGAGTTTTTTTCCATTTTACGACTTTTCTTGCCGCAGTTGTAAAGTGAATCACTGCAGTTGTTGAATTACTAAAATTGACTTTGCTTGTCAGAAGGTTGCAAAAAGGGGATCATATGATCCTGGGACATTGCAACTGTCATAAATATGAATCAGTTGCCAAGCATCTGAATTTTGATTACACGATCGTGTCTGGTTGTAAGTGCGAAAAACAATCCTACATCACTTTTTCCAGTGATATAATTTAGAACAGTCACTAAATGAATGATGGAAAGTTCTATTCTTTTGCAAGGACAAAAGGTTGGATAAAAGTTATTTCACAACAGATCTCCCCACCACCACCAGTCATTTACCTTAATTTCTGACATCTACTTCCTGGATAATCAGAACTGAACCTTCGCTTGCATACAAACATAATTCTATCACCTGCAAATAAAGTGTAACATGTAGCCAAGCCTGTATCTACTCACCTCCAGCCGTGATTAGAAGAAACTCAATTAATGCCTTCCACCGACTCATGATGCCACCACTTTAAACTGAATTATTATGGTAGAAGAGGGGTTGGATGAATGCCACGTTTTGGTCCTTAAGATGCCACAAGGGCCTGGGTAGTGTTTCTTCCTGGCTAGCAGGTTCACTCAGCCACTTCTCTGAAGAACAAAAAATCCACGGTTCCCCGATGAAGAGTTTTGAGTAAATAGGAAGTGGTGCTCACGAAGAGCATTGAAATTTCTGGGTTATATAGGCAGTTGGTAAGTCACATGTGAGAAGAAGGGGTGGAGGCAAAGCATCTTTGAAACATGTGAGTGTGCTTTCTAAAAGGTTGGTGGAACTGAAATTAAAAGCAATATTGCGGAGATCATGGCTGGTTAATTTCATTTTCTTTGAACCCTCTTGTTAAAATTCTACAACAGGCATTTCAGTCTGAGCAGAAGAATGGATCCCAGAGACAAATGGATCCATCCTGATTATCTATTCTAGGACAATGTTTTTCAACCTTGATCACTTTTTTAGATATGTAAACTTCAACTCCCCAAATTCCCCAGCCAACATAGACGGCTGGGGTTGGGAATTGAAGTCCACATACCTTAAAAGTGATTAAGATTGAGCGACACTAATCCCAGAAACACCTTGTTGATTCTCAGAAGCAAAAAGAAAACATAAAAAAGCCTTGTGATTTTTCCCATCCTACCCCAAATCCTTTCCGATTATGGGAACCTTCTTTCGATTGAAACCAAGGAAGGATTTCTGCAGAATTTTAATCAATAAAACTACTAGTAAGTATTCCTTGCCTCTAATCATGGCGAGGCTATCAAGCAGGAAAAAAAAATGACATGGCAGCATTAGTTTATTTTTTAACTAGTTACCAGAAAGAATATTTTTTTCTATTAATTGCTTGTCATTAATTGCTTATGAAATCTTGTAGAAGGAATAAGATTTATTAATTGCATGTTTCACAGCCATATTGAAAGTAATATATGATAGTGTTCTAAAAGGCCCTGATACAGGTTTCACTTTATCTTGTGTTTTATTTATTTTTTAAATCTCCCAATATTATTCCTTACAGGCTTGATAAATGTTCAGCACCGAATCACATAACTAATCTTTTTCTTCTTCCAGAGTTCATGGAAACTTTCCACAACACTTTGTGAAATACAATTTCTGATCAGAGTAAGTGAAGAGATAACATTTCTAAAATGGAGAGAAAAGGGTTGCCACACGCTACCCCTTGTGAACTACAATGTCTGTTGTGCAAATGAGTGTGGCAACATGGCGAGCTAGTGAAATAATATATATACATTAAATCTTTCCTAAAACCTTATTTTGCCTCCTTGTGGTCAAAAATAGCACTGCATATAGTTGTAGCACTTAAACAGTAAATCTACTTGATTGATTTGTTTGAAGGGTTCTTCCAAAGATTTTGATATTGTCATTTCCTCGCTTAATTCACTGAATTGTAAAGGCCGTCCAGGGTCATTGCCTCCCATTTTTAACATTCATGCATTTCCTAGCAATGCTTCTTTTTATTTATTTCTTACCAGAAAAATCTGTTACAGATAGAAAATAAGAAATAATCTTTTGACTGGGCTCTTTGTTGTACTGCTCATTAATGTTCACACTTTCGTAGCATGTTAACTATGGTCATTCCAGCATAATAAAAAAAGCTTTGAAAAGCCAACTGGGTTTTCTTGTTTTGCTAGAAAACATTTAGCTTCTCATCCAAGAAATTTCTTTAGATCTGAGTGAATGATGGAGAATGGAAGGGTTTATATTCCTTGCAGTCATGTGGTTGTTAGCTCTAGGGATAGAAATCCTTCCATTCTCCACCATTCACTCAGAACTGAAGCAGCTTCTTGGACAAGAAGGTGTCTTCTAGCAATACAAGAAAACATTTTGAAAGAAAGTACCTTTGGCACAACCACCACCTGGACAACCGAGAATCTCCATAGACGTAATAAAAAGCCATCATAAATATATTCTGAGTTTTATTGGCTGAGCAAACAAAGGCCTAACATGAATTTATACTATCAGGAATTGGAGTTACCTTACCCCGGAAAATAATGGTCAGTAATATAATTCTGATTTAGTCACCTGCTAAAGACTCTGACATGATTCTTTAATAATTATTTTTTTAAATGGATGGATGTAATGGTAATGCTGAAGACCATTGTTATTGCAAAGAGATTATAGTGGCAATTTCGACTTCTCCTTCGTATTAAGAAAAGTCTACAGTTCTGAGCTGACCTGCTTGCTTTTTTAATTCTTGCGTGCCGAAGAAAGAAGAGAGAGAATCTTTACATAGCTGCAAAGCTGTGAAAATCTCACACTTTCAGTTCCTACCCCATTATCGGGTGCCCTTCAGTCAAGATCAAGGTCTTGCGGTCTTGTCATTGTAAAAGCTGGGCCATGATGTCATTTTGTCAAGTTTTGATAAAATCTTAGGGTTGTTGTTGATTATTGGGAATTGAGTTTTGTGGAACCTGACTGCCTTCGGGGTATCTCTGCCGTCATTATTAAGGAGCTCCTGACACCTTGTAAGAGATTTGGATTTCACCTTGCTTGCGTGTATGTTTATATGTCACGCTTTTAAATCTATTTACTAGAGCTAATAATTAATCTTAAAATCCCTTTATTTATTGGAAACTTTATTGTGTCTGGATCCAAATGAATCAATTGCCTGGGCATCTGATCACTGTCCTGACACTTGCCAAAACGATGGATCATGGCACACTTCTGACTAGTTTTGGATGCTAAACTGCGATGTTTTCATGATGACAGCAGTGTTTGCATATTTTCTGTGAGACAGACTCCTTCCAATCAATGTTTAGCTCTCAGAAAGGAGATTTTTCTTTCAAAATGGCCAAAAGGTCCCTCCCGATAATCTTGTTGCATTTAACAAAAGGAAGAGAAAAAAAAGAAACGACGAATTTGGTTGATTAACACCAGATTCTCCTTTGAGTCTTTATGTTTTGGTTTTATCTTCCGGGATGGATTGATCTCAGCTTCACGTCGCATTTGAAAGTAAGGAAAAAGATCGCAATGGGTTTTGTAACATGGTATTTATAATTCTTAGAAAGTCAAAACAAGGACTGGTTTTACACAGTTCGTAATGGTCTATTTACAGAAAGTTCATCTTCACACAAACACACATTTTGGAGTACATTCATACATTCGGTCCTGATAACAAGAAACAAGGGAAGAAAGCAGGATTTCCCCGCTTCTCTTCCAGCAACGATGAACCACAAATAACATTATCCTCAACGTGGAAAACAAATTTAAAAATTACAGTTCCCGGGCCAAGTCATCAAGGACATCTTTAGGGAAGAGATAACCAAGTCAAGAGAGCAGCCAGCCATCAAGAGGATGCAACCAAAGCCTCGTCTCTTTTCTATGTGACAGGTATAAAAAGAGGTGGGGCTTTGATTAAGTGGCCATGGCTGCCATCTTGATTTTCCTTCTTCTTTTAACTCCTTTCCCGCCCCTGCAAATAACATTTGCAGGAGTTTTAGCAGCAGAATTTAGCAGCTCTGGGGCTAGCACAGTACAGAAGAAGATTTTAAATACAGGTACCGTAGTCTTCAGCTTATGATCACAATTGAGACCAGAGGTTCTGTTGGTAAGCAAGGTGGTTGATAAGCGAATCGTGCCTGGTTTCCCTCCCCCCATGGTTGTTAAATGAGTCGCTGCACTGTTAAGGGAATCACATGGCTGTTAATTTAATCCGGATGCCCCTATTAACTTGTTGCCAACAGTGATCATGTGATTCCAGGACGCTGCAACTATTTATAAATATATGCCGTTTGCCAAGCACCCGAATTTTGATCATGTGACAGTAGGGATGTTGCAAAAGTCATGTGAGCCCCCCTCCTGGTCAGAAGTCACATTTTCCAGCGCTGTTCTGACTTTGAACAATTGGTAAACGAATGGTGGTAAGTCAAGGATTACCTGTAGCATGCTATCTTTCTGATCCCAGATGTTTTTCAAAGCTGTTCAGCGTATTTAAGGAAAGAATGGGAAAGCTAGGGAATTTATTTAATGCAAATATAGCTAGAAGGTGCCACAGTGTGTTCTAAGGGAATCTATCCGTTGTACTGTACTAAATCCCGGGTTCAAGTGTATTTCATCACCAATTTTTGCAAATTTCCAACCTCCTAAATCGCGCCACTCAAATTGGGCAGTATAAGGTGAGTGTTTTTTTTAAAAAAACCAAACAAACCAATATGACAAGTGTCTCTGGATCAAGGAAACTCAAAAGGGCCCTGGAGTGTGCGTGAGTGTGTAATAACAGGCATCTTCTTGACAAATGCAAATACACAGAAAACCTCTTGCTGAATTGGGATGCAAGAATCTTTTGTTCTCTCTCTCTCTTCTATCTACATGCCTCATGATTGTTGTCAATGTGACTCCTGGTCAATTAATGTGGTACTTAGTAAAGCAGATCAGAAATTAAAAGATACCCCGATAGGATTCCCATTGTTTAAACCAGTGTCTGTCAACCTTAGTATCTTTAAGATGGGTGGACTTCAACTCCCAGAATTCCCCTGCTGGCTGAGGAATTCTGGGAATTGAAGTCCAACCGTCTTAAAAGTTGCTGAGGTGGACAAATGCTGCTTTAAAGTTACAATCTCTCATTACCGGTCTTATCATACATGCATGCATGATTTAAAGCAGGGGCCTCCAACCGTGGCAACTTTTAAGACTTGAGAACTTCAACTCCCAGAATTCATAGCTGGCTGAGGAATTGTGGGAGTTGAAGTCTGCAAGTCTTAAGGTTGCCAAGGTTGGAGAGCCCTGGTTTAAAGAACCAGTTTATGCCACACAGACTACACTGTTGTCTCATACGGTTTGGCTCAGTTTGCTGGATGAAAATACCAGGAGATCTGGAAGCCCATCCAAATCTTAAAACTCCTGAAACGGGCGCCCCAACATTGACAACTTTTAAGACTTGTAGCCTTGAAAGCAAAGAATTGTCCAGCTAGCATTTCTCAACTGGTCTTATCCCCAGGACCCATTTTTAGGATGACAAAGTTCCTGCCTTCCTTCCTTAAGAAAGTCTGGTATCCCATGAGCCCTTGCACCAGGAAAGCATTAACGAGGCTTCCCCTGTGCCACCAGTCCAGGAGTGGGACACTATGGCCCCTTTACGAGCAGTGAACTTCAACTCCCAGAATTCAATGCAGCAAGCATGGCTGGCTGGGGAATTCTGGGAGTTGAAAGTCCACAGGTTTTAAAGTTAACAAGTTGGACATCCCTGCCCTGAATCAAGGCTCCAAAGTGGTCACTAATGACCCCTCCACAAAAGGTTGATGGGACTATCCAGATAGTTGCCGCTGTTGCTATTATTATTATTCATAGTGCTATTAATTAAAGTTTTGTTATTTTCATATAATAAATGTTTGGCGGTTGATAAAGCATGGCTAGCAGTGGAATTCTGGGAGTTAGTCCAATACCTTAAAGAGGCCAAGATTGAAAAACATTGGAATAGCGTCTCTCGCTTGAGACTAAAAGACCTTCTAACTATGTTGTTCCGTATTGTTTAAGCAGGATGACAGCCTCTGAAGCTTTTAAATGGAACCGGGCTGATTTTATTTTATACTTATGGCAAATTCATGATATTGTTCAGAGGGCTGCAATGCTTCCCCCCCCCATCCCCCCACCCCGAAATATGAAATGGCAAGAAACTTTCAAGCAACAACACATTCTCCTTGGCAACCGTTCTCCTTCGAAAGTACCTCATTTGGGGCGGGGGAGGGATGGGGAAGAGAGACATTATACGGGGGTAGGGGGGTTTATTAAATATTTGGGGTGGGGTGGGGTAGAAACTCTGTATTCTAATCCAGAGCCCAGCATAGGACAATGCCCAAACGCATTCCACACAAGTGTAAAACACTGAATTGCAGCATTAGACAGAACTGGATGCGAAACTTCCGGAGGGGGACAAAGCTGGCTTGTCGGTGTTACATCCCAGAATTGCCTTCACAAAAGCCTCATCCCCTGTGCTATGTATTTGCTTCCCGTTAGCATCCAAAACACCCTGTTAGACACAAAGGATTACACGTAACCCACAGCAAGTTAACACCTTTCGCTGTCGTGCAAAGGTGTGACGTTGGCTCAGGTTCAGGAATTGCACTTTCTTCATCCGTCACTCAGCTTTGACTTTTTTTTGGGGGGGGGAAGGGGGGGCTCCCCCTGGTTTTGATTGTCTTGAGATAACAGCACGTGTGGGTAGATCGAGCCACGGAAAACGAGGGCCCCAGCAGCTGATCCAAACTGGCGAATGAATACCTTTCATTCTGCCCGAGAGAAGATCACCTTGAGGATCTGAGTTTCAAGAATCCAGCACGCCGCCCGGAAGCTGAGTGGGGTGGGTATATCAACCCAATCTGTTGTTGTCTGTCTAATTTAGGCTAATTTTCGACGCTCAAAAATGCAGTGCAAATAAAGCATACGATGAGTGTGTTTTGTCAAACACTAAGGTAACTTGGACACCTCTGAAGTTTAACTGGTTTTGAAATTGACTAGCTTCTTCTTCTTCTTTTTTTAATGTGTTTCACGTTGACAAAATATTGAATTGTGAAATCTGGAGCTTGGGGTGGATGGGGGTGGAAAGGCAATTTGGTCCAGCATCTGCAAGTAAACAAAGAAGATTGAGCCCTGAGGAGATGTTTCCTGGTCTACTCAGCTTCCAGCTTTCTGTCCAGCTGTTAAACTTCTGTTCAGCTCTTCCACCTTCATTTCTGAGTTTGTGGATGCAGAGCTGTGGGTATCGCTGTAGACATCTGAAATGAGAATGCACCAACAGGATCAGTAATACCGATGTAACTTTGAGAGATAAACGTCTGTAGAGATGCTCAGTCATCCACGTCATGGTTGTCCCAAAGGTGTTCTTTTCAGGAGGCAACTGGACTTTCTTGTTTTTTCTTTGAAGATGTTTCACTTCTCATCCAAGAAGCTTCTTCAGCTCTGACTGGATGATGAGGAACGGAAGGATTTATACTCCTTGCTGGTCATTTGCATCCTTTTTAGAGTGCCGTTGAGGCCACTTGGAGGTTTATCTGTGTCCTCGGGGTCACCTGAGTAAGTGCTCCTGCTTCCTGTAGTCCGAGTTGAAGAAGCTTCTTGCATGAGAAGCGAAACATCTTCAAAGAAAAACAAAAGGAAGCCCAGTTGCGTCCTGAAAAAGTACCTTTGGGATTACCATGACCTGGATGACTCTACACAGACTTTTAGCGATAGAATTTGGGATGAACACACTTTGAATGGTGTGAGAATAGGAGTGGATTTCCAGAGAAAAAAATTGCAGGCTACAGGAATCAAGAGGACCACTCAAGTGGGACAACTTTTAGAGATGCTTTTGTGGAAGCTGTCCCCAGAGTCAATTTTCTGCCGGAGTTTCCTTCTAGGTGATAAATCACCAATACAACCTTGAAACGTTTCCTCAACTCAAAGAAGCTCACAATACGGGCAATCCTTGACTTACAACCACAACTGAGCTCAAAATTTATGTTGCAAAGTGAGACAGTTGATAAGGGAGTTTTGCCCGATTTCACGGCCTTTTTTGCCATGTTTGTTAAGTAAATCACTGCAGCTGTTAAGTTAGTAACACGGTCATTCAGTGAAATTTAGTTTCCCTATTGACTTGGCTTGTCAGAAGGTCGCAAAAGGGGATCACTTGATCCCAGGACACTGCAGCCATCATAAATATGAGTCAGTTGCCAAGCTCCTTAACTTTGATCATGTGACCATGGGGGTTGCTGCTACGGTCGTTAAGTGTGAAAAACAGCCCTAGGTCACTTTTTTCCTGTGCCATTCGTTTCACTAAATGAATGGTTGTAAGTCAAGTATAAAGTTGCGTTTTTTCATTAATCTTCCATTTCATTGCCCCTTCCTTCCCTCCCATTCTGGTAAATGCACCCTCATTTCTTTGGCCCTTACATGTTTTTTATGGTTAGTGATGGGTTCTACACTCCTCTATTTGTAGAAGAATACCTTATGCCACCAGACTTGAAATTCTAGACCTAGAAAACCTAGAACTATGCCGCCTTCGGTCTGATCTAAGTATAGTACATAAAATTATTTACTGCAATGTCCTACCTGTGAATGAATACTTCAGCTTCAACCATAAAAATACAAGAGCAAACAATAGATACAAACTCAAGGTAAAACGCACCAAACTTGATTGCAGGAAATACGACTTCAGCAACAGAGTGGTCAATGTCTGGAATACTCTACCTGACTCTGTGGTTTCTTCCCCAAAGCCCAAAAACTTTAACCTTAGACTGTCTACTATTGACCTCACCCCTTTCCTAAGAGGTCTGTAGGGGGTGTGCATAAGCGCACCAACGTGCCTACCGTCCCTGTCCTATTGTTTCTTTTTATTCGTATCCATTTCATGTATTCATAACCATGCTTATACTTATACCTGTTATCTAATACTTGCTTGACAAATAAAATAAATAAAATAAATAAATAATATATTTCTCTAAAAAGTATGGCTGAAGGACAATTTTAGGTCTATTAATTTCGAAGGCAGAATCTGAAAACAAAAGATTATTCAATGAAGATAACCAGGCAGGTAAGATTTTGGATGTGGCTTTAAAAAGCAATTTTGTTGAGGGGGTGCAGGGGGGGCTGGATGAGGAGGGATGAAGAAAGCCCTGGGGCTTATTGATGTTTATTTATTTTATTTATTTGTTTATTTTGATTTGTCAATCGCTTACAAGATAATAGGTATAAGTATATGCATAGTTATGAATACATGAAATGGGTACATATAAGAAAAATAAAAGAAACAATAGGACAGGGACGGTAGGCACGTTGGTGCGCTTATGCACACCATGCATGTTACTAGTTTGTTAATTGCAGGGACCTATGTGCATCCCATCACGTTTGGGATATTAATGCGTACATTATTATGATAAGAATGAGTTTGTCGATCAGAAAGGTCATCAGTTCAGCAGTTCAAATCCCTAGCACCTGTAATGGAGTGAGCTCCCGTTACTTGTCCCAGCTTCTGCCAACTTAGCAGTTCGAAAGCATGTAAAAATGCAAGTAGAAAAATATAGACCACTTTGGTGGGAAGGTAGGAGCGTTCCATGCGCCTTTGGCATTTAGTCATGCCGGCCACATGACCATGGAGACGTCTTCGGACAGCGCTGGCTCTTCGGCTTAGAAACGGAGATGAGCACCGCCCCCAGAGCCGGAAAAGACTACCAAGTATGTACGAGGGGAACCTTTATCTTTACCTTTGTGCATCCCATCACGTTTGGGATATTAATAATTATTATGATAAGAATATTACAGCTCATCAATGCTCTGTCTTCCCAAAGAAATGATATGCCAGAATTTTTTTTTACTGCTTAGGAATGCATAATTAAATTAGAAACATAAAACTTTTCAAAACTTTGCGTATGACTTACCTGAATTGCTGATTCTACAACTGCTGTTGGCTTCACTTTCTGCTGGTTGTAACAGGCTGGAAGGTATCCAGTCTGTTTTTTCCGAAACTAGTTTCTTCACTAACCTGAGTTTGGAAAGAGAAAAAAATAATTTCCTTTTTTTTTTCTTCACATTTCAGCCACTGCTGGTACTGTATAGCATAAAATCTTTCTGAGTTAATATAGGATTGTAAAGTCAGCCCACATAAAAATACTTCTTGTAGAAAGCAATTAGAGGTTGGGAAATTAATTATAAATTCATCGATTATCATTAAAGGTTTTTTTTTTCCTTCCAGACAATCACTCCTTTCTTCCTTCTTCAATTTCTGTTTTTTTTTTTCAAGATTCAGCCAAGAACCCAAGGAAAACATTTTTTCCCTTTTAATTATGATTTAAAAGTTGTATGAGCAGATCAGTATGGGATTCAAATTTTTTTACTACCGGTTCTGTGCGTGTGGCTTAATGGGTGTGGCGGGGGAAGGATACTATAAAATCTCCAGTCAGAAATGTGCCAGTTCTCCGAACTACTCAAACTTTCTGCTACCGGTTCTCCAGAACTGGTCAGAACCTGCTGAATACCCACCTCTGGAGCAGATACGATATAATGTACTTACCATTGTCCATTCTCTCCTTCCTGAATAAACTGCACTAGATCGCCCTCTTCCAAGGTGAGGGAGTCTGGGAAACAGGAATCAAAACTCCCTTCTACCCGGTATAGATTCGATCCCTAAAAATGAATAAAACCAAGCCACAGAGAGTTATTCCAGAAAGTAGCCGCTGGTATTTTACTGATACAGTGCAAATGTTCATTAATATAAGCCATGCTAGGAAAATAGAAAGGAGGTATAAAAATATTATAAATATAAATGATCTACAATATTTGGTACAGCAATGACTATATTTTAATCTCTGTACTGGTATGTGGGAACGACCTTGGGAGACAGGAGAAAAGAACACGGACTAGACAACAGTCAGTGTCAAGCCACACAATAAGATCTTTATATACTGCTGTTGCCTTCTAGTCTCATCTACGTTTTGAGACTCTCATCTACTTTTTGAGACTCTCAAACCAAGTGCTTGCTGGGAAGCCAGATTCCACTTCCTTTAGCATTTGGAGAAGGCAGAAGCACGTGGTCATCCAAGGACAAACCCAAATCCCACACAGAGCATTGCTGGTGAGATTTAAATTGCTTGTATTTATCAATTGTTATGTTCAGCAGTAACTTAATACTACCTAACTTGTATTTGGTTCTCATTGTATCTATCCCTATTTTCCTCTGTTTCACCATATCCTGTTCTTTCAATAAAGCATTCAGATCTAGGCACACAGTCTGTTTTATTGGAAGATAGGTGGGTTTAGCTGCATGTCGAGCTGCACACAGACTAATGTGTAGTGGGGGCAGAACAGTCAGACAACAGGAATACAGTTAATGCTGGTATTACTAGGTATGTTCTTGTCTGGACTCTCATGGCTGATACCTCTGACATCCTTAATGTTCTGTATTTAAGGCTGAAGCTAAAACTCATTTCACTTTAAAAGCAAGTTTACTGCACACATTCTTCTAGACCAGGAGTCTCCAAATTCACCAATTTTAAAAATTGTGGACTTCAACTCTCAGTTGGCTGAGGAATTCTGGGAGTGGAGTCCACAAGTCTTAAAGTTGCCAAACTTGGAAGCTCCTGTTTTAGACTACCACATTTTTTTTCAAAAGGTATTCCATAGAACATTTCAGGACTCAACTCACATAGGCTGGCCTGAGAAAAAGTGATTGGCTCAAAGTCACCCAGAGAGGAATCATGGTTAAGCACAGATCTGAGCCTGGACCTTCCTGGCATCAGTTTAACACTAAAGTTTCTGCTGGAAAACAGCAAAAGTCACAAATTGCAGTCATAGCAGCATGGGGCCTGCAAGTGGTTATAAATGCAAAAACCAGTTGCCAAGTCCCGGAAATGCAATTGTGTGACAGGAGAGAAAGTGTGGCAATTGTTAAGAACTAGGACAGGTCACAAGTAGTTTTTTTTTTTTTGAAGTCTATCGTAACTTTGAACAGTTGTTAAGCAAGAAATGGTGATAATGTTATCCATTCAGACATGCATGGCTCTTGGGAACTCTATCGGCCAGGTCTTTCCACATCTTCTGAACTTGCACTACTTCTTCGAGTTGTTCTACGCTCTGGCTAGTGTCAGCTTTGATGATTGTCCAACCACTGTATTTTTTGACAGCTTGGTTTCCTTGTACCGCTACCTCTTCCAAACAATAATTGCTTCCACTGGAGAAAGCAAGAACTATCTCTGTTAATAAACATCCCTGAAGCACACAACCCCTTAACTATCTTGGAAACAGCCCTGTAGCCCTGAATTATGCAAAACTGACACGTCTAGATCTTGCACGAAGGTCAGAAGGACGTTACCTACATTAGAAGGGTGGCTGTCTTCCTCCAGGTCTGAAGAGTTTGAGAGGTCCTCAGTGCTGGATGGAATGGCTTCGAAGTCCTCGAATGTATCTAACGAGGGCATCTGTCTGCTAGGCCAACCTTCATTTAAAAACAAAACAAAAAACAGAACACAACCGTTGGCATTATCTCCTGTTGTGTTTTAGATGTCAAATCAAATCTGATTTGACTTAGAGAAGATAAAAGGAGTCTTTTAGTGTTTTTTAGGATAGATTTGGTATGATTATATGATTTGTTATAGAATAAATTACCTAAATTATAGTTATCTCATAAAGTATGAATGAATAAAATTATAGTCAAATGATTTTTTAATAATGATATGAGGACATATAAGTTTGGATTGATAATAAGAGTTATTATGTAACATAACCGTAATTGAGACTACGAAATGAATGCACAAAACTGATGAACCAACCGACACACTGTTTGTATATATGTACGGAAGAGAGCTGATGTTTTTATGTTTTGTTTGTTTTTTAAAAAAAACAATAAAATTGTTTTTTTTAAAAAAAGGAGTCTTGTAAAAATAATAATAATTGTAGCCCCAAATTCATCTCCCCAAATCCGTATTGCATGCCTTCGGTTGCTCAGAGCTTCCTCAGCCTTAGGGCCTTAATCCAGCTACATTCCTGTTTTTATTTCTTTAGTTCTTGATGAATGAGATTAGCCCACTTTCTCTGTCCTCTGACTCTAGCGGCATTTAACAATATACATTTATTTATTCATGTAATTTAATCCTTTACTGAAATAATTTATATCTTATACGATCCTAATTTGTTGCTTTTGTTTAGAATATTGTTGTTGTTTTTTTAAAAGGGCCAGCCCAACAATATTAGATAGTTGACAATATGAGACAGTTCAGCTTCTAAAACATGTCACGTATAATATTTTGGGATTTTGGGAAGAAGAGATGATTTAAAAATAGAATCGTGCCCTGTCCTATATGGGCTCAGTCAGGAGTTAAACATATCTGGAGAGCAACACTTTATTGAGGATTGCTCCATCAGAATCAAAACAGGTATTTCTTCTGAAAGTCATAATCATGATAAAACATAAAGGAGTCCCTATGGGTTTTACTCCATTACTCATAGCCGATTTTAGGGGCTAGTTCTCATCTCCATTTCTTTAAGCCAGTGAGCCAGTACTGTTCAAAGACATTTCCACAATCATGTGGCCAGCATGGCATAGTGTAAAGTGTATGGTGAAATACGGAACACTGTGACCTTCCCACCGAAGTGGTTACCTATTTATCTACTTGCATTTACATGCTTTTGAACTGCTAGGTTGGCAGGAGCTGAGGCAGGTGACGGGAGCTCATGTCATCATGCAGAGGTAGGACTCAAACCACTGGAATATTAGACCTTCTGTGGAATCTTTTAATCATGACAACATGATGAGAATATCAGCAACGCATGAGACATGTTCTGAAAGGGACAAGCTCTGCTTGACCTTTTTGGGGCTTGGCCACTTGTTAACATTTGGATGGAAGACTTCCAGAGAGTCCCAAAGACTGTGGGCATCCCTGGGAAGTTGGGGAAAAAAACTTCCCAAAAGAAGACAATAGCAAACAATTTCAGCAGTATTGCCAAGAAAGCTTGAATCCATGAAGTCACCATGAATCAACTAGGCTCATAAAGCAACACAGATAAAGTCAACAGTCTGAAGAGTTTGTGATTTGCAAAGTGGGGAAAAAGAAAACAGAAAATGGATAAATAGAATAAAACTGAAGTTGATGGTAGAAAAAAAAATGTTTGGTGGTCAATAAGAAATAAAAATGATTTTCATACTTTAATCAATCAACTTAGTTTTGGCACAAACCTCAGTCAAGTATTGAGAGCGTACTTAGAAATCTAGGGCTTCTTCTTGTGCAAAAGAGTTCCAGTCCATATCATAACCCAAATAAATTTTCTCCACACCACATCTTTTTTCTCCAAAGATGTCCTCAAGTGCCCGCGCACCTGATCTCAAAAAGAATGCTTCTGATTTCTTTTTACCTGTCTGTGAAGCTGATCTGGGGACCATCCTTGCAGAGGAAACGGTGTTGGAGTTAGCTTGAGCCAAGAGGGTGCTTTCAAAGGCATCTGGGATAGGAAGCAGAGTATTCTATAATTTTAAAAATGGTGGTTGGCATCCATCTTAAAGATGAGATGGTGAGCATGCAAACTTTCCTTGACAAATTTCAAAGACTGTGTTAAGGAAAACAGGTGTCCTCGGGGCCACTTACTCTGGGTCAGTGGAGACTGTAGACAGAGCATCAAAAAAAAATCAAGATGGCAGCCTCACCTCCTTAACTGAAGCCTCCCCTGTAGGTGCCTTTGCTATATACACTGACAAATTGGAAAGCAAGACCAGCTGCTCTTGGCAGTCACATTAAGAGGGGAGTGGACTGCGATATTTCTAGAGAAGGTTCTGCCAATTGCTTCTAAATCTCCACAGAACATTTTAAAAAGCTGTTCCCAAACTGTGGCAATCCATGATTCAAACCTGATTCAAAATGAGTTTCTTTATAGAGCTTAACATGGAAGAACGCTGTTACTAAGAGCCGTGGTGGCGCAGTGGTTAGAGTGCAGTACAACAGGCTAGTTCTGCTGACTGCCGGCTGCCAGCACTTTGGCAGTTTGATTCTGACTGGGTTCAAGGTTGACTCGGCCTTCCTGTCAGTATCGGCTGGCTGACACTTCCATCCTTCCGAGGTCGGTAAAGTGAGGACCCAGATTATTGGGGGCAAATATGCTGATTCTGTAAACCACTTAGAGAGGGCTAGAAAGCACTGTGAAGCGGTATACAGATAGTCCTCGACTTACAAAAGTTCTTTTAGTGATCGTTCAAAGTTACAACTGCATTGAAAAAAAGTGACTTATGACCATTTTTCATCCGTATGACCGTTGCAGCCTCCCCATGGTCATGTGATTTACAATTGGATGCCTGACAGCTGACTCAGATTTATGATGGTTGCAGCATCTCGGGGTCATGCAATGATCCCCTTGTGCAACCTTCTGGCGATCAAAGCCTATGGGGAAACCAGATTCACTTAACAACCATGTTACTAATTTAAGAACTACAGTGATTCACTCAACAAAGGTACCGAAGAAATGACATAAAAAGGGGGCAAAACTCTCTTAACAAATTTCTCACTTAGCAGCATAAATTTTAGGCTCAACTGTGGTCGTAAATTGAGGAGTACCTATATTACCGCTATGGCTATTGCTGCTAAGTTAACAACCACAGTGATTCACTTAACAATCGGGGCAAAAAAAGTCGTAAAAAGAGGCAAAAGGTGCTTAACAGCTGCCTCGCTTAGCAACAATTGAGCTCAATTGTGGTTGTAAGTCAGGGACTACCTGTAAATCTATCTTGCTTGTGGACTGGGAACAAGATAAAGGTATTAATTATCATTGACACACAGAAGAGCCATCCTATTGTTGAAAATAGTCGCATGGTTAAATCAAACTGTGGAAAAGCCAGAAGTCACAAAAAATCCAGAGGGACAGACTTGAGAAAGGCACCTGACATTTCCATGGAGAACTTGAGGTATCACCAATTGAACTTTCCTACCACTAGATGGAGTAGCGACATTAAAACTCTCCTGTGCCGGGAATAATTTTACATTCTCTTCCATGCTAAATCATCATCCTCTTTTAAAGGCCCCATAATCCCTTGCCAGGTGGAGTCTGGGCGACTGAATGGAGCTGAGTGTTTACTGGCCGGATGCCGTTCCTGTCACCCATGCGGAGTTTTATTCAGCAGATACATTCTCAATGTACCCAGAGAGAAAAATATCTGCCTGTACCTAGGATCGAACTAACAGTCTCCTGATTGTCAGGCGAGAGATCCACCTCTAGGCCACTGCACCACCCTTCTTCTTCCATGATAAGTGAATGTTGTAATTTAACATTTTTGGCTTTAAAAGAGAATATAAAGTCTGTCAGAGGTTAGAGGTCAGTGCTCTTTGAACGCGGAAAGCATGCAGTCAAAAAGTCACAACAGGACACCGTTTAGAATCAATTTATCCACCCAGAATTATTTCCCTTTTATGTCTGATGATATATCATCCAAGGACTGCCAACACATTTCATGTGATTACTGATTAGCAAATCAAACAAGATTAGCATTAATCAAGCACAGCACGGATAAAAAGATTGGCGCTAGAGGTAAGCATGCAGTTAAAGCCACTAGGGGTTAGCATTCTCAAAGACAGATGAGGACAGAACTACATTCATTCAAATATGAGCGATGGAGATGGAGAAGCTCAGGAATAGGTAAAAGTAGAATGAATTTTGAACCCTGAACAAAAGTAGATTTTTTTTTAGGTTTAAGGCTGCCTTTGATCGTGTCATTTCGGGGTTTCATGTCAAAACAATAAGAGGTATGGAGACAGAAGAAGACCTGTGATTGATTATAGTTTTTTTTAAAAAAGTAATAATATATAGATTTAAGTAATTGATCAGTTCTGAAGAAAGTTCTCAGGTGAGAAGCGAAACGTCTTCAAGGGAAAACAAAAGAAGTCCAGCCGCCTCTTGGAAAAGCACCTTTGAGTGTTTCAGGATAGAAATAATAGAAATAGAATAACAGAGTTGGAAGGCACCTTGGAGGTAGTTTCCTAAGCAGGAAACCCTACACCGCTTCAGACAAGGTAGAACAGGTAATATACAAAGATGGACAATCAACAACGTTCATCTGATATGGCGATTCAGAGGATGCTTTGAAATGTTAGCGGGTGATGTGAGAAAAGACAATCTACAAGTCAACAGCATGCATGGATTTGGGAGCTGTACCTTCGAAACCGAAAGGAGTTGGATCGCTTTTGATTTCGTGCCTCTTGACTTTAACCGCAGGAACAAGGGCCCCTGTGCAAAGTTTGCAGATAATAAAAATAGGAAATACAGTTAGTTAGGTCAGTGGTCGCCAACCAGTGGGCCGAGAACCACTGGAGGTCCGCAAAAAAATGTTGGTGGTCCGCAGAGAAATGTCACGCACAAAGCACACCACAAAGCAATTAATCCAGGATGTGTGAGAACTGCACCACCCACATGGCCTGTGGGAACGCAAGGCTTGCATCACTTGCATTGTGAACAACACAAGGTAGTGAGGGGAGGGGGGAAAGGGTGGGGGGGATTTGCCCCACATGCCCCACATGCCTGGCTTGGCCACCGGGCTGTTTCTTTCCGCTTCTTTCTTCTGCTTTTGGCTGCACACAAGGAAAGCAGTAAAGGTCTTTCTTTCCCTTCCCCAAACTCTGCCAGAAATGAATCTTCGGGACCCTGCAAGGCCTCCTGTTCTAAGAGGCTGCACCAGTAAACACTCATTTCTGGTGGAGTTTGGGGGAGAGAAAGAAAGACTTATGCGGCTTCTGCTGTTTTCCTTGCATGAAGCCAAAAGTCTCTCTCCCCCCCCTCCACCCGAGAACAAAGCTGGAGATCCTGCGATCCTGGTATCCAGAATGATTGATTGGTAGGAAAACGAGGTAGGGAATTTTTCTGCAGACTTTTTGGAGGATTTTCCCAGGGTTTCTGGTCCCCAGATTTAAAATTATGAGTTTGGTGGTCCCTGAGGTCCAAAAGATTGGCAACCCCTGAGTTAGAAGATGCCAGACCAGCTCCCTTGGTGTGGAAAAAGGGTTTAGAAGATGATCGGCAACACACTACCCTATGGTTTGTTTTTATCGATTATTTCTGCTTATCGAAAGAACTACAGGATTCCTACCAAGGGACCTGGGCTGAGACCGATCTCCTCTCTTAATGTTTTAAGAATTATTACATTTCACGCAAACCTTAGCTAAGTAACCATGATTCCAGCGCAAGAAACTCTGTCTCCATGTTCTCTCTGACTGTAGAAAATTGAAGTTAAAAATGGATAGGGCAACAGAGCCTTTAATATTCTGTTGGCTGTAAGAAAACATTTTGTATTGATCAATATTAAATTTCCCCTTAGTTTTTTTTCCCCTTAGCCATTAAAGTTTGTTCACTTACATCAGGGGTGTCAAACTCGATTTCACTGAGGGCTGCATCAGGGTTGTGGCCAAGGTGGGGCTACCCAGCTTCCCGGCCTCCCTCTCATTCTCATCTCCCTCCCTCCGACTCTCCTTCGCATTCCCATCTCTTTCCTTCCTTCTAAGGCTGACTACATCCTAGCCCAGATGGCAGTATATTTATGAACAGAAATAGAGCATGGTAACAAGGTCAGCCAATGAATAGGCATAGCAACTAAGTCACCAATGAGGACTGTTTGGAAACTGAAACTAGAAGTAGCCTAGGCGTGGCTCTATATTAAGCTCTGAAGCGATGTTAATCTACAACTGGTATTGTAAAATTTACTGTATGTGTTTATAAAGAAGTTAAATGAAGCCTCAGCCATCTGTGTTTACTTTTCTGGCACTGAATTTACACTGCAATACTCTGAACAGCAGCCATCAAGTTATAGATTAGTGCCTGGCCGCGCTGGACCAGGGGCTGGTCCTTTGGTGTCTCAAGGGCAGCCCCACGGCCAGATCTAGTCACATCGCGGGCCAGATTCGGCTTGCAGGCCTTGAGTTTGACACCCCTAACTTACATAATATATTGCATTACCATGTTTCTAATCAGAGATAAGCTAGGAAAGTAAAGATGCCCTTTGAGTCAAACTCGGCTCTTGGTAACTGCATCCACCTCACACTTTGTAATTTCATGCAATTATCTATCTCAGCAACTCTTCTGAAAAACGTCGTGTGTTTTTTATTTCCCAGTCTAGCTAACTAACCCTGGGATTTTTCTGGAACTAACTGCGCTGACCTCACTTAACTTCAGACACCCACTAAACTCAGTTAAGTATTGATAACATGCTGAATATCATGACAGAAACTTGAGTCGCCATGGTGAATAGGCGGCAATACAAATCAAAGAAAGAAAGAAAGAAAGAAAAAAGAAACAAACAAGATGTATGATTTCAGCAACAGAGTGGTCAATGTCTGGAACTCACTACCTGATTCTGTTGTCACCTGCTCAAACCCCTCACTCCTTTACCCTCAAACTATCCTCTATTGACCTCACCCCATTCCTAAGAGGTCTGTAAGGGGCGTGCATACCGCCCCTGTCCTATTGTCCCCAATTATTAGTTCCTATTTCTTATATTTAAACTTATGTTTATTCTTGTTTCTATTATATTGCAAGCTTTTGACAAATGAATAAACAAACAAACAAATAAATAAAAAACAAACAAACTGAATCACAGGTTTCCAGAAGAAACTAATATTTTGGTAATCCAAAAGCAGAGCGGCAGAGAGAACCGGATCGGTCACTGCTGCTCATTGGCGCTACCGGCTCGGCAGAACCGCTAGAATACCACCACTGCTTCTAGTCCAATCCTCTGATCAGGCAGAAGACCATATACCAGTGATGGCGAACCTTTTTGTTGTGGTGTGCCGAAAGCAGGGGTGGGTTTCTACTGGTTCTGTCCACCTCTGTAGAACCGGTAGCTCTGAAGAGCAGCAGACATAGAACCAGTTCTATGTCTGCTGATGTTTTTGCCCACCCGCCCACCTGGGCTCTTACTTGATCTTTATTTCCTGATTTTTTTTCAACTTCACAGCTGCAGTTAAAAAAGCAGGAAAAAAGGGCTTTCTGAAAGGCTGCTTCTCTGCACGCAGCATGCTGATGACAATTTACACTTTTTCAGTCTCCCAGAGGCTCAAGGGAAGCCTCTGTACCCTTTGGACGCTGAAAAACAGGCCCGTTTCATCACTTCCAGTTTCGTCACTTCCAGTTTCGGTATTTCCAGAAGTCTCGTTTTTCGGCCTCCCCAAGGCTGCAGAGGCTCCCCTCGAGCCTCTGGGAGGCCGAAAATCAGCTGGGAGGTGTGCACATGCGCAGTGCAGGTACATCTGGTTGGGGTTCGCGTGCCTGCACAAATGGCTCTGCGTTCTATAGGTTCGCCATCATGGCCCTATACAATTCACTTAATAACTATGGCCAAAAAAAAAAGACTGTAAAGACAGTTGCAGCTCACTTAAGAACTGTCGTGCTTAGCAATGAAAAATTCTACCCTCCCATTGAGGTCATAAGTCAGGGACTACCTATCTCGCAAGTAGAGTTGCTTCATGGGAGTGTTAATCTGGCGCAACTACACAAATGGCAGAGTTATTCCAATACTAAAACTCTTGCTATTCCAGCAACCCATTTCTCTGTGCCTTATAAGGTGGAACACTGGCTCCATTGTATAATTTTAGCAGTATTTGCAGCAATGTATGTACAGGAAGTTAAGCAGCTAATGGTGCCCATACCTTTGGTTAGAGAAGATGTGTTAGTTGTGGTGTTGATGGAAGAAGCTAAGGAAAAGCGACGGGGGACGTCTCTCTCTTTAGATTCTGGATCTGGGAGAGCAGATAAATGCAGGTTAAGGGTGAGGTAAAAACATGCAAAAATGAATAAATAAATTGAAAGGCAACTCTGCCCAGCTTCAGTGCCCTTCAGACAACATAGGCTTCGAGTATAATTTTCCTCATTCTTGATTCATAACATATTATAGAATCTCCCTGGATTGCTGTGATGCCAAATCACTAATAATTGTGATTGCTAAATTGATGCTAAATTGATGGCCGGGAGGAGGACTTATAAAATGTGTTCACCAGAACGACTAAACCTTAGCTGCAAAATGCCAGACTCTCAGCAACAGGCAGCAGTGAGATCCTTAAATGTGGAATTATTTGCTGCCATCTAGTGGTTATATTGATTTTTACAGCCCATATTATGGTAATATTTCTATAAGATTTTAAAAAATCTAGTAAACAACATGCTTGGTTCTCAGCTGTAGTTAGTTTATAAGTGGTGGAGGGCTTAATACATCATGCAAATCCAGACTGTTTGGTAAGTTTATGGGTTGGTTAATGTGTTTTTAAATTATAACCAAGTTAAATGTGTTATCTGAATACAGACTGTCTTTTGTATCTCCTCCTATTAGCTCTTTCTGCTATTGAATCCTAATTGTCAGAATTTATTATAATCCATTTTGTGAAGTCCAAGTTAGTGTGTTCAACCACATTTAATTTTAGTTTTTATTCCAATTAAGAATTTCACCTGTATATGGTTACCCTCCCTCAATGTTCTTGCTACATTCACTTCTTCATCTTTAATATTCTCTATCAATTAGTTCCAAATAAAAAATAGCCAGTTCTCTTGCATTCCTCCATCTCGGAATAAGAAAGATGTCCACAAGACTGTCAGGGATATCCTGAAAGGACCGCATTTGGAAGGTTTATTTTCTAACAGCTGTTGAACAATATCTCCCATCACTGCTACTTTACACTTCGAATTATCTCCCTTTTGCTTCTGGAAAGCTTCCACTACATTGTCTTCTTGGTTAGTGGGACATTAAAGTAAAGGTAAAGGTTCCCCTTGCACATGCGTGCTAGTCGTTTCTGGCTCAGTTGCTCATCTCTGTTACAAAGCCAAAGAGTTAGCGCTGTCCAAAGACGTCTCCGTGGTCATGTGGCTGGCATGACTAAATGCTGAAGGCGCACCGAACGCTGTTACCTTCCCACCAAAGTGGTCCCTATTTTTCTACTTGCATTTTTACATGCTTTCGAACTGCTAGGTTGGCAGAAGCTGGGACAAGTAATGGGAACTCACTCCATTATGGGTGCTAGGGATTCGAACCGATGAACTGCCGACCTTCCTGATCAACAAGCTCAGCATCTTAGCCACTGAGGCACCGCATCCCTAGTTAGTATTAGTATTAGTATTAGTATTATTAGTATTAGTATTAATACTAACTGGGGATGCGGTGCCTCAGTGGCTCAGATGCTGAGGTTGGCAGTTCAGCAGTTCAGCAGCAATTCAGTATTAATACTAACTGGGGATGCGTATTATTAGTATTAATACTAACTGGACATTAGTAGTCACCAATAACAGGATTGGTTTTATTAATTCCTCTACCGACTTTAATCCGGATGTTCTCTTCAATAACATCAAGTTTTAGATCTTTAAGAAGTTGTGAGTACTTTGAAGATGCAGCCCAGTTCTCCTTCATTTCTACCGTTTCCATTTTTTTTTTTTGCTCTCTTCTAATACTAGGAGTCCTTTCATCAAATCTTGCTTGTAATTCCTACTGTTGCCGTTCTGTACTAGGAGTTCAAATTCCTCTTAATCTCAATATGTGCGTGAACAGATGTGAGACTTTGTGATAGTGGCAAATATCTGTAGCTCCGGTGTAGGATGAGGGTGAAGGTTCGTACTCCGAGCTTCCGGGTTGGTTTCCAAACGTTTTGTTACCAGGCCAGATAACATCTTCATCAGAGTTTAGGGGAACTAAACTCTGCTGAACCCCTAAACTCTGCTGAGGATGTTATCTAGCCTGGTAACCAAACTTTTGGGAAACCAACCCAGAAACTCAGGGAATTAACTTTCAGATACAAGACTTTCTGACTCTTTGATGTTAGATGTAGAGATGCGAATTACAACAGTGATCACCCTCCTAAGTAGTTTGGCAGACGGGATGGGTGGGAGGGGTGAGGTGGAGGGGAGATGGTTCCGTGTGTGCCCGCTATTTACGTAAGTAGAAGTTTGAACATGAGAGCCTGCCACTTACATGGCCCGGTTTCGAGTGGGCCGTGGGCCGCTAGTGGACTGCAGCCCAGGGATTGGGGACTTACAAAACTTTACAATTCAAGAAGGCATAACAACATAGTCTACAAGTGGAGCAAAAGACACCTGCTTCCCTTGGTTGCCTTATACTGAACAGAGAATATGGTCCGCCATCTCAGCTGGAGGTCTGTCTACAGGAGGGGTGTGAAACTCAATTTCATTGAGGGCCGCGTCAGGGCTGTGGTTGACCGTGGCGGGAACAGGCAGGTGTGGCTGACTGGGTGGGTGTGGCCAGCTTGACGCCACTCACTGGGCGTGGCCGACTGGGTGGACATGCCTGGCTGGATAGGCGTGGCCAGCTTGACACCACTCCCCAAACTGCTAGCAAGTTTCCTCTTTGCATTGGGTAGACCAGGCCGAAGCCACATGGGCCGGCTCCTTACATTTTCCAGGATGGCCCTACGGACCAGGTCTCACCATATTGCAGGCCGGATGTGGCCTGTGGGCCTTGTGTTTGACACCCCTGGTCTACAGCTAAGCTAACCCAAGAAACCTATTCCTCCATACTTCACTTCTTCTAGAGATACGGGTAGTCCTCGACTTGTAATCACAATTGAGTCCAACATTTCTGTTGCTAAGCGAGACAGTTCAGTGAATTCTGCCCCATTTTATGACCTTTCTTGCCACAGTTGTTAAGTGAATCACTGCAGTCACTCACACAGTTGTTAAAGGCATCTGGCTTCCCCATGGTCAGAAGGTCAGAAAAAGTGATTGATCACATGACCCCGGGAGATTGCAATCATCACGAGTCAGTTGTCAGTTATCTGAATTTTGATCATGTGACCATGGGGATGATGTAAGTGTCAAAAACGGTCATCAGTCACTGTGTTCAGTGCTGTTCAGTAACTTTGAATGGTGACTAAACGAACTGGTGGTTGAGGACTACCTGTATTTTTAGAGTAGAGTAGAGTAGAGTAGCATAGAGTAGAGTAGAGTAGAGTAGAGTAGAATAGAGTAGAGTAGGAGCTGGAAGGGACCTTGGAGGTCTTCTAGTCCATCCCCCTACTCAAGCAGGAGAACCTATACCTGTGATGGTGAACCAATGGCATGCGTGCACAGGTGGCATGCAGAGCCATTTGTGCAGGCATGCGAGCCACAGCCAAACTTATCTGCACTACACATGTGCCTGCCTCCCAGCTGATTTTCGGCCCATTTGAGGCCTTTTTTTTTGGCTTCCCAGAGGCTCGAGGGAAGCCTCTGCAGCCTTGGGGAGGCTGAAAAATGGGCCTTCCGGAAATACCCAAACCGGAAGTGACGAAACCGGAAGTGACAAAAACGGGCCCGTTTTTGGCCTCCAAAGGCTACAGAGGCTTCCCTTGAGCCTCTGGGAGACCGAAAAAGGCCTCAAACAGGCCCAAAAATCAGCTGGGAGGCACACGCATATGCAGTGCAGGTAAGGGGGTGGGGGTGTTGCGCACGCATGCACAGGGGGAGTGGGGTGCATTGCATTGCACAGATGTGCGCTTTCGGCACACCAGAACAAAAAGGTTCACCATTATTGACCTATACCATTTCAGATAAGTGACTGTCTAGTCTTTTTTTAAAAACCTCCCCTGATGGAGTGCCCAAGATTTCTGAAGGCAAACTCTTCCACTGGTTAATTTTAAACTAGAAATTGGTTTAATCTAGTTTTCTAGAGAATCTAGAATCTAACAATCTAGTTTTTTTCTCAAAGGGGGTCTTGATGAAATCTTCTTTCCCGCTTGGAACGGGTATAGCTTTTTCAGTGGCTTACCTGCACACCTGGGGGAGGGGAGGAAACACCCCCTGTTCATTCCCATGCCTGTTATCAGCCTTCTGTGAAAGGCATGGATGCACAGCCAGGACAAACAGAAGACATGGCTATCAGAAGGAAAACCTTACTGCAGGGCGTGAGGGAAGGGGATCATGAGACAAATCAGGGGTGGGATTCTACCAGTTCGTATCTATTCGCTAGAACCAGTTGTTAACATTCTAAGCAGTTCGGAGAACCAGTTGTTAGAAGAAATTACTGGCCTAATCCTGTAAGGAAGGCAGGAAGGAAACATTCTGGTGTTGCTTACAGAAACTGCCTCTCCATTAATCCTTATTACGTTCTTGGCAGGACTAGACTTCCTGTCTCAGGAACGTCTCTGGAGTTTTCCCCCGCTCCTTTGCTGGTACTTTGCTTGTGTTGAGTGACCATTCAAAGTTACAGTGGCACTGAAAAAAGGGACTCATGACCGTTTTTCACACTTAAGACTGTTGCAGCATCCCCACAGTCATGAGAGGCCGGGCGAGGAGATGCATGCCTCGATGTGAGTGATATTGAGTTAGCCACGCCCAGCCAATAACATGACTATCAAGCCATGCCCACCAGTCACATGACCACAAAGCCACTCCCACCAACTAAGCCACGCCCCAGAGAACCGGTTGTTAAAAAGTTTGAATCCCACCCCTGGTCGTATGGGAATGAAGCCGCAGCAGCGATGGCAGATGGCGGAATGGAATGGAGACAGGTGTGGAGGTGTTTTACCTTTGGGTAGAGCTCTGCGGTTGGAAAGCCCTTGTAATGTAAACCGCTTTCGAGCAAGAGCTGACCGCTCAAGGTTAAGGCTGGTGGAAGAATCGGCTAGGAGGGAAAGGCAGAGGGAGGAGAGAAGGAAGGCAAGAAGGGGTTAATCTGGCAGCTTAGGAAGACAGGCAAAGGCACAAGCTTGAGGAAGCCGGAGAAGGGACCAAGAATGGCTGGGCAGTTGGAGCCCATAGCTGTGGTGGAGCAGGGAACCAGGAAGGAATAGGGACTGCAAGGAATCAAGGCGTCAAACTGGCCGAGCCAAACCGGTCTTCTCATGCACAGGAAAATGGGTTTTAGTAGCTGGGCTTCATGGAATGGTGGGGAGGGGGGAGAAGGATTTGCAATCCTGAAAGGACAACCCAGTGCAAAGTAATTTAAAAAAGCAAAGGTCAGTGCCCACAAAATATCCCAGTGCGGAGATTGGAATTACATGCAGTCAAGTTCATACGGCACCCGTCACAAAATTATCATTAGTTTGTGCATACGAGAGTTTTGGGTTTAAAGAGGACCACAAGTGGAACAAAAGAGGTATGTTGCCTATTGAATCTTCACCAGGTAGCCAAATCTGCTGCCTGATGACAGTTACAGGACTTCCTGAACATCCATGAATTTACTAAATATGAGAATAACTTTCCAGCTTAAGAAAACAAGCAGGACATACTGAAACAACAACAGTTCTCTCGAAAATAATGAAAAGTTCTTAAAGGTAAACATTTCCCCTGTCCAGTTGTGGACTGGTGTTCATCTCTGTTTCCTAACCAAGGGAGCCAGCATTGTCCGAAGACATTTCTGGGGTCATGTGACCAGCATGGCTACATGCCAAAGGTGCACAGAAGGTGTTACCTTCCCATCAAAGTGATGGCGCCTATTTATCTACTCACATTTGCATGCTTTCAAACTGCCTAAGTTGGTAGGAACGGGGGTAAGAACGGGTGGGAGTTCGCACAATCATGCAATATTTGGATCTTGAACTGCCAGCCTTCCAATCAACAAGCATTTTTAAACACTAGGCCATCGCACCCCCATGAAATGTTATTAAGGATTGTTTAAAAGTAACAAATAAAAAGCATTTTGTTAAACATAGTGTTAGTCTAGTAGAAAAAGTATACGCTTCAGTGCTAAGGCTAGTAGAAAAATAACAAAATACTGAGCCAAACAAGTCTAAAGAAATGTCTCCTTGGAGTTGAGCTCAGCTCCTGAGGATAACTTCCAGCTTTCTTAGAAGTTTTCTATTAATTTCATCTTCTGAGATACTTTTTTTGACTTCCACTCCAGTATACGGCCTTCCCTAGTAGACTTGATTAACTTTCTTAAATCTGCCAAATTTGCCCAACTGGGAAACAAGCAATATTTAACCCAGTAAATTCATGATTTGCATGCACAACAGTATCTTGGGCTAGATTAATTTGCAATCCAGAATCAAAGGAAGGGATTTGAACTTTGAGCATGGTAAAAACAAGTTTCTGGGGTGAAAAAATTAAACATGTTTGAACTTTAATTCATTATATTAAAATATTAAATATCTCACTTTTTAAAGTTTGTGACTAAATGCAAGAGGTAAAATTGAGATTAAAGAAAATTAAGGAAATTAGGGTTTGTTGCTGTGTTTTTCTGTTGATTTGCTCTAATGATTCCTACCCAGCAATACATGTATTCCAGGTTAGAAGAAGGAAGGAAGGAAGGAAGGAAGGAAGGAAGGAAGGAAGGAAGGAAGGAAGGAAGGAAGGAAGGAAGGAAGGAAGGATTTTTCCTGTTATAAGATAAAAGTTTTTGTATCTTAAAAAAACCTGCTTTGGCTTGTTGATAATCAAACAATGAGGTTAGTCCTGCCAAACCAATTTAGCTCTTCTGTCTTTGTCATATAATTAAGACAAGAGTTTCTGAAGGAAATTCAACCTGGTCACTTAGGCAACTCATCCCAGGTTTGCTATTATTCTCATGTACCTAGTAATCATCATTCTAAATAAAGCCCTAACAATCCTGTTTATCCTCATCTCACACCTGGAAGCGGGGTCACTCTGGGGCAAAGTATTTGTTTGTCACTTCTGACGTATTTACCAAGGACGGTTGCAATTCTGCCATAAAACCTAAAGAAGTCCAGATTCCAAAACAGGCAAAGTGAATAAATTTACTTTGTTCAGTTTCATACTGTTGCTCCGAATGTCTGGCTCTTGCTTACTTCAGAGTAGACACAGAGGGAAAGGTGTATGCCAGGGGCCTCCAAACTTGGCAACCTTAAGACTTTAAGACAAGTCTTAAAATTGCCAAGTTTGAGACCTCTGGTGTATGTAATTGATGCCTCTGCTAACTTCGATGGTCTCTTTTTTTAAAAATCCCCGGTTCTATTCACTTTTAACTTTGTTCCCATCTCAACTGGAATGTTCTTTGACAGCCTGGTTTCCTTTTACCGCAAACTCTTCCCAACGTAATTGCTTTCTCCAGCGAATTCCCCAGCAGGACATGTTCAAAGTTACTTTTGTGATTTTTGCCTTCCAGTGACACGTCTGGCGTTATGCACGCCAGTACTTGCTTATTAGTCAAAGAGATGCTGTACAGTATTTGTAAAAGAAAAAGAAAAAAAGAGTCCAAACTACCATTAAACCTTAGGGAAGAAGCTATCTAACTGGGTTCTGCTATTGCATTTTGTTCAAAGCATAGTTTTCTAGAGGCAAGATAAGCAGGTTGGAGACTTGAAAAGGACATCCGTATTTTTTCCATTTATAGAGCAGGGGTCTCCAACCTCGGCAACTTTAAGACATGCGGACTTCAATTCCCAGAATTCCTCAGCCAGCCAGCCCAGCTAGGGAATTCTGCGCGTCTGAGCTCCACACGTCTTAAAGCTGCCAGGGCTGGAGATCCCTGATTTAGAGAATAATTTAACTTAATGAAATTGACTCCATGTGGATCTGCCCAACCAGGTTGTCCTGGCGTCAGTTCAGATGAACTGCTTCTCAAGGCCGCTAGCCTAACTGCTTTTACCTGCCGCCGCTAGCCTACAGCAAAGATAACCTCCTTTCTTCCTCTCTTCCTGCTCTGCATCAAATATAGCTGCTTTTATGGTAGAAGCAACACCTCTCCAGGTGGCAAATGTATATTGTGGCAGGAATGGTCCCTCCCTTCTGTCACTGGTTGCTGCCCTCCAGGGTGGTTTATTCTGGGCTGCTTGGCTGGCTGCCTCTTCTGAGGATGTTGAGGTTGAACCTCAGTGATTGTTATAGTTGCAGTTGTTGTTTCCCCTGACACTGGTGGACGTCTGAAGGGGTTTTGGTGAATGGTGAAATGATGGGTCTTTTGTCTATTAATATGATCCAGGTATAATTGACAATAGTTCTGCTAATCCTTCCTTCCTTCCTTCCTTCCTTTCCAGCAAGCTGAGGAATTCTGGGAGTTGAAGTCCATAAGTCTTAAAGTTGCCACGTTTGGAGACCTCCGGTTTAAAGGATGGCATATAGCCAAGTTGCAAGTAATACAAAAGTTGTGCTGTAGGTGTCTACAGGAACTGGTCACTGAATCACTGGATTCTCCTACCCTTAGCCAGCCTAAGCATTCAGTACCTCAAATGGGGAGAGATCAATATAGAATAACAGAGCTGGAAGAGATTTTAGAGGCCTTCTAATCCAACCCTTGCTCAGACAGAAGTCCCTGCGCCATTCCAGACAAGTGGCTGTCCAATCTCTTCTTAAAAGCTTCCAGTGATGCAGCACCCACAGCTTCTGGAGAAAAGTCATTCCGCGGATTGTTCTTATCAGCCCTGAAGCCATTTTGGGAGCATCTTCAGGCTGATAGAGCTAGCTGGGTGATGTGTAGCCAAAATAATATTCTTTCCCGTGGGAGCCAAGGCCGCTGTACCAAATGTTGGGAGAGGCACGGACAAAAGCCAGCCGGAATTGGGGCTGCGACCTGATTGGACCATGTGATGGACGCGTTACTTGGGGGAAATTACTTTGGGGATTTGATTTGGGTTGGGAAAACCTTGTGAGAGAAACAAAAGAATATAGGCTATTGATCTATCAGATTCAATAAGGCTCTTGGATGACAGCAGGCCCCAGAATAAAGAGACACGAACTAAAGTTGTGTCTCTTTATTGTCAATGTCAATATTGTACAGTGAGTACTCCAAATGTCAAGGACCCTGGAGTATTCATCACAAATGATCTAAGTGTTAGAGCCCACTGTAACTACATAGCCAAAAAGGCATTAAGAGTTGTTCACCTAATCCTGCATAGCTTTTTCTTCGGTAATATCTCACTACTAACTAGAGCATACAAAACATTTGCTAGACCAATACTCAAATACAGCTCATCAGTCTGGAACCCACATTATGTACCTGATATTAACACAGTTGAGAAAGTCCAGAAATATTTCACAAGAAGAGTTCTCCACTCCTCTATTTGTTGCAGAATACCTTAGGCCACCAGACTCGAAATTTTAGACCTAGACAACCTAGAACTACGCCGCCTTCGGTCCGATCTAAGTATAGTACATAAAATTATCTATTGCAATGTCCTACCTGTCAATAAATATTTCAGCTTCAAATTGTTCCAAATTGCTCATGAAATAAATCTCTGATCTTAGGATAAGAATAACTGTTTGTGGTCTGTCTGTGTTCCTCTTTATTGGGATATTTTTTAATGACACTCGGGTCCTTCAGAGTCGGGTTTTCCCCAGATGTGCCAAGATGAGATTTCTAATAAATTCATACTTTGAGGAAACTCCAGGCCTCGGGGTTTTGATTGCTTTGGGTCTGTTACTGAAATTTCTCCTTAATTCTAGGTTGCTTTTCTCCTTGATTATTTTTTTATCCTGCTGATCCTGCCCTCAGGTGCTTTGGAGAATAGACTGAGCCCCCTTTCTTTGTGACAACCCCTTAGTTATTGGAACACTTCTATCATGTCACCCCTATTCCTTCTTTTCTCTAGACTAGACATACCCAATTCTTGCAACCATTCTTCACATGATTCAGCCTCCAGGCCCCTAATCATCTTTGTTGCTCTTCTTTGCATTCTATTTTTAGGGCCACAACTTCTTGTTTATGCTGGGGCTTTATATCAGGGGTCTTCAAACAGTTTTAAGATTTGTGGACTTCATCTCCCACAATTCCTCCTCCAGTCATGTTGGCTGAGGAATTCTGGGAGTTGAAGTCCACAAGTCTTAAACTTCCCAAGTTTGAAGACCCTTGCTTTATATCAAAGTGTTGTTGTTGTTTTTTAAAAAAAGCAGGGTTGATTCTTTCCATGTTCCAACTGGCCACATGAATTGTATTCCGACTGAATATGCAAGACTTATAACAGAGAAATTTCTTATTCTGCAAGAGCATGACGGAGTCATCAATTTCACTGTATCAATCCCTATTTTGATAGCCTTACTGCCCAAGAGTTTCTGTTCCCATGACCCCTTCCTTCTAGCTTTTTGGTGAGAGGTTCTTCTGCACAGCCTACCTCTTTTCTGCCTGGTGCTGGGATTCACGTTCCGGTTGTTTGATGTTTCCAAGCTTGAGAGTTCAGATTTATTTTCACACAAACTCATGGATTTTCTGCCATACCTTGTGGAGTCAAAAGAGATGTAACAAACATGGTTAGGTGACGGCTAACATCTTGAAAGGGATTTGCTGCACCAAGCAGAGCATCTCAGCACCTTCTTCCTAGGACACTTGTTTTAAAAATATTCCTCTCGGGATGGATCTGCGTGTGTATGTAAACCCCGCTTAGCAACCTCCTTGTTTAGCCACCATTCAAAGTTACAGCAGTGCTGCAAAAGTAAATTTGCAACCAGCCCTTGCATTTATGGCTATAGCAGCATCCCCTCAGTCACGCAATTGTCATTTGTGCGCTTCAGAGCTGGCTTCAGACAAGCCAGTCAGTAGAGAAGCCGGTAGTAAAATCACAAGTTGTGTTCGCTTAACACACTGACTCACTTAAGGACAGAATGGAAAGAACTACATTCCAAGTCTGTCAACGTGAGCTCTCTGGAGTTGGCAACTTTGAGATCTGTGGAGTTGATGAACTCACAGAATTCTTCCTGAGGAAGTCCACACATCTTAAAAGTTGCAGAGTTCGACAAATGCTGGTCAACAGTTGAAACACTCAGGTATGTTTCCCAAACTAACGAAAGTGGAGAAATAGTAAACAAACTGCCTGTTATCATAGCATCAGCAGACATTCTGTAATATATCCAGTGGAGACAGAACTTGCAACATTCAACTGGCTGAATGTGTACAGCTCTTTCAACCGAACGCTAAGCCTGTCTCAACCTGAGTAAAATCTAACCAACTCCATGGGAAACACCAGTCAGGCATCAAAAAGGCAGCTGGATGTCTAATCTTTCCTGCAGCCCAAGCCAAAATGACCACGGAGGGCAATTCTAAAGATCAGGAAAAGAAAAGGGGACACCTGCATTGATAGCAAATTGCCAGCAACTTGTTCTCTTTGCAAAACATACATTTGGTGTCCACACCACCATAAAATTAAAAAAAAAAAAACTTTTTTATCTGGGGTCCTAGTTCTTCCTCTTGGTGGAGAGTCGACCAATAATCCAACAGTCTAATAGCAGCCGGGCAGATTGCAATAATTCTTTTTCAATGAAGAATACTAAATTACACCTATTGCAGAAATGGTTTCAAGAGGAGAGGGAAAATGCTACACCTGGTAGTGCCAAGGGCAACTTGAAGCCACACTGAACAGAATAACAGAGATGGAAGGGACCTTAGAGGTCTTCTAGTCCAACCCCCTGCTCAGGCAGGAAACCTTATAGCATTTCAGACAAATGGTTGTCCAATCTCTTCTTAGAAATATGCAGTATTGGAATATCTACAACTTCTGGAGGCAAGTTGTTCCACTGGTGAATTGCTGTCACTGTTAGAAAATTTCTCCTCAGTTCCAGATTGCTTCTCTCCTTGATTAGTTTCCCTCCATTGCTTCTTGTCTTGCCTTCTGGTGCTTTGGAGAATAATTTGACCCCGTCTTCTTTGTGGCAGCCCCTCAAATACTGGAATACTGCTATCGTATCACCCTTAGTTTTTCTTTTCTCTAGACTAGACTAGACTAAGAAGTTGAAGCAATGCGTTGATGCCTGGTATGTCCTTTCTCACACCCCACTAACTCGAGTGCTGCCTTAGCAACCTCTTTTTTTAGTTCCAAGTCTTCAAGTCATTGTCTTTGACTCATTGCCAGTCCATTGCTGAGCCCCAGAGAACTGCAAGTAAATCCTTGACTTACTTACAGCACGGAAGCCCCAAATTTCTGTTGCTGAGCAAGACAGTTATTAGTAAGTTTTGCCCCACGTTATGAATTTTCTTGCCATAGTTGTCGGAATCTCCCTGGGAAAGCAGCGAATGATGATCACATGTATGTGGCAACCATTGTAAATCCATGCCGGTTGCCAAGTGCCTGAATTCTGATCACACGACCATGCGATGGTCGTTAATCCAAGGACAAGTTGTAAGTCACTTTTTTCAGTGCTGTTGTAACTTCAAACAGTCGCTAAATGAATGATTGTAAGTTGAGGGCTACCTGATTAGACATAACACCTAAGTACCATCTCCTGGGAAATTCTAAATGACCTATTTAGACCTACTATGGGAACGGCAATCTTCAAACATGCCCCATGTTCATTTCTTGTTATGTTTGATTTGTGAGGTGCTATTACTACTGATCTGGACTGCAAGTAAAATCCTCAACTCTCTGCATATTTGTGCACACGTGGATTAGCATATTTTTTAGTTTATCTGGTTCACCTTTAAGAAATCTGCAAATGAAGTTCCATAATTCTGCATTTATATTTCTGTAACTATCAATTTATAGCTCTGGACAACTTAATCCTCATCAGGAAACAACCCAAATGTTTAGTTGAGTAAAAGCCACATGTAGAAAATGCTCTTGGCTATCTGTTTCCACATCCTTTCAGCCCCTTTTTATAATCCATCACCCTGAGGACAAAGCCATGATGTAATTCACTTTGCAATATCATAATTCTTTAAAAACAAGATATAAATGTCATGGCATTACAGTTTTCCCTTAAGGCTGTCTTAGAGTGCAGTGGAGTTTTCCTCTCTGAATTTCTTCTCGTGTGTGTAATAAATCAAAACCCAGCAAAATTTAAATCTGCTTTAATCCCTGTTCTATAGCTTCACTGGCCTCATGTTTCCTCTAGAACTTTTATGTTTATTTTAGATTAAATTACATGACAGTCTGGCCATAAAAGATGTTCTATTGCTTTATTCTGTAGGAGAAACCCAAAGCGGTTCCTGATAGTAGCTTTAGACTAGGCCTCTGTAAAGGTAGTCCTTGACTTATGACTACCATTGAGAAGAGTGGTCAAAAATGGTCAAGATGGCATCTACAACCATGTGAGTTTCCTTGCTGGCACCTCAGACAAATTAGGAGCCACATTCTGGTTTCCCACCTCAGAAGCCACCCAAACTGCTGGGAAGTCACAGGAAGATTCTAGACTAGGGGTTCTCAACCTGTGGTCTGTGGACTTCTGGGGGGGCTGCGATGTCATCACAGAGGGTTCACGGATGCTTGAAGAAATGTCATGATTTAAATCTTAAGTCTTGGGGATCCGTGGCCACAAAGGGTATTTAAAGGAGTTCCGTGCTGAAGGAAAGGTTAAGAACCACTATTCAAGGCCATGCTGGCTGGGGAATTCTGGGAGTTGAAGTCCACAAGTCATAAAGTTGCCAAGATTGTTCTAGGCCACACGGTTTGGGTGTTCCATACCTGGAGGAGTTGCCTGAATTCATTGGCGCATGATAAACACTCTCTGTTATTCTTTGGTGAAGCTGGCTTGCTTCTGTTACAGGAAAAGAAAGAAAAACAAATAATTATTTTTTCTCTTCACCTCCTGGAACAAATAAGCTTGCAGTTAGGGTCTTTTTATAATAACTAGACCTATTTTTTTAAAAAAAGATTCCTCCTCAGTTATGTTTTTATTTTATTTTTATTCACCCCCCAGAGCTCCATTTTTATACATGGGGCTATGTACGTTGGTTAAGTAAATAAATACATGACATTTCTCACACCCTATCCTATTACAACTTTAGCATGAATTGAAGTGTCTGATCAGGGTTTTATGAATCATGGGGGAAAGGAAAATAATGATGGAATTAGATGATAGAGTGTCCTATACATTATAATCTCCTTGGAACTTGTATTTCTGTGATCCACCTAAATAACCCGCCTAAGGCATCTTTCAATAACTTTTGGATCAGGGTAGGCATTGGTGCAAAAATCATTACTGTATGGTGAAAATCAGTGATCCTGGGCTGAGAAGCACCTCTTTAATTGTTTGTTTGTTTCCTGCCTTTGTTATTTTTACAAATAAATCACAGTGGCGAGCATACTAACATTCCTTCCTTCTGCTATCTGAGAATGACTGACCCAAAGTCACTCAGCCAGCTTTCATGCCTAAGAATTCACAGTCTCCTGGTAGTCGCAAAGGTGCTTTTTCAAGTGGCAACTGGACTTTTTGTTTTTTCTTTGAAGACGTTTCACTTCTTATCCAAGAAGCTTCTTCGGCTCTGACTGGATGGTGGGTATACATTTATTTTTCTCTGCCAGAACTGCTGGCACTGGAAGCCTTTAAATTCACTGATTGATTTTTTAAATTGAATTCAAACCAGATGTGCAAACCCCAACACATTTTTCTGTTTTGTTCAACAAGATATTTGAAAGCCAAATACAGGGCTTTAAGAAAGGTCAAAGACATCTCGAAGCTTCAACATTTCCAAGAACTGGAGCTTGTTCTAATGGTAAGTGATAATGACTTTATGTTTAAAAAAGCAGCACCAGCACTGACCAAAAGGTCTTGTTATAACAAGAAAGCATCAAAACTAACTTACTAAATATTGAATTAAAAGTTTCATTCTGGTATTTAACTATTAAATCTAGAACGCTCCAGGGGCTATATACAGTATCTTTGAAAACAAGCTCAGTTGGAACAGTGGGACTTGTTTTTAAGTTCATCTGCTAAAGGTGATGATATCATACCTGCATTTCATAAACTGACAAGTGGAATACCGTAACCAGGGGTGAAATTTAAAAAAAATTCCTACCAGCTCTGTGGGCATGGCTTGGTGGTTACATTTTAAAGTAACGGCTGGTTTGCCGAACCGGTATTTCAATCTCTAAAAGAAAGGTGGGCAGGTATGGGCGGGGCCAACCGATTCAAATCATCCATACCACCTGTCTCCTGAGATGGTGCAAGGTGATTGAATTTCACCCCTGACCTTAACCCATGTACGATCTTCCTTAAAAGGAAATTGTTTCTTCTTGGAGTACAACAAAATAAAAGTTCTCAGGGAAATTAAAAACAACAACAAGATATTCGAAAGCCAGAGCTAATTCTGCCAAAAAAAGTAGTACATAATTTTACTGTAAATTAACATGGGAAACTGTTGCTGCACCTGGTTCCCAAGAAGTGGGAATGTTTGCTGCCTAACATAATGCATACTTTGACACGAGTTACCTAGAAAAACTCAGATTAGTAATAAAGGCTCAGTGGGCTGGATCATGCAATAATCAATAAGAAAGGCTTGAACTTCTTCTAAGAAACTAACTTGAGCATAGTCTCAGGCAGGCCCCTTCTCATTCACCCGAAACTAAAGGGATGGTGTGGAGAAGCACATTCAGCTTTGCGATTCTTGTTTTTATAGCTGTGGTTTCTTACTCTGGTCTAAATTGTAGGATTAACAACCGGTATATCTGGAAAAAAACAAGCTACTGTATGTCCAAACTGTATTATCAGGAATTGTAGTATATCCTGGAAACTGACTAGATAAAGAAGATTTAAGCGCATTGGGTTTTAAGGAGATACAGCAGTGTTTCTAAGGTAGCCCGGTGGCTCCACCTGTTTAGGACGCTGGCTGACAATCGGCAAGCTTGCGTTTGAGACCCAAGCGCTGCCGTGTGGTGGAGTAAGCTACTGTCATTTGCTCCGATTCCTGCTGACCCAGCAATCTGAAAGCAGGCAATTGCAAATAGATAAGATAGGTACCACTTCAGTGGGCAACTTAACAGGGACATGAAAGGTAGCACCACCAGTGTTACAAGGGAGTGGCATTTGCTCTGTTTTTTATATGTAACTTGCCCTGTTAGCGTAGATGGGAGCCAACTTGGCAGTTCCGTGATTAGGCTGTTTATTGTTAGCTTGTTTGTCTGTTGGTAGTTCCTTGAATGGGAGATTGTTTACTTTTGGTCTAGTGTTGATTGTTGGTCTAGTGTTAATCTTGGCCAACACCAACTCTGCTGATCTGGGTGTTGAATGCTGGTGAGGAGGTGTGTTGGGTAAGCCACTAATATATAAACATGGAACCAACACCACTCCCTTTAGCACTGATGATGTTATCTCGTTTGGCAGTGAAATGTCAGCAAGAAAACAACCAAGCTTGGGGAGTGCCAAGCATCCCGTAGGGAGGGATGTCTTAATGATAGGGATCCCTTGCCTATGACTTTGAAGGTTGCCTTAGCATTTATTCCTGGGGGACAAATGTAGGAGGGAAGGACACAGAGGACCCTCCTCCCACTTTGCCACAGCTGGTACAGGATCAAGACAACAGCCAGAGCAATGCAGAACAATCTGAGCAGCTGCGGCTTGGCTAAACATAAGTCCCAAGGGTTACCTGGCCTCAAAAGCAAGGAGAGGAGAAAACACCTGGGAGAAATCAGGCTTTTATGGCCTCTTGTACTCCCCACAATAGAAATATTTACAGGGGGGAGGGAAAAGTCAACTCGGCAGCATCATGAAGTTTTAATGGGTGCACGGAAAAGGTCGTCCAAGGGGGAGGAAGCGAAGAAAAGCTACTAGATACAATGCCCAGGCATTTGCGCATAGGTTTGCCCACACAAGCATAGCAGGAACCACACTTGGTGGAAGTTCACGACTTTATGCTGAAAGAAGGAAAGACTGAACTGATGATTTATGGATCTGGGGATTAAAAAGGGTTAAAGAGGAAGGGGGAAAGTTAATGATGGCAAGCCTTTGATGGAAAGAAGGGCAGAAGGGATCATGCCATATTTTTCTCACTTTTCTGTAATATTTCAAAACTTAAAATGGACACCTAACATCAAAAACTTCATCCAAAAAGCGCTATTCATGCTATTCTGTTCTGTAATTCTATTCTGTTCTATTCCTTTTTGAATCTTTTTCGTCTTTTATACTCTAATTTTCTACACTTTACTTGTATTATTATGCGTGTATGTATTTATGGGTTGGCAAAAGCTATGGTCAGAAGGCATGGTTGGGAGCCTCACCTCAAGATTTATCAAAGGTAGCCCCTCACATTCTTGTCATCTCATGGTTAGACTGCTATGTTTCCTTTACACAGGACTGTCTCCTTGAAGACTATCTGGAAAGATTGGCTTCACAAAATGTAGCTGCTTACTTACTTCCTGAACGCTGGCTGCAACACTACCATGACATACCAGTGTTGTGAGGATACAAGACCAGGGTCATTTGCTTTCTGCATCTCTCTCATATAAAGAGAGAGAGGCTGACCCTTCTGTGCTTCTTCTGCAGGTTCAAAGGGATGATTAAGAATACAACTATCTATAGTTTAGGTGCACTCTTGAACTATCTCAATGCACTCCAGTGAAGCGTGTTTGGAACATGTTTCTACAAGCTTTCAGAAAGGGAAAGAATGTGCAGTGTTGATGTGTCTCCCAGCTACAGTCTCTTTTATACGGCGTCCTACCTCTGCAAGCTTCCAGTTGTCCTGTTAGGACTTTCCTGATCTCTGACACCCACGTGTTCTTCAGTTCCATAGATGCTGCCTGAAAAATAGGATACAACTGCAGTTACAATTACAGTCATAACAGCATACTTAGCAATGCAATAGTGGCCAATAACTGTAGCTCGGGTGGAGTGGTGGAATTCAAAATATTTTACTACCGGTTGTATGGTTGCACGTGCTTCACGGAGCGTTCTAAAACGGGCAATTTTAAGCATGAAAAATTACCTTACCTTCAGCGCTGGTGATTAAAATAGCTGAGACTCGGCAGTCCGCTCTGCCGCGCCTATCAGCTGGGCTTCAAACCAAGGAAATATAGGACAGGAAAGGTCAGGTGTGAGTTGGTGGGGGCCAACTGCTGATCAGTGCTACCGGATCGCTAGAACCGGTGTGAACCGGCAGCATGCCACCTCTGCTGGGTTGTAGGATGAGGGTGGAGATTTGTTCTTTGTGTCTGTGGGTTGGTTTCCAAACGTTTCGTTACCAGGCTAAGTAACATCTTCAGCGGAATTTAGGGAATGTCAGCGTTGGTGTTCTTCTGCTTATAAGGACTCAACTGACCCACAACAAACCCACATACACACCTCCGACCAGCACTTCATCTCCTTACCTGACTTGACCTCCCCATCACAAGACTCTCGCCTGATGTGACCCACACCTGAGCCATTACAAGGCCCATACCTGACGTGACCCTCCCATCACAAGACCTACTGACCACATGAAGCTCTTATAAGCAGAAGCACACCAACAATGACATTCCCTAAACTCCGCAAAAGATGTTGCTTAGCCTGGTAACGAAATATTCAGAAACCAATGCGTACGTTCGGAGGATGACCTTCCATCCTCATACTTAGTTAACTGCAAGAAATTCAGGCAAGGGTTCAGCTAAGCAGTTTTGCATCTAATATATCTTCCCTTCCTATTTATTTGGCCATTCTTATCCCCTTGGAGGTCTAAATGCCTCCACCTACAGAACTGCAGAACTGGAAGGGACCTTGAAGGTCTTCTAGTCCAACCCCCTACTTAGGCAGGAAACCCTAGACCACTTCAGACAAATGGTTGTCCAATCTCTTTTTAAAAATCTCCAGTGTTGGAGTATTCACAATTTCTGGAGGCAAGCTGTCCCACTGGTTAATTGTTGGCACTGCCAGGAAATTTCTTCTTAGTTCTGGAAATCTAAACACTCTTTCCATCTTCTGCTTGAAGGGATGCTTACTGCAGGGTAACTTGTCAAAAGCTGTTCAATGAATTAATAGCTGGAACGAATAGTGAACCAGGACTTACTGGCTAGGAAATCTTAGAAAGGGAGGAAGCAGAACCGAGTTCCCTTTTTAGTCCCACTATGGCCCAAGGCTTATTTCCTCCTGTAATTCTGAATAATCAAGAATATGAAAAATATATTTGAAGGGGGTGGGAGAGAAACAATCTGGAAATGAAAGAAAGTGAAACTGCAATACCTGAATAATATAGACCTCTTCTCTGCCATTGTACCAGATCTCAAACTTCTTACTATCACCTTTGACATTTTCAGTAATGCCAACAGTGCTCATCTGTTTGAAAGAAAAGTTTGAATAGAGAATACAATCATTGGTCATTGCAATACATTTTGTTCTTTTTAGTTCATCTTTAAAGTACATGAGCCAGTTTCCTATAGCGGTTAAGATGCTGGTCTAGAAATCAGGAGATTGTGAGTTCTAGTCCTGCCTTAGGCATGAAAACCACTTGGGTAACTTTGAACCAATCACAAGGAGACTGTGAGTTCTAGTCCTGCCTAAGGCATGATAGCCAGATGGGCGACTTTGGGCCAATCAACCAGAGGCCCACAATGACTCTGGGCCAATCCCCAGGAGATTATGAGTTGTAGTCCCGCTTTAGGCATGAAAGCTGTCTTGGTGACTTTGGACCAGTCCCTCTCTTCCAACTCAATCCTCCTCAAAAGGTTATTGATATGGAGAAAATAGGAGAAGGAAGGTTATTATGTATGTTCACCACCTTGGGTTACTTATAAACACTTTCTGTTTTTTCTTTGAAGACACTTCACTTCTCATCCAAGAATCTTCTTCAGCTCTGAAAATGCACTTTTGGGACAACCATGACCTGGATGACTGAGAATCTCCATAGACATAAGGCAGGGTGATATTTTAACTTTGTCCAGAGTTTGCATTCAGTCCTGTGGGCTGGGGGAAGCAGTGGGAAGGCACAGGGATTGTTGCTTGTTAACTACACTCACTCCTTGCATCACAGATAATACAGAAGCAATACAGAAGTCACGAAGATGCTAAATTTTCAAGCACCTGCCAAGCAGAGGTTCAACCTCGCTTAAGTTAGGGAGAATACAATAAAAGAATGTTGAATCCTGCTTTCAAATTGTGATGTCAGAGAAGGTTCGTGAGAGTCTTCTTTGCAAGAATAATGAATTGAGCCATCCTAAAGGAAACCAACCCTTAGGAAGGACAGATACGGAAGCTCAAATCTTTGGCCACCCAATGAGAAGAGAGGAGTCCTTGGAAAAGATCTCAATATTGGGAAAGGTGGAAGGCAAAGGGAGAAAGGGGTGGCAGAGGATGAGAGGATTAGATGGTGTCATCAATGCAATGAACAGGAATTTGGGCAAACTCTGGGAGACAGTGAAGAACAGAGGGCCTCGCATACTATGGTCCACGGGGTCATAAAGAGTTGGACATGAACTAACTACTGAACAAAATGTTGAATCCACTAAAATGTAAGAAAATGACATTCCTCTCAGTGTGGATGGCTTGATTTCCACTTCATTATCGTCTACTGCGGAATCCTTCTGCAGACATTCTCTTGTTCTTTTATATCTAGAATTCAAAGCCACGAGGATATAAATTGTAAACCACAAAACCTATGAAGTTTCTGCGAGAAGAGACTCACGGAGGGTTAAACAAAATGTTTGGCAGCAATATAAATGCAATAAAGAAGCAATTAGGTTAAAACCAGAATGCAATGGGAGCCTGATAGAGTGTCAAGGATGATCCCACCTTTAAAAAAAAAAGGATGAAAAGTGAAGAGAAATATGTTTATTCCAGATTCTATTTGAAGTGTAATCTGGCAGCTATCTGCTCTTGGCCAGAGTAGTATTACATCCAACTCCATCTTCTCTTGTCCTTCCTAATTCCTTCAATTCCTTCATAGATCTTACTTTTCAGTCCACTGGTCATCTTCACTGCCATTATCTAAAGCTTGTTTGTCTGAATCCATCTTAAAGTGTGCTGCTAGCAATGGACACAATTCTGAAGGAGGGAGATCTGATCAATTAAATGGAATCATGATTTCCCATCATTTGGAAACTATGTTGTGTTGATGAAGCCTAAAGTTAAATTTGCTCTTTTTTTTTTAATGGCATCACGTTTCTGACTCATATTCAGATTGCTGTTCCAAGATCTTTTTCACATATAATATTGCCAAGCTATGCTGTATCTGCATAAGTTGGTCTTTGTCTGTAATAAATGTTATTCTCTTATTTCCATCTCGCATTTCTAAGATATTCACGCTCAATTCATTTTTGTCTTTTAGCGTTTTAAGTTTTGAATCCATCTGCAATTTTATTTCCAGGATTAGAGTCAAGCCATATAGTCTGCCTCCTGTATCAGTGCATTTTTTTCCCCTATTTATAAATGAGCTTGTCTTTTATAAAGTTTGGAAAAACTAATATATATTTTTTTGGTACACAGCTTTTTCCTCTTGATACAGAAACTGTTCCACAAGGGCAATAGTTGAATTTACCATTGTCATGATTCCTTTGAACCTGGCTTGAAAAGATCTATCCTTGACTTTGGTTGACAAATGAACACTCTTGAAATTCTAGGATAAGTGAAGAAATTGCTGAGTAGTTTTGTCCTTACGAGGAAACAGAATGAGGCCATATCTTTATCTGACAATTGATTCATCAAGTTTGCCAAGAAAAAACATTTTCAAGTTTGTTTTCCTTGGTAGCTCAATTGATGAGTGTAAATAATCTTACTGTATACATAAAGCTCACCAATGGATACAGGGAAATTAAATAGCAATAGCTATAGCACTTAAACAAATACCATTCATTGTGCTTTACAGCCTTCTCTAAGTGGTTTACAGAGTCAACATATTGCCCTCAATAATCTGGCTCCTCATTTTACCAACCTTGGAAGATGAAAGGCTGAGTCAACCTTGAGCTGATCAAGACCAAAGGGATCGAATTCCTGGCAGTCAGCATAATTAGCCTGCAATATTATTTTCTAACCAGTGTGCCACTACTCCTTCTCTAAGAAAACAAGATTTTTTTAAAAGAGGGAAATGTCTATGGAAAGTCTCAGTCATCCAGGTCATGGTTGTTCCAAAGGTGCTTTTTCAATAGGCAACTAGACTTTTTTTGAAGACGCTCTGAGATGAAGAAGCTTCTTGGACGAGAAGTGAAATGCCTTCAAAGAAAAATCAGAAAGTTCAGTTGCCTCTTGAAAAAGCACCTTTGGGTTAAGAGGGAGACCCAACACTAGAATTTACTTCCCTGTTTTTAGAATGAGCCATCAGAATTAACCAAGGAGATGGAAAGCCTCGGAGGGAAATTTTCAATTGAGCCCAGGTAGTGCTGGAAATCTAGAGAATTTAATTTGAAAATGATTTCTTTTAATTGCCTGATGCTGTTAATTTGATGGGCATATTTCAAGATACAAATCCTCCCCAGGCAACCTTCCTTTAGAGTCTATTCGCACTAGCAAAACAGTACTTTATTATTAGATAAAAAAAACATTATGAAAGTCAACGAAATCTCCAAGGCTTCCTTCTCTAAAACATGAGAGCTGTTCCGCCTGCAACTCTTTACAAGAAAAGAACCAGTGTTACGTTTGTTTCAATGCATTGTTTTATTATTTTGATATACTTGTTGATTTAAAGGTGTTCTGTGGGGTCCTTGGTGCTCTTTAAGCTTGGTGGCTTTCTTGCAGACATTTCACTACCAAACTAGGTAGCATCATCAGTGATACAAGGGAGCGTGTTCTGCTCTTAATCTTATATACTAGTGGTTTGCCCTGATAGTTTTGGTGGTCCCTTAATTAGGATGTTGTTTGTGGTTAGCTTGTTTATCTGTGTTGGTACTTCCTTGATTTGGGCGTTGTTTACTTCTTAATTAACACTGGCCAGTGTTAATTTTGATTTTAATCTCCGCTCATAGAGGTGTTGATGTTGGTTCATCCTTTGATTTTAAACTTCCCTCCCTTCCAACATAAGAAATGATTTACCTTCAAGGAATTTTTAAAGCTGTAGGAAGGAGATTTCTCGTGACTGTCTGTGTTTTCTTCCCGTTTCTTGCAAAAAAGGAGGATTTTTGCATATAAGAAGAGGTGCCTCTGCATTGGCTTGAACCTGGCCAAATCTTTCACTTTGTTGTGCCCCTTCTTGTGATCGGTCCAAATATTGAAAGAGCCTTGAAGGAGCAATTTACCCAGCTCGGCTACATCTCCCTAGAGGAAAAGAGAAACAGGACAGGAGAAATACAAGAATAAAGCAAAGTTTTAATTCCAGCCTTTCACTCCACACACCCCTTCACCCCACACCAACTTTCTTAGCCACAGTACAATTCCATACTCCTGTCTTATGACTGTAATGGAGCCTTACAGTTGTAAGTCATGACAATTGTAAAGGGTGTCCTTACATGAGCGACTTAATTTTACGACCTCTTGGTTGCTGCAGTTGTGAAGCAAACCCACTGTTCGCTCTGGGGCAATTTTTCAGTGAAAAAGTTATAAATTGAGGCAGAGGTGAGATTCAAAAACCCCAGCAACCAGTTTGCTGCCCGGTTGCTGGGTAGGCGTGGCCATGGTGGGGGTGGCCTACCAGAACTTCCTGTTTCCAGCTTCCGGTGGAAGCCCAGAGTCCGGGGGAGGACATTTTCACCTTCTCAAGGGTCCAGAGGCCTTCCCTGGGCCTCTGGGAGGGCAAAAACAGCCTCACCCGGCCTCTGGAGGCTCTCTGAAAGCTGGAAACAAGCCCGTTTCTGGACTTCCAGAAAGCCTGTTTCCCCCCCACCCGAGCCTCTGTGTGGACCTTGCAATCACCTCCATCAAAAATGGGCCACGTGGAGACTCCTGGGAGGGGATGGGTAGGGCCAGCTGGTCATTTGAAATACCGGTTCAGCAAACCAGCTGTTACTTTAACATCCGGTTCACCCAAACTGGTCAGAACCAGTAGAATCCCACCCCTGAATTGAGGTCATGTGATCGTGGGATGCTGCAAACCATAAATGCAGCCATCAATGCAGGCCGTTTGCTAAGCGCCCTAAATGAGGTCACATGACTAGAAGGGAGGCCATCAAAACTTTGGAACTGGGTTGTCTCATAACTTTGCATCATAACTTTGAATAGTTGCTAAGGAGTAGTTGTTATGTCAGATTGTAAGTACTTTATTGCTACCCAAAAAAAAATCTTGTCCCTCTGTGTTTTTATTTATTTATTTTGGAGACTCCAAAATGATTCAGTTTACATTTTAAAAGCAAGAACAAACATTAAGGGATTACAGAGGAAGATAAATTATTCTTGCTTTTAAAATGTAAGCTGTTCAGTCATTCAAAGCTGGAGTCTCCAAAATGAATACACAGTATATCCGGACAAGATTTTTTGTTCTGGTAGCAATAACCAATCCATTTTTTTAAAAAAAAAAAACCACCTACCAGGGTTTAAACTGCATAAATACAGAAACTTCCAGAGTAGTGTTCGTTCTGTCACGCAGTAGACCAAAGTCTGTGTCACAGCAACGGGGTGTCTAAAGACATCAGTGCAGTCAGTGTAGTGTCCTATTATCATTTAGTTTTTTTTAGCTGGATATTTATTTATTCAAAGTGGGAAAGGATAGGTTAAAGCAAAATGGCTGCCGTTATCTTTATTGTTGTCTAAGATGCATATGGACATTCTGGGGCAATTCAGATGGTGGACACTCAGAAACACACTCTGCTCTGGGGGTGCTGAAGGACTGCCTGCTATGGGGGCAAGGTCTGTGAATAGCAATGAGCAACTGTTTGTAAGAGAAGAGCAGGCAGAACTAGAGGGCAGAATTAAGCATGTTATCAGTTTAGAATCCTTGTGTTGCCACAAGAGATCCAAGTCCAGTCTCCTTTGAATTCCATTGAACCTTATCTCGCACCAATTTAGAGCTGACCATCAGTTGACTGGATACTTGTGTATAGGCCGCAATAAATTGTTCATATTGCAACCTTACGAATGGTCCCGATTCTTTACGTCTGACACTGATTAAGACAGATCCACTGGAGAAGAAATGGAGACACTGGGTAGGAAAGGAGAAGCTAACAAGCAAGCAAAGGGTTTAAGAAGGCTATAAAGTAGTAGTATTATCTTGATCTTGAAAGAATAGGAAGACTGGTTGGCTTGAATGAATTTAATATCTGGAAGCATCTGGAACACAACTTGCTATTCCGGTTATTTCTCAGCTGCCACCTTATGCTTACTTATGCTTTGCTACCAGGTGACAGTCTGCCAGGAATTCTGCGAAGGGAGACAGGGATGCTTGGGGGAAAATGAAAGTACTGTATCTCCCTGGGAAGCTGCCTCAAGGTTATCTGGCTAGGAGAAAAAGGTAGTTGCATACCAACCTACACTTGAACTAAAAACATCCCGCTTGAACCCGATTGAACATGGAAGGGTTCAGTGATGGGAGACAGGTAAGTAGCGGGGGGAGTTTATCTTAGGGATTTTGGTGCACAATTCTCAGTTCTGGCTATGCAATGCACTTGACTTCTAATACAATACACTTGAGTACAATACACTTGACTTCTAGTAAAATTATACCTTTCTAAATAAATGGAGCCAAGAATTGTTTCTATTTAGAGATTTTAAGTGCTGGCAAGCGTGAAGTTATTTTACCATTACTCTTTTTTTTTTTGCTCATTAATCTATTTTTCTGGGAAAAGACAATCCAAGACTGTCTTTCATAATGTGGCACCTTCTAGATATTGTTTGAAATTCTCAGAATCAGAGCTCCACGATACTCGGAGAGAGTGTGGTTAAGGAAAACTGATGGAGGCCTGAAATATCCTTATTAAAACAGCAAGATTTCAAGAATCTCCTTTGTTTGAAAGAGTTTAACAACATACATTATCACCATGTTTCTCAAACTTAGGCCCTTGTGGAAAACAAAAATATAAGTTATTGATCTATCAAGATTCAGTAAGACCTTTGGATGATAGCAGGCCCCAGAATAGAGAGACATGAACCCCAAGTTTTATATAGGATGATTTCAAATGCACCAGAACTATTTGTAATCCTGCTGAGCTGTTGCTAATTGTGACACATGATATTGCAAAGTATATAGCTTTATAAATATATTTGAATACAGAAGGACGAAACCACGAGAAATAAGGAAGTGAAAGTAGCCAGTGGGTAGAGGTTTGAGATGTAGATGGATGTATTTGGAGATTGTCTGTCAGTAAGACAGGAAGTAAGTTGTGAAATGTGTTCAGAAAAGTATAAAAAGAATGCCTTGGGATGAGTTCGGGGCCACTGGCCGTAGTTATTCCTTGCTGGATATGTCACTGGATCTCATTGCAATGATTGATGGAAGTAATGTTAGGATGGCTATTCATGTTTCAAATTGCTCATGAAATAAACCTCTGAATCTTTAAGTAAGAATTATTGTTTGTGGTCTGTCTGTGTTCCTCTTTTATTGGGATATTTTTATGACACCGTTTAAAATGCATGGACTTTAATTCCCAGTATTCCCCAGCCAGCATTTGGAATTCTGGGAGTTGGGAGTCAACTTATCTTAAAGATTCTGCTAAGGTTTAGCACATTGCTTTTGTGTGCGTGTGGTGGGGGGGCAAGGCCTACCTCATAGCCTGTAATTGCTATTTGGTGCATGGAATCATTTGCCGACTTGATGATATCAAGAACTGTTGCGAGAGCTTCTTCCAGTTCGGCAGTGCCTTCTGAATTCTTGCTGCATTTTAACATTTCCTGGTTGTAAAGGGAATTAAAAAAAAAAAAAAAGCAAATGTCACATCACAAGGCCTTAAAATGCTGCTGAATGTTGACATCCTTACATGGAAGAAAAATGGTTGTTTTTGTCAATCCGTTCTTGATTAGTACACAATCCAAGAAAGGAAAGAAAAGAATGTTGTATACAAGTTTATTTAATATCATTAAATATCATTTAATATCATGAAATAAAGGGACTCCTCATCCTACGAACACAATGAAGCCTGCCTATTATAGGAGTTGAGAAGGTTATAAAACAGATAATCATGTAACCAGACCTGATTTTACACCCCTTTTTGCCTCAGTTGTTAAACCCATTGCTAGCCATGGGATCTTTTTGCCCAAACCAGATACAAAACACCACCATTTGTCTGAAATGGTATAAGGCAGGGGTGTCAAACCGGATCTGGCCCGCAGAGTGATTAGATCTGGCCCGCGGTGCCTCTGCCAGTAAAAATGGAGCTCAGGAGCACTGTTTTTGGCTGCGATGGCCTCCTGCAGCCCTCCGCCAGCAAAAACGGAGCCCAGGAGTCTCTCCTGAACTCCATTTTCGCTGGCAGAGCTATAGGGTGTCGAGCTGGCCACGCCCACCTCAACCACGCCCACTGACCACCCCTCCCCCTGAGCTGTGGCCCTCAATGAAATAGAATTTGACACCCCTGGTATAGGGTTTCCTGCTAGAGCAGGGGGTTGGACTAGAAGACCTCCAAGGTCCCTTCCAACTCCCTTATTCTGTTTCTGCTGCATTCATTTGCTTCCCCACCCCACCCCACGCTCAGCATCAACCCAATTTTAGAATGGACTGAACAGTCACCCTCTTGTGCAATTAAGAACTGCAAAAATATGTTACTTTTATTAGCAGATAAGCCATTCTCTTACCTTCAGAAGCAACTGATATTTGGTAATCCTCTGGACCGGCTTTAAAAGATAAGCATCAAGGGAGAGTTTATGGTCTAATTTCCTCTGACACTCCTGCAAAACAAAACAAAAGTAAGAAAAAAAGAGAGAATGAGGTTATTCTGGTCTAACAGGGTACACTAAGAACGAAATTACAAATGTAACTTTTTTTTTAAAAAAGCTAAAAATCGTTTTTGCTTTTATAAGCCCAATGTCTTGGTTAGCCCATGGTCAATTATAAAAAAGAGGGTTGGGTCTTACAAAAATATATATATATTTGTATGTCTTAGGGAGATTAGATGGTATTAGGAAACAAACAGCACACTGTCCCACTGATCTTATTCAGAAGGCAAGTGGACCTTTTTTCTTGAAGAGGTGTTGCTTCTCATCCAGGAAGCATCTTCAGTTCTGACTGAATGCTGGGGAATTAAAGAGCCAATGAACCAACTTCAAAGTGCTAACAACCAGGTGACTGCAAAGGATATAATGTCAGGGTTCCAAGTAATACGCCCATAGCAAACGGAACTCCAAGGCAGGTAGGTTCCTCAAATAATAGTTTTGTTGGATATATCGTATTGGCACGATCTGGTGAAAACCGACTCTGAATGTTGCCGTGGTTTTCACCTTATTAAAGGTAAAAGTTTCCCCCCTTTTTGCAAACAATCAGTCACATGGTCCAATCAGGGTGCCATCTGGTTGCCCCTCCTTCATCTGGCCACCTGTAGAAATGTCCTTGGTTCCCAGGAGAAAGTGTTTTGTTTTGGCTAAAAACCCCAGCTATTTAAATTCCACTCCGCTGCCTATCCCTCAGATCCACTGTGACAACACTGAAGCCTCAAAATGGCTCTGGTCAGGTCAGCTTCAGGGTTGACATATAAATCCTTCCATTCCCCAGCATTCAGTCAGAACTGAGGATGCTTCTTGGGTGAGGAGCGAAATGACTTCAAGAAAAAATGGAATCCAGTTGCCTTTTGAAAAAAAGCATCTTTGGGACAACCATGACCTGGATGACTGAGAATCTCCATTGACAAATAGCACAAAAAAAAAATACATTGGTACAAAAAAAATACATTGATGTGTAATATGAGAGCCAGTTTGATGTAGCAGTTAAAGATAATCAGACTAGAACCAGGAGAACTTTAGTTCTAATCCCAGCTTAGATTCAAAGTCACCTGGGTGACTTTGGGCCAGTCACTCTCTGTCAGCCCTAACAAGAAGGCAAGAACGAACCATTTTTTGAAAAGGTTACCAAGAAAACTGCAGGGGTTTCCCCAAACACAGTCACCAGAAGTTCACATTGACTTTCTACAAAAAAGAAAAAAATATATAGCAGTTCATCTGACTGATTTGTCTCTCTTTCAGCACAGTAAACGTCCAACTGCCATTCCTTTCCTGCAAAGAGACTCGGATGCTAACTTGCAAAGATCATTCATTTTGCTGACACTCAAATGTGCATTGTTCTCCTCTTCTGGAACTTCCATTGTTCCGGCCATGAACATGTATAGTGTGTTTGCCAGAGGATAGTTCAGGCAGCTACTGGACAGTCTTGGTGGCATTAGCAATTCAATCTCTCATGAACAAAGGCAAATATACGTGTCCCAGGACAATGTTGCAGGGTCCAATGATGGTCGGTCACTGGGACCAGAGGTTTAGTCTTCCAAGCTTTTGGATTTGTGCTGGAGCCCATCCTCAGGGAACTTCTCTCTAGCAGAATGTAATAATCTTCTTATAAAGTATTTAGCATTTATTTGATTTGTCAATCGCTTACAAGATACAGGTATAAGAATAAATATAGTTTTGAATGCATGAGATAGATACTTGTAAGAAAAATACAAAAAAACAATAGGACAGGGACGGTAGGCACGATTGGTGCACTTATGCACACCCCCTACAGGCCTCTCAGGAAAGGGGTGAGGTCAATAGTAGACAGTCTAAGGTTAAAGTTTTGGGGGTTTGGGGAAGAAACCACAGAGTCATGTAGAGTATTCCAAACATTGACCACTCGGTTGCTGAAGTCGTATTTTCTGCAGTCAAGTTTGGTGCGGTTAACCTTGAGTTTGTATCTATTGTGTGCTCTTGTATTGTTATGATTAAAGCTGAAGTATTCATTTGCAGGTAGGACATTGCAAAGTATGATTTTATATACTATATTTAGATCGGACTAGAGGTGGCGTAGTTCTAGATTTTCTAGGTCTAGAGTTTCAAGTCTGGTGGCATAAGGTATTCTGCAGTGAGTAGAGGAGCGGAGAACTCTTCTTGTGAAATATTTCTGGACTTTTTCAATTGTGTTAATATCAGATACATGATATGAGTTCCAGACTGATGAGCTGTATTCAAGTATAGGTCTAGCAAATGTTTTGTATGCTCTAGTTAGTAGTGTGATATTACCAGAGAAGAAGCTACGTAGGATTAAAGAGTAAGGGAGGTGACCTTGTTAGAAATATGCACGGACCATAATATAAGTTAGGGGACCTTAAACATTATTTGACTCCTGGAAAACAAGATAATATTCAGAAGCAACTCATTCAACTATCTAGAATAGGATAACAGAGTTAGAAGTGACCAACCCCCTGCCCAGGCAGGAGACCCTCTACTATTTCAGACAAATGGTTATCCAATCTTGTCTTAAAAACCTCCAGTGATGGACCACCCACAACTTCTGAAGGGAAGTTGTTCCACTGGTTAATTGTCCTCACTGAAAGGAAATTTCTCCTTAGTTCTAGGTTGCTTCTCTCCTTGATTAGTTTCCATCCATTGCTTCTTGTGCAGCCTTCAGGTGCTTTGGAGAATAGCTTGACTCCCTCTTCTTTGTGGCAGTCCTGAGATACTGGAAGACTGCTATCAGGTCACCCCTAGTCCTTCTTTTCCTTAAACTAGACACACCCAATTCCAGCAACTGTTGTGTTTCCATAAATACAGTATATTCCCTCTACATTCCAGTAGAGAGGATGGTTTCCAACACGGGTTTGAAAGCTTGGAAGACTAAATCATGGATCTCCATGACAGACCAACATTGGATCCCGCAATTCATTCTCCATCCTTCTTGTTACAGGTGGTTATTAATGTAACAGAGCCTGGCGTTAACAACAATGGAGCCTGCCACAAATTATAACAACCTTGTTTGAGCTTTATTATTTTCTTCCTCGAGAAACACATAAGTCAGTTCTGGCACGGCTGTTTGTTGAACCTTGAAGTGGAACCTTTAATAGAATGGACATTCCTAAATTATTTTAAACAGGCACACTAAATTTGAAATGGAAAGATACGGAGAACCCATACCATGACAGCATATTCTGAAAGAATAGTGGTTGTTCAGAGGTGGTATTCAGCAGGTTCTGACCAGTTCTGGAGGACCAGTAGCAGAAATTTTGAGTAGTTCAGAATACCGCCTCTGACTGGTTCTGCCCCCATCTATTGTCTGTCTCCCAAGTCCCAGCTGATTGGCTGGGTCTTCTTTTGTTGCCCTACACAGGAGAACGGAGCTGGAAATCAGGTTAGTGGGGTGGGGAGGGAATGGGGATTTTACAGTATCCTTCCTCTGCCACACCCACCAAGCCACACCCACCAAGCGACACCACGCCCACCAAGCCACGCTCACAGAACTAGTAATAAAAAATTTAGAATCCCACCACTGTGGTGCTTGTGTGCTTTGGGCCATGCAGGTAGTCCTCCACTTACGAACATTTGTTTAGTGGCCATTCAAAGCTGCAACAGCATTGAAAAAAATGACTTATGGTCACTGCAGCGTCAGATGCTTGGCAACTGACTCATATTTATGACAGTTGCAGTGTCTCCGAAGTCATGTGATCCCCTTTTGCGAACTTCTGACCAGCAATGTCAATGGGGGAGCCAGATTCACTTAACAACCTGTGTTACTAACAACGGCAGTGATTCACTTAACAACTGTGGCAAGAAAGGTCATAAAATGGGGCAAAATTCACTCAACAATCGTCTTGGTTAGCAACAGAAATTTCAGGATCTGTTATGGTCGTAAGTTGGGGACTATCTGTATAGTGGGGAAGTAAACAGAGAAGGTCAATGGCAGAAGTACTGATTTTTCTACTCCTGTCATAGCCCACTAAACAATTATTTCTCCTCCTCCTTCATCCACTGAAGCCCCAAGATGGCAGCCATAAAGGCTTGTAATAAGGAGCGGTGGATAGGGTGTTACATTAGCATCCAAGAAGCCCAGGTTCAACCATAGGGGATTGGGTAATTTTAGCGCAGCCTCATACATCAAAATCTATAAACAAATAAGCTTACTTGAGCTACTGGAAAATTAATAAATAAATCTAAGCAAAGCAGTAATTAAATACAGATTAAAAGACAGAGCCCTGCACTTGTGCGGAAGTGCCCCCACTGAGAGGAAAATACTGATGCTTTCAATCAATCCATATTATTTGGCAGCTAGGTGCTTTGGTGAGTTAGTAAGCATATTAATGCAACAGATCACATAGAACCACAACGTTGAAAAGGAGTTTAGAGATCACGTACGACATTGTTTCCCAATCTTGGCTACTTTAAGATGCGTGGACTTTAACTCCCAGAATTCTGGGATTTGTAATCCAAAGGCCTTAAAATGGCCACCAAGTTGAGAAACACTGATTTAGGCCAACCCGTTGCCTGGTGTTGGATCTTCTAACCAAGGAGAACAACGGTGTTTCAGTTGGTTCGTTTTCTGGAGCCTACCTGGAAAAAAAGGCTGTCTCCACAATGCCTCCAAAGAGCCTCCGATTTTGGCTTGTTTTGGCAATATTTTTCATAGATCTGAAGATCTTCTTTCTGCAATACAAAGGACATCAGTGTTGAATCATGTCAATCAACCTATCCAAAGGAGAAGCTTTCACCCCAAATAAATTTGCCAGAATGGGCAAACCTCTTCTTTTGTAACTTAGCATCACATTTATTGCAGACTTCATATTTTTAAGACCAAACTTAGCTTTAGGCTTATGAATCATGCTAAAACCAGGACTTTTTAAAGCCATTGAGAAGCCAAAACCAAACAGAATATAATTTGAGGAATGTGCATTTCTTTCTACAACCTCGATGATATTTAGGTACCACATCTGGAGTTTCATTGAAACTCTCCCAGTCTCCAAAATAGCTAAGAGTTTATTCCTGGCTGCTCTAGTGATTTAACTGCATTTTCACCACGTCCTCTAAAGCCCTTAGGCCTGGCGCTTGGTTGACTCAACTCCCAAAAGCACAACTTCAAAATCCACTTGACTGTCCTTGTCTATTCATGGTACTCTGTATAGGTTTGAATTGTCCCACGGGTCATTAGTGAAACCAATGTCATGAAGATCACATGAAGTGTTAATATCACTTTATAATGCCTTGCTAAGACCACACTTGGAATACTGTATCCAGTTTTGTTACCAGAATATAAAAAAGATGTTGAGACTAGAAAGAGTGCAGAGAAGAGCAACAAAGATGATGAGGGAACTGGATGATAAAACACATGAGGAAGGGTTTCAAGAATTGAGCATGCTTAGTTTGATGAAAAGAAGGACTAGGGATAACGTGATAGCAACCTTCCAATATCTATAGGGCTGCCACAAAAAAGAGGGGGTCAAACCTGCATCAAAAAGGGATGCCTCAGGTGTCTGGGAGGGTGAAAACGTGCTCCCCCCGGCTCTGGACGCCCTCCAGAAGCCAGAAACAGGCCCGTTTCTGGACTTCCGGAAGGCCTGTTTTTCCCCCTCCTAGATCCTCTGCACGCTTACCTGCATTGAAAATGGGCCACGTGGAGAGGGCCTGGGAGGGGCGGGGTGGGCAGGGCCAGCCAGTCGGTTCAAATACCGGTTCGGCAAACCAGGTACAAATTTAACATCCGGTTCGCCCGAACCGGTAGAATCCCACCCCTGACTTTAAACATTTGTGAAATATGCCATTATAGTTCAGGTGGTTATTCTTTGCCAGTATTTCTTTTAACTAGCTAAGACAGTTGCTCAGTGGTGGGCTGCAACCGATTTAACAACCAGTTCTGTGAGAGCACACTTCGCTCTAGACTTCCACTAGACTAGCCATGCCCAGTTCCTGCAACCATTCTTCATATATTTTAGCCTCCAGTCCCCTAATCATCTTGGTTGCTCTTCTCTGCACTCCTTCTAGAGTCTCCAACATCTTTTTTATAGTGTGGTGACCAAAACTGGATGTAGTATTCTAGGTGTGCTCTTACTATTATCCAATTGTCACATTTGTCCTTACACATTTTTTTTTTAATTTCAAAATGCTTTCTCTTTTTCCTATTCTGGTACAGGTGGTCCTACACTTATGCTCATAAATGGAGCCCTCAATTTCAGTTGTAAGTCATGACGGTTGTAAAGCGGATCGCCACAAGACCATGCCCAATTTTACAATCTTTTTTTGTGGTGATTGTTAAGCAAATATGGTGGTCGTAATGCAAATGCCTCCATTGTTAAACAAAGCCATTATTCACTAGGGCAGACTTCCCCAATCTTTCTGGCTTTGTGGGACATCGAGGGTGGAGGAGGGGATTGTTCTGTGTGAGGAGCTCCATTTGTGCAAGCAAATTCAGCACACCATTTCCGCGCCCTGGTTGTAAACACCTCACGGGCTACTAGTGTGCCGCAGCCCAGTGTTTGGGGACCCCTGCACTATGAGGTACTTTTTGGGGGTTGAAGCTGGAAGTAAATGTTAGCTTCTGGTCAAAATAACTTAAATCGAGTTGTTTCAATATGAGATGGGCGGTGAATAATTTAATAAAAATAATAATAAATAGCAATAGCACTTACGAGTTTTATATACTACTTCACAGCTTTTCACATCCTTCTCTAAGTGGTTTACAGAGTCATCATATTTGCCCCCAATCTGGCTCCTCAATTTTACCGACCTCGGAAGGATGGAAGGCTGAGTCAACCTTGAGCCTGGTGAGATTCGAACTGCCAAATTGCAGGCAGCCGGCAGAAGCAGACTCCACTCCATTGCATTCTAACCACTGCACCACCAATTATGATTGAAAGATATTGCAAATGGCCGTAATGCAGACCAGATGTTAAGCACTCATGACTGTGGGGGTGGCCCAAACATTGAAAGTTTGAATCTGGGTTATAAGTCCCTTTTTTCTGGGTCCATCGTAAGTCACTAAGCAATCGGTCATAAATCAAGGATTACTTGTTTTTGTTTCTCAAGTTATGTTTCTCAAGTTGTGAGGGGGAGAATGAAAGATGGAAATGGAAAGATGTGGGACAATGAAAAACTCTAGTATTGTCCTGCCTATTGTCCTGCCTAACTAACTGGAACAAAAAAATGACCTCTTTTATGTCTTTGATTATTTGTTAACTGCCCAAGCAAGTTTCTTAACCTCACATGACTTCTCATTTGGCTGCCCACTGAAAGTCCAGCCTGAAAAGAATATCAAATGCAAAAGGAAGTCAATCAGAAGACCATTAAGAAACCAGATTAAAAGAAACACTGCGATTCACTTACTCTTTTTAAAAAGCACCGACCCAAAAGCTCAGGTTTTTCTATGCAGTTTTCCAGCTCTTTGAGGAAGATTCTGGAATGGACACAAAATGACAGCAAAAGTTTAAAAGTGGTCCTTCAGTGAGGACTTCCCCTGAATTTAAGCTACAACGTCCCCTAGCAAGTAAGATTAATGGAGGTCTGCGGAGTATAATTTCAATTATTTTTGCACTACTTTGGAAAATGTAGGCAGTCTGTTTAGCAAACACAATTCCAGCAAAATGGATGCCAAGCGAAGTCACGTGACTGAGAAAAACAGAGTTTCTGTTTAAGATTGCTAGTTGCTGCTGTCTCATTTAGATAGTTCTATTGGGTCCTTGGTTGTTTTCGTGCAGACGTTTCATTACCAAACTAGGTAACATCATCAATGCACCTGAGCTACAAATATTCTTTTCAGCAGGTCAAGTTCTCAAGTGCAGCAATGCCAGCCTTATTCTCACTCCAGAGTACATTGTTGGCAGACCCAGAAAGTTAGTCATGCACACATTGGTTGTAAAATGACATATTATTTTATATTTGATTTAGTTGGAAATGAAAACACAGGTTGTCTGGACCTTTCACTAAATTATCTGGTGAAATTTGTTTCCATGCAAAAAGCTTTTTTGAATGACCCTCAGGTCTATATGGTTGCAAAAGGAAAACTAAGAACTAAAGTTTGAAAGTCATAATGACCATATGTAGATGTTACATACAATCCATTGTGAGCTTTAAAATATTCAGATATATTATTTCCTTATTTTAAAAATATTGCATGAAGCCAGTTGTTGCAGTCCATAGATTGCAGTCAGTGTAGTTAAGTTTAGGATTAGGACTGATGTTCTATGGCCTCTAAAAGACACGTCCTTCAAAGAAACACTTTATAGCTGCATTCGGAGTCCCACCACAAACCTGTTATGAAATTCATAGATTTCTGAGAGGTTTCCAAAAAGAACTTCTTTCTTGTTCAAAACTACAGCTGGGATCAAGTGAATTAAAGCAGGGTTGTCCATTTCTGATGCATAGCCCTATTTAAGAGAAAAGAACAGTGAGAGGGGAACCAAACCATGAGCAATGAGTAAAATAGCAGAAGCAGAGAAGTATCTTCTTCTTGCACCTCCAGTCAGTTTTTCCATTCTAAGATTGCTTAAGAAATGTTAAATCCAGGCCTTCCCTTTGAACTCAAAGTTAGATAAATTCTGCACCAAAGCAATCCAGATTTTGAAACTCAAAGTTATGAATTCTACTACCTGTAGTCATTTCATAATATAACCAAATTTGCCTGTTTTCTCATTTTTCATCATGTATTCCCTATCAACCTGCTGGCTTTGAATTCCAGACGTTGCCTAGAACAGTGGTGGCTAACCTTTTGGGGCTCCTGTGCCAAAAATTGTGTGCGTGCTTGCACACTCACGCTCGCATGCCAGCACCCAGAAGGCAATGCATGCATCTCCACCCCCCCACCCCCCACCCTTACCTGCACTGTGCCTCACAGCTGATTTTCGGCCAGTTTGAGGCCTTGTTCGGCCTCCCAGAGGCTCGAGGAAGGCTTCTGCAGGTTTGCAGGTCGAAAACTAGCCCCGTTTTGTCACTTCTGGTATTTTCGGAAAAACAAGAAGTGACGAAACAGGGCTAGTTTTTGGCCTCCAAAGCCTGCAGAAGCCTTCCTTGAGCCTTTGGGAGGCCGAAAAAGGCCTCAAATCGGCCAAAAATTAGCTGTGAGGCACGCGCATGAGGTAAGTTTGCCTGCAGCTTGCATGCCATAGGTTCCCCATCACGGGTCTAGGATGAGTCTTTCTTAACATCAGCAATTTTCAGATGTGTGGACTTCAACTCCCAGAATTCAATCATTTAACATGGGACACCAGAAGCATCGCTTCCATAAATAAATACATTTACTTATTAACACGTTTATTTTATGATTTTGAAGCAGAGGTTGTCCTAGCCATATTTGGGACTTGAACTTTTGCAAAAACAAAGAATCATGTGATAGATGAGAGGATAAATGCATGAAGGTTGAGGTGCCACTTTTAAAAAGCAAGTATGCAGGTCCACATTACTTTCACCAATAAAACCAGATAGTTTTACTGAAACTTCTGAGGAGAAGCAACCTCTGTGCTGCTTTTGACTTCAGTTTCAATGCTCACATTTTGTAAGACGCTCGACGTACCTCAATTATGCTCTGAAGTTCCTCCACGTAAGCACGCTCAGTTTCTATCAGTTCATTTA